>NC_086444.1:836393229-837593229 GCF_028390025.1 Pseudophryne corroboree
CTGAGCCTATGTCCCTACATTTGCTTCTTAATAAATCATTTTTAGAGCTTTAGAGCAATTAATAACAAATACACTAGGTATAAATTACTCAAAATGAATTTTATTTTTGCAGTAAACAACTGTTGATCCTAACCAATATCTGATAGGGATTGGTAAAATGTAAGTTAAAAGTGCTGAAAAATTAGGTTGAACACTTACCACAAAAAATGGCCTGACTTAACTAGCTGTGCCCTTAAGCAACTGGTCATCCAGCCCAAATATATTATTATTTACTCATTTTAGTTGTGCTTAAAAGACATAAAAACCTTTGCACTTGCCCCATTCATTTGACTTGCTATTGTTTAACATTATTCATTTTAAAAGAGTCTTTACAGAGTTGGAACAGGGCAGTGGGTGAAGAAGGAAGCATATTTGGGAATAAATGTGTCTCCTATTGCCAAATGAAAATGGCACCACAGCCTGTAAGGTTAATGGCAGTGTGAAATTGGCAGAGGCCAGGCGGCTATACTGACCATGCAGCAGGAACAGTCCATCCTGCTGCAGAGTTTCTATTAAGGGCCCTATAGACTGGGCGACCCGCCACCGAGCTGCCCGACCGCCGATATGGCAGACGGGCGACCCGGCGGCGGGGGAAGGTGACGGGGGGAGTGTAGTTTCTTCACTCCCATCGCTACCCAACTCCATAGCAATGCATGCTAATATGGACAATCTTGTCCATTATCAAGGGGGCAACAACGATTAACGAGCACGGGGCCACGCATCGTTAATCGTTGGTGCCTATACACTGCACGATATGCATGAGAAGGTTCATATCGTGCAGTGAGATCTGCCAGTGTGTAGGGCCCATTAGACAATCCCTGCAGCCTGAGCACCAGGAATAGAAGCGTGCCATGAGCCCTGACTGAAGGAGCTCAATGTATGCATCTCTGACCCAGTGTGCTCAACCTGGTGTAACTGATCTTAGGCCAGGCAAGGGACCATCATACAGTACCTCAGCCATTGCTGTATTGCTCACTGGGGGTCATTCAGACCTGATCGCACGCTAGGATTTTTCGCTGCGATCAGATCCGAACTGCGCATGCGTATGCACTGCAATGCGCAGGCATGTCATACGGGTGCAAAGCGGATCGCTGCTGAGTGATGAATTTAACAAAGAATCCATTCGCACAGCTGATTGCAAGGCGATTGACAGGAAGAGGGCGTTTGTGGGTGTCAACTGACCGTTTTCTGGGAGTGGTTGGAAAAACACAGGCGTGTCCAAACGTTTGCAGGGTGGGTGACGGACGTCAATTCCGGGCCAGAACAGGCTGAAGTGATCGCAGTTGCTGAGTAAGTTCTGAGCTACTCAAAAACTGCACCAAACTTTTTTGTAGTGCTCGGATGCACGTGCGATCGCACACTTGCAAAGCAAACATACACTTCCCTATAGGCGTCTGCTATCTGATCGCAGCGCTGCAAAAAAATAGCCCCCATAGTAAGAGCAGTCAGGCAGTCAAGATGCGCTTCAGCATTTCAGGACTCAATTATGTGTAATATAAAAGATTTTAATTTAATTTGTTTAAAACAAATAATGAAAGAGACATATGTATTTAGAACTTGAAGCAGAGTTGTTCAATCTGTGGCTTTCCCAGCTGATGGGAAGCTACAAGCCCCATGCTGGTAAGCTGTGCTCATGCTGTGGTACACTGTACCACAAGTAGAGGACAACATTCTACATAATAAGTGTGTTTCAGGTTTGCTGCATTCATGTGCTGTGATTGCTTTGTGAAGTATTAGAAGTATTCAGGTATGTCAATTGGTGCAACCTGTATACTGTGCAGCGATTAGTATCAGTGATGTGCGGTGGGGTGAGGAAGGTGAGGCAGAGCCTTTCCTGTCATACTAACGTTTGTGCCAGAGTTTTGACTGCGTAAAGTATATGAAAAATACAAAGAATATGTTTGAAATATCTTCTTTGCATTATTCTAATAATTTTTATAGCCAAAACTCTGGAGTAAAAAGTCTATGGTAGGTGAGGCAGTGCCTCCCCTGGCTAACTTTTCCGCACATCTCTGATCAAATCTCACCAAATTTTTAGGAGTTTATACTGTTGCACCTGTGTATAATGCCTAGATGTATGTTTTGGCTCATATATTGCATGTTAATCTGGCTCTGGTGCTAGTCAGTGCCTCCTGAGCTATTTAGCTCGACGCACGTCCCTGATTAGTATGTATCGTGTGATATCAGTATGACTGTGATCTGTATGATCAGAGTGCAACGGATGTACAGTATAAGATCGGATTGAGTTGTGTATAGTGATTAATGAGTTTATCAGGTGTGTGATATATCAGTGTTTGGTGATTGGAGTATATTAGGTGTGTGATATCAGT
Source organism: Pseudophryne corroboree (assembly GCF_028390025.1). Lineage (NCBI taxonomy): Eukaryota > Metazoa > Chordata > Amphibia > Anura > Myobatrachidae > Pseudophryne > Pseudophryne corroboree. The sequence goes on from NC_086444.1 coordinate 836,395,599, forward strand.
GTAGAGATGTGATAATTTTTTTTATATTGTAGAATAAACTTGTGAATGGTTTACAGCATCTCCTACCTGGATGGAGGAGGGGGGCTGCTGCTGGCCATGCTGCCTAGTCCCCACCATGTCCTGGCACCTACACAATGTAGCTGACAGGTGCCGGGACCTGAACATGCGCAGTAGCAGCCGCATGAACAAAACCCAGGCTTCTATGGACTGCATCTGCTGCAGCCCATAGAAGCTGGCTAGGGCTGAAAGGCAAAGAGAGGCACTCTCTGCTAATCTCAGCCCGGTCTGGCAGTGCCAGAGGGAGGGAACACCTCCCAATGGAAAGGCCTGTCCTGCAGGTGATTGGCAGGTTGGACTTCCAATATTTATTAGTTATTACCAATTATTTATACAGCGCACACATACAGTATTCTGCTGTGCTTTACAGAGAATATTTGCCCATTCACATCAGTTTCTGTCCCAATGGAGCTTACAATCTATATTCCCTATCACATGTACACAAAGACATATTCACACTAGGGTTAGTTTTGTTGGGTGCCAGTTAACCTACCAGTATATTTTTGGATTGTGGGAGGAAACCGGAGCACCTGGAGGAAACCCACGCAAGTACGGGGAGTACATACAAACTCTGCACAGCTAGGGCCAAGGTGGGAATCGAACACATGACCTCAGTGCTGTGAGGCAGTAATGCTAACCATTACACCATCCATACTGCCCTAATAGGAATAGGAATAGCAAAAGGAAGTCACTGATAGTCACAGTGTAGCCAGTGCAGTCTCACAGACTGCATCTGGCTTACTGGTATGAGCAGTGGTGGTGGTTTTCACTGGAGGGGGGCTGCAGGTAATAGGTCCATAGGTAATATCCTTAACTTAGTTTAATATAAAGTCATTTATACTTTTACTAGCAGTGGTACAGGAACAGGGTTGCTATCCCACTGCTAGCCTCTGGACAGGGGCGTATCTAGAAAGGAGGGGGTCCATGTGCAGGCTCCGTCAGGGCCCCCTCCTCTCTAGCGGCGGCAGCGCTGTGACTCTGGGCATCATCAAATAGCGATGTATGCACTTTTGTGGGGCTCACTGAATAAGCCCCAATATACAGAATCTGAGCAACTTAAGGAAACCCTGGCCTGGTTGATACTTACTATATGGAGAATACAGAAAATGAATAAAACCAATGGCACAAAACAAAGAGGAACATGCATACATTTACAAAACCACAACCTGATTTGCTTCTATAAGGGTGTGATTGTCAATTCCTCGGTGTTGGTATAGGGTATAAATACCTAGCTGGACATAAGGTGCACCAAGTTTCTGAGGAAGGACCATAAACGTGCAGGTCCGAAACGCGTTAAGCAAGGTGCCTTTTATTGTGGAACGTTTGAGGGGTGGAACTGGAACTTGACCATCGGATGTGGATATCCAGGACTCTTTGGGACCCATTTCCATTGTCTGTGAGGACCGGAAACCCCCCCCCCCCCCATGTTTTTATGCTATGAATTCTTGTGTTAAATGTGAGTGTGATTTTAATTAAAACTGTGTAAAAAAATCCCACAGTGTTGCACTAAATATTTTTCCTCCGAGGTGTTGATCCAAAGAAATACGGGAAGAGATCACTGTTTTGGCTACATCGTGAAATCCTATATATGCGTTGTTTTGATTCCTTCATGTGAGTGGAATATTATTAAATTGGGATCCTTCTATACCAAACAGTGTTGCACTATAATTCTTCTCTTTTGAGGTCAACATCGGGAGCTGATATACCAACACCGAGGAATTGACAATCACACCCTTATAGAAGCAAATCAGGTTGTGGTTTTGTAAATTTATGCATGTTCCTCTTTGTTTTGCGCCATTGGTTTTATTCATTTTCTGTATTCTGCATGTATCTTGGGCTTTGGTGAACCCTCTGTCTAAAACTTGGCCGCACCTAGAGTGTTTATTGCGCAAAAACTAGGTTTTTCTTTTTACAGCACTTACTATATGGGCCTAGTAGGGAGGAATTATATGAATAGAAAATGGATGAGGCTCTGAAATTAGGGTACCATAGGGTTCTGAATGATTTACACTATGCAATGCAAGTCTATGGGGTGATATAGTACTGTACATTCAGGAAATAGGTCAGGTAGCTCAGTCTCATCTGTATTGCTAGTGTCTCTGTATTGTAATTGTATGGAATTGGATAAATCAATTCAATAAGCCTTTGAACATACTGTAGCAAAAACACAAAAAATATAACAAAATACTGAAAACTGGCCTAATGTGGATTATGTTGTTCATGTAAAATGGATGATGCAGTAAATTACAGTGTGCATGCTGTGATAATCATCCTATCATTTTGGGTGTACATTTAATTATGGAATAAACATATCTATTTTGAAAGTGAGCAGAAATTCATAGAGAATTGACAATGACTGCATCTTTTGTGTTTAAGCAGAAGTATAGTAAATGCCATCTGTGAGTTTAACTCTGACAATACAAAATTACAATATGTAGGTCAAAGCTTATAGACATTGAATAAACTAAATACACCAGGGCTGTGAAGTATCCTTTATCAGGTATGTTGTGTTTGTAACTCAAATTAACCCAGGGCCATCTTAACACATAGGTACACTGGGCAGCTGACCAGGGTGGCCACAATTCTAGTGGCCTTCGAGCAGGGGTGGGTTGAGTCGTGGGGTATCTGCCCTTCCACAAAGCAGGTGCCTCTGTAGCTTCTTGGCAGGTAGGTAGAGAATGAATTACCGTATATGCAATCAGAGAGGCTTAGTAGCCTCTCAGCCTAAAATTAGACAGTGAATGGCTTTCAGCATGTTGATTGGTGCATGGCTGGAGCTATCCGCCAATCAGAGTGAGGCATTCTCTACCTGCCTTCAAGCCTGCTGCCAGACAGTGAATGGCTGTCAGCATGCTGATTGGTGGATGGCTGGAACTATCCACCAGAGTACTTACAGCCATTCACTGTATGGAAGCATATGGAGAGACGATGCGCGACAGGAGGGGCATGCTATGATTTTTATTTATTTATTCCTATGAATGGGTGTGTAGGGGCCCCAGTACATTGCTTTGCCCAAAGCCTACAATGCTGTTAATACGGCGCTGAATTAACTTATATCCTAACCTGTAGAGATGCCTGATTATTGCTTGTTAGCAGGGCCGTTTCTTGGGGCAGGCGAGCAGTGCAACCGCACTGGGCGCCCGCCGCGGCACTGACTGTGGCTCCCTGCTTCCCCCTCCTATTTCACCCCTAGTAACCTGCTCGGGGGGCGGAGTTTCACGGAATGACGCGGTTGCGCAACCCCGTCACTCCGCGAAACTCCCCCCCCCCCCCGAGCGGAGTACAGAGGGGGATCCCAGTTAGGAAGAGGGAAAGGCCGGCGCGAGGAGCGACTGGTGAGGCGGGCCGAAGAGCGGTAATCGCCTCTGTAAGTATTCTCTCTCTCTCTCAATGTGTAAAATGGGGACACCTGCCGTAATGTGTGAAATGGGGACTCTTGCCTGCCGTAGTGTGGGGATTTAATGTATTAAGGGCATTGCGGTGTGTGGCATAATATGGTTCAGGGGCCATTTCTGTGTGGGGCTTAATATGGTAGAATTTTTTTTTCCTGTGGTGGTCGTGATCTGTTGGAGCAAGATCAAAAACTGGATTGTGAGGTAGTCTTTTCAGACGAGGCCACACCCATTTAGATGAGGCCACGTCCCCTTGCCGGGTGCGCGCACAAGTTTTTTTTTTTTTATCTAAGTGTGTGGGGGGGGGGGCACATTTTTTTATGTCAGGGGGGGCGCATTTTTAAATCTCGCACTGGGAGCCAAATTGGCTAGAAACAGCCCTGCTTGTTAGCAATTATCTAAACACCACAACAGTGTTCTTTATTGTGTGTGCCAGGCTTCATATTGATGCAAACTGCCACAGTGGATGAACAATTTTCAAAGCACATGAGATGTATGTACTGTATCTGTCGGTCAGGTGGGCTTGTGTTTTTCCAATCTGCGGCAAGAAGAAATTCTGTACCGCCTAGATGTATTAAAAATTTAATCCAATGACAAGATGCTCATCCCTACGGTGTGTAAGGTAAAGTAGTCGCATCAGTGATTACTATACTTTGTGCCACGGGACCTCGGGTGGCCTACAGTGCATGCATGTAAATCTCATAATATAACAGCCCCATAGAAACATATGGGGTCTGCTTTTGCGATCAGAAACAGGGGAACTGCAGCAGATATTGGGGATTTTTGGATACCTGATGCTTTCCCTGCAAAATTTATGAAATATATATGCCCAGTAGCAGGGGCGTAGCTATGCGCATTGGGGCCCCATAGCACAGTTAGTCAGGCCCCCCCCTTCCGCTCCGCCCCGCCCGACTGCAAGAGGCACCCTCTCCCAGTGGGTGGGCACTCACCAATAGGGCGCCACCGTTTTCTGAAGTGTGCTGCTGCCTTATCTGCTGCTCTCCCGGCCGGCTCCATCTAGAGAAGGAGGAGGTGGACGCTGAGAGGAGGAGGAGGTGGAAGCTGAGAGGAGGAGTGGTGGACACTGAGAGGAGGAGTGGTGCCCGTGGTCCAACGATGTCCCTACAGACTCAGCCACGCCTCCTCCCAGTGTTAGTTAGGACTCAGGAGAGGCAGAGCCAGCCGGGTGAGCAGCAGCACAGCATGAGCACACCTAGTGTAAAAGCAGGCAGCGCCGGAGGCTAAGCAGCTAGGTGCAGGGGGAGGGCAGGCCCCAGAGACGACTCGGGCCCCATAGCAACCGCATCCCCTGCACCTATGGTAGCTACGCCCATGCCCAGTAGAGTTTGTCGTGCCCAAATTTGTTGCATAAGATATACATTTACATATTGTGACCATATCTAGGTATTTGTATATAATACACTTGCGTACCCTGTTACTTCGAGAGTCAAGGGGACCATCACCATGCTGAATGGATGTGTATGTGCTGACATGTAAATCTAGCAGGAACTGGGTATATATAGATGCACTGTGCGACATAGTTGTGTTCAACACATGCTTGATACAAAGCCAGGATTAACTTTTTCGGTTTGTTGGCTATTGTTCCAAACCATGTGACATTTGACAGCGATTATTATGTGGGAGTACCACAGAACAAAAACACATGGGGAGAAAATAACACAAACGCCTCTGCTTATTTTATTTTTTTGCCAATTTAGCTAACACTACTCTTTCAATGAGGCATCATTCATATTAGCTGTAATAACAACCTTCTAGAAGGTATGTGCACATGTCTGATTAAGGTACAACTACTAACTAACACAGCAAGCCCACAGCTGGAGACCCTCACAGAGTTCACTGCACGTATTCCAAATACATGTAACAGAATAAGCCAGGTGAGCACGCACATTATTATTACAGCGATACAGCTATAGAAGCATGAAAAAAAAAGCAAAACACAGCCTTGAACAGAAGACAATTTACCGTTACACACTATTATCCCAATTCGTACACAAATAAAAATACAACTGACCATGTGATATAATACATGACATGTGCAATTGTTTATTATTGCTACTTGCCCATTATACAGTGTTCCAAGACCTGTAGGTTTATATAGACTTGTTTCCAAACTGCATTAAACTATCATGACTGAAAAACTCACTACATTTAGCAGCATACTGTATATGTGGGAGAATTACAAAAATCAATTAGCAAAATAATCAACTATTTATGATAACTTTTTAAATGAAACATTGTTTGTGAAATGTAAAGCCAATTCCTTCATCTGGTGAGTATGTGAAAAATGTAGTTTTGCCAGACAATAAGGGCTCGCTCCCATGTATTGCGTAGTGAGGGTATACACATTCATTGAGCTGTAGGAGCAAGTATTGCAATCTGCACTGGATTTCTGTGGGCTAAAGTGTTCATACACTACTTGGAACTGAGCAGGATATTAGCATCACTTACAGTACTGTAATCCACGCTGGCATTGGGCTGACGCTGATAGTTGCTACAGTATCATTGAGTAGTGAATCTGCACAAGAAGAGTTGGGGAAATCTCATGTGTAAATGACCAAAATAAATCTGATTTAAAATTTACTTATTCTGTTAAGAGCAAGTTGGTATGAACTGTTTTGACCTACAGTAGGTAAATTAAGGCTGAAAATGGAGACTTTGGGACCATTTACAGTTGCATGCAAATGTGGCCACACTATGACCTCAGAGATAAATGTGGATCTTCACATCTATTCATGGCAGCAAAGGCGTTGGAACGGGATGGGGAAGGGGGGTCATGGGGGCAACTCGCCTGCTCAAGTTTGAGAAGCACAAGTCACTGCTGTTGAGAAAGCAGCACTGTCACATAGGGGGTCATTCCGACCCGATCGCTCGCTGCAGTTTGTTGCAGCGCAGTGATCGGGTCGGCACTGCGCATGCGCCAGCGCTGCAGTGCGCCGGCGCATGGCAGCTTTCGTTACCTAGCGATCGCCTCTGAGACAGAGGTGGTCGCTAGGTGGGAGGGGGCTGAACGGCGGCATTAAGCCGCCGTTTAGGGGGAGCGGTCTGGCCAAAGCAGGCGTGGCCGGACCATTTAGGGGGGGGGGGGGGCGGACTGACATTCGGGGTGGACTAGCCATGTGCTGGGCATCCCCCCGCATGTCAGGGAACATGATGGTAGCTGTGCTAAATTTAGCGCAGCTACGATCAACTCTGAATGACCCCTATCGTACAGAGCCGGCTGGCACTTGGAACTGCTGAGGCTCTCACAGAAGCTACATCCTGCAACAGGCATTACTGCGCAGGTGCGGAAGTTCCCTGGGTCTCTCTCTTCTGATGCACCCAGGTCTCCCTCGGACCCTGCTGCACCTTTTGTGCCTCACATTAGATCCCCTAGAGCAGGGCTGGCCAAACCGGTCCTTGAGATCTACCAACAGTTCACATTTTCCAGACCACCTAGCTGGTGCACAGGTGTAGTCATTACTAATTAAAATGTGCTGTATTCATTCCTAACTGACAATTCTACAGATCTCCAGGAGGCCTGGAAAACATGAACTGTTGGTAGATCTCGAGGACCGGTTTGGCCAGCCCTGCCCTAGAGCATAGGTTCTCAAACTCGGTCCTCAGGACCCCACACAGTGCATGTTTTGCAGGTAACACAGCAAGTGCACAGGTGTATTAATTACTCACTGACACAGTTTAAAAGGACTGCAGGTGGTGCTAATTATCTCACTTGTGATTCTGTGAGGAGACCTGTAAAACATGTACCGTGTGGGGTCCTGAGGACCGAGTTTGAGAACCTGTGCCCTAGAGCCTTTGTAATATCCTTAATTGCATTGATTAGCACAAGCTGAAAGAGGGAGATGGGTTTATTTGAGCACACTTTGCAGTGAGACCAAGCTGCTGTATCTGCATCAGTGATGAACTATGTGATCTATGTTTATTACACAAGAAAGATCTTTATCCTTACAGTGCCACGGAAATCATCAATGCAACCATAGGGCCCGATTCAGACCTAATCGCTGCTGTGCGTTTTCGCACAGTGGGCGATTATCTATAGATTGCACATGTATATGCACCGCAATGCGTGCACACGTCGCCAAACAACAGGCACTGCCGAACAGCGACAGGCTGTTGCTAAAATTTTAATCGCACAGCCATTCACATGATTGACAGAAAGTGGTCGTTTGTGGGTGGCATCTGACCGTTTTCTCGGAGTGTCAAGGAAAACGCAGGCGTTCCCAGATGTTTTCAGGGAGAATGTATGACGTCAGCTCCGGACCCGATCAGCCTGTTCTCATCGCACTGTAGGAGTAATTCCTGGGCCACGGACACACTGCACACAATGGAAAAATCATTTGATGGTGAGTGTGTTGCGAACGGATTTGCAGCTGTCCGCTGACTGAGGGATTTTTTGCAGCTCGGAGTACACATGCAATCGCACACTTGCATGGTGAATATACGCTCCCCTTGAACGCAGGACAACAAATTTAGCAGCCCAGCGATCAGGTCTGAATCACCTCCATAGTGCAGAAACCCTGAACCATTTGTGCAATCACTCATTTATACCACCACTGCTATATATAGCACAGGGCTGAAACTAAGTGTGTGCGGAGTGTGCTCTGCACATAGCACTGCAGGGTAGGGGGAGCTGTTGGCAGCATTTGTCAGTTGAGTCTCTCATGACCACCCCCGTCTCCTACCCATTGGCGTTTCTATAATGGGTGCAATGTGCGCGGTGCACACGGGCCCCTGGGTCCAGGGGGGGCCCACACCACACACACTGCACCCATATTCTAATACTCACCTTTCCGGAATCCAGCGCTGAGAGCTGCTCATAGGGCGCAAAGCGCAGCTAAAATGGCCACCTTGCATGCGCAATAGCTAAATTGGTCTCCAGAACATGGCGGGTGCCATGTTTCCGGAGACCTGCGCATGCGCAGTAGACTCTGGAATATTGCCGGAGCCTACCATGCTGTGCAGAGGAGGGGGCCCACCCGAAGGTGCACATGGGCCCCCCCTCCCCCCTATCAAAGGGCACCTGCTCCTACCCTCACCCATGTTGTCGCTAATACCTAAATAGCATTCATGGACTTCACTTGAGAGCTCTTTGTTGTTCAGTCGCATTGTCCTTTATTACATTTCAGGATGCTGATGTTCTCGGGATTCAAACCCGTTGCCTATGACATTGCAATTAGACACTCTATTCATTGAGCTATCTGCTCTTGCATAGAAAGCTAGATAATTCACAGCTGGAGAGTTTCAACTATTTGTAGCTTACCTTGTACTTTGTGAAAGGGTGATCAGCATTGCAGCTGGGCAGATCTATGTAGTGTGTAGCTGCAAGAGATTGGATGTGTGGCTGCACACCGCATGGATTTGCTCGATTAGGGTGCTGGTTATTTTTTTTACTGGGATCAGGTAGCTTCATATAGTTAGAAATCTCATAGTTTTTATGCGGGAGCAAGTGATTCGGTGGGTGTGGTGTTTGTCTGGGATGCAGCAGGTTGTGGGTTTGAGTCCTGGGTGTGGCAGTATATTGAAATGTTTTGTTTAATGAGGAGTATTGTGGCTGAATGGAGGCAAGCTCTCGTATTGAGTGCATGAACGTGGTATAAAGAGGGGTTGTGTACATATCCATTTTCTTGTATTGTTCTATAAATGTGTTTGTAAATGTCATGCCCCTTCCCCTCAAGGCATGCACCTTATGTCCCTATTGGAAAAAATGGGTGGAGGGGTCGCCAATCCTCTTTCTGGCGCAGGGCACCAAAAAGTCTAGTTTCGGCTCTGATATAGCATATATACAACCAGGGTTGGACTGGTCAACAGGGGCAACCCCCTGTGGGCCCCACTGCCTGGAGTCCACCCAGGTTCTAGACTATACATTGAAATTATACATTAAACATATGTTAAATTATAATGCACAGGACTGTGGTGTTTTCTCTACAGTGCATTGCTGTTATTAATCTGGTACATTATCATTCATGGACTAGCAGCCCAGACCATGCACTCTCTAATGGTTAGACAAGCCTATGTGAGGGCTGGCCATGACCCTCTGGTGGCTGGCTACATCCATAAGAATGGGCCCCAAAAACTGCTTTCCCCTGGTGGGCCCTTCGTGCCCCAGTACGACACTGTATACTACCACCTCTTAGGTGCCCAAGCACCCTACTGCCCTCACAGTGAGTTTAGAGCCTGATGGTGCATTCTGCACCAGAAGCACTAGTACTATAATGCCCTGTATGCTCCAGACTGCCACTGTATTTCATTCTGTTTAACCCCTGCATCAGGTAGGTGGTGTGGTGGGTTACTGCTGCTGCCCCAGACGGGGCGACCTTCAGCAATTTATGATATCTTGGCCCTCCAACTTAAAAACCATCTTATGTCCTTGGTTGGCAGAAAATAAGGGGTTGCTCTGTGGAAGTAGCTGTCATCATTATTAGCGTGCATTTATACCAAGCCTAAACTTGGTGCAGAGATCCATCTGAAATCAGATGGTGATCTGTGCATTCTAACCTCTGACTCTTCCAGAATGCTGCCTACATTACACTGACATTTTACTGTGTCAGAGTGCCTAGTTGACCCCGTTACGCCCAATCATCCGCATGTTGGTGATGCAGCTGAGATGAGTCTCAATTGCCCAATTGCTTGAATGCTTGCACAGTGCGATGAATCACCAGATCTACCCATAGACTTATACTCCTTTTATACCAAGCAAAAAACCAGAGTTATTGCCGTTGGTGTAAACAGCTCTCAAAAAAACAACCCACATCGATTTACCCGGCAAATCTATTGACCGGGGTTGAACACAGGTAGAACCCGTGGTGAGGGGCAGTTTAAATAACCCAGGTCATCCAACCCGGGACCCGTTTACAGTAATGGGAGAGCCCATCCCTCCCAACCGAGGTCGGGAGGCAGGGTGCACGCAGTCTCCAAAGGTGCCGAGGTGAAAGTGAATGGACGTCCATTCATTGCACAGAGACAGAGGCTGGGGGCAGCCCAACAGCTGCCAGATTACTGAACTTGCTTATGGGGTCCCGATCTGCAGCTTTCCTAGCACTCGGAGATGATGTCATCTGCAAGCGCCAGCCTTAAAGACACTGCACCCATGTGCAGTGTGAAAGGTGCCGACCCAGGAATATCCCGCGTTGGCACTATAGTGGAAACAGGTCAAATCCCGGGTCTGACCCGGACTGGAACCATGTTTTAAAATCGTGGGTCAGATCTGGGATTTTGGTGTAAAAGAGGTGTTACATGCAACTCTGAATTAAGTATTTCAGAGAGTAATATATGTTTCAAATGTTATTTTTCTTTTATTTCTAGCACTAACCTTGTCCTGGAGCAGCAACACTGGTGTCTCTTGAGTATTAAACTAACATAAAAATAAATATTTACCTATTGTACTGACATTTGAATTACCTCCAGCTATGAATGGGTTAACAAAAATTATTTTCTCAGAAAGTGATTGTGATAGATTGATTACATTCATTAACTTTATGTGTAGCTAATATATATTATTTCTTTTAAACTGCTTAGAATTCCACATTCCTCTGCGTGATGTTACAGTGTGGATGTGAATGGCCAAAAATTCTCTGTACAGCGCTGCAGAATATGTGTGCGCTATATAAATAACTGGTAATAAATAAATATATAGATGAATGAATGAATGAGTTAGCTGAAATATTCACTATGTCTCAAAGGATCTGGGTAATAAATGTCTTCTTTTCTAATGTGACCATGGATATGATTCATACTGTAACATTTGTGAATCACTGCATGTGCGATACTGTAAACACAGCTGAAGTGTAGGAAGTTGACTTAACCTATAGTATGTTTGATCATACAAATGTTTGCACGTTGAGTTTCATAAATAGTCCATTTAATGACACTCTCTTGGTAAACTCATGAAAGAATAGATAAATATGGGGTTTATTTTTTAATTATTACTATCGCACCACCAAAATTAACATTACATATCGCTGCATATTGCGGCCATTTGGAACGTTTTTTGCTTAAAAATGTAGCAATCTGGTGTTCCTCTTGGAGCTTTGGCAAAAGCCCAACTACCTTCTCACCAGCAGCCTTAGGGTACAAGCACTATTCCAGAGGCCTCTTCTGCTCGGCAGGTTCCTATTTGAACGGTATAGGGCAAAGCCATCTCTAGATAGTATTACCTAGCCACTTGATAAAGTGAGCTGAGCCTGATACCTCAGTCAGTGATCTCTATCTGGTATCTCTCTCTTGAAATAAAAGAAAGTGGTCATACAGTAGCCTCTTTCTACAACAGAAACAGCCTAAGGCTCAGTACACACTTGCCAATGGCACATTAGATCTGAATGATATCGTTTGCTTCATGTCAGTGACGGTATGCACTCACATGCCGTCTTGTACAATATCTTTAGATTTCAAGGTGAAAACGAAAGATATTGTACATCGCTAATGACCCATGGGAGCGCGCATCATTAACGATAAAGGGGGTCGTTCCGAGTTGATCGCTCGCTAGCTACTTTTTGCAGCCGTGCAAATGCATAGTTGCCGCCCACTGGGGAGTGTATATTTGCTGTGCGAGGGTGCGATCGCATGTGCAGCCGAGCGGTCCAAAAATAGTTTTGTGCAGTTTTCTGAGTAGCTCTGAACTTACTCAGCCCTTGCAAACACTTCAACCTGTCCGGTCCCGGAATTGACGTCAGACACCTGCCCTGCAAACACTTGGACACGCCTGCGTTTTTCCAACCACTCCCAGAAAACGGTCAGTTGACACCCATAAACGCCTTCTTCCTGTCAATCTCCTTGCGATCGGCTGTGCGAATGGATTCTTTGTTAAATCCATCGCACAGAAATGATCCGCTTTGTAGCTGTACGGCGTGCCTGCGCATTGCGGTGCATACGCATGTGCAGTAGTGACCTGATTGCTGCACTGCGAAAAACGGCAGCGTGCGATCAGGTCGGAATGACCCCCATAGTGAATACACACTGGACGATGTGAACTATATATATCGGGTGCATATTGCCAAGTATGTACCCAGCCTAGGAAACACTTTATCAGTGCTTCATAAATAGACCCCTATGTACTGTATGAAAACCCCCATATGACTATTCAGTATATCATGTTAAATCATATATACATGATCACATATTTGCACAATGAAAGAAACATAATTAAATGTGTGAGTCACTCCTATTGCATTCAGAACAAGCTTTACTAAATAGTAATCACACAGATCCTGATTTCAGAACAACTGATAAGTGAGATACAATTTACATAACTACTGCACTTATCTGTTACTGACTCACAGGTGTTCATACCAGCTCTAAATGCTGGGAAGGTCATAGCATAAAAAACAATGATCACAAAAAATACGGTCAGAATTTGTCAGAATATGTTATGTGGCTATGTGTGGGACGGCAGGGGTCATCTCTGCTGCTGGGGAAGGAGGCAGCTGTCTTACAGTAGGTGAAAAAAGTCAAAAAGTAAATTACAGGTCTAGTCTAGATTTTACAATACACATTGCATGTGCTCATTAAAGAAACTTTCTGTTCCTATTTTACAGATATTAAGTATGTGATAAATATAGTGATATAATCTACACATAAGAATTCTGCTTGGGTGTGCTACTGATATTTAGGTTTGCGTCTGAAGCACTGATATATTACTGATACTTCTCTTTATAGCAGCTTGTAGCTTTGCTGCAGATACTTTGTCTTTCTGGACTGGGAGAAAAAGTTTTGATTTGATTTATCTTATAAAAAACATGTCTATAGAATAAATGGGGAAGCTACATACCAGTCCCTCCTAATCCCTCACTTGAAATCAGCCTTTAATCAAATTCTAAATGGCGTCCCTTTCCACTCAGATTCGACAAAAGCAACTATAACAGTTCTCCAAAAGCCAAATAAGGATCTCCAATATGTTACTAACTACCACCCCCATCTTACTACTTAACTCCAACCTGAAGTTATTTGCTAAAATTCTAGCAAATAGACTGAGGGAGTCATTCCGACCTGTCCGCACGCTGCCATTTTTCGTAGTGCAGCAACAGGTCACTACTGCGCATGCACCGCAATGCGCAGGCACGTCGTACGGGTACAAAGCGGTTCGTTGCTGAGCGATGGATTTAACAAAGAATCCATTCGCACAGCCGATAGCAAGGAGATTGACAGGAAGAAGGCATTTATGGGTGTCAACTGACCGTTTTCTGGGAGTGTTTGGGAAAACGCAGGCATGTCCAAGCGTTTGCAGGGCGGGTGTCAATTCCGGGACCAGACAGGCTGAAGTGATCGCAAAGGCTGAGTAAGTTCAGGCCTACTCAGAAACTGCACAAAGGGGGTAATTCCAAGTTGATCGCAGCGGGAAATTTTTTAGCAGTTGGGCAAAACCATGTGCACTGCAGGAGGGGGGGCAGATATAACATTTGCAGAGAGAGTTAGATTTGAGTGGGTTATTTTGTTTCTGTGCAGGGTAAATACTGGCTGCTTTATTTTTACACTGCAATTTAGATTGCATATTAAACTCACCACACCCAAATCTATCTCTCTCTGCACATGTTATACTGTATCTGCCTCCCCTGCAGTGCACATAGTTTTGCCCAACTGCTAACAAAGTTCCTGCTGCGATCAACTCAGAATTACCCCCAAAATGTTTTTGCACAGCTCGGCTGCACAGGCATTCACACACTTGCAAAGCGAAAATACACTCCCCTATAGGCGGCAACTATCTGATCACAGCGCTGCAAAAAGTAGCTAGCGAGCGATCAACTTGGAATGACCCCTTGAATAAATAGCTCCATCAGTAAGGTGCCTGCTTCCAGTGTAATAGGTAGTGGGTCCTAATCCTGGGTAGCCTTTTAAAATGTGCATCTATAATACAGAGGGTGTGACTTGTAAGGTGCAGGGACTAGTGGGGGAGGGGAAGAGATAGCAGCGGCTGAACACGGAGTATGGGAGGAGAGAGACCCCTACAGAGCAGGAGCCCGGCGGCAGCTGACTCCATTGCCTCCCACAGTTACGCCTCTGACACCCACACTGCTTTTATCAGGACCCATATTTCTGCTGCTGGCACCTTAGTATAATAGCCTGGGTTTCTTTCTCATGTTGTGCCCCAGTCCAAAAGCTTCACACCCCTGCCAGCCCCATATACAACATTTAAAGGTCCTTTAAAGGATTTCTCAAATGAAATATTTAACTTTATGACTGTCTACTCTTTTGGACATTTTCCTTAATTGATTTGCAAAACCATAAAATGGCATAATGGTAACCAATTTACTTTTTGTATTGTTTTACTTTTTGTTACTACTGTGTGTTTCTAATCCTTTTTTATTGCTGTTAGTGCTAGGGGCTGTATTATAATATAATGCAGAAATACACAGTAAGCAAACTAAAAACCTGCAGGCTCTCAGAACACAATAACGTGTGTGTGATACTCTAACAGGGTATGCTAACAAGCATCCATATTCCTATTTCATAGCACAAGCTTTGTGCACTGTTCTCCTGCAGTTCTGGGGAATGAGACCTGACAGAGCAGCAAATTAGAGCGAGATAAGTGTATTTTACAGCAGCAATATCTGAGCAATGGCTATGATGCCTCCAGCGATTGCATCTGCTCATTAGCTTTGGAGCTTTCCCAATGACATGCTGTAATGAACCTTTCTAGGTCCTCATAGTTACATCCAGACTGCACTCACCATGGGATATCACAAACACAAGAGAAAGTGTAGTACCTGCTGACACTGTCAACTCAGCTCATAAAAACACTTAATTCATGAAGAAATATTTAGGGTTATCGCTAATAAATGAAATATAATACAGAATCTGGAGCACAGGTAGCATTATAGTGTTCCTAACTGTCATCTGGATAAAATGATCATACATTTTTTCCTGGATGACAATAAATGGGAAGCAGTGAAGATTCCGGCTGTTGGGAACCCGTAAGTAAAAATACCAACGCTGGAATCCCGACACGCATTGGAATCCCGATGCCGCAACTCCAAAAGGGGCAGGAAACCAACGTCGGAATCCCGACAGCCGGCATGCCGACTGTAAGAACTGCTGACGGGTTAGGTTTAGGGATGGCACGGGGAGGGTTTAGGATTAGCTGCCACAGGGGGGGTTAGGGTTAGCTGCGGGGGTTGGTTAAGGTCAGCCACCAAGGGGGAGGTTAAGGTTGGGCTGCAGAAACAGAGGGTTAGGAGGTAGGGGACAGGGGGGGGGGGAATAGCCTCTACTCACCTCTGTTAAGATTTCATACATCGGGATCCCAGCGCCGGTATTATGAATGCCGGGATCCAGGTCGCCAGTATTCCATACTGATTCCCAATAGACACCTAATAAGTGTATTGTTTTGGCCCACAATGCGGACTACAACATGAAGAGACACTGCCTATTTTGATAACAACAATAAATAAATAGTTTCAGAAAGGCAAAAGATGCAGGAGATTGACTAGGTAGTCAATTCCTTAATAAGTACCAAAAACTCTGAATGACATCCATATTTAATGCATCAATGTTCTTTTGTCTACAGATATAACACATTTATAATGATCAAAATATAAGATGACCTATGACCTGGCCTGATATCAGTCAAGCAGATTGGAGGACTTTTCTGATCATACTTCAGACCAGCATATCGACTCAGAACATGTACAAAGTCAGCCCAGGTCCCACTATTATCAGAATAGAGTTGGGGACTAGGGAACATTGTATTGCTATGAGGTCCATTGGTGCCATGCTCTGACCCTGGATAGAATCATTACCATCAGTACCAATAATAGCAGCTAGTGGCGAAGCTATTTCATCACACAGTGTCTCTAACTAAAGTGATCAGAGGTAGGCTTACCATACTATCCCTTTAAACCGGGACACTAATGAATCACACAGGTTGGTTGGCTGACTTCAAGCCTGCATTTCACCTGGTTTTAATCAGCCACAGAACCTGTGTAATCCATAAACATCCTGGTTTAAAGGGATAGTATGGTAAGCCTAATCAGAGGACAGTGGCTACATGGCAAAGATTTCACTGTCCATAGTAGCTCCTGAGGGATAGCAAAAAGCCCTAATTCCAGCAATAGCGGCTTTTCAGGGTTTGATAAATAGACCCCTTAGCCTCACTATTCTACAATTCTAAGCACTGGTTTTTGGTGAAGGCTTGTATGCAGTCCAAAGAGTTTGAGAACAGAGATTTCTGTTAAGCCGGGTACACACTAGCTGATGTGTGTTCCTGGCAATATCGGCTGCGGCGGGGTGCCGGCATCAGCAAGTGCATACACACTTGCCGATGCCGGCGTGAAGGGAGCGACACGGGGAGCGGGGACCATGCTGCAGCTATAGAGCTTTGATATTAAATAGTACACACTATATATATATATATAAAAAGAATATAAATACACATATAAAATTAATATATAATAAAAAATTATAATACATAATCTAATAAACACATTGAGGTGTCATAGGTCCTGTGATAGATATCTAGTCTATACACCTATGTTTTGATTAACACTGATATAATTTAAGCCATTAATGGTAATTACTAGTTCTAATTATGATCACGGAGAATACTTTTAAGCCTTAATGGCTAAAGGATACACAACCTGTACTTTCCTTAATATACAACAAAGAGAATAGATAGACTAGAATGGGATGCAGACAGACATAAATATAAGTATATGGGGTATATAGATCTAGTTCAAAGAATGAGTACAAATGGGGAGATCACTAGCAGAGATATATATTTTGTATCAGCTTGAAGAGGGATTATGAATATATAGTGAAGACTTGTTAGTGCACATATTCATTTGGGACTACCATCTCTAATATTCTACCATACAGATAACATTTTGTTTACCATCCTAAAGACATTATTATTTGGTATGGAAACACATATTATACAGTGCTTACTAATACATTATGATATAGAATACACTATTCTCTAAATGAGGAGACACAGGACACAAAATTAACGTCACTATAATTGCATATAACTATATTCCAAAAAACACCTGCATTTGGAATATTTTCTTAAAGGGACCTACGTATATATATAAGACATTTACAAATGATAGTCTAGGAGACGCGTTTATATTGCGAATATTTTCTTAAAGAAACACATGTATATATGGCTGTTATATGTTGTTAAGCTCTATGTTCTCATTTATGTTGTCATGTTCTATCATGACACCTCAATGTGGTTATTAGATTATGTATTATTATTTTTTATTATATATTAATTTTATATGTGTATTTATATTCTTTTTATATATATAGTGTGTACTATTTAATATCAAAGCTCTATAGAAAGGCTCAATTAAACTTCACAGCTGGTTTAATTGGGTATCCTAAGTAGGAACCGATTAGCTGTTATCAGTAATGTTCTAAAGAAATCTCTGACCAATGAGGAGTCCCTGAGGGGGATAGAGACTGTGCAAATGGAAATCTAAACCTCTGAGGAAACCGCCACCCACTAAAGGTGGAGAAACGCGTCAGGTGATCGAGAACGTCAGGTGGAACGCACTGGAAGCCGGTAGCTCCGAAAAACCCGGAAGTCGCGGTCCGCGACCAAGCGTTCCCTGCCACACCACACGCTTTAGAGTTCAATGCTCAGCCGAAGACAGCTGTACGCCGCCGGTACCACCTTGCCAGGCAAGAGACACCAGAACCGCCGCAGTGTGGAGGGGTAAGCATTGCCCACAGGAGTGTCATGCCGGGGAACAAGTAATTACCAGCATTACATCATGAAATCATTATAAACCGCTACTTAACACTATTGCCTGAACAAAATTGCTAAAGCAAACAATACTTCAGCAGTAAACAGTACGGGACTATGACTTTTTATTACAGCACTAATTATGCTTATCTAACAGCTTTTCAACGTTGATACCAATAAGTCCCCTGGAGGGAGATAACAGCTTTACTAACCAGCAGGACTGTATGAAAAGATTGTGCTGTGCTTGACTTAATTAACATACCGGTATGCATGCCATTTACTGACACAAAAGTCCAATTGGCTAGAGCTTATATTGTATATTACATCCATTCCCTTTTTTTTTTTTCTCGATTGTTATTTTATTGAGATGTTTTGATAAATGTTTTATATAATTCATTGTTTTTAGGAGATGAATAAAGGTACTTTTATTAAACCAGCAGCCTCTGATTAAATTAGAAGTTCCAATTTAATTCATTTGTGCGCTCACACTTGATATATACATTCTCTGGACCTTGTGTCTTTTAATTTGAGGATATCCAGATCCTCATTGTGTGAGCTGCCGTCCATTAATATATTTCTTATTCATTTACTTATTTAATCTTTAGCGCCCACTTTTCAATTGTGTAACTGTAAGTATAAGGAATGGTTGCACTATATAGTGTATGTGTAATTGATGTATGTGGTGATTGTACATTGGGGTGTGTGCATCTGAGATCTGAAGCACAGTGCACAGGGAAATTAGGTAGAGTCATTGTGTTGCGGGTCTGACTGCAGCTCTAGCAAAGTATCTGAGCTTTTGGCAGGGGAGGATTTGCTCTGGGCCCAGTGATTTGTATTTATGCCCCTGGTAAACTTACACATGTTTTTAAGCAAATGGATAACGCAGATCAATTACACAAAATAGATGAGCAAACTAAACCATCGATCAGCCATCTGTTTGTTTAAAATGCGTACATTAGGCATCCAACAGGCAGGAATCAATAAATATGATGCTATTCTGGTCTTGGCACAGCACTGAAACCCACTGAAATGGAAGAGAGGAATATAATGCAGCATAGTGTCTATGTACTGTACGTGTGGCATAGAGAGGAGCAACACTGGCTCAAGGGTACAACTTTCAAAATAGAACCACCTCGTCTTTGCAGACTAGGTAGTCAGTCAGTCCAGCTCTAGGTCAGAAGTGCCCTTTTCATCCATGGGTTACTATCATGAACGAATACAAACAAACTTTCTAGCTATTACAAGCCTATGATATGTAATCTCATATTATATAACAAACCAAGCAGACGTTATAAACACAACTGTGCAATATTGCTTGTTTACTGCAAATCTAAGGTATGTTGGATATCAGACTCATTTTATTACAGTAACTTATTGACAGGGTAAAACTGAATATAATTAATGTTTTCCTTGACAGCTTTTACGAACACAAAAAGGAAAAGAGCTCTACATTTATTTATATCAATTACACCATACACCAAATCCCAGGTAACTGTTCATTAATGCTTTAAAGATGAGAAATGTCTCCAATTTGAAGCTCAGATGTCAGGCGCCTCAATGGGAGAAGTAATGTGATTATAAACTCACTGTGGAATAAGGAAAATCTATGTGCACAATATAAATTGCAATTTCGGCAAAAAGGGCGGAATTGCTTCCATCAATTTTCAGGCTCAGTGAATATAAGGAAGCACATTCATCCTAGGAGAGTTGAGCAATGTGATATTAAGGTGCACTGAGGCATCATACCCTCTCTCCAAACTATCTTCTTAGTAAAGGACAAGTGATATTTATGTATTTACAGGTGTTAGAAATCATATTTCATACTGTACGCTTAACCCAATCAATACTGTAAAACAACCATTCTTGCAAAATTGGATACTTCTCACTATATCAAGCAAGTGGTATGCGTCACATGTTAGTTGTTGCAACACATACAGTACAATCAGGGGGCTTGGTGCCAGTAAAACAATAATAATAACAACAGCAGAGCAAAAGGGCAAACCTGTAGCACAAACTCTGTGTTGTGACGCTATTACAGGTTGAGTATCCCATATCCAAATATTCCAAAATACGGAATATTCCGAAATATGGAATTTTTTGAGTGAGAGTGAGATAGTGAAACCTTTGTTTTCTGATGGCTCAATGTACACAAACTTTGTTTAATACACAAAGTTATTAAAAATATTGTATTAAATGACCTTCAGGCTGTGTGTATAAGGTATATATGAAACATAAATGAATTGTGTGAATGTACACACACTTTGTAAAATGCACGAAGTTATTAAAAATATTGGCTAAAATTACCTTCAGGCTGTGTGTATAAGGGCCCTCATTCCGAGTTGTTCGCTCGGTAAAAATCTTCGCATCGCAGCGATTTTCCGCTTAATGCGCATGCGCAATGTCCGCACTGCGACTGCGCCAAGTAAATTTGCTATGCACTTAGGAATTTTACTCACGGCTTTTTCATCGGTCTGGCGATCGTAATGTGATTGACAGGAAATGGGTGTTACTGGGTGGAAACAGGCCGTTTTATGGGCGTGTGGGAAAAAACGCTACCGTTTCCGGAAAAAACGCAGGAGTGGCCGGAGAAACGGAGGAGTGTCTGGGCAAACGCTGGGAGTGTTTGTGACGTCAAACCAGGAACGACAAGCACTGAACTGATCGCAGATGCCGAGTAAGTCTGAAGCTACTCAGAAACTGCTACGAGGTGTGTAATCGCAATATTGCGAATACATCGTTCGCAATTTTAAGATGCTAAGATTCACTCCCAGTAGGCGGCGGCTTAGCGTGAGCAACTCTGCTAAAATCGCCTTGAGAGCGAACAACTCGGAATGACCTCCAAGGAGTATATGAGACATAAGTGCATTCTGTGTTTAGACCTAGGTCCCATCGCCATGATATCTCATTATGGTATGCAATTATTCCAAAATACGGAAAAATCCGATATCCAAAATACTTCTGGTCCCAAGCATTTTGGATAAGGGATACTCAACCAGTACAGGGATGCACATGTATATCAGGGCCAGATTATAACTGTACACTGACCAATGGGAGGACATAAGCAGGTACAGTACTTCACACCTGACATTCACTTTTCCTGTTAAGTGGTGGTAGTTTATTTCACCATTATACCTACTGTACCTCTGTAGAACCAGTGTGGTATATTTTGGCAATATTTATCATGTTAACATGAGAATGTCAACTTAATCACAATGTTGGCATACTGCATGTCAGCTCGCTCACAATGTCAACATGAACCAGATACTATTAGCCGCGATAACGCGTTCGCAGCTAATATTATCACACCTATCTCCCGAAAAATCAAGCTATCGCACCCTGCGCGCTCCCGTTTATCACATCTATCCTATTCCAAAACGGTGATAACGGGATTCGCGCGTTAATTCTATCCGGCAAAAGCGGTGATAAGTGTAGGAGAAAATTAAGAAATCTGCCTGTACCCCCAAAAAGCAAAACTGATATAGGAAAACATTATAGAAGTCTATTATTGGTTATAATAAAAGTATTTGGTGTAATTAAATTACAGTAGGTGAAATGGCTGTTATATGCATTTAAAAAAAAAAAGATCGAAAGCTATTTTTGAAAATGTGGGGTACATAAAAATGGTTATAAGTATATATTTGGGTTTTAGCTTTCTAGTGTGCATCGCATGTGTTGCAGAGCTGCACAAAAATCAGTTTGTGCAGTCCCTGCGCAGCCCATGACTTACTTATCCAGTGCGATTGTATCCTGCTGATGGGGGCCGGAGCTGACGTCAGACACCCTCCCTCAAAACGCTTCAGGCTGCCTGCGTTTTTCCGGACACTCCCTGAAAATGGTCGGTTGCCACCCACAAATGGCCTCTTCCTGCCAATCTCCTTGCAAACGCCCGTGTGAATGGATCCTTCGCACCATCCCGTCACTGACCGCTGATACACAAGCGCAGTCCGGATCTGATTGTCCATTGTGCGAAAGCGCACAGCAGTGATCGGATCTGAATTAGGCCCTATATAGAAGTAAGATGGTTCTTAAAAAAAACCTGAATATTACATTTACATTACATAAAGATCATATTGCTAAGGTCTGTCAGAAGCAATATTACCAGTGATTGCGTGTTATTATCACATCAGAAGTCAAAACAGATCATACAAAATTAACTGCTGTGTATGCTGTTTTTCATCCTACCAATTCATTAGCAACTAGCAATCTGGTTGAGGTAGGCAGGATTGTGTGCCTCAGTAATCTCATTACTCCCTATTATTTTATGATAATCCAAAGATGTATAATTATGTGATATTGGTTATCCAATAAGGGGACAGTACATATGAAAATGCAGTAACACCCCTCAAGATGGGGGTTTTACCGCATTTTTCCTTTAGTACATCCCGCCCATAGTCCTTAAGGGCCCTACACACTGGCCGACATGACAGCACGATATGAACGATCTCGTTCATTAATGAACGAGATACCGTTCATATCGTGCAGTGTGGAGGCTCCAGCGATGAACGATGCGCGTCCCCGCGCTTGTTCATCGCTGGTCCCCCGTCGGCTTTACATGCAGGCCAATATGGACGATCTCGTCCATATTTGCCTGCACTTCAATGCAGCCGGGTGTCGGGGGGAGTGAAGAAACTTCACTCCCCGCGTCACTGCCCCACCCCCCCCCCGCCGTGTTGCCAGTCGGCCGTATCCGCCGTCAGGCAGCTTAGCGGTGGATCAGCCAGTGTGTAGGGCCTATTACACTCAAGGGCGTAGCTACCATAGGTGCAGGGAGTTTATGTTAAAGTTACATGTGTTATATACATTTTCACCATTGTGTGCTACATAGTGGCCTTTGCAAACTTTTGCATTATATATTGTGGTATCTGGTCTCTAGGTCGACCACACTTAGGTCGACAATGTCTAGGTCGACCACTATTGGTTGACAGTAACTAGGTCGACATGGTTTATAGGTCGACATGACAGAAGTTTGACATGAGTTTTTCACCATTTTTAATTTTTTTTAACTGTTACATACTTTACGATCCACGTGGACTACAATTGGGAACAGTAACCTGTAAGGGGACACGGTGCACTAATTGGGGTTCCCGGTCACTCTACAGAGAAAACGACACAATTTAAAAAATAAAAACTCTTGTCGACCTTGCACATGTCGATCTTGCACATGTCGACCTACAGACCATGGTGACCTAGAAACCATGTCGACCTACTTATTAGTACTAATAGTGATCGACCTAGACACTGTCGACCTAAGTGTGGTCAACCCTACGATCCACGCCTGATCCGCACCCATATATAGTTATGCCCCTGGACCTGCACATTGTAATGTGGTATAACATGAACTAGAGGGAATTAATGTTACATAATATGAACCAGGGCACTATTATGGGGCATAACAGCAACAACTGCTGCAGAGAGGTGTCTCTCTAGAAGTATTGGGACAGGGGCTTCTTAAAAATGTTGCTATGGGGCCCACAAATTTTTGGCTAAACTGCTGCTTACGGCATTTACTTATTGTGGTGACAAAAGGATTGCAGTGACGAAAAGATGACCTTCCAGCCAGGTTCTGTCATTAGCGTGCCCTAGGATTCAATGTTGTCTGTATTTCTTTGTAAAATCGAAGTTATTCAGCCTAAAAAATGGTCATCTACATTGTGTGTACTGTGTGTAAGTGTAATAGATGAAGAAGAAGCAGATATTGAATTTTAATGTAGAGGGAAAGAGCGCTGTAATTATTCTTTAAATAACACTTTACCATCACACATATACTGTACATATATTAAAGATTTGTACAATATGAAACACGTCCTTTGTGTTTTACTAATGTACCCACCATTTATCTGTGTCAGCTGCGATACTCAATAGCACAGCAAACTGTGTGACAGTAGACACACACACATTTAATCAAGGACATTTTCATCCAATAACATGGAGAAAAAGCCTAGGTACAAAATACTTCACAATGTTTATGTGTCTACTTTGTCAATTTTTGCATATTTAAAGGACAATAAAAATTGAAAAGAACAGTAATGTTCAAGGTAAAATCCTTTTCTCAAAGTATGTATGGCCAAGTTAAAACATTCACTATTCTTACCTATTTTTCTTTACTGCACATAAGAGAAAGAGAGGGAGATAGAGAGAGAGAGAGAGAGAGAGAGAGAGAGAGAGGGTGGGGCAAAGAGGGAGAGAGAGAGGGGCAGAGAGACAGAGAGAGAGGCCGAGAGAGAAAGGCGAGCAGAGAGAGAGAGAGAGAGAGAGAGAGAGGCAGAGAGAGAGAGAGAGATGTAAAAATAGATGCTTAAGGTATTACTTCATTGATGACAAAATATAGCAAACCATAAAAATAGATAAATAAATAAATAAAATAGAAATAATAAATAAATTAGAAATAAATTACACTGGACCAAGATAGATTCTCTCTCTCTCTCTCTCTCTCTCTCTCTCTCTCTCTCTCTCTCTCTCTCGGGTCACCTTAGCTTTCCCCAGCTACACTTATCCCTTTTCTCTTGCAGCCAATTTGTAGCATCCTTTTGTGCAGGGCAGCTGTGTATGGGGGATATGAGGAAAAGACTATACTATATGCTTGTTAGGGGTAGGGAGACATGGCAGATGAAGATGATACTGGGTCTATGTATGAAGCTGATATTTGTGGTTTCTCCGCTATTATCTCACCGATTTCTCCTGCGGTACCTTTCTTGATGCAGTTTAGTCCCAACAAACCTTTATGGGGAGGGCAAACAGGCAATTTTACCTGTGGTAAAGATACTTTTCACTCCGAGCTTAATCAGTCTCAGAACATCAGCACAGATACATTGGAGCAGATGTATTAAGCCTGGAGAAGGCAGAAAGAAGTGATAAAGTGATGATAAGTGCAAGGTGATAACGCACCAGCCAATCAACTCCAATGTGTAAATTGACAGTTATGAGCTGATTGGCTAGTGCATTATCACCTTGCACTTATCACCACTTTATCACTTCTTTATGCCTTCTACAGACTTAATACATCTGCCCCATTAATAGTTGCACAGATATTAGCTACACATGTCCACATCCCTTTCACCCTTTGCAGAGTTAGGCTGCCAATGAGAAGATGAAACCCCACAGGAGCCCAGTCTTGTGAAATTGCAGCAGTAGTTCAACGATACATAATGATAATATGACTTTGGTAAATAGACTCTTATATGGGAATATTTACCAATGATTTACTTAAGTACTGTATATCACAAGTCTAGAAAAGGATCATGTGCAGGCACTGAGACCCATCCCTTTGGTGTGTAAGACTCCGACACAGCTACTGAGCCTGTGCATTCTCTATATAGGCTACAATGGCTAACAATGGCGTTGCCTTTGCATTCCAAAGATTGGTAAATTGTAGCCCTCCCCCATAGAATGGGGCTGCTCATGCAATTGAAAATGTAAGGACTGCTGCAGATATCTGCTGTAATTCTCATTACTTATATCCTGGGGATATTTAGTTTAAGCGGGTATCCCCGGAAAACAGCTATTTTGGGGGGATTTCCCACAAAAAAATGGTTTTGTAACTATGCCCTCAGTGTGGTAATGCAGAAACAAGGGGCAGCTGACAGAGGTTAGGTTACCAAACCATGCGATATTAACCACTGCAGTAGTTCCCAAATATATTTTTTTATTTGGGAACAGTGTGCCTCATATAACTATAACCTAAAATGTTATGACTCAACTGGCAATAACAGTTATAAAGCCTTTCCCAACCGCAGTGTCATGGTCCGGACTGGGAGAGTCCGGGGGAACCGTGAATTACCCGAGCTAGTGCTCTGGCAGAGGTGCAGGAATGGGGATGATATACCAACTGATGGGATGCCGGCTGTCAGTATACCGACATAAGCATCCCGTCTACCGGTATACCAGAAGTGAGGCAGCGAATTCCCTCACAGACTCACTGTGCTTGCCATGCTTTGGACCCGGTGGCGAGATTTGCTCGCCACAGGTTCTATACCCACTCGGGTGGTGGCATGGACCCACCAACTGAGTGGGAGTTACGGTTGGTGACGGTATTCTGCCAGTAATATGTCAACTGTTGGGATTCCGGCGTCGGGTTCCTGAACGCCGGGATCCCAACAGCCAGCATTATAACTGCATCCTGTCGTACGGGCTGCTGGCGGTGGGCGAGGTGTGCGGGCAGGTCTGCGGGGGGGTGTCCATGGAGCTCTCTCACTGGGCTCTGGTAAGAGACAAGCTGGATACTGATTCAGCGGCGCCAGATGCAGGGCACCCACCATCTTGGATTTTGGTCACGACTGCAGTAGCCAATCCGGTTCCAGGAAGGATCTGCTGACCCTAGCAGCCAATAGATGGAGGCTACAGGTATAAACAAGGAAGTTGGGATACCAGAAATTGCCAGTGTAAGGTTTTACACAGCTAGGCTGTGTCCCTAGTTCTCTGCTTATTTGTTGCATCTGTTATCAGTGCCTCTAAGAGTGCAAAACACCTGTTCTTTTTTTTGCCACAGCTTGCCTCCATAACTCTTGACAGTATGCATTTAGCAGCACGGCTCTCTGTGGCCTAAACCTGCCATCTTACTTCAGTCGCCAGTGACCAGACCCACCAGGAACACCAGCCGTCTCCAGATAAAAGTTAACCAGCTCCAGATTATCTCCTATACAGGCCAGAACGTTTCCTCCTGGTTTCTTGTTACTCACGGAAGCCAGTGTTCTTCACACAAACTCTCAGCATTATATCTCTAGCTATTCATAAAATCCATGAGATGAACCTTCATACGTCCTGCCCGTTTTCTGTTCAAAGAAACCGTGCTCCCTGATTCTCCTCCATCCAACCTGGATCCACAAAACGCATGGAGCGTGACACACAGTAAATGCATTATTGAAAAAAATACACTTACTTGTTATAAAGTTTAACATGCTTTATATATTTTAAGTTTAGCTAAAAATTAGATGGAGTACAATCAGCGGCCAATGAGGAGAATGTCTGGAAGATGGAAGAATTATTGAACGATAACAATGTGGAGAGGCTCTTGGGAAATAAAATTATCAGCAATAATGAATTTGTTCTCACGCGTTATAAATCACAGCAAATTAATGTTACTGAATCCATAAGGAAATCAGTGGGCACTGATTTATATTCTGTTTAGTTTCTTCAGAGGCTTTGGGAAATGGCACATTATACAGGTATGGATGCTATTATCGGGAAAACTGACTGACAGCAAGGAAAACAAAAGGGGAATAATTATTCCTGTTTGCTGGGAATAGTGTAATTTACATAGACATCGTCACCCTATGTTTCTACTTAAATGCATAGTAAGTACTAAGCCAGTTTATCTTGCCTGGCTTGGATCTGTCCATGCTTACAGAGCAACCACATACAGCATGTGCAATTGCAGACCTGTGCACATGATACACTCAGCCCTTCCTATAACTGGAGTAGTGCTAGAGGGAAGGTGCATCTAACATAGGCCAAGTACACTAAGGGGTGTGTTTATTGTCCGTCCGTCCCCACACAGACACACATGCAAACCATATCTTTTGAAGGTAAGCATATACTACCTCTCTCTTGATCCTGCATAGTCCAGCAAACTGGACCACACCATAGACCTTTCCACTGAGAATGACATACATTATAGATGAGCAGCCAATCAGGATGGTATTTTATGATAAATCTCATACAGAATCTCCAAGATCTGCTGGGTCAGGTGCATCTTGCTGTCACCAAAACTGAGGTGTAACCCCCATAGGCAGCAGCAATTGGTTGACTAGGAATCATAAAACATTTTGTGACCAAATCCCGGTAAGAAAAGTCTTTGCCAAATGCCCAACAGCATGTTGACATATGCTATATATATATATATATATATATATATATATATATATAAAATTTTATTTTTTTAAGCAATATATATATATATATATATATATATACACATACACTGTATATATTTACATTCTATAATAAATTATATTCCCTGATATATAAAAACACAGATCTGAAAGATGTTGTCCTTTTCATTTAAACATGAGCATATGTCTAATGTGTCAAAGAGACACATTTACAGTTCCGTGTAAAGCTGGGCTTAGTACCTCTCCGGGATTTCTCCGGAGAGTCCAGAAAACAGGACATTTGTCAGCAATCCTGGGTGAGTAATGTCTGTAAAAGTAGATAAGCATGTCCCTGTCACTACTGTCAGCCAACCCTGTTACTGCAACTTTGGTTCCTGGAAGAGCCTCTGAAGCGTCATCAGGTTACAAAGGGTCAGGCCCCATATATACGTGAGGAATGCATGCGTGCGCCACAACACATAGAGCACCAAACTTAGGAGAGTGCCAGTGTCATGTTCTACAGATGGACGGATAAGCTCCAGAGAATCTATGTCAGAGGGCGGTATTGTCGGTTCTTCTAACCCTGTACTTTTCCTGAGGTAGCGCTATCAATAGTAGACATTTAAGTCTGACACCTCCAATGACAAGCTACTGGGATCATGGATAGAAAGCCAATGATGAGTTGGGGTCTGTCTGATAAATGACAGGTATAGCAAAAATATCCATGCATCTGATCCCTTGTCTCCCAAGGAAGCAGTCCTCTAGAAGTGGCAATTATACCCATGATAAAAATGGTGGGAGCTCTGTAGGAGATGTGGGACCACATATTACCAATTAACTTTATTATGGAAAAAGAGTGGTGTGTAAAAATTCCCCAGACATGACACTACTTTAAATTAAAACTATATACTGTAGGTGTGGGTCTGATGCAGTGACATGCGGTGAAGTGAGGCAGGTGAGGCTGAGCCTTTCCTGTGATACTAACGTATAAGACAGAGTTCTTTCTATATAAAGTACCGTATATACTCGAGTATAAGTCGACCCGAATATAAGCCGAGGCACCTAATTTTACCAATAAAAACCTGGGAAAACTTATTGACTCGAGTATAAGCCTAGGGTGGGAAATGCAGCTCTAGCCGTACACAGCCCTCATACTGCCAGATATGCCCCCACAGTGCCAGATATGCCCTCACAGTGCCAGATATGCCCCCACAGTGCCAGATATGCCCTCATACTGCCAGATATGCATGCCCCCTCAGTGCCAGATATGCCCTCACACTGCCAGATATGCCCCCAGTGCCAGATATGCCCTCATAGTTCCAGATATGCCCCCACAGTGCCAGATATGCCCTCATACTGCCAGATATGCATGCCCCCTCAGTGCCAGATATGCCCTCACACTGCCAGATATGCCCCCACAGTGCCAGATATGCCCTCATAGTGCCAGATATGCCCCCACAGTGCCAGATATGCCCTCATACTGCCAGATATGCATGCCCCCTCAGTGCCACATATGCCCCCCCAAGTGCCAAATATGCTCACCCAGTGCCTGGTATAACTTAGGTATAACTTACCCTCCGCCGCTCCCACGTTGTCTTGTGAAGGAGGGACACAAAGGGCACAGCGCGCGCCTCTACTGTGTCCCTCCTGCGTCTCCGGCGGCCGTGGCGGG
This sequence comes from Pseudophryne corroboree, assembly GCF_028390025.1. NCBI lineage: Eukaryota > Metazoa > Chordata > Amphibia > Anura > Myobatrachidae > Pseudophryne > Pseudophryne corroboree. The sequence continues at coordinate 836,425,221 of NC_086444.1, forward strand.
TCGTGAGCCAATCAGAGCTCACGAATGGGTACTTCCTTTAATAGACCCGCCGCTGCCGCCGGAGACGCAGGAGGGACACAGGAGAGGTGCGCGCTGTGCGCTCCGTGGGGTGGTCTTCAGTATGTTGAATGTCGGGATCACGGCGCACATTATAAAGGCGCCAGAATCCCGACACCCGGCATACCGACAGCTATTCTCCCTCGTGGGGGTCCACGACCCCCCTGAAGGGAGGGAGAATAAAATAGCAAGGGGCTCCTTAGCGCTCGCCACGCTGTCGGTATGCCGGCGGTCGGTCTCCCGGCGCCGGTATGCTGGTCGCCGGGAGTCCGAGCGCCGGCATACCGTACTACACCCCCCTCCGTGTCCCTCCTTCCCACTGCACTGCACTGCCACTGCACAGTATAAGCCGACGGGGCTTTTTCAGCACAAAAAAAAAAGTGCTGAAAAAGTCGGCTTATACTCCAGTATAGAAAAAACAATAATTAGGAGCGCTTGAATATTTAAGTTATATATTGAACGCACATACCTGTAAAAAAAGGAATTGGTTAATATCAATGTTGCAGCTCTTTTGTGATTAGGTGGTGTAACGAAGATGATTAGCGGTATTAGTTTCCCAATTCAGTTTGGGATGGACAGTCTTTGTATGCGGGTATTGCTATCCCTACTGTCCCTACTTGTACCTCTCGCGGCTTGATGTTACAGCATAAGCGTCTGCCGCGGATGTAACTGGTCCCGTCTTTCCGTTGCTACGGCCGCTACGGCTTGGTCTCCTCATGCGGCTTTCTTGTTTCGGAGCGTGCCAGCGTTTGCATACACTGGCGGAAGGTCCTCCGTTGTACACCGTGAAATCCCCAACGCGTTTCGGGTTCAAAAACCCTTTAACTAGGATCCTAGTTAAAGGGTTTTTGAACCTGAAACGCGTTGGAGATTTCACGGTGTACAACGGAGGACCTTCCGCCAGTGTATGCAAACGCTGGCACGCTCCGAAACAAGAAAGCCGCATGAGGAGACCAAGCCGGAGCGGCCGTAACAACGCCAATACGGGACCAGTTACATCCGCGGCAGACGCTTATGCTGTAACATCAAGCCGCGAGAGGTACAAGTAGGGACAGTAGGGATAGCAATACCCGCATACAAAGACTGTCCAGCCCAACCTGAATTGGGAAACTAATACCGCTAATCATCTCCGTTACACCACCTAATCACAAAAGAGCTGCAACATTGATATTAACCAATTCCTTTTTTTACAGGTATGTGCGTTCAATATATAACTTAAATATTCAAGCGCTCCTAATTATTGTTTTTTCTATTGTATTTATTATATGGAGCTGCTGACATAATATATACAAGCGCGGCAATTATCTTATTATCTTTTATACTCGAGTATATACGGTATATGAAAAATAGAAAGACTAAATTATAAATATCTTCTTTTTATTATTCTAATCATTTTTTAATTCACAATTCTGGAGCAAAAGTCTATGGCAGGTGAAACCGTGACTCCCCTGTCTGTCTTTTCCGCACATCTCTGAACAAAACTCACCAAATTTCCAGCAATGGCCCTCATTCCGAGTTGTTCGCTCGCTAGCCGCTTTTCGCAGCAGTGCACACGCTAAGCCGCCGCCCTCTGGGAGTGAATCTTAGCTTAGCAGAATTGCGAACGAAAGATTCGCAAAATTGCGAATAGAAATTTCTTAGCGGTTTCTGAGTAGCTTAAGACTTACTCTGCCACTGCGATCAGTTCAGTCAGTTTCGTTCCTGGTTTGACGTCACAAACACACCCAGCGTTCGCCCAGGCACTCCCCCGTTTCTCCAGCCACTCCCGTGTTTTTCCCAGAAACGGCAGCGTTTTTTCACACACACCCATAAAACGGCCAGTTTCCGCCCAGAAACACCCACTTCCTGTCAATCACACCCCGATCACCAGAACGAAGAAAAATCCTCGTAATGCCGTGAGTAAAATACCAAACTTCTTAGCAAATTTACTTGACGCAGCCGCAGTGCGAACATTGCGCATGCGCAGTTAGCGGAAAATCGCACCAATGCGAAAGAAAATAACGAGCGAACAACTCGGAATGAGGGCCAATATACACTGCTGCACCTGTGTATAATGGCCATATAAATGCTGGTCGCCGGCAAATCTCGAACGTTTTTTTTTTAAAGGGACAATCACTTACAAGGCAAACCATGCCTTGTAAGTGATTGTACCTTTAAAAAAATTTAAGAGTGTGACTGTACCAATTGACTCCTTGTTCCCTCTTCCTCCTTTCCCTTTTCTCTGTACTTCCCCCCCAATTCCGTGACCAACGGACCACAATTTCAATATAAACTATTGATGAAAAATAAAATGTCCGAGATCAACTGGCATCTCACACCTCCGGCGATCTCAGACTGCATTACATCCTGCCGCTTGGCTCATATATTGTGTGTAATTCTGGCTATGGTACAAGCCAGTGCCTCCTCAGCCATTTACCTCAGCGCACGTCTCTGGTCTGATGACTGGAAAGTACAATGTGCTATTATTGTTCCATGACCACTTGCAAAATAACAATAGTAGCATGCTGCAATTATTATGCAGCAACAGTGATACAGTACATTGTATTATGTTTGCCAATATATAAATGAATGATGTACTTACATTAGTACAAAATATTCCCTGCCTGGCTTGCTAATATTTAGTTCTTTTCAGCTAATTTGATATATGTGTAAGTTCCACTAAATATTATCTGTCCAAACTGTGATGTAATGTGATTTGTGAAGTAATGATTTACCCAATAATGAGAGTATAGATTTCTTGATAGATTCTTCATAGATCTCTATTAAGGTGTGTACACACGGTGAGATAAATCTGTCAAATTTTGACTATATAGTCAAAATCTTATGAAAAGTTAGTGCATATTTCAAGGTGTTAGGCAGCTTGCAATACAGATTTGATCCCGATGTGCGCTCCCGTGGGGTCGGCATCGTAAGGCTAGATGGACTGTGCAGGCAAGTCAATCTTGAATATCTAGTGTACAATCTAGTACAAAGTATAGTCAAAATTGTCACTTAGTCAAAATCGTACATAGACAAAATCTAAAGCACAGATAGTCAAAATCTGTACAATCTGTGCTATCTGGGCTCTGGGGAGTTCAAGGGAAATCGAATAGTCAAAATCGGGCATAGCAAGGATCTCACCGTGTACACACTTTTACACTATCTTATACTCAATACTCCCTTTGATGGCACCTAACCCCTGGTTTTCTGTATATACCTTGTACTTGTCCTATATTATCTCAAACTTTAAGTGCTTTTTTCTTGTTTTGCTGAACCGTTGTGGCGCCATATAAACAAAATATAATAATATCATACATTAGGAAAACTTAAACTTATACGTAATAAGGAACAATGTAGACCCACTGTTCATTATTAGAGCTGTTACAGATACTATAAGCCATTTCGGAAGTGTGGTACATACTTAAAAGGATGGGGGGGGGGGGGGTGTAAGGTGTTTAAAATCTCCCCACTATTACGCTTACTTGTCACACCCCCTGTCCAGGAATCTGAAAATTAAAAGGTGGTAACCCTATGTAAATGTGAGCCTGGCTAAGGTATTGCTATTTCTTATTTCAGGTTACCACATAATCTATTGCATTGTATAGTTTGGGAATCAGTTTTCAGATGCATTCCCAGGTAAATAGTTAATTAAATTCATCTAATTTAAATAGTGTGATTGCTAACAATTGTAGCTTAAAACACTTAGGTGGATATGTACTAAGCAGTGATAAACGCGGAGAAGTGTGCCAGTGGAGAAGTTGCCCATGGCAACCAATCAGCTGCTCTGTTTATTTTTATAGTATGCAAATTATAAATGTTAAGTCAATGCTGATTGGTTGTCATGGGCAACTTCTCCACTGGCTCACTTATCTACTCTTTTCACTGCTTAGTACTTCACCCCCTTAAAAACACCAACAAAAGTTATTAGTCATTCAACAAATAAAATACTTGAGATTTACTTTCTTTTTAGGAAATACACAGTCCGGGTTTATACAGTAGGTTCATTAGATAAACTCTTGATTCCAGCATTGTTATTGCTGGTTACTGTTCTAGAACAATGGGTTGTCACATCAGTTTAGCGTAAAAGTAAGTGTTATGCTTGAGGGGCTGTGATTTTGAGCTTTCCATCACTCTTTTCTTGCTGACACTGAAAGCTGTAGCACTATTTCACATCTATCCGCTGTTCATTCTCTTTGCAGCATCTAAGTAAGGGCCTTATTTATTAAGGTTCTTTTGTGGTCTGTTTACTACTAATGTAAGCATCAGGGCTGATTAATATGACAGTCTTTCTGGTTTCCTTCACACAAGCAGTCTCTATAACTTTCTATCATAGAGACTGTGAAATGACTAATTTAGCAAGCTTCGGGAAATGTAGCTTCTCACAGCTTTGCCCTGATAGCTAATGCCACCTTTAGGCTACATTTTTGCATTTTTTAAGCTGGAGAGGGTTTTTCTGATGCCTCCCCCAACAGCCAGTACTTCATACTTGCCCACTCTCCCGGATCCTGCGGGAGACACACAATTTTTAAGGTAGTCTCCCGCACCCCTGGAAGAGTGGGCAACCCTTCTGCATCCCGCCCACTTTCTAGTGAAGTGGGCAAAGTGGGGGAGAAATATACCTTAGCTCTGTGGTCTGTTTGGAGAGGTCGGGGCCCAATTACATTATTCTATTGTAATCGCGTCATTTTAGCCCTGCCCTCTTTCCAAATCTGGTCGAATCACTGCATTTTACCATGAGGGGGAGAAGCCTAGTGACATCACTGGTCCTGCTCCGCCGCCATCACCGCCCACCTGCTTCTCCACTCTGGGTTTCTCCTGGAAAGCAAAACTTGATGTTGAAAAGTATGCACTTGCACATGCACAGACTGAAGGCAATTCTGTGCATTCACATGTCTTATGCCAGCCTCACACTGGCAGTAATCAGTAATTTTATAAATTATAAGGTATCACTTTACAATTGATCTCTTCAGTAGGATGGGCTCTTATTGAAGTCACTGACCTGGCAATATAATTGTGATAAATAGAAAGTAAAAATAATTATATTTTATTAAAAATTATAAATCGGTCCCTAAAACCTGTACGCTGCATTATAAACAGGATGAGTGATTTCTTATGGGTTTATTACCACCGCTGGTTTCTGAAAATGCAGAATTAAAATGGGAAAAGTGTATCACTTATTTGTGAGGCATTAATATGTGCTACTAGTTCAGTACAGATGTGTCCTCATACACCTATTCTTTTGCACCATATGGTGCGAGTGACCTGGAGCTACGTAGACTCTCTGCTCTGGATAGTGATTCCTGTGCTTGCATACTTTTTTTTACTGAATGTTTCATCTTAATTCACTAATAGTGTACTAAGGGCCTAATTCATATTTGTACACACTTGCCTATGGAGCTGCACATTTTTATGCTTCGGAATTGGTAATCATCACAAGTGAAGCTGCCGTACCAATAAGAAGATAGACGGAGCCATCGCAAACTATTCATAACTGGGCACACATACGCAAACTATATGCAATAACAAGAACATCGTCTGCTAGGGTAGCCATATGGCTACATACACTAGACATGGCAGTAGCGACGCAGCCGCTATATTTCTTAACATACATGATTGCTACTGACATCATATACACCCGTCGAAAACGGCCAGAACATGACTGAGCTTTTGGTGCCATTCCCCATTACCATCCCCAAACAATCACTTCCTGTCAGTCACTATGCGATAAAAATCTTAGAGCACATTCGCAATGACAGGTTGGCCCGTGTGCAGTCTGCCAGTAATCGCTCCTTTATTTGAACATCGGCATTTTGTACAAACATGAATTAAGCCCTAAGTACTTTGGATTAGTATTTTTGTGGAAAGAAAATTGTTATAAAGTAGCAAATTAATAAAAAGTTGCATAGGCCCAATCCCCCTCCAATCCCCGATGATCGGCAAACCATCAGGGTCTCTGCAAAATAAAGAATTATATTTTGGGTCAGAATTGGCAAACTGAGGATTTTCAACATGTTGGATTTCCTCAGTCCTCCGACCCAGGCAACGGAAGATTGGGTATTTGCATAGATAGCTGCCTAATATATGGGTCCCATTAGTTAAATTGGGTTATTTGGTGTGATTTAATGAAAGGCGTACATGGATACATCTGTACATTGTATTGTTACAAGTACAGTATAACACATAAAAACAATATGGAAATTACGTTAAAAACACCACAAAACTGCACCTGAAAAATTAGTTAATTTTCATGTGTGTTTACATAGAGTACATGAGGTTTTAAATATGTGTAAATGAGCCCAGAACACTAGCTATAACATTTATTTCCATAAAAACAACTGTGAAAGTTGTGAGTGGCAATACAAGCAGGGCCGGATTAAGCCCTGGGGGTGCCCGGGGCACTTTAGCCCAGGGAGACCCGGTGGAAGGTTGGGTGGGTGGGGGGCTGTATATAAGACTGTGCATACCTCCCAACATCACCCATTCTAGGAGGGACAAAGTTCTCTTTACATGAACTTACTTCTTAATATATGATTGTAGTCACCTGTGTTGAACTATTTAATTGATACAATATTTCAACATAGGTGATTGCAATCATACATAAGAGGGAAGTCCTGGTAGAGAGCATTTTGTCTCTCCTGGAATTGGTCATGTTGGGAGGTGTAGATTGTGTATATTAAATTTAGCCCAATGGTGTACATTAGATTTAAACTAATAGAGCAGTGGTTTCCAAACTTTTTTGAATCACGGCGCCCTAGAATATCAGAATTTTTTTTCACGGCACCCCTAGGCCAAAAATTTCTTATTGAGAAATTTAGAAAGAAATATTAAATTAAGTATATCACGTATATATGTCATCCTTAGGGTCAGTTGTGTGGTGAGGGACAAGATTTGCTTCTTTTTGGTCACATATTTTATGACTGGCAGCCATCAGCACTGGTTTTGCCTATTATATTGACCATGAATAATTTGAATTGGTCCTGGACCACCAACCCAGGGCACCCCTGCAAGTGTCCCGAGGCACCCCAGGGAGCCACGGCACACAGTTTGGGAACCTCTGTAATAGTGTAATAATGCCTGTGTACTGTATATAGTTCCACCTAGTTGAAAGACAAATATTTTATAAAATGTTCTTGTAGTGGAACAAAGACAACTTAAACAACCTTAAAATACACATAGATAAATAACATCTATAATTTATCTTGTCACTTGCAAAAACAGCAGCAGCCTCTGTACTACTTACACACTGGGACATGACTCAGGAGGACTGTGTGTGTGTGTGTGTGTGTGTGTGTGTCTCTCTCTCTAGACATTCATTAGATAACAAGTTACACAGGACTCAGACACCCAGGTGTGGAGAAAGCTGTGAGTGTCACTTACAGCTCTCTCCTCCCTCCTATCTCTCCTCTGGTTGGGAAGCACCGTTGATAGCTCATGAAACATGATATTCCGGTGCCTCTGCCTGCACTGCATACTGTCCTGCTCGCATTCTGGCTGTCTGGTTCTGCTGCTGCATAAGAGGTAAAGCTAGTGATGTGCTCTGGCCGGGGGGGCCAATGACCTAGGGGGGCCCGGGATACAGTATGCCCTGCATCCCCCCCTTAATCTGGCTATGAATACAAGGTAACATAATCTGTGTCTGACCTGTCAGATAAGCAGTGAGGTGACCAACATATAGCTACAAACTTCATTAAAGAGATCCCTTTTCGTTTGGTCTGCTGCATTAACCAGTTTGTACAGCTGGGCATTGGGAATCAAAGTCATGAAGCCAACCATATAATCTGCAAGCATATGTTTTATCCTGTCAAGCATTACTAACCTGGATCAGGGAAAATCACTTTTAGTGATTGAGCTGTTTTTTTTAGCAGCTAGAAATTACTACCCAGCCAGAGGAACAATTCTTAAGCTATTGCAAAGTTCTGCAGAATAATAAAAAAAACATCTTTCTCTAGCGACCCAGCATATATGCATTTATACACTATAGACAAAATGTTCACAAAGCAGTAGCATCATTGGGTTTGAGAATGATATAATATAGTGATCCAGTCACACCTAATGTGGCTACAGTGCATGACTGAAAATAGATGCAGGTTTGCATCACCTGAAATGACTGGATGTTTGTGTAGGTTTAACTCTTAATAGGCACAGTAACATCTAGAATCAGAGGCACAGAGAGGGATAGACTCCAAAACAGCATAGCCATGCCCTAAAGATAGGGGGGCCATGCTCCCTTCAGTGACAAGCTGCCACTTTGTAGCACTGCAGCATCTGCATAGGGGCCTAGATATTCACAGTGTGCCGAACTCTACTTATCCAGGGCTATTTTTCTGCCAGAACACACTGCAACGCCATTCCTGGTCCCTCATTCCGAGTTGTTCGCTCGCTAGCTGCTTTTAGCAGGATTGCACACGCTAGGCCGCCGCCCTCTGGGAGTGTATCTTAGCTTAGCAGATTTGCGAACGAAAGATTAGCAGAATTACGAATAAATAATTCTTAGCAGTTTCTGAGTAGCTCGAGACCTACTCCTACACTGCGATCAGCTCAGCCCGTTTTGTTCCTGGTTTGAGGTCACAAACACGCCCTGCGTTCGGCCAGCCACTCCCCCGTTTCTCCAGACACTCCCGCGTTTTATCCTGGCACGCCTGCGTTTTTCCGCACACTCCCAGAAAACGGTCAGTTTCCGCCCAGAAACACCCACTTCCTGTCAATCACACTCCGATCACTTCAACGATGAAAATTCTTCATTCGGACGTGAGTAAATCTACTGAGTTGTGTGCTAAAATACTTAGCGCATGTGCATTTTGCCTTAATCGCTCTGTAGCGAAAATCGGCAATGAGCGAACAACTCGGAATGACCCCCATTGTCTTTTGTAAAATGACATCAGGAATGGAGTGCCGGAAACCTCCTGTCAGAAGAGATGCCGACGCCAGCAAAGTTTTTTCTTCTTTAGCAGGTGGGCAGGCCTGGGGGTGAAGGAGGATCACACCTTGGCCTGAAGCAAGCTATTATTGCTGCATCCAGGCAAGGGTATGGTGTGCGTGGAGCCATCTGCACTGACGGGGAGTTGGGGGAGAAGCCGGCAGAGATGCTTTGTGACTTCACCTTTAACTCCAGGATGTCGGGGAAAGCAGGAGATGATTGCGCCTATCTAATCTGGACCTGTAGATGCCGCCACACTGTAAGTGTAGTTCCAACACTTACAGTACTTCCCCCTCCCCTCTGCAGCAGCCCCTCCGTCCTGCCCTGGTCCCTTTAACGTACTTTACCCTGTACATCTTTCTCCCCAGTCTCCTGACATGTCTACATGCCCCCCGTCAGGCTGTCCCCTCCCAGTCTCAATATGTATGTTTCTCTGCCCCCTCATTCACCAGTGTCTGTGTTTCTATGGCCTACTCCCCCCACCCCCATCACCACTGTGTATGTCTCTTTCGCCCCCTCAATATGTATGTCTCCATGCCAAGTCCTTCCAGTCACCAGTGTGTATGTCTCCCTGACCCCCCCCCCCCCCCAGTCACCAGTGTATGTGTCTCCATGTCCCTCTCCCCCCAGTCACCAGTGTATGTGTCATCAGTGTGTACAGTACTGTCCCCCAAGCCCCAGTGTTTTGCTGTATGATCTGACTTTTTTTCAGTGTACCATATGAGGATCTGGCTTTTTTTGGTGTATTGTATATGGGGGTTGGGTACGGGATCCCGGCGGTCAGAATGATGGCAGGGGGGCAGGCGCAACAAAACCCCTTGCGGGCTCGCTGTGCTCGCCACGCTGCGGGCTTGGTGGCTCGCTGCGCTCCCTACAGGTTCTATTCCTACTACATGGACACCGAGGAGTGGGAATAGCTGTGGCGGCACTGCCGGCATTCTGGCAGTCGGGATCCTGGTGTCGGTATTCTGACCGCTGGGATCCCGATTGTTGGGATCCTGATTACATCCCGTATATGGGCCTGGCTTTTTCAGTGCATTGTATGTGGATCTGGCTTTTTAAGTGTATTGTGTATTTGTATTTACTGTAGTATGCATTCTGGTTTTCTGTGGATGTCAATTTATATACGTTTTTTTCCTATATTTTTTTATTTCTGTAAATTATTATATTATATGACTAGCTGTTCGACCTGTTCTTCGTACGGGAGTTTCTGATTTTCACGGTTGTAAATAAAAGGAGTATTAAAAATTAGGTAAAGATGTAAATTTAAGACGTCTTAATGTAAGTAAATATTAATCCATGGTTCTTGGCGTTACCGAAGGAGCACCCGTAGCAGATACAGTAAACAGTGACAGGACCATTTTGTAGTTTATTAAATTCTACACACTGGAGGTGCAATCCATATATTGATCTGATTGTTCATATCGGCGTTATCAGTTACTCAACACAAGCCACGCATCTGTAATGACGCCATTATGTCAACCCCCTTTTCATCCCCTTTGGGGAGGTTTATTAAAATTCTAATGACGTAGATTTCCTATTTCCCACCTGAAGAATACCTATGTTAAATTTTAGCTACCTGACATATCGGGAAGTAAGAGAATTAGTGATGAGTCAGTCAGTGAGTGAGTGAATGAGCATGGGCTTTTGCATTTTTGTAGTTTATTAAATTCTACACACTGGAAGTGCAATCCAAATTTTGATCCAATTGTCCGTTTGGGCGTTCTCCTTCACACAATGCAAGCCACGCATCAGTAATGACGTCATTATGTCAAACTCCTTTTTATCTCCTTAGGGGAGGTTAAATAAAATTCTAATTACGGAATTTTCCTATTTCCCAACTGAAGAATACCTATGTTAAATTTCAGCTTCCTGACATATCAAGAAGAGAATTAATGATGAGTGAGTCAGTGAGTGAGTGAGTGAGTGAGGGCTATAGTGCTTGATAATTATGACTCCTAAAATTATCAAATCAGGCGCTCTGATATAAGGCACAAAATAAAGCTGTTGGTCACCCAATTTATATAATAGAATTGATATACTGATATCTATATACTTATAGCTGCTCCCACATGAGTATTCTGCGATACTCAAATAGATACAAAGTAATTGTGAAACATGCAATATCACAAGAGAGCGCTAGATACCGATCATTACTATATAAACATTTTATTCAATCACATAAAATAAAAGCATAAAAAATGCAATGCATATTTTCATAAAAGAATTATTCCCACTGCTGATACACGCTGCCATATACTGTATCCCAATTGTATATTGCACAGATGTCCACATCCAAAAGACCAGTGTGGCTGGTTCGCTCCAAAGCAAATTATAAAGTCCCAATTTGTTTTAGGGAATGTGAATGGTGTTCACTAGATGGTGAATGTTCAGCTGTATAAACGATGGGCGCTATGCTACTACCTCCCCCGACCGCCAAACAATTTTGTGCTCACCACTTATTCCTTAGAGTCTCATGTGAGGCTGGCTGTCAGCATGCGGAATCCGTTGTGGTTGGTGGGAGCGGCGGTGTTCTATTCAGTTCACCGGGGAGGGAGGGCGCCGTTCGTAGCTGCAGAATTCAGGCAGTATGCCGTGTGCTGGAGTCCGGACTGTGGTGCTGTGCTTGTGTAGATCTCAGGGAAAAACAGCAGTGTGAGATGTCCTTAACATGTTTCTCCGTGAAAATCAAACCACGGTTTCATCCACACTGAGGACACCACCGGTACCCCTGCACTGAGGATACTGCCAGCCCCCACACTGCTGACACCGCCAGCACCCACGCACTGAGGACACTGCTAGCACCCACGCACTAAGGACACTGCATCCCCGCACTGCCAACACTGCCAACATCCCCACACTGAGGACATTGCTGCACCCCCGCACTGAGGACAGCATCGGCACCTCCACAGTTAGGACACTGCTGGCACCCCCACACTGCCAGCACCGCCAGCACCCCAGCATTGAGAACACCGCAGGCACCCCCTGTCACAGTAAGTGCACTATTGGTGTATATGACCTGCACTGTTTCCTATCTATACTATATCCGACCTGCACTCTATCAAACTCACACTGTATCCCGGACTGTATCAAACCCGTAATGTCTCTCGTAGTATTTCCAACCCACACTGTAATTAACCCAGTGTATACAACCTGCACTGCATCCAACCTGCACTATATCACAAACTGTATTCAACCCACACTATATCCCGCACTGTATCTAGCCCACACTATATGTAACCTCTACTGCAGTGATTTTCAACCTCTTTTTACTTGTGGCACACCGAACAATATTTTAAAATTGCCAAGGCACACCATCAGTTCCCCACAGAATAAAAAACAAAAAACACACATTGGCCCTCATAGTAAAAAAAAATCCACACATACTGTACATTGGCCTACACAGAAAAAACAATCACATTGTTCCCCACATAAATCCTATTGCTCCTTACATAAAATAAGAATTTACTTACCGATAATTCTATTTCTCATAGTCCGTAGTGGATGCTGGGGACTCCGAAAGGACCATGGGGAATAGCGGCTCCGCAGGAGACTGGGCACAAAAGTAAAAAGCTTTAGGACTACCTGGTGTGCACTGGCTCCTCCCCCTATGACCCTCCTCCAAGCCTCAGTTAGGATACTGTGCCCGGACGAGCGTACACAATAAGGAAGGATTTTGAATCCCGGGTAAGACTCATACCAGCCACACCAATCACACCGTACAACTTGTGATCTGAACCCAGTTAACAGCATGATAACAGAAGGAGCCTCTGAAAAGATGGCTCACAACAACAATAACCCGATTTTGTAACAATAACTATGTACAAGTAATGCAGACAAACCGCACTTGGGATGGGCGCCCAGCATCCACTACGGACTATGAGAAATAGAATTATCGGTAAGTAAATTCTTATTTTCTCTAACGTCCTAGTGGATGCTGGGGACTCCGAAAGGACCATGGGGATTATACCAAAGCTCCCAAACGGGCGGGAGAGTGCGGATGACTCTGCAGCACCGAATGAGAGAACTCCAGGTCCTCCTCAGCCAGGGTATCAAATTTGTAGAATTTAGCAAACGTGTTTGCCCCTGACCAAGTAGCTGCTCGGCAAAGTTGTAAAGCCGAGACCCCTCGGGCAGCCGCCCAAGATGAGCCCACTTTCCGTGTGGAATGGGCTTTAACAGATTTTGGTTGTGGCAGGCCTGCCACAGAATGTGCAAGCTGAATTGTACTACAAATCCAACGAGCAATCGTCTGCTTAGAAGCAGGAGCACCCAGCTTATTGGGTGCATACAGGATAAACAGCGAATCAGATTTTCTGACTCCAGCCGTCCTGGAAACATACATTTTCAGGGCCCTGACTACGTCCAGCAACTTGGAATCCTCCAAGTCCCTAGTAGCCGCAGGCACCACAATAGGCTGGTTCAAGTGAAAAGCTGAAACCACCTTAGGGAGAAATTGAGGACGAGTCCTCAATTCTGCCCTGTCCGTATGAAAAATTAGGTAAGGGCTTTTATAGGATAAAGCCGCCAATTCTGAGACACGCCTGGCTGAAGCCAGGGCTAACAGCATTACCACTTTCCATGTGAGATATTTTAAGTCCACAGTGGTGAGTGGTTCAAACCAATGTGATTTTAGGAATCCCAAAACTACATTGAGATCCCAAGGTGCCACTGGAGGCACAAAAGGAGGCTGTATATGCAGTACTCCCTTGACAATAGTCTGAACTTCAGGAACAGAAGCCAGTTCTTTTTAGAAGAATATTGACAGGGCCGAAATTTGAACCTTAATAGACCCTAATTTGAGGCCCATAGACAGTCCTGTTTGCAGGAAATGCAGGAAACGACCCAGTTGAAATTCCTCTGTAGGGGCCTTCCTGGCCTCGCACCACGCAACATATTTACGCCAAATACGGTGATAATGTTGTACGGTTACATCCTTCCTGGCTTTGATCGGGGTAGGGATGACTTCATCCGGAATGCCTTTTTCCTTCAGGATCCGGCGTTCAACCGCCATGCCGTCAAACGCAGCCGCGGTAAGTCTTGGAACAGACATGGTCACTGCTGGAGCAGGTCCTTTCTTAGAGGTAGAGGCCACGGGTCTTCCGTGAGCATCTCTTGAATTTCCGGGTACCAAGTCCTTCTTGGCCAATCCGGAGCCACGAGTATAGTCTTTACTCCTCTCCTGCTTATGATTCTCAGTACTTTTGGTATGAGAGGAAGAGGAGGGAACACATACACTGACTGGTACACCCACGGTGTTACCAGAGCGTCCACAGCTATTGCCTGAGGGTCCCTTGACCTGGCGCAATATCTGTCCAGTTTTTTGTTGAGGCGGGACGCCATCATGTCCACCTTTGGTTTTTCCCAACGGTTCACAATCATGTGGAAGACTTCTGGGTGAAGTCCCCACTCCCCCGGGTGAAGATCGTGTCTGCTGAGGAAGTCTGCTTCCCAGTTGTCCACTCCCGGAATGAACACTGCTGACAGTGCTATCACATGATTCTCCGCCCAGCGAAGAATCCTTGCCACTTCCATCATTGCCCTCCTGCTTCTTGTGCCGCCCTGTCTGTTTACGTGGGCGACTGCCGTGATGTTGTCCGACTGGATCAACACCGGCTGACCCTGAAGCAGAGGTCTTGCCTGACTTAGGGCATTGTAAATGGCCCTTAGTTCCAGGATATTTATGTGAAGTGACGTTTCCATGCTTGACCACAAGCCTTGGAAATTTCTTCCCTGTGTGACTGCTCCCCAGCCTCTCAGGCTGGCATCCGTGGTCACCAGGACCCAATCCTGAATGCCGAATCTGCGGCCCTCTAGGAGATGAGCACTCTGTAACCACCACAGGAGAGACACCCTTGTCCTTGGAGACAGGGTTATCCGCTGATGCATTTGAAGATGCGATCCGGACCATTTGTCCAGCAGATCCCACTGAAAAGTTCTTGCGTGGAATCTGCCGAATGGAATCGCTTCGTAAGAAGCCACCATCTTTCCCAGGACCCTTGTGCATTGGTGTACTGACACTTGGCCTGGTCTTAGGAGGTTCCTGACTAGGTCGGATAACTCCTTGGCTTTCTCCTCCGGGAGAAACACCTCTTTCTGTACTGTGTCCAGAATCATCCCTAGGAACAGCAGACGTGTCGTCGGAATCAGCTACGATTTTGGAATATTTAGAATCCATCCGTGCTGTCGTAGTACTACTTGAGATAGTGCTACTCCGACCTCTAACTGTTCTCTGGACCTTGCCCTTATCAGGAGATCGTCCAAGTAAGGGATAATTAAGACGCCTTTTCTTCGAAGAAGAATCATCATTTCGGCCATTACCTTGGTAAAGACCCGGGGTGCCGTGGACAATCCAAACGGCAGCGTCTGAAACTGATAGTGACAGTTCTGTACCACAAACCTGAGGTACCCTTGGTGAGAAGGGCAAATTGGGACATGGAGGTAAGCATCCTTGATGTCCAGAGACACCATATAGTCCCCTTCTTCCAGGTTCGCTATCACTGCTCTGAGTGACTCCATCTTGAACTTGAACCTTTTTATGTAAGTGTTCAAGGATTTCAGATTTAAAATGGGTCTCACCGAGCCGTCCGGCTTCGGTACCACAAACAGCGTGGAATAATACCCCTTTCCCTGTTGTAGGAGGGGTACCTTGATTATCACCTGCTGGGAATACAGCTTGTGAATGGCTTCCAATACCGCCTCCCTGTCGGGGGGAGACGTTGGTAAAGCAGACTTCAGGAACCGGCGAGGGGGAGACGTCTCGAATTCCAATTTGTACCCCTGAGATACTACCTGCAGGATCCAGGGGTCCACTTGCGAGTGAGCCCACTGCGCGCTGAAATTCTTGAGACGGGCCCCCACCGTGCCTGAGTCCGCTTGTAAGGCCCCAGCGTCATGCTGAGGACTTGGCAGAAGTGGGGGAGGGCTTCTGTTCGTGGGAAGAGGCTGTCTGCTGCAGTCTTTTTCCCCTTCCTCTGCCCCGGGGCAGATATGAGTGGCCTTTTGCCCGCTTGCCCTTATGGGGACGAAAGGACTGAGCCTGAAAAGACGGTATCTTTTTCTGCTGCGAGGTGACTTGGGGTAAAAAGGTGGATTTTCCAGCCGTTGCCGTGGCCACCAGGTCCGATAGACCGACCCCAAATAACTCCTCCCCTTTATACGGCAATACTTCCATATGCCGTTTGGAATCCGCATCACCTGACCACTGTCATGTCCATAATCCTCTTCTGGCAGAAATGGACATCAAACTTACTCTTGATGCCAGAGTGCAAATATCCCTCTTTGCATCTCGCATATATAGAAATGCATCCTTTAAATGCTCTATAGTCAATAATATATTGTCCCTGTCTAGGGTATCAATATTTTCAGTCAGGGAATCCGACCAAGCCACCCCAGCACTGCACATCCAGGCTGAGGCGATTGCTGGTCGCAGTATAATACCAGTATGTGTGTATATACTTTTAAGGATATTTTCCAGCTTTCTATCAGCTGGTTCCTTGAGGGCGGCCGTATCTGGGGACGGTAACGCCACTTGTTTTGATAAGCGTGTGAGCGCCTTATCTACGCTAGGGGGTGTTTCCCAACGCGCCCTAACCTCTGGCGGGAAAGGGTATAATGCCAATAACTTTTTAGAAATTAGCAGTTTTTTATCGGGGGAAACCCACGCTTCATCACACACCTCATTTAATTCATCTGATTCGGGAAAAACTACGGGTAGTTTTTTCACACCCCACATAATACCCTTTTTTGTGGTACTTGTAGTATCAGAAATGTTCAAAACCTCCTTCATTGCCGTGATCATGTAACGTGTGGCCCTACTGGAAAATACGTTTGTTTCCTCACCGTCGACACTGGAGTCAGTGTCCGTGTCTGGGTCTGTGTCGACCACCTGAGGTAACGGGCGCTTTAGAGCCCCTGACGGTGTTTGAGACGCCTGTACAGGTATTAACTGATTTGCCTGCTGTCTCATGTCGTCAACAGTCTTTTGTAAAGTGCTGACACTATCACGTAATTCTTTCCATAAGACCATCCAGTCAGGTGTCGACTCCCTAGGGGGTGACATCACTAACACAGGCAATTGCTCCGCCTCCACATCATTTTCCTCCTCATACATGTCGACACAACGTACCGACACACAGCACACACACAGGGAATGCTCTGATAGAGGACAGGACCCCACTAGCCCTTTGGGGAGACAGAGGGAGAGTTTGCCAGCACACACCAGAGCGCTATATATATACAGGGATAACCTTATATAAGTGTTTTTCCCTAATATAGCTGCTGTATATATTTATATGCCAAATTAGTGCCCCCCCTCTCTTGTTTTTACCCTGTTTCTGTAGTGCAGGACTGCAGGGGAGAGTCAGGGAGCCTTCCTCCAACGGAGCTGTGAGGAAAAAATGGCGCCAGTGTGCTGAGGAGATAGGCTCCGCCCCTTTTTCGGCGGCCTTTCTCCCGCTTTTTATGTAAAAATTGGCAGGTGTTAAATACATCCATATAGCCCAGGAGCTATATGTGATGTATTTTTTGCCAAAAAAGGTGTTTTTATTGCGTCTCAGGGCGCCCCCCCCCCCAGCGCCCTGCACCCTCAGTGACCGGAGTGTGAAGTGTGCTGAGAGCAATGGCGCACAGCTGCAGTGCTGTGCGCTACCTTATAGAAGACAGGACGTCTTCTGCCGCCGATTTTCCGGACCTCTTCCGTCTTCTGGCTCTGTAAGGGGGACGGCGGCGCGGCTCTGGGACCCATCCATGGCTGGGCCTGTGATCGTCCCTCTGGAGCTAATGTCCAGTAGCCTAAGAAGCCCAATCCACTCTGCACGCAGGTGAGTTCGCTTCTTCTCCCCTTAGTCCCTCGGTGCAGTGAGCCTGTTGCCAGCAGGTCTCACTGAAAATAAAAAACCTACTTTAAACTTTTACACTAAGCAGCTCAGGAGAGCCCCTTAGCCTGCACCCGTCCCGTTCGGGCACAAAAATCTAACTGAGGCTTGGAGGAGGGTCATAGGGGGAGGAGCCAGTGCACACCAGGTAGTCCTAAAGCTTTTTACTTTTGTGCCCAGTCTCCTGCGGAGCCGCTATTCCCCATGGTCCTTTCGGAGTCCCCAGCATCCACTAGGACGTTAGAGAAATCCTATTGCTCCCCACATGAATTATTCACATTGTTTCCCCCATAAATCCATATTCTCCCCACATAAATCCTATTGTTCCCCACAGGAGAAAAAAACAAAAACAAATATTAGCCCCTACCGGTCAGCTGTCCTCCTCCCTGTCCCTCAGTGGCGGGGGTTGTTCATAGTGGAGTGCTGCGAATACTGAGCAGCGGGTGGGCGGGCAGGCGTGGATGTGGGTGGGCAAGGAAAGCGGTGTATGCAGGCAGAAACTGGAAGATGTGTGTGCAGGCGGGTGGGCTGGCTGGGTGGTGAGATGCGGAGGCCGTGACCTATGATCTCACACCCCCGCGTCTTCAAGGCATAGGTCACGGCCAGAGCACGACTGAGCCTCTAAGAAGAGCCTGGGCCAACAGTTCACTCTGAAGGTGCAGGGAGCTGCTCTGGCTCCGCGGCACACCTTGCAACTGGCCGCGGCACACTAGTGTGCCACGGCACACTGGTTGAAAAAGCCTGCTCTACTGTATCACTCGCTGTATCCAACCCACACTGTATAAAACCTGCACTATAGTCCTCATTCAGCCTGGATCTCTATATTCCAAAAATGTAAATTGGTCAATTATCGGAAGACTGCGCATATGTGTGTGTGTGTGTGTGTGTGAAAGCCGCATTGCAATCGCCGTGCTATTGCAGCCTCTGTGAAATGCGATTGCAGAGTGATTGACAGGAAGTGACCGTTCGTGGGTGTTAACATGGCGATTGTGGGTAGTGGTTGGAAAAATGCAGGCGTGTTATGGCCATTTTTGGGGTGTGTATCTGACATCAGCTGCGATCACTTGCGATTGTGCAGGTGTGACTGCATCTGCTTTATTCTGAAAAGGCATGGGTCAATAGCAAATGTTATTGGTTCTTGGTTTCTGTATATGGATCGTACCACTGTGACTACATATGCAGAGTTGAGATCGAAGTGGTGGACGTCTTTTAATATTTCTGGGTCGGCACTTCATATGCGATTTTTCACGGTAGCAGTTTTGAGACAATTGCAATTTCAGTCTCAATAGCGATCCATACTGAATCTCCCCCTATATCCAACCCACACTGTACCCAACCTGCACTGTATCCAACCCACACTAAATCTAACCTGCACTGTATCCAGTGTCGGACTGGGGCATGAAGGGCCCACCGGGGGAATGCAGTGATAGGGGCCCATACTTAAGGGTGTGGCCAGCCTACAAAGGGGGTGTGGCCAGCCTCTGCAGAAGCTTGAAATACACAATAGTTTAGTGCAGTGTAATGCAACATATCTACCATGTATAATACAAGTGCACAGTCTGGAACCTGATCTCTAGAGGAAGGAGTGGGCCCTCAGGCAGTGGGGCCTACCGGTGGTTTCCCTGGTACACCTGTGGGCCAGTCCGACCCTGACTGTATCCAACCCACACTGGATCCAACCTGCACTGTATCTCGCACTGTATCTGACCAGCACTGAATCTGGCCCGCACTGTATCCAACCAACACAGTGTCCTGCACTGTATCCAACCCACACACAGTGTCCCGCACTGTATCCAACCCACATAGTGTCCCGCACTGTATCCAACCCACACACAGTGTCCCGCACTGTATCCAACCCACACACAGTGTCCCGCACTGTATCCAACCCACATAGTGTCCCGCACTGTATCCAACCCACACACAGTGTCCCGCACTGTATCCAACCCACATAGTGTCCCGCACTGTATCCAACCCACACACAGTGTCCCGCACTGTATCCAACCCACACACAGTGTCCCGCACTGTATCCAACCCACATAGTGTCCCGCACTGTATCCAACCCACACACAGTGTCCCGCACTGTATCCAACCCACACACAGTGTCCCGCACTGTATCCAACCCACACACAGTGTCCCGCACTGTATCCAACCCACACACAGTGTCCCGCACTGTATCCAACCCACACACAGTGTCCCGCACTGTATCCAACCCACACACAGTGTCCCGCACTGTATCCAACCCACATAGTGTCCCGCACTGTATCCAACCCACACACAGTGTCCCGCACTGTATCCAACCCACACACAGTGTCCCGCACTGTATCCAACCCACATAGTGTCCCGCACTGTATCCAACCCACATAGTGTCCCGCACTGTATCCAACCCACATAGTGTCCCACACTGTATCCAACCCACATAGTGTCCCGCACTGTATCCAACCCACACAGTGTCCCGCACTGTATCCAACCCACACACAGTGTCCCGCACTGTATCCAACCCACATAGTGTCCCGCACTGTATCCAACCCACACAGTGTCCCGCAGTGTATCCGTCCCACAGTTATGGACTGTTTTTATGTTTGGGGAGACTTAGGGCAACTGCTCAGCAAAAAGCTGATTGATTGGTGCTGTACATGGGCACAGAGTGCCAGTATTCAGTGGCCCAGGGCCCCCAGGAGGGATTTTACACTGAGAATAGGCACGTGCTGGGAGCATGAGCACTTGTGTAGGGGGCATCCATGTCTGCTGTTGCTATTTTACAAATGTTGGTTTTCTTTTTCCTTGCTGTTTGTTAGCTACTCCTACTAATTTTGAGCAATGATATTCCACACAAGATCCTTAATATATTTCTGTCTTGGATTGTCTACTATTGAAAGTACTTACGAGTTGGTTAGAGTGGTTATTTCTAATAAATTACTATTTTGCAAAACATTTTTAAACAGAAATAACTGCCATGTGTTTGTGCAGCTGCTCTGCTGCTTTTGCCCTATATTGATGACCAATATTGTGAGCTGTGAGGATGTCAAAATTGAGTGAAAATTACTGGAAATTATGTTATTGAGGTTAAAAACACAATAGGAAAAAATAATGTGATTTTAGCTTCTTTTTTTTGGTATATTTTTGGGGAACATACAAATCCAAAACCAAAATCAGTTACGGCCAAAATCCAAAACCAAAACTGACAGATTAAAACCAGAACCAAAACCAGCAAAAATGGTCCGGTGCACATCTCTAGTTATAGGTGAATAACAGCAAATACATAAATTATAGACTTACCTACCTTCAAATGGCTCAGCTAAAGGCAAATGGTGTGTTTTTTTTACTGCAAACATTATTGATGTATTATTATTATTATCAGGGGCCAATTTTTTAATTATCTGGTTTTTGGCCTCTATACGTGGCAATAAGAAATTAAGTACTGCCAGCATGTTTAATGAAAAAAACACACGCAGGGATAGGGACTCCGATGGGGTGCGTCTTCTATGGGGACTGCTTTTGCAGTTAAAAGAAGATACATTTATCTCCAATATGTGTCGAATATCAGCTGTGGTCTCCAGTAGATACATGTTAGGTATATTTACTTTGCATGTACTAACTGAAAATTATCGTTTGATAAATAGGCTCCTCAGTGTTGGTGCTATACTTAAAAAGCTAAATATTTTGCACAATAAATGCACAAAACAGTAATCACTGTATAGAACTAAATAATGTAATGCTAATGAGATTAGCACCCAAAGCACTTGCATATTTATAATGGGAGCAGTGTGTGGTATACATGGGCACCCAGGGGCGGATCCAGAACAAAATGACAGGGGGGGCACCACAACAGGGGAAGGAAGGGGGGGTTCGGTACATGTGCTCCTGTGAAAGGGGTGTGGCTTTGTAACAAGGGGTTTGGCCTCACAGAGATTGCCATACCCATGAGTCACGCCCTCGGCTTCATCATGCTGGGGGCATGGAGTATAAGGGCAGTGGGTAACAGGATGAGAGTGCGGGGACGGTGAGTAAGCGGGGACAGGTCTGGTAGGGGACAGGGCGAGTGTGCGGGGACAGGCCTGGTAGGGGACAGGACGAGTGTGCGGGGCAGGCCTGGTAGGGGACAGGGTGAGTGTGCGGGGACAGGCCTGGTAGGGGACAGGGTGAGTGTGCGGGGACAGGCCTGGTAGGAGACAGGGTGTGTGTGCGGGGACAGGGCAAGTGTGCCGGGACAGGCCTGGTAGGAGACAGGGTGAGTGTGCGGGGACAGGCCTGGTAGGGGACAGGGTGAGTGAGTGTGCGGGGACAGGTCTGGTAGGAGACAGGGTGAGTATGCGGGCACAGGCCTGGTAGGAGACAGGGTGAGTGTGCGGGGACAGGCCCGGTAGGAGACAGGGTGAGTGTGCGGGGACAGGCCTGGTAGGAGACAGGGTGAGTGTGCGGGGACAGGCCTGGTAGGGGACAGGGTGAGTGTGCGGGGACAGGCCTGGTAGGAGACAGGGTGAGTATGCGGGCACAGGCCTGGTAGGAGACAGGGTGAGTGTGCGGGGACAGGGCAAGTGTGCGGGGACAGGCCTGGTAGGGGACAGGGTGAGTGTGCGGGGACAAGCCTGGTAGGGGACAGGGTGAGTGTGCGGGGACAGGCCTGGTAGGGGACAGGGTGAGTGTGCAGGGACAAGCCTGGTAGGGGACAGGGTGAGTGTGCGGGGACAGGCCTGGTAGGGGTCAGGGTGAGTGTGCGGGGACAGGGCAAGTGTACGGGGACAGACCTTGTAGGGGACCTGCCACACACACACAGCCACAATTACATACACAGCCACACACATATATAGCCACACAGTCACATAGCCACATGTACACAGTCACATATGCACATGCAATCTCATATACGCAGCCACATATGCACAGATACAGACACATACAATACACAGTCACATATGGACGGACTGTCACATACAGTATACACACACAGTCACATATACACAGACAACCAGGTTCAGTAAACACACAGTCACATATAGTCGCATATACACACAGCCACATATGCACAGTCACTTATACACAGAAAGCCACATACAGTATACACACACAGTCACATACAGTTTACGTGTACACAGACAGCTGCATATGCACACACAGTCACATACTGTATACAGACAGCCAGATTCAGTATACACAGACAGCCATATACAGTACACACACACAGTCACATATACAGACAGCCATATACAGTATACAGTCACATAAGCACAACCAGCCACATATACACACACAGCACATATATACAAACAACCACATATGCACCCACACACATATACACACAAACACAGTCACAGGATGTTATAACATTAATACACTATCCCC
The DNA here is from genome assembly GCF_028390025.1 of Pseudophryne corroboree. Taxonomy (NCBI): domain Eukaryota; kingdom Metazoa; phylum Chordata; class Amphibia; order Anura; family Myobatrachidae; genus Pseudophryne; species Pseudophryne corroboree. The sequence goes on from NC_086444.1 coordinate 836,448,390, forward strand.
CCTTCCCATTGTATTTTGGGCCACATAGTTACAGACTCTTCTATGCACCCTGCTGCGCGGCGCCTGCTGCTCTCCCGCCCACTTGCACAATGACAGCCGCATCATCTCTGCACTCCCGAGTCCCTCACACACTGCACAGCGCAGACGGCACCCCAGTCAGGCTCTGTGTCGCGGCCGGAAACCACGTGACATCCGCGACCAGAGCACAGAGATCACCACTGGGCTGGCGCCAGGTCACACAGCAGGAGGAGCCAGCGCGCTGATGCTGAGGGGCGCAGCGCTCGGTGGCTCCCGAATCCTCGGCTCTCACAGTAGCTGAGTGGAACTGGTACAAGCGGAACGGGAGACAACGGAGGAGGTGCCCGCGGCACCTGACTCCGTTGTCTACGGCTGTTCCACCACTTAATGCACGCTAAAATGAAAGTTTAAAAAAATCTTCTAAATGACAGGGGGGGCACGTGCCTGGGTGCCCCCCCCCCCCTAGATCCGCCACTGTGGGCACCCGAAGTCCATATACCTGTGTGTGTATGTATGTGTGTATATATATATATATATATATATATATATATATAAAATAAGATTTTAAACCTACCGGTAAATCTTTTTCTCCTAGTCCGTAGAGGATGCTGGGGACTCCGTAAGGACCATGGGGATAGACGGGCTCCGCAGGAGACATGGGCACTAAAAAAGAACTTTAGGTATGGGTGTGCACTGGCTCCTCCCTCTATGCCCCTCCTCCAGACCTCAGTTAGAGAAACTGTGCCCAGAGGAGACGGACAGTACGAGGAAAGGATTTTTGTTAATCCAAGGGCAAGATTCATACCAGCCCACACCATTCAAACCGTATAACTTGGGTAATACGAACCAGTCAACAGCATGAAACAACACAGCCTCAGTCAGAGACTGAACAAAACTGTAACATAACCCTTATGTAAGCAATAACTATATACAAGTCTTGCAGAAGCAGTCCGCACTGGGACGGGCGCCCAGCATCCTATACGGACTAGGAGAAAAAGATTTACCGGTAGGTTTAAAATCTTATTTTCTCTTACATCCTAGAGGATGCTGGGGACTTCGTAAGGACCATGGGGATTATACCAAAGCTCCCAAACGGGCGGGAGAGTGCGGATGACTCTGCAGCACCGATTGAGCAAACATGAGGTCCTCCTCAGCCAGGGTATCAAACTTGAAAAACTTTGCAAAGGTGTTCAAACCCGACCAAGTAGCAGCTCGGCACAGCTGTAATGCCGAGACCCCTCGGGCAGCCGCCCAAGAAGAGCCCACCTTCCTAGTGGAATGGGCCTTAACCGATTTTGGTAACGGCAATCCAGACATAGAATGAGCCTGCTGAATTGTGTTAAAGATCCAGCGAGCAATAGCCTGCTTAGAAGCAGGAGCGCCAACCTTGTTGGCTGCATACAGGACAAACAGTGCCTCTGTTTTCCTGACCCGAGCCGTTCTGGCCACGTAAATTTTCAAAGCCCTGACTACATCAAGGGACTTGGAATCCTCCAAGTCTCGCGTAGCCACAGGTACCACAATAGGTTGGTTCATATGAAAAGATGAAACCACCTTGGGCAAGAATTGAGGACGAGTCCGCAATTCCGCTCTATCCACATGGAAAACCAGATAGGGGCTTTTGTGAGACAAAGCCGCTAACTCCGACACTCGCCTAGCCGAAGCCAAGGCTAACAACAACATAACCACTTTCCAAGTGAGATATTTTAATTCCACCATTTTAAGAGGTTCAAACCAGTGGGACTTAAGGAAACTCAACACCACGTTAACGTCCCAAGGCACCACCGGATGTACAAAAGGAGGCTGAATATGCAGCACTCCCTTCACAAAAGTCTGTACTTCAGGAAGAGAAGCCAATTCTCTTTGAAAGAAAATGGATAAGGCCGAAATTTGGACCTTTATGGACCCTAATTTTAGGCCCAAATTCACTCCCGTGTGAAGGAAGTGAAGCAGACGGCCCAAATGGAACTCCTCCGTAGGAGCAGCTCTGGCCTCACACCAAGAAACATACTTCCGCCATATACGGTGATAATGCTTAGCTGTCACGTCCTTCCTAGCCTTTATCAGAGTAGGAATGACCTCATCCGGAATGCCCTTTTCCGCTAGGATCCGGCGTTCAACCGCCATGCCGTCAAACGCAGCCACGGTAAGTCTTGGAACAAACAGGGCCCCTGTTGCAACAGGTCCTGTCTTAGGGAAGAGGCCACGGATCTTCTGTGAGCATTTCCTGCAGATCTGGATACCAGGCCCTTCGCGGCCAATCTGGAACAATGAGAATTGTCTGTACTCCTCTTTTTCTTATGATTCTCAACACCTTGGGGATGAGAGGAAGAGGAGGAAACACATAGACCGACTGGAACACCCACGTGTCACCAGGGCGTCCACTGCCACCGCCTGAGGGTCTCTTGACCTGGCGCAATACCTCTGTAGTTTCTTGTTGAGGCGGGACGCCATCATGTCTGTTTGGGGTAGTCCCCACTGACTTGTAATCTGTGCGAAGACTTCCTGATGAAGTCCCCGGTCTCCCGGATGTAGATCGTGTCTGTTGAGGAAGTCTGCTTCCCAGTTGTCCACCCCCGGAATGAACACTGCTGACAATGCGCTTACATGATTTTCCGCCCAGCAAAGAATCCTGGTGGCTTCCGTCATTGCCATTTTGCTCCTTGTGCCGCCTTGGCGGTTTACATGAGCCACTGCGGTGATGATGTCTGACTGAATCAGAACCGGTAGACTGCGAAGCAAAGTTTCCACTTGACGAAGGGCGTTGTATATGGCCCTCAGCTCCAGGACGTTGATGTGAATACAAGTCTCCTGGCTTGACCAAAGCCCTTGGAAGTTTCTTCCCTGAGTGACTGCTCCCCAACCTCAGAGGCTCGCGTCCGTGGTGACCAGAATCCAATCCTGAATTCCGAACCTGCGACCCTCTAGAAGGTGAGCACTCTGCAGCCACCACAGGAGAGATACCCTGGCCCTGGGGGACAGGGTGATCATCTGATGAATCTGTAGATGTGACCCAGACCACTTGTACAGTAGGTCTCACTGGAAAGTCCTCGCAAGGAACCTGCCGAAGGGAATGGCATCGTAAGACGCCACCATCTTTCCCAGGACTCGAGTGCAGTGATGCACTGACCCTATCCGTTTGATAGTTAGACAGTGTCTAGTTAGACAGTCAATAGATAGACACCATATATTAGACAGACATTAGGTCGACAGCGTCAAAAGGTCGACAGGTCAAAAGGTCGACATGTCAAAAGGTCGACAGGTCAAAAGCTCAACATGATCAAAAGCTCGACATGGTCAAAAGCTCGACATGAAAATGGTTGACATAAAAAAGACAAATGGATTTTTTTTTATGTAACATGTTTTTGGACTATTTCATACTTTCTCTATCCATGTCGGCATAGAGTTGGTTATAAACCTTGTGGCGAGCGCAGCGAGCCACCGTGCCCGAAGCGTGGCGAGCCCCGCGAGGGTATGCCTTTCTACAATTGGGGGTCCCAGATGACAAAACTATCCACACAAACCACAAAAATGCAAAAAACATGGTGTCTACCTTTTTCATGTTGACCATTTTCATGTCGACCTTTTGACCCTGTCGACCTTTTGACCCTGTCGACCTAATGTCTGTCTAACATATGGTGTCTATCTATTGACTGTCTAACTAGACACTATCTATCTTTCATACCGGAACCATGCACTGACACCTGTTTTGGCTTCAATAGGTCCCTGACCAGAGTCATAAGGTCCTGGGCCTTTTCTATCGGAAGATAAACCCTTTTCTGGTCCGTATCCAGAATCATGCCTAAGTAGGTCAACCGAGTCGTAGGAACCAACTGTGACTTTGGGATATTGAGAATCCAGCCGTGACGCTGCAATACCTTCAGCGAAAGTGACACGCTGTTCAACAACTGCTCTCATGATCTCGCTTTTATGAGGAGATCGTCCAAGTACGGGATAATTGTGACACCCTGCTTGCGCAGGAGCACCATCATCTCCGCCATTACCTTGGTGAAAATCCCCGGGGCCGTGGAAAGCCCAAACGGCAACGTCTGAAATTGGTAATGACACTCCTGTACCACAAATCTCAGGTACGCCTGATGAGGTGGATAAATGGGAACATGAAGGTATGCATCCTTTATGTCCAGAGATACCATAAAATCCCCCCCTTCTAGGCTGGCGATGATCGCTCTGAGCGATTCCATCTTGAACTGGAACCTTTTCAAGTATAGGTTCAAGGATTTTAAATTTAAAATGGGTCTGATTGAACCGTCCGGTTTCGGGACTACAAACAGGGTTGAGTAATATCCCTTCCCTCGTTGAAGCAGGGGAACTTTTACCACAACCTGTTGAAGACACAATTTGTGAATCGCATTTAGAACTATCTCCCTTTCTGGGGGAGAAGCTGGCAGGGCCGATTTGAAAAACCGGCGAGTAGGCACCTCTTCGAATTCCAGCTTGTACCCCTGGGAAACAATTTCTATTGCCCAGGGATCCACCTGTGAGTGAACCCAGATGTGGCTGAAAAGTCGAAGACGTGCCCCCACTGGGGCGGACTCCCTCAGCGGAGCCCCAGCGTCATGCAGTGGATTTTGTAGAGGCCGGGGAGGACTTCTGCTCCTGGGAACTAGCTGTGGTAGGCAGCTTTTTCCCTCTGCCCTTACCTCTGGCAAGAAAGGACGATCCTCGTACTCTCTTGTTTCTATTTGACCGAAAGGACTGCATCTGATAATGTGGCACTTTCTTAGGCTGTGAGGGAACATAAGGCAAAAAATTTGATTTACCTGCCGTAGCTGTGGAAACGAGGTCCGAGAGACCTTCCCCAAACAATTCCTCACCCCTGTAAGGTAAAACCTCCATATGCCTCTTTGAGTCGGCATCACCTGTCCATTGCCGGGTCCATAGGACTCGTCTAGCAGAAACCGCCATAGCGTTGACTCTAGAACCCAGTAGGCCAATGTCTCTTTGAGCATCTCTCATATATAAGACAGCATCTTTAATATGACCCAGGGTCAATAAAATGGTATCCTTATCCAGGGTATCAATGTCTGCCGATAAGGAATCTGCCCACGCTATTACCGCGCTACAAACCCAAGCCGACGCTATCGCCGGTCTGAGTAAGGTACCAGAATGTGTGTAAATGGACTTCAAGGTAGCCTCCTGCTTGCGATCAGCAGGATCCTTGAGGGTAGCCGTATCTTGGGATGGCAGCGCTACCTTTTTGGATAAGCGTGTCAACGCTTTGTCCACCCTTGGGGAAGATTCCCACCGTATCCTGTCCTTAGCCGGGAAAGGATGCGCCATAAGAATCCTTTTGGGAATCTGCAGTTTCTTGTCTGGAGATTCCCAAGCCTTTTCAAATAACTCGTTCAGCTCATGAGACGGGGGAAAGGTTATCTCTGGTTTCTCTTCCTTATACATGTGTACCTTCGTGTCAGGGACAGGGGGTTCCTCTGTGATATGCAAACCATCTTTTATTGCAATAATCATATATTGAATACTTTTAGCCAATTTTGGCTGTAACTTTGCATCATCGTAGTCGACACTGGAGTCAGAATCCGTGTCGGCATCAGTGTCTACTATTTGGGATAGTGGGCATTTTTGAGACCCCGAAGGTCCCTGTGACATAGGAGCAGGCAGAGCTTGACACCCTGTACATTCCCTGGACTCAGCTTTGTCCAACCTTTTGTGCAATAAATTCACATTAGCACTTAAAACATTCCACATATCCAACCAGTCAGGTGTCGGTGTTGCCGACGGAGACACCACAGTCATTTGCTCCACCTCCTCCCTAGGAGAGCCTTCTACCTCAGACATGCCGACACACGCGTACCGACACACCACACACTCAGGGAATACTCTTATCTGAAGACAGTTCCCCCTTAAGGCCCTTTGGAGAGACAGAGAGAGAGTATGCCAGCACACACCCAGCTCTAATGACCCAGGGAAAAAAACACAATATGTTTACCCAGATAGCGCTGTTTAACCTTATCTGCGCCAAATTATGTGCCCCCCCCTTCTTTAAAACCCTCTTTCACCGTGTAAGCAGAAGAGAGTCAGGGGAGCTTCCTCTCAGCGGTGTGCTGTGGAGAAAATGGCGCCGATAAGTGCTGAGGAACAAGCTCCGCCCCCTCAGCGGCGGGCTTCGGTCCCGCTGAAAATTTAAAAAAACTGGCGGGGGATCTCTTATATACCGTGCCCAGCCTGTATATATCCTTTTAAGCCAGATATGGAGGTTCTTATTGCTGCCCAGGGCGCCCCTCCTGCGCCCTGCACCCTTACAGTGCCTGCCTTGTGTGTGTTGTGTGGGAGCAATGGCGTGCAGCGGTTACCTCACTGAAGATCTGAAGTCTTCTGCCGCCTCTGAAGTCTTCTTTCTTCACATACTCACCCGGCTTCTATCTTCCAGGTCTGCAAGGAGGACGGCGGCGCGGCTCCGGGACGAACGCCAAGGGTGATACCTGCGTTCCCTTCCCTCTGGAGCTAATGGTGTCCAGTAGCCTAAGAAACAGAGCCTAACGTTAAAGTAGGTCTGTTTCTCTCCCCTCAGTCCCTCGATGCAGGGAGTCTGTTGTCAGCAGGCTCCCTGAAAATAAAAAACCTAACAAAAAAACTTTATTTTCAGGAAACTCAGGAGAGCTCCCTGTAATGCACCCAGTCTCCTCTGGGCACAGTATTAAACTGAGGTCTGGAGGAGGGGCATAGAGGGAGGAGCCAGTGCACACCCATACCTAAAGTTCTTTTTTAGTGCCCATGTCTCCTGCGGAGTCCGTCTATTCCCATGGTCCTTACGGAGTCCCCAGCATCCTCTAGGACGTAAGAGAAATATATATATATATATATATATATATATATATAAATAAAGATAGATAGATAGATAGATAGATAGATAGATAGATAGATAGATAGATAGATATTTGGTGCTATACTTAAAATGCTAAATATTTTGCATAATAAATGCACAAAACATTAATCACTAGATAGAATTGAACAATTTAATGCTGATGACATTAGCACCCAATGCACTGGTGTATTTATAATGGGTGCAGTGTGTGCAGTGCACACGGGCCCCCGGGGTCCAGGGGGGCTCACATTGCACACCCTGCGCCATTACTTTTAATACTTAACCTCCGGAGTCTCGCGGCGCAGCAGCAGTGCTCCAGACATCACTGGGAAAATGTTGCGGTGCCATTTTCCCGGTGTTTCGCACATACACAGTAGAAAAAACACTGGGAAAATGGCCAACGTGCCATTTTCCTGGTGATCTGCACATGCGCCCTAGACTCTGGGACAACGCTAGGGTCCCTAGGGGACTCTAGTGCGCTGAGTCACAGCGATGCCGGCTAGAGAGTAGGGGGTCCAGACGAATCCTGCACACGGGCCTCCTCCTCTCTAGAAACACCCCTGACCCAATGTTACTGTAGAAAATACTTCCCAAGCATCTTTAATGTACAGAGGAATAGCAAGACAAGTTTGGGTCAAAACAGGTTCACAGAGACATTTAATTATGAAAAACAAACGTCTTCATCTGAGAGTGTGTATTAGTTTAGGTTGACACTCATCCTTTGAATTTAACATATTAGAGTTAGACATTTAAATTTCCACAAGAAATAATGAGGAGAAAGTATAATGAGCTGAAAATGTGTCACAAAAAACACAGTAATTTTCTGTTTGCCATATTTAACCCCTGGAGTGCTCATACAGATGATACCTTTGTTATGTCTCTATGACAGATATGACATTTTTCTGGTAAACATTTTTTCTCAGTTGGCCAAATACTGTTAAGTTTTGCAAGTGGAGTTTGGCCTTAAATGCTCCCAGTCCTGCCCAGCCACATCACCCAGTAGAATAAGCTTAGAATAAGCTGGCTATGGTCCTCCCAGCTCTATTATTTTCGCTGGACAGTCCTGTTTTTTAGGGACTGTCCGGCTGTCCCACCTGCGGGCAGCAGTGTCCCGCGGTGGGGGGGGGGGGGGGGACGACAGTTGGGAGGCTCCTGCACTCGCTGCAGAGCAGGGTGAATAGACGCTGTGCATATGCGCACAGCGTCCATTCACTGGAGACAGAGGGAGAGGGGGCATGCCAGCAGCTCACTGAACGCTGGCCATGCCCCCATAGTGACAAGAACGGGGGCCGCGGCTCGCGATTGCAGCATTGCCTCGAGGCCATGCCCCTTTATACGAAGCCACATCCATTTCATGTAGCGCGTGAGGTCCCGCTTCAGAATCCTAAAAAGTTGGGAGGTATGCAAATGCAGTGTGGAATCATGGCAGCATACAATGGTAAAGCAAAGGCTAAGCTTCATATCTAGAATTGCATATAGAAGCTAAATAGTACAGTGCAAATATGAATGTAATATGAATATATACAGGAAAAATAGTGATACTGGGAAAAAAAATTTTCAAACAAGAGATAGAGGCCATGATTCATGTTTGTAAGCAGTAGCGGCTGCTGCTCCTGGGCTACAGTGTCGACCACACATTGCAAGGGGGAGCCGGTCAGCACATATAAACATACATGCAATGCTGTATGTAATATACAGTATGTGCGGGAATCAGCAATGCCGCTGTGTTTCACTGACCTGCCGCAGCACAGTACACAGCACAAAACTTGTGTATCTTTTTTAAGTTTCACAAGAGTCTGGAAGTGGGCTTACAGAAGATAGACAAGCTGAGCGCTCTCCATATTGGACAGCTTTATTTTCTGCCATTTAGATTTCAGTCTGAGCACACCTGACCCAAATCTAAATCTCTCTGCACATGTTCTATCTTCCTGCAGTGCAACATCATACCTCCCAACTGTTTCCGATTCCATTTTTCTAGGTTTCTAGGAATGTCCCGCATTCCCACCCATGGGTTGCATTGTCCTCCCGGCGGGAGGGGGGAGGGGGGGGTTAGAGAGGTTGTGGAGGATAAACTGACACCGCTACTTTGCAGTGCAAAGCAGTGGAGATTGGATGATGGGCACATGTGTCGGCTCCAGGAGAGACTGGGGGCCTTCAGCTGCTCCAGGAGTACTGGGCAAGCCCCCAACATAATGAAAAGGAGGCATGAATCTCCAGCTCGACATTGTGCTAGAAGCCATGCCCCTTTGTTACTAAGTTATGCCCCCAAATTTGGGGGGCATTTGTCCCATGCCGCACATCTGATAAGTTGGGAGGTATGCAACATGGTTTTGCCCTGTTGCTAGCTCTTTTTGCATTACTTACAAAGCATGAATCAGGCCCACTGTGCAGTTAGATAATCAGAATAATATGCTTTCCAATTATGATAATATAATAATGATAGTCATCTGGTCTGTTATTTCAATCCACCAGTTTGGCCACAAACTCCCCCCTTGGAGCCACTGGCAGACCCACAGTGGGTGCATGGGGTGTAGCCGCTATGGGGTCTGAAGTGGTATCCTCTCTCACATCAGCAGAACAGAGGTCTTGTGCCAGTCACCCATGCCTAGAAGAGATCATCAAAGGGGACCCTGAAGGATAGAGGCATCCTACCTAAATTTTGCTAAAGGTCTTGGAGATGTACTGTTCTGCAGCTACTTAAAATTTTTATACATTTGCCATATTTTTCAGTATTATAAACAACATTGGGTTCATCAACATGTCTAAGAATATAGGTGTATATGGTGAAATCTTCATTATTCACTTATGTATGCATCATGGTGTCTATCTTATAAATCACCCACTAGAAATAATAATTTGGATGGTCCTGAGACATTCCATTCTTCTGCTAGGTTCTCACTGGGAAGGATTCCCCTGCCATATGCTCACTGTCTGCATGTATTACTATTTTAGAATGTATTCTCTGCACCATGCATACAAAACACATTGATTCAATTTACACTAGATTGCAAGTGACTCTTCAAGAGGAAAACAGCAAGGCATTTGTTGACTCAAACTATTTTCCCACAGTGTTTACAGCCGGAAATTCTCAGTCAGTGAAAGGGAAGTTTACAGGAATAGAGTTTTTTAAAAATATTTTCCTGTATTTTTCTGCAATCAATATTAAAGTTTCTGTTCTTATCACTTATATTTATTAAAATGATTAAAAAAAACAAAACGCTGTTACTGGCAAAAACAAGTGTTTTCACCGAAGATAGGTCCTTGAGGGCCTCTATATCAAAAGGTGGGTTAAGTCACACAAAGCTGGGAATGGGAAACCTGATATCTCCACCATTATCTGTATGGGATGAGAGCTGAAAAACATTTGTCTGGCTGATCATCCTGCAATGCAGTATCCTGAACTCTTCCCCACTCCCCACTCCTCTGTGGTCCCAGGTGGGAAAAGTGAAGAGTTCATCTCTTACAACTAGAAGGCTCCCAGATTTTACCTGGACACGGATACCAACTGGAGGGAGTTAATCCAATTTTGTGGACACCAATGACAATCCATAAACTCATCAGGGCTAAGGACCTAATATATTCTATTCCATGGCTTCCTGTTGCAGCAGCAAAGCTTGCATGTATGTACAGTATGTATGGGAGAATGTGATCACCAAGAGGCTCACAGACAGACACAAACATTTGGCATGGATGGCTGTTTAGGCGGAGTATGCACTGCAACACGTTTTTGAACTTCAAGAATGTGTAGAGATACTGTTATAGCCCCTGGTGCATCTCTCAGGAGGAAATATCTGTCCCTTTGCACAGGCATTGTTTTGTGCACTGCAACATGTAGTCAGAGATACCCAGGGCAAGGCTCTCATACCACTCAGTACTGTATTTATGGGTTATTTCCTGGTACCTATACTTTGGGGGCAATTCAAGAGACCTTGCACCTTGTGAATTGTTTTAACAACCCTTTGAGGTTATTCCAGGAATCGCCGCTGAAAAGACTGGTAAGTAGCTATTCATTAGGACAGTGGTTCTCAAACTGGGTGCTGTGGCACCCTGGGGTGCTTCAGCACACTTGCAGTGGTGCCCTGGGTTGGTGTTCCAGGACCAATTAAAACATGTTATGGTCAATGTAATAGGCAAAACCAGTGCTAGCAGCTGTCAATCATAAAATATGTGAACAAACAAAAGCAAATCTTGTCCGTCACCACACAATTGAACCTAAGGATGACATCTAAACACAATTTACTTAATTATATTTCTTTCTAATTTCTCAATAAGAATCTTTTGGCCATGGGGTTCCGTGAAAAAAAATTCTGATACTCTGTGTACCGTGATTCAAAAAAGTTTTAGAACCACTGCATTAGAACACTAACACAGTCCTACTAGCCCAGGAGGGCCCATACCGCACGCACTGTACCCATGTTTTTTTTTACTTACTTTTCCAGAGTCCCATGCTGGAGTTGCAGCCACTGTAAAAAATCACCGGCAAAATGCCCACCACGCATGCGCAGAAGTGATTTTGTTTCTGGAATATGACAGATGCAGTAGACTCTGGCACAATGCCAGAGTCTACTGCAAAATGGAGAGGAAGGGGCCCACCCTGAGTCTGCACACGGGCCCCCTTCTCCTTTAAAACGCCCCTACATAATGTGTCTGGTTTGGTTTTAAGACACAGGTGCTGCTTACGTGTAGTATCATTCTGGGGTCCTAATGCCTCACTTCTTTGAGGATTTTATATTTATTTCCATAAAAAGGGTCTTTTTTTATTATTTTATTCACCATGAAAGACAAAAACATCTGTTTAGGATATACATTCAAGTTGCCAGCTGTCGGGATCCCGGCATTCGGGATACCGACGCTGGAATTCTGACACCTGGCAATGCCGGCAGCCGGAATACCGGCCAAGCAGGACTATTTCCACTTGTGTGTGTCCATAACACCCGTAGAGTGGGAATAGAACTTGTGGCAAGCGCAGTGATGCGCCCACAGCGTGGTGAGCACATCAAGCCCACAAGGGGACTTTTTGCACTTGCCCCGCTGCTGGCATACTGGCGGCTGGTATGCCGTTGACGGTATACCGACAGCCGGCATCCCGGCCGCCAGTAAATCGTACCGAACCCTTATTTAGTAAATCGATAAAAACATATTTTCTCCAGCATTTAAGCTGTAGAAAAGACATTTAGGGGTCTATTTACTAAGCCTTAGATGGAGATAAAGTCAACGGAGATAAAGTACCAGCCAATCCGCTCCTAACTGTCATGTCAAAGGCTGGGTTTGAAAAATGAGAGGAGCTGATTGGCTGGTACTTTATATCCATCCAAGGCTTAGTAAATAGACCCCTTTGACTCTTCACTCTATTCATGGGAAAGTAAACAATAGTAAAATTGCTTATTTCACCAAGTTTTCTTACAGATGTGTCCTCATACACTATTGCTCCAGTTGTGCAAAACAGCCCCGACGATGTACAGTTCTCCATCTCCTTAGAGATTAATATCCGGAGTGTTTTTGTTTCTCAAATGTGCATCTAAGTCGCACAAATTCAACAACTGGATAAAACAAAACTGCTAAATGAGACTCCACTTACTAATTTGATATGCGACACTTGTACATCTATGTGCAAAGGAGTCTAAATCTATATATGAAGTGCTATGATGCCGCGGCCATGGCTTTTTTCACATCATATTCTGTGGTGCTTCATCTGCGACTTTGTACATATTTAAAACTAATTGTGCGGTTAAGGTCGAAGCCTGCCATCTGCAGTGCAAATAAAATGCACATTTAAAGAAAAATTCACTACAGTAAGTCTCAGATTATGTCATAAATCTCAGCACTTATCTCTGGCTCGGCCTCTTTTTTGAGCATGAAGCTGAGAGGTCTTTTTATCTCGCCAGGAGACATTTTCTAGTGGTGATGCCTTCCTCATAGCAAATCTGGAAGATGTCTTACTCTTCTCCCACACTGATACTGATAATATATATATATATAGTTAGATTTGGGTGTGGTGTGTTCAATCTGCAATCTAATTTGCAGTGTAAAAATAAAGCAGCCAGTATTTACCCTGCACAGAAACAAAATAACCCACCCAAATCTAACTCTCTCTGCACATGTTATATCTGCCTCCCCTGCAGTGCACATGGTTTTGCCCAACTGCTAACAAAAATCCTGCTTTATGGGTGTCGCGGTTGTGACAATACAAGCGGCTTCATTCCCAGATGCACAGTTGCAAGCATAGGAGGACTGTGGTCAGATGGCGTAACTGCACGTGATGTGCCATAAGGCTGGTGCAATTTTCAGTGGTGTGACCGATGGTGGTTAAAAGTCCTTGTACATTCGGCCACAATGATGTACGTACACCAGGGAAGGAGTTTGTAGGCCATTTACATTACCTCGCAGATGGGTGACCGCCAGTACAAGCTACTGTGTACGCATTTGCATGCGGCTCAACCAGCCCCTACGAGTGCATTAGGAACAGTTAGTACACGGAGTGCATGGGGTTAGATTCAAAAATGTGATTTTTTTATTTACTGCAACTCCACACTTCATGGGAGAAATTTTTGTATAAACAGAATAGAATGTATGCATAAATAAATTAGAGAGAGCATCTTAGAGTATAACAGTAGTCTATGTCTATAGTAATTCTCAATGCTCTACATTACAATTATATGTATTTCTTGCTTGACAAAGCAATCAAATACTGGAAAATAAGAGTTGGTATGTGAGTAAAACTTCCTTGTGCTTAGGCGACTTTATGAGTTTTCATGGGAATAAATGTCGCTATTTTAACCTTTCCTGTGTTTTTTTCTGGGAAAAATGCTAGTTCTTCGGCCTTTGACTTTCATTCATTTGCCATTATATTATATAGTTATTTTTCAAGTTCTAAAACTGTTTTGTGTACTACTGTTTATATGCCGTTCTTTTTTTTTCTAATTACCAGGAGCAGTCTTAATAAAAGATTTGTGTCTGGTAATGTTTGTCCATGCAAATGTCCCTATTTTTCAGTAATGACCAACTTTAAACTCTTGTTCTTTGCATGCTACAGTAGGTGCAATGCTTACTATCTGTTCTTATGCTTGGCCTTTTAAATTATGGTTTATTAGGCTAAAACATTAGAAGATTGAGATAAAACATTGGGAATACGTTGCATAATACGTTGCATGTCTAAATGTTGCCAAGCCAAGTATACTTAAGGTATATTTGTTTTGACTCAATGAACAGTGAGAAAAATTACACACACAAAATTACGTGTCCGACCTGTCTACCACACTGTAGTGTTTTTGTTTTCTTGGTTTTTGGGTTTTGTATGGGGGCGGGGGGAGATAGAAGAGACATAAGTAGAAACATCTTGATTAAAGTGGAAAATATCTAAAAATACATGAACTTAGCGTACATTAGATGTGATAAAGATGCATTTATTCCACTCACAGTATGCCTAAATTCCACTTACTTTCTGCAGCTTAATGAAATCATTGCCCAGTCCATTGGGGGGGATTCAGATTGCAGCAGGACTTTTCCGCGGGCTTTTAGCTCCTGGGTTAATAGCCCAGAGCTAAAGGGCCCTACTCACTTGGCGATGTGCCGCCGAGGTGCCCGACGGCCGATACGGCCGACGAGCGACCCGGCGGCGGGGGGGCAGTGACGGGGGGAGTGAAGTTTCTTCACTCCCCCCGTCACCCGGCTGCATTGAAGTGCAGGCAAATATGGACGAGATCGTCCATATTGGCCTGCATGCACAGCCGACGGGAGACCAGCGATGAACGAGCGCGGGGACGCGCATCGTTCATCGCTTAAGTCTCCACACTGAAAGATATGAACGAGTTCTCGTTCATTTATGAACGAGATCGTTCATATCTTTCAGAATATCGCCAAGTGTGTAGGGCCTATAAGTAATTACTGTTTGCAAGCCCACTAACTAGGGGTGTTCGAGTGGTACTGTTGCCGGTATCGTCAGTGCCCCACAGCACCTGAATTAGGCTTGGAGGATGCCAGCAATGTCACCCTGCAGCCAGCAGCACTGCTGCAGAGCCACCTGGGGCGTCCAAAGCACACTCTTGGCATGCACCCTGTAGCATCCTGTTATGAGCCACGGCTGTGGCTCATTCCTGTTTTGCATGTCAGTTAGGTATTTTATGTTTATAAGTTGTTTCGCAGGCCAGGATTTCCCGTTGCTCTGTTTAAGAGTACTCTTGGCTGCTGCCGCTGGTGAGTCTGTGTAATTGCAGCTTGTTCCCATGTGTTCAGCCTCACCTGGCTGCTAATTGCATCTTGTCAGTTTGGAGTCATGCAACAGGGCAGCTGCATGAGATTATTAATTAGGCCTCTCTGTTATATGCTGGCTCAGTGCTATTCACAGACGCTGGTGATATTTCTGGGTTTCCAGTCTGCTTGAGTTCTAAGCTTGGTTCCTGCTAGTTCCTGAGCTTCCTGTGTCGATTCCTGTGTCAGTCCCTGTGTCGATTCCTATGTCTGATCCCGTGTCCTGCCGTGAGGTGTTCCTGTCCTGAGGTCCAGTGCCTTTGCCTGTGCCTGGTCAAGTTTCTGGCTTCTTGGTGTCCACCGGTCTGTCGTTTGGGATTCTGCCTGTCCTCCAGTTCTGAGAGTCTGTGTCAGCAGCATTGGGAGTTCCTGTCCGTTTGCCAGTATTCGTACCGGTTCCGTGAGTAGCGGCACTGCCGCGTCCGTCGGCCTAGGCCACTGTATTCCCTTATTATTTCTGTCACTGGTGTTTTGCAGAGGGTTCTGCTTATGCTGTCACCGCCGGTACACAAAAGTATTGTGTCGGCGTGTGGTCAGCATTTCCTTTGTTGTTCTTTTCCTTTGGCGGCAAGCCGCACATACTTTGGTTTTAGGTTTGTTAGTAGCCCCTGGCCTTGTTGTTTAGTCAGAGGGCCCCTTGTTATCACCCTGTCTCGGTTCACTTTTTGTCTCTCATTAAGACCTGAGGGGGCATCGAAGTTGGGCAGACGTAATCCGCCCTTCAAACGCGGCTGCCATGGGCTCAAGCAACCATAGTCTCGCAAGAGTGTACTGACAGCACGGGCGAGACAACGGAGATAGGGCGCCAGGGGCTATTCCCTTTCCATTCCCCTTTCCCAGCATTACGTCCTGGTGCTCTGGACGCGCTTCATAACATCTCCCTTGTTCTGAGCACCAGGAACCTAACACATCCTAAGAAAGCTCCAGGCTGTGCTCTACTTCCTAGTGCCGGTGACTCCACCCCCCTAGACATGACATCATGATGACACAGGTTGGGGGGGGGGGGCGAGGGTGTATTTAATGTAGATTTCTGTTTGCACCTTTGAAGGGTGCAAACAAAAATCCACGTTAAGGGCACCCTCTGGGGTTACCCTGGATTGACTGCACATTGTAATTGCATAGCTCTGGACACTTTACCCGGAATCTATGCCTTACCACTTTTTTATAACAGAGGAGTAAGAATGAACTTCCAGGTTCTGAACCAGTGTCTTTAGTGTACATGGACAATCAATCGCTCGCACACGCGTCAAGCCTCACAGGGAGTGATAGTTCTCCTTTTCCTAGCATCATAGATCTTCTGCTACAAGAGTTAAGGGCCCTACACATATGTCGATGTGACGCTGAGGTGCCCGACAGCCGATACGGCCAGCGGGCGACCTGGCGGCGGGGGAAGAAACTTCACTCCCCCCGTCACCCGGCTCCATAGCACTGCATGCTAATATGAACGAGATTGTCCATATTGGCCTGCATGCATTAGCAACTGGGCACCAACGATGAACGAGCGCAGGGCCGCGCATCATTCACCGTTGCTGCCTCCACACTGAATGATATGAAAAAGTTCTCGTTCATTAATTAACGAGAACGTTCATACAGTATCGTTCAGTGAAATCTCAGTGAAATTTGCAAGCGTGTAGGGCCCATTACCCTTATCTTCTAGATTTTACACCGAACTATCAGTGTACAGTACCTGTCCATGTGCAAGTACTTCATTAAACCACCTAGCTTCTTGCATTCAGGTTTTCCTTCCACTCTTACAATAGACTTCAGTCTGGGAACACAAACCAGTCCAGTCCTGACAACACTATCACATTTTAATTGTTATTTGTGGTCTATGATCAGATTCCCTATCTTCCACTAAACAAACTGCCTTATTTCTGTCTGGTCCCCCCTCTGACTTAGCCAGAAGGATATACTGCTGGTCTGTCTGTGTAAATTCTAATACTTTAATAAATTGGCACAATAAATTTCACATACTGCTGGCATGAGAGCATGACAGAAAGGCAATACAAAAAAATAATAATTTACCATTGTTATCATTTTTCTTTTTCTTTTTTGTACATGGCCAAAATAAAACTTGTAAAAAAAATTCTTGTATTTCTTACAGATTTATTGCTTGTGACAAAGTTTTCATTTTACAGTTTTTTAACAGCATTATTGGCAATGTTATCCAAGTGCACTTGGGCACCATCATACTTTATTACATTCCTGTTGAACTGCAAAACAATAAATTGCAAAGCTGTCAACAGCATCTCTATATTCTTCACAGAACAATACAGGAACGTCTTATTGTGATAAAAATGTCTAATAGCGCTGAGATCAAAGCTGCTGTAAAGGACTGAAAATACTTTTATAGGCATTTCCCATAAATGTAGAAACACAGAAGCATTTGATTTTGGCTTATTACCCATATTTTCTAAAATCAGACAAGCCAAGTAATCGGACAAACTGAATTCATTTTCTAACGTTTCCCATCAGTCAGATACAGTACATGGGCAATGTTAGGAAACAGGTTTTATCTGGGTAAAACTAGATGAATGGGGGCATATACAATTGTGCGCTGTTTTCCAGCAGCCCCAGGGTCTAACAGTAGCTGCAGGGTTTTTCCTATGCAACTGGAGAGAAAATGGGCAGATTTTCTATAGAAATCACATCATTTTTCTTGCTCCCACAGAAAGGGGCGTCTTAAAAGAGGAGGAGGCCCGTGTGCATCCTCCTCTGTCCAGGCCCCATTGTAGAGTCTGAGCACTAGGGGCCCAGACTGTAATATGCATGTGCAGATCTCCGGAAATAATGGCACGGTGGCCATTTTTTTCCTGTTGATTTCTCTATTGAGCATGCTCAAAATGCAGTGAGAATGGGAGCTGTGTTTTCCCGCTGATTTGTGCTCTTGCGACCGTCGACAGGGAACTTCAGAGAGGTGAGTATTAAAAAAATGAATGCAGCATGTGCGGTGTGGGACTCGGGGGCATTGTAATGAACCACACATACTTCATCCATTCCAAACATACCATTTTTCCCTTAGCAAGTCTGATTTTTCCTAAAATCTTTATTTTTAGGAAAAATTATCGGGACTTGATCTGGCACCCCCTCTAATGACTAATTAAGCAATTGAAAGTTTCCAAGTTAGCTTAATTAGTACTTAGTTACTTACCTTCAGTGTCTTCTTCCTCCAGCAGGGTTGCTTTAAGAGAGGAGGAGACCCCTGTGCAGACTCTCTGTTCGGGCCCCCGTCTCTCTGCCAGCAGCGCTGGAGAGTCTGAGCACTAGCGGGCCCGGACTCTACTGCGCATGCGCAGATCACTGGGAAAATGGCATGGTGGACATTTTCCCAGTGATTTCTCTGCTGCACATGCACAGAACACCGTGAAAATGGCCGCTGTGCCATTTTCTCAGTGATTCCAGAGTGCTGCTGACACCGGCGCCTGGCTCAGGAGGGGTAAGTATTTAAAATATGGGTCAAACGTGTGTGGTGGGGGCCCTCTCTGGACTCAGGGGCCCATGAGCACCACACACACTGCAACTATTATAGATATGCCAGTGTCCCCCAGCCTGTCGGGATCCGGACTTCTAAAGCAGTAGTATGTGTGAGACCCCTGTCAGGTGTGTGACCCCCAGTGTGTGTGTGACCCCTCTGTGTGTGTCCGGAGGCAGCAGCTGGAAGAACTACATCTCCCAGCAACCACCGTCCCTCCCAGCAGCCACCTTCCTAGTGGAAAGGTGGAGGGGACATGACTGGGAGCCGCGGAGACCACCAGACCGGTAAGCATAAGATTTTTTCTAACACCGTGGGATTTTCAAAGCAGAAAACCTTTCATTCACTTTTTATTAACTGGATACCATGGGTATTGGGAGCGCATATACCCACGGTAATCCAATATTGGGTGCAAGGTTCCCAAGGCTTTTTTCGGCTAAAACCTTGCACCCAATTGTATACCCCACACAGGCTGGGGGAGCGGTAGAAAAACTTAGTACCGACTCTGGACATTCCTGTACACATTGGTCTTTTTATACACTGGACACGGTGTGGAATACAGTATTTATATTTTTATAGATGGTCTATAGTATAAGCTGTATCAACATATTTAACTAATATAAATAAAATAAGTGGTCATGAAAAAGTTAAACATCCCATGATAAATAAATACACAAATATAATAAAGCCGTAGAGACAGAATTGCAATTTTTAAGGACACATTCTCCCACCTCAGGGTAAGGAACCTGTCTCTTTTTCCTGATAGCTTCTCTCTGGTCCAGTGCACTGATTGTGGGCTCAGATCTACACACGCAACAAACTTGGTAGTAGACGCTGCTACCACTGGACATGTGCAGCAGCCCTGCTCTGTCCCTTAAACTGCATGTTGTGGCGGCAACTGTAGTAATTACATTATATAATATTACTATTGTTATCATTTCAGCTGCTGGCCAAGATGAGGGGAACCCTTTTGTCATTGCCTATGCAGGGCTGAAACTAGGCTTTTCGTCATCCGGGGCAAGGCAGTAATTTGTCAGCCCCACCCCACCCCTCACCCCCTAAAAAAAACAACCGAACAAACCCTGTCAGTTTAAAATAATTAGATTATCAAAATTTTTGAAAAAAAGGGTATACTATTGGACAATATGTGCCCCAGATGCCCTAAGCGTCACATGCCTCCCCAGCAGCGTGTTCCACTACTACTGTGTGTCCCCATACATTGCACTATGGGGGTAATTCAGAGTTGATCGCAGCAGCAAATTTGTTAGCAGTTGGGCAAAACCATGGGCCTAATTCAGACCTGGTCGCACGCAGGCTATTTTTTGCACTGCTCCGACCAGGTAATCGGTGCCTACAGGGGAGGGGCTTAAGGACTTTGCAGGGGTGCGATGGGCTGTGCAATGTGCTGCACAAAAAAAAGTTTGTGTAGTTTCTGCACAGCCCAGGACTTACTCAGATGCTGCGACGATCCGGGCCAGCTGTGACGTCAGGAACCCTCCTCCGGAACGGCTGGGCACGCCTGCGTTTCTCCGGACACTCCCAGAAAACGGTAAGCTGCCACCCTGGAACGCATTCTGCTTGTCAATCTTCTTGCGATCGTCGGTGCGATCGCTTTCTTCATTAGCTTTGTCGCTGCCCGGCGACCCCCGTCGCTAGCTAGCGACGAGCCTGCACATTGCAACCCGTGTGCATGCGCAGTAAATACCCGATCGCACGACTGCAAAAAAATGCAGCGTGCGATCGGGTCTAAATAGCCCCCCATTTGCACTGCACGTGCGGCAGATATAACATGTGCAGAGAGAGTTAGATTTGGGTGGGTTATTTTGTTTCTGTGCAGGGTAAATACTGGTTACTTTATTTTTACACTGCAATCTAGATTTCAGTTTGAACACACCCCACCCAAATCTAACTCTCTCTGCACATGTTAAATCTGCCCCCCCCCTCCCCCACTGCAGTGAACATGGGCCCTCATTCCGAGTTGATCGGTCGCAAGGCGAATTTAGCAGAGTTACACACGCTAAGCCGCCGCCTACTGGGAGTGTATCTTAGCATCTTAAAATTGCGACCGATGTATTCTCAATATTGCGAGCACAAACTACTTAGCAGTTTTAGAGTAGCTCCAGACTTACTCTGCCTGTGCGATCAGTTCAGTGCTTGTCGTTCCTGGTTTGACGTCACAAACACACCCAGCGTTCGCCCAACCACTCCCCCGTTTCTCCGGCCACTCCTGCGTTTTTTCCGGAAACGGTAGCGTTTTCATCCACACGCCCATAAAACGCCGTGTTTCCGCCCAGTAACACCCATTTCCTGTCAATCACATTACGTTCGCCGGAGCGATGAGAAAGCCGTGAGTAAAAATACTTTCTTCATAGCAAAGATACTTGGCGCAGTCGCAGTGCGAATATTGCGCATGCGCACTAAGCGGAATTTCACTGCGATGCGATGAAAAATACCGAGCGAACGACTCGGAATGAGGGCCATGGTTTTGCCCAACTGCTAACAAATTTGCTGCTGCGATCAACTCTGAATTAGGACCTATATCACTGCACTAGGGGGGTCATTCCGAGTTGATCGCTCGCTAGCTACTTTTTAGCAGCCATGCAAACGCATAGATGCCGCCCATGGGGGAGTGTATTTTCGCTCTCCAAGTATGTGATCGCCTGTGCAGCCGAGCTCAGCAAAAACATTTTGTGCAGTTTCAGAGTAGTTCTGGACTTACATAGCCCTTGCGATCACTTCAGTCTTTTTGGTGCTGGAATTGACGTCAGACACCCGCCCTGCAAACGCCTGGACACGCCTGCTTTTTCACAAACACTCCCAGAAAACGGTCAGTTGACACCCATAAACACCCTCTTTCTGTCAATCACCTTGCGTTCGGCTGTGCGAATGGAATCTTTGCTAAATCCGTCGCCTAGCACCGATCCTCTTTGTACCCATACGGCGCGTCTGCGGTGCATACGCATGCGCAGTTTTGCAGTTTTTTTACCTGATCGCTGCGAAAATCAGCAGCAAGCGATCAACTCAGAATACTGAAAATACACTCCCCCGTGGGCGGCGACTATGCATTTGCACGGCTGCTAAAAGTAGCTAGCGAGCGTACAACTCGGAATGACCCCACTGATCGTAGCAGCACATTATTTAGCAGATGGGCAAAACCATGTGCACTGCAGGGGGCGGGGGGGGGGGGCAGGTATAACGTGCAGAGAGAGTTAGATTTGGGTGGGGTGCGTTCAATCTGAAATCTAAATTGCAGTGTAAAAATAAAGCTGTCAGTATTTACCCTGCACAGAAACAAAATAACCCACCCAAATCTAACTCTCTGCACATGTTATATCTGCCTCCCCTGCAGTGCACATGGTATTGCCCATCTGCAAACAAATTTGCTGCTAAGAGCAACTCTGAATTACCCCCTATATCATAACACTTCATCACTGCACTAGATTCCCCTATCCACTGCACTACATCACTATACTGTACTACATCCCCTTATATGCTACACCACATCAGTGCACTACATGCCCCTATATACTGCAATACATTACTACACTACATACCCTATTATCTGGTACATGACATCACTAAACTACATCCCCCTATATTAGGGGTGGGCAACATGCGGCCCGCGGGCCGGATGCGGCCCGCGGACCGATCCTGCCTGGCCCGCTGTGCCCCACCAGAGTGCAATGACAAGCGGCCCGACAGGCCGCTTGTCATTGCACTGCTCGCAGACGCGGCACCGCTGAGGAAATCCCGGTCACGTCACATGGTCAGCTGACCGGGATTTCCTCAATCTCATGCGCTGGGCGTCACAGGGGCGACGCTGGGCAGGCACTGCAGAGCCGAACGAAGAAGCGGCCAGTGGGGAGAAGAAGCGGCGGCGGCGGCCAGCGGGGAGAAGCAGCAGCAGCGCGGATCATCACTGACAGTGGGGGTCGTCACTGACAAATAGGTAAACCCCCTGGATAAAGCTGAAGCTGCCCTATAAGTAATGGGGAGGGGAGTTAAAAATGGTTGTATGGGTTTAGGGGAGCTGGGGTGGGGGAGGGTAATGACTGCTATAAGATATACTGCTATATGGGTCCAGGGGGGGGGGGGGGGGGTGTTAAGGCTGCTGTTTGTTTTCAGCCCCGTGTTTTTTTATTTTTATTACTGGATTACTGTGTTTATTGGACATATTTATTGTGCCTGTAAAAAAAACGATATATTCTACTATGTATGTATGTATGCACTGTGTATGTATTGTATATTGTATTGTGGTGTGTGTGTTTTTATAGTTATATGTACTCAGGGCCGGTTCAAGGGCGCTCTACGCCCCGGGCAGGAAATGGGGCTTGGCCTAATACAGGGGGCGTGGTCAATTACGCCTTCCTGTACATTAAAAGCGCCGCTTGAATGCTGAGCGGTGCGCGATGACGTCATCGCGCACCGCACAGCAAAAGGTCCTCTCCACGAAGGGAAACTAGACGCTATGCGTCTAGTTCCCTTCGTAGAGAGGACCTTTGCTGTGCGGTGCGCGATGACGTCATCGTGCACCGCTCAGCAAAGTTACTCTCCAGGAAGGGAAACTAGACGCATAGCGTCTAGTTCCCTTCAGGAGGCGGACGGCAGCGGGCAGCGGAGGCGGACGGGGACACAGCGGGCAGCAGTGGCGGATCTTGCCACGGTGCGGCGCCCTCCGGATGGCGGCGTCCCGGGCAAAAGTCCTGCTTGCCCGTGGCAAGATACGCCACTGTATGTACTATGTTTTTATAGTTATATACATAACTATGGGCCTTATTCAGACCTGATCGCTAGCAGGCGATTTTTGCACTGCTGCGATCAGGTAGTCGCTGCCTACAGGGGGAGGGGGTAATCGCTGTGCCGGGGTTGCGATCGCATGTGCAAGAGAGCTGCACAAACAGAAATTTGTGCAGTCTCTGCGCAGCACAGGACTTACTCAGCCGCTGCGATTATCGGGGCCGGAGCTGACGTCAGAAAGCCTCCCTCGAAATGCCTGGTGCCTCCTGCGTTTTTCCGGACACTCCTCTAAAACAGTCAATTGCCATCCACAAACCTCCTCTTCCTGTCAATCGGCTTGCGATCGCCTGTGCGATCGCTTTGTTCGCACCATCCCGGCGCTGCAGACTGACGTGCCTGCACATTGCAGTGTATGCACAGTTCAAAGCCGATCATCTGCTGTGCAAAAATGCACAGCAGTGATCGTGTCTGACTTGGGCCCTATAACGGGTCTTATTTTGAGTTGGTTGCATATGCATTTTGCTGCAACTGCTGATTAAAGGGCTGATGCAGACTTGATCACTGTGCTGCTAATTTTGCTGTCCTGCGTTCGGTTAGTCGCCGCCCCCAGGGGGAGTGTAAATTCGCCTATGCAAATGTGCGATCGTATGTGTACAAAGAGCTGCAAAAATCTACTTTGTGCAGTCTCTGCGCAGCCCAGGACTTACTCAGCCGCTGCGATGATCGGGGCCGGAGCTGACGTCAGAAACCCTCCCTCGAAATGCCTGGTGCCTCCTTCGTTTTTCCGGACACTCCTCTAAAACAGTCAATTGCCATCCACAAACGTCCTCTTCCTGTCAATCGGCTTGCGATCGCCTGTGCGATCGCTTTGTTCGCACCATCCCGGCGCTGCAGACTGACATGCCTGCACATTGCAGTGTATGCACAGTTCAAAGCCGATCTTCTGCTGTGCAAAAATGCACAGCAGTGATCGCGTCTGACTTGGGCCCTATAACGGGTCTTATTTTGAGTTGGTTGCATATGCATTTTGCTGCAACTGCTGATTAAAGGGCTGATGCAGACTTGATCACTGTGCTGCTAATTTTGCTGTCCTGCGTTCGGGTAGTCGCCGCCCCCAGGGGGGAGTGTAAATTCGCCTATGCAAGTGTGCGATCGTATGTGTACGAAGAGCTGCAAAAATCTACTTTGTGCAGTCTCTGCGCAGCCCAGGACTTACTCCTACAAATATTTGTCATTCATATCAGTCCCCTCCCTTTTGACGCTTACAGTATGAATTCCGCAACACCTCCCAGTATATTTTTGTGGTGTGGGAGGAAAGCCATACAAACATCGGAGAACATAAAAACATCATACAGATGTCAGTAATGCGCACCACTGTGTGAGTCTTGTTTATATTTATTGCCTAAATTTTGATTTTGATTTAAAATCAACAGACTAAGAAATGAGTTTCACAAAGAAAAGAAAGATAGACGGTGAATGCAGAAAATTCAACAAAGAATGGACTCCTAAATATTTTTTTTTCCTTGTTGGTGAAAAAGCAGTGTGCTTAGTTTGTAAGGAATCCGTGGCAGTATTCAAAGAATATAATTTAAATCGCCATTTCGAGACAAAGCATGCTTTGAAGTATAAAAATTTATCTGCTGAAGACAAATTGGAGAAAGCCAATGAGATGGTTGCTCGAATCCAAAAAGAGCAAACATTTTTTACAAAATTATCATCTGCACAGGATGGAATTACAAAGGTGAGCTATTTAATAGCACACAAAATCGCCAAGAACAGTAAGCCGTTCACCGAAGGAGAATTTATAAAGAAATGTATGGTTGACTCTGCTGCAATATTGTGCCCAGACAAGAAAAAAATGTTTGAAAATATTAGCTTGTCACGGCGAACTGTTGTGAGGCGCATCGAGGACATATCCGAGAATATGGAACTGCAATTAAAAAAGAAAGTCAACAATATGTCATATTTTGCGTTAGCACTGGATGAAAGTTGTGATGTCAAAGACACAGCCCAGTTGATGATTTTCATTCGAGGTATCAATGAAAATTTTGATATTACAGAAGAACTGGCATCAATGCAGTCCATGAAAGATACAACAACTGGAAAGGATTTATTGGAGGCTGTAAATCAGTGTGTATCCAAACTTGGAGTGGAGTGGGAAAAATTGGCTGGTGTGACAACTGACGGAAGCCCCAATCTAACAGGAAAAAATATTGGATTGCTAAAAAGAATTCAAGACCAAGTCAGTGAAAAGAATCCAGAACTCAAAATTGTCTTTCTACATTGCATCATACATCAAGAGGTCCTTTGTAAAAGTGTTCTAAAATTAAGCAACGTTGTGGACACAGTTACAAAAGTGGTTAACTACATTCGCGCAAGAGGATTAAATCACAGACAATTTGTAGCTCTGCTAGAGGAGACTGAAGCTGAGCACACAGATATCCTGTATCATACCAATGTGAGATGGCTTAGCTTGGGGAATGTTTTGAAAAGAGTGTGGGAGCTGAGAGAGCAGATTGGGGTGTTTCTAAACATGAAAGGAAAAGAACCCGATTTTCCCCAGCTGAAAAATAAGGATTGGCTATCTGATTTCGCATTTGCTGTTGATGTTATGGGCCACATGAATGAATTAAATCTAAGATTGCAAGGGAAGGGGCTTTTTGCTCATGATCTGCATTTCAGCGTGAAGTCATTTATGACCAAATTGCTGCTTTTCTCCCGTCATTTAAGGAACAAGCAGTTCACTCATTTCTGCACTTTGCATCAAGTTGCTGTTTCAGATGAAAATCTGGAAAAATACGCATCATCAGTACTCGATTTACATGGGGAGTTTTCACGGAGATTCAATGATTTCAAAACAATAGAAAAAGATTTATCTTTGGTCTCCTCACCTTTCACATTTGATGTCGAACAATGCTCCTTGTGATCTTCAACTTGAGCTTATTGACCTGCAGTGTGATGCTTTGCTTAAAGAGCAATTCAAATCAGAACCTCTTCCACGGTTTTATGCCTCTCTCAATGGTCAAAACTTTCCAAAGATCAAGGCTCATGCGCGGAAGATGCTTGTGCTATTTGGTTCAACCTACATATGCGAGCAGGCATTTTCTGTGATGAAATTTAACAAGTCAAAACACAGATCTTCCATGAATGATGAGCACCTTGCAGCTGTGCTTCGGATTGCGACAACAGAGATGATGCCTGACTTCGCTTCTCTGGTTAATGCGCATCAGAGGTTTCAATCATCTCACTGACTCTTTTATGTAATTGTTAATTCCACCTTTGATTGTTAGTTTTTTTTTTTTAAACGAACACTCCACTTGATTGTACGAAGGCTTGAGTGTTTGTTATTTTTTCTCTCTCTTGTGTTCTGTCTTCTTTCTGTCTTCTCCTCCTCTTCCTCCATTTCTGTTCCTTTTACTCCTACCTAGACATTTACTGTGTTCTATATTGTATCAGTGTTCATTTTCTTATTCTGTTTGCTTCGTATAATAAAATATTTTTTAATCAAAATCTAACAGCATTTTTGTGATATATATTGTATTTACAAGATATTTTGTATGTGGCCCTCGAATATTCGCTGGAAGTGTTAAGCGGCCCTCCAGCTGAAATAATTGCCCACCCCTGCTTTATATACTACACCAAATCCCCCCATCTGGGAGGCAAAGCGGAGGCTGATACTGCTAACTGGGAGCACAGTGCTGATAATAAAGTCTGTCTTTAAACTCACCACAAAGCTGCTGTAGTGATACTTGGTGAGAGTTGTAGGTTGTCCAGGATATAAGGGGTGTATTTACTACACCTTGGAGAGAGATAAAGGGGGATATTCAATTGTTTGGAAAGTCAGTTGGGTGTCTGTTTTTTCCTATCTAATAGACAGGAAAAAACAGACACCCAACCGGCTTTTCAAACATTTGAATTTCCCCCAAAGTGTCCAGAGATAAAGTACCAGCCAATCAGCTCCTAACTGCCATGTTACAGTGTGTTTGAAAATGACAGGAGCTGAATGGCTGGTACTTTACTCCCTCCAAGACTTAGTAAATAGACCCCTTAGTTTCCACTGTCAAGTGTATAGCTAGCAAAGTGAGCCTTTGATTTCTGTAACATCGTGACTGCACCCGTAAACAAGCAAAAGCCTGGGGCAGTGTGTCCTCTCAATGGTGTGTAGACGGCAGCTTGTTATCGGTTGGTGCTGGGCAGGCAGCCAGGATCATAGCCTGCTGAAAAAAAACACAGCACCAACAGCTCACTTTTATAGCTTGCACGGTGCACCACACGCTAGTCGCAGCACTGCATGGCAAAGAAGAGAGTTTAAGACAGTACCCGGCCTAGGAGAGATCCCAAGTATTGGAGCTCACACGCACAGCGTCGGAGCCAGCTGCAGGCAGACAGGTGGGTCAGAGACACTGCCCCGGGAGCCGTCAGCTGTCTCACTGGAGCAGTACAGCACTGGTAAACAAAACAAAAGACCTGCTCCTTTTTTTAACTCCTCTGCGCCCTCTTAATCCTACCCCCCTCCTCCTAGTTGCAGCCCTGGCCTATGACCAGGCAGTCTGTGCAGTTCTCAGGATGGTCCGAGCAGTGTTGCACTATGGGGGTAATTCAAAATTGATCGCAGCAAAAAATGTGTTAGCAATTGGGCAAAATCATGTGCACCGCAGGTGTGGCAGATATAACATTTGCAGAGAGAGTTAGACTTGGGTGGATTATTTTGTTTCTGTGCAGGGTAAATACTGGCTGCTTTATTTTTACACTGCAATTTAGATTTTAGTTTGAACACACCCCACCCAAATCTAACTCTCTCTGCACATGTTATACCTGCCTCCCCTGCAGTGCACATGGTTTTGCCCAACTGCTAACAAATTTGCTGCTGCGATCAACTCTGAATTAGGCCCTATCTGAGGCTGGTGGCCCCACCCCTCTACAAGATATCATGCGCTTAGGTGGCGGGCCGGCATAGGGCACTGAGTACAGTAGATTGTGGAGGGAGGTGTTGGAGTGGTTTCAATTCTTCTTATTTTTTTATTTTTTGCATCACTATTTTAATATTGTATATCATATTTGCCCACTCTCCTGGAATGTCTGAGCACCCCAGTAATTTTGGAGAGTTTTTTTTCTGCCCTCCTGGGGTGCTGACCATACTCCTTACACAGCCCACTTTTTCCTCTGAGATCTCCAACGGAGCAGGAGTTCAAAATAGACTACAGTATACTGTACTGTGTACTTTGTTCCCATAAATCTGACCCTTACATCCTTTGGTGTCCAGTTATATACAGACTTGTACACAACATTGATTTAACCATGTTGCAGTTGCTTTCTCCCTGTACATACTGAATTACAGATGTAGCCGCTGTCATCTTTGCTGCGATCGCGACTGGTGTGCCAGCGATTGGGTGCTGACATGCAGAGACATAAGAAATGCATGGTGCGCTTGCACCTGCGTCTATATGTGCCGTGCTGCGTATAGCTGCTTGCCACAATGCATATGGCCATGCACGGATATCGTGGCAAAGATGACAGCGGTCACATCTGTACATTCCAACAGGCACTGGAATTTTCTGTAGAATGAGAGGCTTGTGAGTACAGTATGCTGTGTATCACGTGTACAAGGTGAAAACGTTAGGTTCATTCAACAGGACACTCTTTGAACAATGCATTTCTCAGTACAATAGTTACACAGTTATATCTATCCTACACAATGGAAACTACTGTAACAATTGGTGTAGCACATCACAAAACTTCACTATCAATATTCCACAGTACATACAATGTACCCATTTTTAATAAACTAAATGTCACCAATGGATCATGCTAAACTTTTCTTGAAGAAATACACTTTGTGACACCACTGAAATATGACAACTGTCCAAATGTACCCAGAGGAAATAATTCTTACAATGTGTATGTCATATAATGTCAAAGTCTACCTTTAAAAGCATGAATGAAAAAGTGTCAGCATGGTTTATTTTGGACGTGACTCAGAAGTTGAATGCACAGAGGAAATGTACTGTACAAAACAAAACTCTCAGCTCATATGAGCTGGCTGACAAACAATTTAAATATAGTGGGCCCCTGAGATTGGTTATTTTAAGTCTAGCCACAGCTGCCAACCCATCTCAGTGTGGGCTAGATGCATCATCGCTTGGAGAGTGAAAAAGTGCCAGACAATCAGCTTCTAACTGCCATGCCACAGGCTGTGTTTGGAAAAATGGCAGTTAGGAGCTGATTGGCTGGGACTTTTTCACTCTCCATTTTATCACTCGCCAAGCGATAATGCATCTGGCACTGTATGTGTTAAGCGCCACTGGGTGATGATGTATACAGTTGCATCCTAGTTCCAGGACCATACCCCTTCAGAGAGACTCAGTATTTTCCCTCTGGTAGTGTTGTAGATATTGATGCCAAGAAGTTTCTCTTGTACAAGAAAAAGTTGAGCGAGATAGATGCCTGCTTAAGTTTGTGTGAGTGGATGCTCTCCAATTCCTGGTCCAGGTGAGAGCTACTGTACCTTCGATGCCCAACAGGGAAACCCAGCTACTACTGTGAACTTTTGGCAAATCAAAGATGTACTGTAGTTCCGCAATTAAACTCTGCCATTGTAGTCTCTCATCATTCCTTGTGTATTGGTGTCTTGTCGCCATCAGGATGGGCTGTGAAGGGCTGCTGCTGGTGTTTATGTATCTACTACTATGTCCAGAATCCAACATACCTCTGCAGTAAGGTACTTCATGGGGAAATATGCTGATCAGTGCCCTAACAGCTTGGGGAACTAGGTACAAACAATTGGTGGTTTTTGCGGCCTTGAAAGGATAAGAAAATTCCAGAAATTCTCCAACGGAATACAAATGCAAACAATGTCCATTCTGTCACAGGTTCCCCCAACTGAATAGTCAGTATCACTTCCTCAGAATAGTTTATTGAACATGTGTACTATGGCACCAATAAAAAATGTATCTATCAGGTACAGCACGTGATAAAACTGCATTAACTTTGTTACGCGTTTCACCAAACTGCAGCCTGCTTCTTCAGGCAGCACATGCCTATTTTTTTCTGACGAAATCAGAATAAACACACTTTTTATCCTTTCATCAGAAAAAATAGAGATAAACTGCCGCAGTCCGGTGAAATGCCAAACACAAGTGGTGCTGACTCTTCAATTGGGGTAACCTGCATCAGAAAGAGCATTATTTGCAGTAATGTACTTTAAACTTTTGTTGAGATTATCCAGAAAAATCTTCAATTATAATTTAAATCAATTTTATTTATGAAATACATTTTGGTATATTATCAGTCACTTTAGCTTTACTATTCATCTAAAAATAAAACAGTAATACTAATGTACAGTAGATATTAAAAATAACAAAAACATCAATATTATTATTAATAATAATAATAATAACAACAACAATATAAAATAAAATACATGTCAGGGATGAGTTTTTGTTTGTTAGTGTTGATGAACCAGCCCTGTGAGCAATCTTATATTTGCATGATACAGTATATGCCACTTGTGCTTTTTGATACCACTACTTACAGCAGAAATATGTATCAAACAACATTTGACCAATCCTAGTGTACTGGTTCCTGTATATTGAGAGGGAAGGATGGGGGAGGAGGGGTGCCTTGTTTCTTATGCGGGAACTGTGAAGCATGACATTTGATATTTTATATTCCATGGTATGAATTTAGAATTTAACAAAGTAAAAAATATCTTTCTATCTACTGACAACTGCTGGCAATCTAGGCTAGCTATCTGATGTTGGTCATATTTTCAGAAAAAGAGTCATACTGTATGAATGAGATGACTGCAGGAACCAGGTACATTACAGTTCACCTAAGCATAATGTAAAGACTTACAATTCACTAACAGTCATGTTACAGTTCATTAAATGGGGATTGTCACACTGGTTATATACATTAACACTAGACAATATAAAAGAAGAAACTATGCATAGAAACAGAGTGTCTGTGACTTACATGCATTCAGCAGAGGGGAGAGTTACAGAGATATCCTCAATTCCAGTTAGATGAAAAGCACACTGAATAATAACCAGTAAAGAGCAGAAGGATATCATACAGCCAGAGACTGCAGAGGGCAGTGTTGTTGTGTATTACATCAGCTAGCCATTTACGTATCAATGTCAGCAGGCAGGAAAATACTAATATAGTTTAAAAAAGAAAGTTCTCTTATGGTATAGTGAAACGTTCCTTTGCAGCTCACTGTATAAGTCGCATCAGCCTCCAGCTAATAATGCTAGCAGAGGGAGGCGGTGTCAATATCATGTTAATGTTACTCTATTCATCTGTTAGTTTTCCGGAAGCAAGCTGTCTTCATTCCACAGCATGGAAAACACATGTCGCCTGGCGTTTACAGCTGTAACCTCAGCCACTTTGCACTGGGGTGGTGCAGTCCACTGTACACAGTATGTCAGCAATCAGGGCTGCCATCAGAAATTGAGGGGTCCGGGACTGACAAAATAGGCAGCCCCCTAACCCCCTCCGAAAAAAAAGTTAAATAAAAATAAATATATATTTAAAAATAAATAAAAAATGTAATTTCTATGCAGACACGGAGCAACACCATTTTATGTCTCTTGCACCATATTAAATCCCCACAGTAATGGCCGTCACCATATTATGCCCCACACAGTAATGCCCCTGACACCATATTGTGGCCACACAATAATTATGCAAGTACCTGTTACTTGTCAGGGCAGGGGTTCTGCGCGTTGTCAGGGGATTCCTTCTCTCCCCCATTTACGGCGGGGACCACGGCGGGCGGCAGGTGGCTGCATGAGCATCCCGGACCCTCCCCTCTCTGTCAGGGCTGCCGGGCCCTGAACAGCTGTGCCCCCAGTACCCCTGATGGCGGCCCTGTCAGCAATCTCCCCTCAGCTCTGCCTACTGGTTGAGCCTATCACTGATCCTGGAAAATAGGGATAAGCCAAAATGCTGAACTCAAGTATGTAAAATCAATATAACCTATTATTTTACAACTATTTTAATGGCCTAA
Source organism: Pseudophryne corroboree (assembly GCF_028390025.1). Lineage (NCBI taxonomy): Eukaryota > Metazoa > Chordata > Amphibia > Anura > Myobatrachidae > Pseudophryne > Pseudophryne corroboree. Next base: position 836,480,715 of record NC_086444.1, read on the forward strand.
AATAAAATCTCTCCAATGAACACATTAAAAAAACACTAACATCAAGTGAGGAGGCAATAAAATGACATATTAAGTATTCATACAGAAGCAGTCAATGAATTTTAGAGCAAATCATAAAGTATATGAATGTGAATGAGTAAAGTTTTCTTACTTCAGGGTAGTAAAGTTTACTACCGTTCAGTTTAGATTTCTTTAGTTATGCTTTATACATTTTTTTTTTTTTTTTAATACACTTCTAGTTAAACTACCAATGTTTACATTGGGGTGCAATGGTCATTCATTCCAATCATACCTTTTGTCCATTCCACCCAGCCAACACTGTCTTTTCTCTTTTTAAAAGTCCACAAAATCTAAACCATAAACTTTCTGTGAAAGACGCGCTAATAACTTCTAAAATACTTGCTTACACCTGCACTTGCTTATCAGAGCAGAAGACATTTGTGAGAAAAACAGAAGGGGGAGAATATGTTTCCTATGCACAACTGGCTTTCTGTCTTTTATGCTGTTTCACAAAGCAATGCTGGACGCACCCAGGAATTGGAAACGGGTCCTTCCCGGGTGCGACCCGGCATTGCACTCTTTCACATTGGCTTCCCCACCCAGCAATATGGGGGGCGGTGCCGGCATCAGGGGCGGGTGCGGAGGCGGCGCTGGGAGGTGAGATCATCTCCACACCACCTCTGCCTATGCTGTGAATGGGTCCAGGGTTGCATCGACCCGGGAATTCGTCAGTGAACCCTTTAACACCTCACAGCGACCCGCATCGAACCAGTGATGTACCGGGTCGATACCGGGTTATTTGTGCGGTGTGAAATGGGTATAAGTCTACTGTTATGCTGCTCTCTGTGTGCAATGGCTGATGATAAACAGAGCCAGATTAAGGCTGGGGCGACATGGATAGCCATCCCAGGGACACCACACATTAGGCGCCCACACACCCTGGATTTTGAAATGTAGGAGTCTTCCTTCAGCGGCTCAGCTGTTCAGTAACAGCGGCTGCTGAGGAGCTCCTGCACAGTCAGTCTCACAGTACAGGGAACTACAGAAATGCAGTGAGACAGTGACTGCAAGCCGCCGATGTCTGCTGGTCTTCCTGCACTTCCTGCTGCTATGTAATTGACGGTGTTTATGTGCGTATATGTGTGTATGTATGTGTGTGAATGCGCGCACAGGCCGGGGGAGGGGTTTACTTTGCCAGCAATCATCGGTGGAGTCCCTCCTGGGCCCCCACCACACTTAAGGTGCATACACATGGGGGGTAATTCCAAGTTGATCGCAGCAGGATTTTTGTTAGCAATTGGGCAAAACCATGTGCACTGCAGGGGAGGCAGATATAACATGTGCAGAGAGAGTTAGATTTGGGTGGGGTGTGTTCAATCTGCAATCTAATTTGCAGTGTAAAAATAAAGCAGCCAGTATTTACCCTGCACAGAAATAAAATAACCCACCCAAATCTAACTCTTTCTGCACATGTTATATCTGCCTCCCCTGCAGTGCACATGGTTTTGCCCAACTGCTATCAAAAATCCTGCTGCGATCAACTTGGAATTACCCCCATGGTGCGATTTTGACTTTGCGATTTCCCTTGAACTCCACGGAGCCCAGAACCACCAATATTGACTATCTATACTTGAGATTTTAACTATGTGAGATGTTGACTATGGCCCTCATTCCGAGTCGTTCGCTCGGTATTTTTCATCGCATCGCAATGAAAATCCGCTTAGTACGCATGCGCAATATTCGCACTGCGACTGCGCCAAGTAATTTAACAATGAAGATAGTATTTTTACTCACGGCTTTTTCATCGCTCCGGCGATCGTAATGTGTGTCAAAGTCAGAAAAATGTCTCTATGCACGTTGCCATATTTGCACCGCACACTGGTCCGTGCTGCGCATGCGTACGCTCTCCCGTGAAGGCGCATACCCGCAATAGCGTGCACTCGCAGGCGCGGTATGCGTATTTACGGTAGAGTTTATGTAGTCGTAGCGTGCGACTCATTCGTTACATATTTTCACAATTAATGTAGTTTATAGATCATGGTCCCTTTGATAGTTTCTGAAAGTTTGGTTAATATAGAAGGTCCCTGAGCTAAGGAATCCCTCTTTGTATCGTACGAAGGGTCTAACAGGAATCATACAGCAGTGTTTGGTACCCATCGGAAGAGTATTTAATTAGCAATATTCCGGTGTTGGTTTGGAGCGTATTAATCGCTCGTGCGAATAGTTATGGACATAAGAAGTTTATGTCCATTTCTACTATTTACTCATACTCAGGTATGCGGCGGGAAACCTAGTTCCCCACCCACCTGAGCTGTTTGAAATCGTCACAGCCCACCTGTATGAATCAACCTATGACCTTTTGTTATGATGCAGGGCCGAATTCCGACGTCCAATGGACAATGGGATTGTAGGGACTGTAGGATTGCATTGTGTGTGGGGCATAAATAGGCAGGCCGACCACATCCAGCTCTCACTCTTCAACGGTTCTCATTGCTGAAAATCGGGTGCTGGATGTCCAGGCGCATGCGATCATTTACCCTGTGCGTAAGTTTCTCTCCGTTATCATTGTCTTTCTGTGAGCCAATTTCTCTCATCTCTCTCCGTCTCCCTCTCTCTCTTTCCCTTCTCTCTCTCTCTCGTATCTCCCCTAGACTAGTATTGTATTGTATTAGATAGTATTGTTTAGTTCTGTGGTTAGGAAGTCTCTGTTATATTGTAGTGTATCATTTGTACTGTTATCCCCTTTTTACAAGTATACTAGATATAATACAGTTAATAGGCTTTGGAACCTAAACCAGTATCTGTGTATTTTCTATAGTGTTAAGTGTTCACTTGAGCGTCGGTGACGCTCAAGCAGCTTTGTAGTTAATCAGGTTACACAAGGTTGCACTTACACCCTGTATTCACATTAAGGTATTCTGTGTATTTCTTTGGTATAAGGTTTAGACATAAAGGTATAGCGTTGTGAGCGTCTGCGCCGCTGGTGATCTCCTCGTGGTCTCGAGCGTCCGCTACGCCATAGCGAATCATTACTCTAGTCATAGCCAATAACGTGTCCTGTGATCGCTGGGCCGTGAGCGAACGTGACGCTTGAGCGTCTCGCCTACGGCTGAGCGATCGTTACGCAACTAGCGTACCATTACGGTACTTCTTAAGTAAACAGCGTACAGTGTTCTTAGCTTCATAAAGGGTTGTTTATACGACAAGGGAATTTAGCATTGTCAATTGGGGACTCGTCCTATCCTTCTCATATCTGCACTAGGTAGATCAGCAGACATTATCCATCAGCAAAGGGCGGGATCATATTCCTTGCAGTGCTGATTGGATAAGCGTCTGCTTCGCTTAGATAAAGAGTGCTGAAGGAATCCGGGAACCGGAAGTAAGAACAAAACGCTTGTGTCTTTTAAAACTGTTTTATTTCTCTTCTGTCTTGCGTATACACGCACACATACATTTATCTGCATTTCTTTTTCAAATTTCGTATATCACTATTCCTGTTTGCCAAGTTTTATAGTTGATAGAAAGTGCAAAAAGAGATTTGCTGTTATTCCATAGTAGAGGTAATAGTTAAAGTATAGACCAACACACGGCTTGTCTGGGAGATAAGACAGTCAGTGTGGTGTGCGGTAGATGATCAGGGATCATCTACAGTGATAAAGGTAGAAATTGTGTTACAGTGGATCTTTGTTTTGCGTACACGTGTCCCTAACAAAAGACTTGCGTACGCAATCCAAACGGCAGACGCACGCAGCGTACATTACGCAACGTAGCGTCTGGTTACGCCCACGTAGCTCAAGTCACGAAAAGTTGAATTAGCGCAAAGCGATAATTAGCGCAAAGGCGATAAGTAACGCACAGCGGTAAATAACGCGACGCGGTAAATAACGCAAATCTATTTTTGGAAAATCTGAAATTTAGTTTAACAGATCCTGCTCCTAATTGGTAACACTGTTGGACTGAAGACAATTTCTGCGCAGAAATAGATATAGAAACAAAAAGTGTACATGTGTTGAGTGAGTGTGGTTTTGTATACAAAAGTTTATATAACTTTAAGGTGGAACCAAAAGGAAAGTCGGGTACTCGTCAAGGGACACACGTGTAAGTGACATATACGGTGGCTAGGGAGGCATCCCTGGTTAAATAATATTTGAGCATTAGAGTATAGCGGACCATAAGGTAACAAGACCAGGAGGTCATTAACAGAAGGTAACAGACCAGGAGGTCGTAAGGTACTAAAGAGGTCCGCTATAAAAGTCCAGTGGCACAACGCCTGGGGTGTTGGTGCAGAACCCATATAGGCCATAAGCTCTTGCTGAAGGAATCGCGGCCGGAAACATCGATTCCATTGATCTTTCAGTACATGACAAGTAGTGCTTGTGTACTGAACGATTGGACCACACGTAATTGTGTGCAGTAGTTAGTAATCTGACCTAATACCATTAGAGTAAAGTGGTCACAAACGCTATCTGTACATTCTGACGTGATTTGTGTAATTTTTTATTTTTGGAAGGGAAGTTCGCTGGTCACTCAGGAACTATCTAACAACCCCACCTTTACTGGAAAGAGTAAGTGTCCTGCGGGTAACCCTCATATGTTCCAGTAAACTGAAGGTTCCATAGGGGCCCTGTATCGAGTACGCCAGCACCATATCGGTGTGATCAGGTCGTATTGGTCGAGGTGGGCGAGTGAGTGGGGTACTCGGTAAACCGCCACCGCCGGCCTACTGTGGAGTAATTTGGTTGTCTGTAAAGGCTTGCTGAAAACCTTGATACAGAAATCCAAGGAGGACTAAGCAACACCTGCAGACTATGGGGGCCAGTTGCTCAGGTAGGGGGCGATCAACCCTGGTTCAGGTTGATTCTGTGAACCGACCAGTTGGGTCGGCACGATATGTAATGTGTGAAAAATATGGAAGTCACACCGAATCTTTATGTGATGAATGGGAGAGAATGACTGTACAAGACAGGGACAAATTCCCAAGAATAGGTAGCTTCAGTCCAGACGTGTTACAAAATTTAAGGAGGAGGATATGTCTCGTAAAATCAACAAAGAGACGAATTCAGCATCATGATTACTTACAGTTATGGCACCAGGAAGGTGAGATACAGAGAGGTTTGGCTCTGGCGGCGGGATCTGGGGCAGTCAGGAAGCTGATAGCCACAGCTCCACCTCCACCATACATTGCAGGAGAGAAGCTGATTACGGAGAGAAACGCACTGGGTTGTAAAACACAAACTCTTAGTAACCCTGTAAATGTTAATGATGTTAACCAAATAACTCATGCAAGTATTAACCCGTGCAAGATGTACCCTGTTTTGAACCTTCCTCAGGAGTGTGATCAAGAAGAAGATTCGGCAACAATTTCAGCACTCTCTCTAGCGGCCACCATATCAGAAACCACAGTAGGAACTGCACCACCCACGAGATTAGTTAAGGCCCCTAGCGGAGGGATAGGTGAGGTCGTGTCAACGGGTAAGTACGGCACCATGCATTACACTGAAACAATTGTACCACAAGTTGTAGAATCTACGCAGAATGAGGCTGTTAGAATTGCTCCTGTAAAGGTGATAGTAGTTCCCAATGGGAAAACAGATGCATCAGGAGCCACACCCGTCAGGAACATTGCCATGTATTGCCCGTTCACTAGAATGGAATTGAGGACCATAGTGTCTGAATTCCCAGACCCCAGAAAAGATTTAGTGGCAAGCCAAAAATACATCAGGGATCTAGGAAACACTTTAGAGCCCAATAATAAGGATTGGCAGATAGTGCTAAGAGCTTGCTTACCTTCCAATGTCGACTCAGTTAAATTCTTGGCTGATTGTGGACTAGATAAAGATGTACCGCTTACAGATGTGTACGACCAGGATAATGTAAAAAGGATAAATTTACAGCTAAAGGAGTATTTCCCAGCCGTTGTTAAATGGAATAAAATATTTTCCATTAAGCAAAAGGAGTCCGAAACGGCAGCAGAATATTTCCACCGGGCACTATCAGAAATGGCAAAATACACTGGTATAGAAGACATTAAGACCAACCCAAACCATCGAGAAGTAGCAGTATCTGTACTGATGGATGGTTTGAAAGAAACATTAAAAGCTAGGGTACAGACCACACAACCATGTTGGCGAGGTCTGTCAGTGTCCACCTTGAGAGAGGCTGCTGTTGATCACGACAAAAACATCACTAGACACAGGGAGTCGCAAAGTGATAAGTTGATGTCCGTAAGTATACAGGCGCTGACCACAAGGCAGCCTGCGTATGTACCACCGAATCCTGTGGGTAAGGCAAGTGTAATAACATGTTTTTCTTGTAACAGACCGGGACACTTTGCACGAGAATGTAGAACAAAGAATGTACAAAGATCTTTTTCAACCCCCTAGACAACAACACAACACACGACATTGGGAGCAGGGTCCACAGAGGCGGAGTTTTGAGCCACATACAGGGGAAACAAAAAGATATCCCCCGAACAGAGACTGGCAGGCCTCTGGTAGTTCCCAGCTAACTCCCCCACAAGTAGTTGCTGCCAATGGGATTCAGGGAGGTCAGCATACCCAATAGGGGTGTGGCCACACCTGTAATCTGCAGCCAGTTAAATTGATTGCCAGTCTTGGAAGCGAACCAGAGATTGCAATCAATGTAGCTGGTAAAACTTTAAACTTTCTTGTAGACACAGGGGCGGCCAAGTCAGTGATAAATTCGACAGTGGGCATGAGAACCACTGGTAGGACAATTCCAGCCATGGGAGTAACAGGAGTAGTCCAGCACTACCCTGTTAGCAAACCAGCCGAGATTACAATAGGGCCTTTGCATACCAAGCATTCCTTTTTGCTGGCTGCATCGGCACCAACTAATCTCCTGGGGAGAGACTTACTATGTAAAATGGGTTGCGTCATTTATTGTACTCCTGAAGGTGTATTCTTGGACATTCCTGAGAATCACGCTCAGGAGGTACGAGACATGTTAGACTCCCCATCAAAATTAATGTCACATTCCATTATGACAAATAGGAATCCATCCCAAGTAGAAGAGATGACATCTCAGATACCAGAGTCACTTTGGACAAAAGATGGACAGGACACTGGATTAATGGCAAACGTAGCTCCAGTAGTTGTACAAGTAAAAGATGGTAGGATAGCTCCAAAAATCCCACAGTATCCTCTGAAGCCAGAGGTGGAGTTAGGAGTTTTCCCAGTAATAGAACGCTTGCTGCAACAGGGCATTCTGGTAAGAACGTCCAGCACAGCCAATAGTCCCATCTTCCCTGTTAAAAAGAGTGGGGGGAGGGGTTACAGGCTAGTGCAGGATCTAAGGGGGATTAACAAAATAGTTGAAAGTCAGTTCCCCGTAGTGCCTAATCCAGCTGTCATCCTAATGCAAATTCCTCCCACTGCCAAATTTTTCACTGTTATTGACCTCTGCTCCGCTTTCTTTTCGGTACCTCTGCACCCTGACAGCCAATATTTGTTTGCATTCACATACAGAGGAGTCCAATACACGTGGACTCGGCTACCCCAAGGTTTCATAGATAGTCCAAGTATATTTTCTCAGGCTTTGCATGATTGTTTACAGTCTTTCCAACCAGACAGTGGATCAGTATTGATACAGTATGTGGACGATTTATTACTGTGTTCAGATTCACTGGAAGCATCTCTGAAGGATACGAAACAGCTCCTGTTTCATCTTTCAGACACAGGTCACAAGGTTTCCAAAGACAAGTTACAATTATGCCAAACTAAGGTAAAATATTTGGGACACTGTCTAACACAAGGACTGAGACACCTGACCGCTGATAGAATCCAAGCCATTAGAGACATGACACTGCCACAAACCCAGCAACAGATCAGGACGTTTTTAGGAATGTGTGGGTATTGCCGTAATTGGATCCCAGGGTTTTCCATATTGGCGTTACCTTTGCAGGAAATGGTCTCTTCAAACAAACCTGATCGGATTTCGCATACAGACGAATCCGAAACAGCATTTGAGAGACTCAAACAGTGCCTAACGCAGGCACCAGCATTAGGTATGCCAGACTATGGGAAACCCTTTGAACTATACGGAACAGAAAGTGCTGGGTGCGCAGCAGGTGTACTAACCCAAAAACACGGTGACGCCAGCAGGCCAGTCGCATACTACAGCGCCCAGCTAGACACGGTAGCGCGATCCCTCCCCACATGCTTGCGTAGCGTTGCGGCGATAGCATTGCTAGTGACGAAAAGCGAAGATGTCGTGCTAGGCCACAACCTCACAATCCATACACCGCATGCGGTATCTGCCTTATTGAATTCTGCCCAAACCAGACACGTCTCATCAGCAAGGTTTACAAGATGGGAATTGGCATTAATGGCCCCAGTAAACATCACCATAAGGAGATGCAGTGCATTAAATCCTGCAACTTTTCTCCCAGGTGTGCCTGGTCAGACACAAAGGGTGGAAGGTGAGAGTGATGGGGAAGGAGGATTTAATGCAAAGGGAGATACACATGATTGTATGGAATATTTGACCCAAAATTTTACCGCAAGGCCTGACATCAGTGACAACCCACTGGAAGATGCAGAACTAACGTTCTACACGGACGGTAGTTGTCATAGACAGTCAGACTCGGGAGACTTGTGTACTGGGTACGCAGTCGTAGATGACCAAGACACCATAGAAGCGGAACCATTAGGCCCACCTCACTCAGCCCAGGTTGCTGAACTGGTCGCCCTAACCAGAGCATGTGAATTGGCTAAGGGTAAGTCAGCCAATATCTACACCGATTCTAGATACGCCTTCGGGGTAGTACATGATTTCGGAGCCCTATGGCGGCTCAGAAATTTCATGACGGCGGCTGGTACACCGATAGCGCATGCAGCTCACATAAAAAGGCTTCTAACAGCGATACAGGAACCCGACAGAGTGGCTGTTATCAAATGTAAAGCACATACATATAGCCAAGACCCAGTATCCCTTGGTAACAGCCGAGCAGACGAAGCCGCAAAGCTTGCAGCTGCTACCCCCATACAGACAGACACCACACAACTGATGGTATTTAATACCATCAACACACAAAAGTTGTGTGAGATGCAGAATTTGTGTTCCACACAGGAGAGAGCAGTCTGGAAGGCAAAGGGATATGGCCAGGAGTCCTCAGGGCTCTGGACGGATGGACATGGTAAACCAGTGGCCCCCAGGGCATACCTTCCATGTCTGGCTGAAGCAGCTCACGGGCTGACTCATCTAGGCAAGGAGGGGATGTGCAAATTGGTAAGAGCATACTGGTGCGCCCCAGGATTCTCCTCTCATGCGAGTAAAAGAGCAATGTCATGCCTTACCTGTCTGAGAAAGAATATTGGAAAAGCAATACCTACAGAACCATCCCATATCCCACCTGCCGGCGGCCCTTTCCAGGTAATACAAATTGACTTCATTCAATTACCCCCATGTCGAAATTTGAAATATGTACTTGTTTGTATAGATGTTTTCTCGAATTGGGTCGAAGCTTTCCCAGCAGCTACAAATACCGCTATGTTTACAGCTAAGAAAATTGTGCAGGAATTTGTATGTAGATATGGTATCCCTAGAATCATTGAAAGTGATAGGGGTACCCATTTTACAGGTGATGTCTTTCAAGGAATGTGTAAGTTGATGGGAATTGATAGCAAGCTGCACACTCCGTACCGTCCACAGGCGAGCGCGAAGGTCGAAAGAGTGAACAGCACTATTAAAAATAAATTGAGTAAAGTAATGGCAGAGACAGGATTGACGTGGCCAGAAGCTTTACCCATTGTTTTGTATAGCATCAGAACCACTCCCAGGTCCCCTCTTAATCTGTCTCCTTTTGAAATCTTGTTTGGTCGACAACCGCATGTCATGATTAACCCTCAGGATGATTTGAAATGTAACAATGAAGTAACTGTAAAGTACTTGATTAACATGAGTAAGCAGTTGAGGAATCAAAATGATAATCTGAAGTTGGTGATTCCTGATTTACCAGATAGTAATTGTCATGACATTGAACCTGGGGATTATGTAATGATACGAAATTTTCTACGCTCAGGTTGTCTTATTGATAGATGGGAAGGACCATACCAGGTCTTATTGACTAGCACCACAGCATTGAAGGTGGCTGAGAGAGAGACTTGGGTCCATTCATCCCACTGCAAAAAGGTTGCTGATCCAGAGAAGTCCCGTGATAAGGAACAGACGGTAGAGGTTGTATCACTGGAGTGTCTGTTCCAGGAGGACTGAGGCGGCACCTGAGCCTTGAAGACCGAAAGCAGTTGTCGACTCCCTTCTCCCTTTTATTGTTTTTCCCCACTTCCCATCCCCTCTTCCTTGAAATTTCTTTTTCCCCCTTCTCATTCTTCTCTATTTCCTCCTCAAAGATGGACTTGCCCCAAGAGACTGTGATCCGGATTTTGATGTTAACCATGATGTTGACCAGAGCAGTCTGTTCCGGCGAGAGTACCATAGAGGTCGAGAGAGGTTCTGGAATGGGTTCCGATTATGATGATGGAGGCGTAGTTTTCCAAGATCAACCAAACCAACAAGCAAAGGCGAGTATCAGAAAACGATCCGATAGAAGAAATTGTGATGGATTGTTAGCTGAAGAAAATTGTATCTGTAGGCTCTGTGATAATCTGGTTGAAGATGGATGCATAAAGAAATGCCAATCTAGTTTTAATATCCATATAGACCGGCATCCATTGAGTGACTATCACTCCTTAGTGGGTAACGTGTTAAACCAAACAGATTGTTGGGTATGCTCTCAAGTACCTCAGGGTCATAGCAAATCAGGGCTAGTACCATTTCCTTTAACGTTAGGGGAGGTACTTGAGCTAAGTGGTGGGAGACCGGTGGACCGGAGGTTTAATATCTCCAGCCCTCCTAGTTTGAAGCTCCACCAATACCATGTGGATAGGTCCCTCTTATGTTTCAATATCTCCAACCCCCGTAAGCCGGGAAATTGGGAAGTGTCATGGAGCAACCTTACCATGACCTTTTCACACAGAGCAGATAGAATGCCTACAGATACAGAGCTGGTACGCCACATAGCCAGTAGAGGAAAATCTTTTCGGTATCGATATACCTTAGGAAATAGGATTACTAGAGTTGGAGAGGTATCACCAGGATACTGTGCACATATCGTACAAACTGATACGTGCATTAGGCAGATGGAAGAATTAGGGTCAGGAGATTTCACCTGGAAGGTTTGTAACATGGTCATGTCTTTCTCCGTCCCATATGTTCTCCCCGATGATGCATATTTCATATGCGGGAGAAAGGCGTACAAGTGGCTTGCCCCAAACTCTGAAGGATTGTGTTATATTGGAAAAGTATTGCCTGAAGTGATGACTGTTACACATGACAAAATGAAGGACATACACCGTGGTGCCCAAGCTCCTTATACTCACACTCATTACGAGCACCGAGTTAAAAGACAACTGTCAGAAAGGTTAGAGCATCCGGCCTCTGATCTTATCCATGAATCCACCGGGATTCAGGTTCTGGTAGCGTTAGATTTCACTCGCACCGCTCGAGGAGTGATGAATTATAGATACATTTCCGCACTCGCCAATTTGTTAGATAATATCACTGAAATGTATGATGACACGTTTAGATACACTGGAAGAGAACTTCAAGCTTATAAAACAGAACTAGTTCAGCATAGGATGGTTCTTAATTATCTTACAGCAGTAACAGGCGGATATTGTGTTACATTAGCAACACAGTACGGCATAAAGTGTTGCACGTATATCACAAATAGCACCGAGGATCCGGTAGAGGTCATAGACCAAAAGATGGACGATATTCTGCAATTAAAGTGGGAATTTCGTCGAAAACACAATCTCACCCTTGCTGCTGTAGGTAATGAGCTGACTGGTTGGGTGTCATGGTTGAACCCGCGAAATTGGTTCTCCGGTTTGGGGGACTGGGCTCAAGGAGTCATAATGGATGTTGGAAAGTTTCTACTATGTATCTTGGGTGTCGTTATATCGATTGGATTGATATTTAGATGCGGGCAGGCTTTAATGAGGTGCAAACAAAGTACAAGAGTGATGAGCTTGAGGAGTGAGGAAACTGTAATTAACCTGGATTTGATTTATGACCCAATGATAGAAACCAGGATGTGATGAAAATGCGATTATACGGTCCGTTTCTTTCACCTGTTTTTCTGCTTTTCTCCAAGATACAAAGACCCCCTTAGACGAGGAAGTTGACGAGACGCTATACAGACAACAGACAACGGATTGACCAAAGAAGAAGATTTGACAACTTTAAATATGGACACTTGATGAACTTTGCCATGGATCCCCAGTTTCCCTAGTACCTTTAAACTCACGCTAGCCCAACATTTTTTTGTAAATCTGATGGCTCAGACAAAGCTATTTGCTCATGCCCAAGGAGCAATACAGCGCAAAGAAGACGACTCTCAACAGATACCGAACACAACTTCGACGACAGATGTACATTTCCCTGACATAGAATATCATTGCATTTTTCATAAGTGTTCTTTATCTTCATCTCTACAACCCTCAGGTAATGACACACATAGACGATAGGGAATACAGGCACAGATATCAGCAACCACATACCTCCCCCATTCATGTATCATCAACTAAAATGTGCTCCCCATTTTGTTCAAAATCCGAAAAGAGCTCGGTAAAGTTTGACAGCCCATCCACAGACCTGTACCACAGGATAAGAAGGAATTCAAATGTATACTTCGCAATACCTCGAAGCTTGATGTACAACACGTACGGCACGATGATACATGACCCCCCAAACATGGATTCATACACACATGCTTCTGCTATCTCACTAGGTCATACCCTCTTCACACCTTCTCCTCTCTCCTCCCTTACCCAACCATGGAAATCAATTAACCCCTGACTTGCATTTTTCTCCTTAAATGTTTTGTGGCAGTTATTATTGACTGCCAAAGGGTGGACTGTCAAAGTCAGAAAAATGTCTCTATGCACGTTGCCATATTTGCACCGCACACTGGTCCGTGCTGCGCATGCGTACGCTCTCCCGTGAAGGCGCATACCCGCAATAGCGTGCACTCGCAGGCGCGGTATGCGTATTTACGGTAGAGTTTATGTAGTCGTAGCGTGCGACTCATTCGTTACATATTTTCACAATTAATGTAGTTTATAGATCATGGTCCCTTTGATAGTTTCTGAAAGTTTGGTTAATATAGAAGGTCCCTGAGCTAAGGAATCCCTCTTTGTATCGTACGAAGGGTCTAACAGGAATCATACAGCAGTGTTTGGTACCCATCGGAAGAGTATTTAATTAGCAATATTCCGGTGTTGGTTTGGAGCGTATTAATCGCTCGTGCGAATAGTTATGGACATAAGAAGTTTATGTCCATTTCTACTATTTACTCATACTCAGGTATGCGGCGGGAAACCTAGTTCCCCACCCACCTGAGCTGTTTGAAATCGTCACAGCCCACCTGTATGAATCAACCTATGACCTTTTGTTATGATGCAGGGCCGAATTCCGACGTCCAATGGACAATGGGATTGTAGGGACTGTAGGATTGCATTGTGTGTGGGGCATAAATAGGCAGGCCGACCACATCCAGCTCTCACTCTTCAACGGTTCTCATTGCTGAAAATCGGGTGCTGGATGTCCAGGCGCATGCGATCATTTACCCTGTGCGTAAGTTTCTCTCCGTTATCATTGTCTTTCTGTGAGCCAATTTCTCTCATCTCTCTCCGTCTCCCTCTCTCTCTTTCCCTTCTCTCTCTCTCTCTCGTATCTCCCCTAGACTAGTATTGTATTGTATTAGATAGTATTGTTTAGTTCTGTGGTTAGGAAGTCTCTGTTATATTGTAGTGTATCATTTGTACTGTTATCCCCTTTTTACAAGTATACTAGATATAATACAGTTAATAGGCTTTGGAACCTAAACCAGTATCTGTGTATTTTCTATAGTGTTAAGTGTTCACTTGAGCGTCGGTGACGCTCAAGCAGCTTTGTAGTTAATCAGGTTACACAAGGTTGCACTTACACCCTGTATTCACATTAAGGTATTCTGTGTATTTCTTTGGTATAAGGTTTAGACATAAAGGTATAGCGTTGTGAGCGTCTGCGCCGCTGGTGATCTCCTCGTGGTCTCGAGCGTCCGCTACGCCATAGCGAATCATTACTCTAGTCATAGCCAATAACGTGTCCTGTGATCGCTGGGCCGTGAGCGAACGTGACGCTTGAGCGTCTCGCCTACGGCTGAGCGATCGTTACGCAACTAGCGTACCATTACGGTACTTCTTAAGTAAACAGCGTACAGTGTTCTTAGCTTCATAAAGGGTTGTTTATATGACAAGGGAATTTAGCATTGTCATGTGATTGACAGGAAATGGGTGTTACTGGGCGGAAACACGGCGTTTTATGGGCGTGTGGATGAAAACGCTACCGTTTCCGGAAAAAACGCAGGAGTGGCTGGAGAAACGGGGGAGTGTCTGAGCGAACGCTGGGTGTGTTTGTGACGTCAAACCAGGAACGACAAGCACTGAACTGATCGCACAGGCAGAGTAAGGTTGAAGTTACTCAGAAACTGCAAAGTAGTTTGTAATCGCAATATTGCGAATACATCGGTCGCAATTTTAAGAAGCTAAGATACACTCCCAGTAGGCGGCGGCTTAGCGTGTGTAACTCTGCTAAATTCGCCTTGCGACCGATCAACTCGGAATGAGGGCCTATATTATGTACTAGATTGTACACAATATTGACCCTCATTCCGAGTTGTTCGCTCGCTAGCTGCTTTTAGCAGCATTGCACACGCTAGGCCGCCGCCCTCTGGGAGTGTATCTTAGCATAGCAGAAGTGCGAACGAAAGATTAGCAGAACTGCTACTAAATAATTCTTTGCAGTTTCTGAGTAGCTCCAGACCTACTCACAGATTGTGATCAGCTCAGTCCGTTTAGTTCCTGGTTTGACGTCACAAACACACCCTGCGTTCGTTCGGCCAGCCACTCCCCCGTTTCTCCAGACACTCCCGCGTTTTTCCCTGACACGCCTGCATTTTTTAGCACACTCCCGGAAAACGCTCAGTTACCACCCAGAAACGCCCCTTTCCTGTCAATCATTCACCGATCAGCAGTGCCATTGAAAAGCGCCGCAGGATCCACAGCAAAACTGCTAAGTTTTTAGTTAAATAACTAAGCGCATGCGCCCTGCGTGCCTTGCGCATGCGCATTTTGCAACAAATCGCAGCATAGTGAACGAACAACTCAGAATGACCCCCATAGTCAAAATGAACTTGCTTGCACAGTCTATCTTTTCTTTTGATACTGACCCCACGGGAACGCGCATCGGTATCGCAAGCTGTGTATACACAGTGCAATTTGCACTAACTTTCCTTACAATTTTGACTATATTGTCAAAATCATAAGGTTACATCGCACTGTGTGTATGCACCTTTTATCCGGCCCTGATGATAATATGTTGAATTTAGCCACATAACATATATCAATCAAATGTCAAACATTTTATGTTCTGCCAGGTTGCCGCCAACTCTGCACGTCTACATCGCGAACATTACCTTTTGTCCCGGATACAAGAGAAAACATTTTTTTATTCGTCATCTTCACGAAAGTGTATATTAATTCCTTACAAAAGGCCCACAATGTATTGCTACATGAAATTGTTTTTAATACTTTCAATGGGACAATGGGCCTAATTCAGAGTTGATCGCAGCAGCAAATTTGTTAGCAGTTGGGCAAAACCATGTGCACTGCAGGGGGGGAAGATATAGAGTTAGATTTGGGTGGGGAGTGTTCAAACTGAAATCTAAATTGCAGTGTAAAAATAAAGCAGCCAGTATTTACCCTGCACAGAAACAAAATAACCCACCCATATCTAACTCTCTCTGCACATGTTATATCTGCCACACCTGCAGTTCACATTCAACTCTGAATTGCCCCCACTGTCTGTTCACTCTAAGGCATAAAATAAATCTGCAGTTACACTTATTGGGGTATAGTAGCAAACCCCTTATAGATTGAATTTGCCCATAATAAAGTGCAATGGTCAAATAAACAATCCACACAAATCATATTTACCTACTCTCCTTGTATGTCTGGGAGACTCCGATTCCCGAATAACGGGTGGCTCTGCCGGACGCCTGGAAAATTAGGCAAGTCTGAGGAGAACCCCTGCGGTCTCCTCCCTTGCTTTGAGCTATATGGTGCCATTGCTTTACAATCCTGGCCGACTACTCCTCCTGGCGACCCTGGTGACCTATGAGCATTTGTGAGACAAATTGTACCCGTATGGTTACTTTTCTACTTTACTTATTACATTGTACAATACTCCAACAACATTTCTGCGTGATTAAATCCAAAGCTTCAATTAGGGTGCCCCAATAATTGTCACATGTAATTTATTATACTGTGGATTAGTTTTCTGAGTTTTATTTGCTAGCTTTGAAATGTGTACAGACTCTAGTAACTGGAGCAGGCCATTCTCTGCTTTATTTCAGTGGACAGAGCAACATCATAGGCAAGATTCCACCAGCATCATTCACTGGTATCAAGGACAATAGTGTGATCTGTGCGGTCACGGCTATGCCAAATGGTAGCAGATGGCGCCTTCTTCACAGGCTCTGCATTCACAGCGCTAAACTTGGCAAGCTGTAAAGATCACCCTCCCTGGGTAATGTTCTTGACAAATTTAATGACACCGCAACTGTAGCCATTCTTCTTTGCATCATATGCCTAAGTAAGTTCATATGTGGCTGTGTGGGATCCTTTACTTGTAACGCAAGACTTTCCTGCATCGTGAGGAATTTCGCTGCTCTGTTCTGCCAAGAACTTCATACTGGTCCCACTTTTAAGTACTTAAATAACGTATGAAACTCTATCAACAATTTCAGACAAAAGGTTAGCTAGAAATATAATGAAAACTACAGTAAGAGCAGCTGATAAAAAAACAGATTTGAAAGTGAAACTGATTATATATCCTCTGCATGAGGATAGCGTCAGTCTGCCAGCCAGCTGTATGTCTGCTACGCCTGGTACTGTATATACAGCAGCTCTCATCATTAGTCCTCAACCCTTCAGAGCCTGTATTGATTGTGGAAAGCAGTGACAGCTTACCGTACCCAGTGTGATACAAGGTACACTGATAACACCACACAGAAAGCTGAATACCATAATGAATATAGTGTCTGGTAATATACTGTATTTGTTTTTCCCACAACTCCATACAGGCAGTAAGATTTTTAAGAATCAAATTTTATTGAATTTTTTTTCTAACTAATTATTATGGAACTGAGATTGGACAAAGCTTGGTAATGTCTAACACATAAAAGCGACAAGGTTTAAAGTCGTACTGTAAATATATGATGCACTATTCCTTGCTTAATCTCAATATTTCAGTTAGGTTACAGTGAATCAGTGTCCTGTGCGTGTGAAGATACATATGTGTATTGACATTCTGGTAATAGTGACGTCAGTGGAATGTATGTTCATATTCATGTGCATTACAGTGGGAAACACTTCTTATGTCACTTTAGGAGTAAAGGTGCATACACACGGTGCAATTTTCCTTGCGATATGTACTATATAGACCATATCGAAGGAAAATATAGGGCCTGATTCATTATTGAGCGGGCGATCAGATCCTAACTGTGCATGCGTATGCACCACAATGCACACACGCGTCGGACAACAACAAAGGGCATCGCCGGTCAGCGACGGGATGGTGCGAGAATTACATTTGTACGGGCGTTCGCAAGGTGATTGACAGGAAGAGGCAGTTCGTGGGTGGTAACTGACCGTTTACTGGGAGTGTCCAGAAAAACGCAGGCGTGCCCAAGCATTTACAGGGAGGGTGTCTGACGTCAGCTCCGGCCCCGATCAACCTGTTCTCATCGCATTGTAGGAGTAAGTCCTCGGCTGCGCAGAGACTGCACATACTGGATCCTTGCAGCTCGGCGTACACATGGGATTGCACACTTGCACAGAGAATTTACACTCCCACTACAGGCGGCGACTATCTGAATGCAGGACAGCAAAGCTAGCAGCCTAGCAATCATGTCTGAATCACCCCCATATTGCATATCGCACCGTATGCATACAGCTTGATGATTTGCAAGCTCCCAGGGTTGGCATCGCAAGAAATAATAGACTGTGCAGGCAGCCCAACATTGACTATAACCAGAGGCGTCACCGGGTGTGGTGACACCCGGAGCGCACTCTGTATTATCACCCCACCCCCTTCCCACCGGAGCCGCGCGCATCCGAAAAGGGGCGTGACCTAATCCAAAAGGGGCGTTGCCTCTCTGATCTTTTATTTCTTCGCTCCGAGGGCATGTCCAGCTTCCCTGAAGATGCTGGCTGCCCCGGAGACTGCTCAGCGTGCAGTGCCGGCTCTTCTCTGTGACAGGAGCCGAGTGCTGCAGGAGTTTATCTCACTGCAGCACTCGGCTCCTGTCACTACAGAAGAGCCGGCACTTTGGGGTCACCCCTTCCGAGAGGGACACACGTGTGCGGGCCGCACCCCCCGCACCCGCCTTCTGACACCACTGACTATAACGGTGGTGCCAGGCTCCGGCCAATTCGCGAAGTCAATGTCGTTTGCTATGCACATCGCACCATGGGCCTAATTCAGACCTGAACGCTGCTGCAGGGGGAGGGTCAGACATGCGGGGCGGACTAGCCCTGTGCTGTGTATCCCCCCGCATGTCAAAGTGGCTGATCGTAGCGGCTACTATCAGGTCTGAATTAGACCCCTTGTGTATGCACTTTAAGATCTACTGAAGTATTGTTACTTATCTAGCCATATTGAGTCATGATTTGACATAATTTTACTTTGTTATTGCTGAACTTGATTCACAGTTTACGGGTTCTGCTTTGAATACAGGCATAGAAGCTGGTAGCTTTATTTTTCATAGCAAATAACATTGTATACAGTAACATTAGTGATGAGCGCCGGAAATTTTTCGGGTTTTGTGTTTTGGTTTTGGGTTCGGTTCCGCGGCCGTGTTTTGGGTTCGAACGCGTTTTGGCAAAACCTCACCGAATTTTTTTTGTCGGATTCGGGTGTGTTTTGGATTCGGGTGTTTTTTTCAAAAAACCCTCAAAAACAGCTTAAATCATAGAATTTGGGGGTCATTTTGATCCCAAAGTATTATTAACCTCAATAACCATAATTTCCACTCATTTTCAGTCTATTCTGAACACCTCACACCTCACAATATTATTTTTAGTCCTAAAATTTGCACCGAGGTCGCTGGATGGCTAAGCTAAGCGACCCAAGTGGCCGACACAAACACCTGGCCCATCTAGGAGTGGCACTGCAGTGTCACGCAGGCTGGCCCTTCAAAAAACTACTCCCCAAACAGCACATGACGCAAAGAAAAAAAAGAGGCGCAGTGAGGTAGCTGTGTGAGTAAGCTAAGCGACCCTAGTGGCCGACACAAACACCTGGCCCATCTAGGAGTGGCACTGCAGTGTCACGCAGGCTGGCCCTTCAAAAAACTACTCCCCAAACAGCACATGACGCAAAGAAAAAAAAGAGGCGCAATGAGGTAGCTGTGTGAGTAAGCTAAGCGACCCTAGTGGCCGACACAAACACCTGGCCCATCTAGGAGTGGCACTGCAGTGTCACGCAGGCTGGCCCTTCAAAAAACTACTCCCCAAACAGCACATGACGCAAATAAAAAAAGAGGCGCAATGAGGTAGCTGTGTGAGTAAGCTAAGCGACCCTAGTGGCCGACACAAACACCTGGCCCATCTAGGAGTGGCACTGCAGTGTCACGCAGGCTGGCCCTTCAAAAAACTACTCCCCAAACAGCACATGACGCAAAGAAAAAAAGAGGCGCAATGAGGTAGCTGTGTGAGTAAGCTAAGCGACCCTAGTGGCCGACACAAACACCTGGCCCATCTAGGAGTGGCACTGCAGTGTCACGCAGGCTGGCCCTTCAAAAAACTACTCCCCAAACAGCACATGACGCAAAGAAAAAAAGAGGCGCAATGAGGTAGCTGTGTGAGTAAGCTAAGCGACCCAAGTGGCCGACACAAACACCTGGCCCATCTAGGAGTGGCACTGCAGTGTCACGCAGGCTGGCCCTTCAAAAAACTACTCCCTAAACAGCACATGACGCAAAGAAAAATTAAAGAAAAAAGGAGGTGCAAGATGGAATTGTCCTTGGGCCCTCCCACCCACCCTTATGTTGTATAAACAGGACATGCACACTTTAACCAACCCATCATTTCAGTGACAGGGTCTGCCACACGACTGTGACTGAAATGACGGGTTGTTTGGACCCCCACCAAAAAAGAAGCAATTAATCTCTCCTTGCACAAACTGGCTCTACAGAGGCAAGATGTCCACCTCATCATCATCCTCCGATATATCACCGTGTACATCCCCCTCCTCACAGATTATCAATTCGTCCCCACTGGAATCCACCATCTCAGCTCCCTGTGTACTTTGTGGAGGCAATTGCTGCTGGTCAATGTCTCCACGGAGGAATTGATTATAATTCATTTTAATGAACATCATCTTCTCCACATTTTCTGGATGTAACCTCGTACGCCGATTGCTGACAAGGTGAGCGGCGGCACTAAACACTCATATAATCCTCCACCATTCTTTCAATGGGGAGAGAATCATATGCAGTGACAGTAGACGACATGTCCGTAATCGTTGTCAGGTCCTTCAGTCCGGACCAGATGTCAGCATCAGCAGTCGCTCCAGACTGCCCTGCATCAGCAGTCGCTCCAGACTGCCCTGCATCACCGCCAGCGGGTGGGCTCGGAATTCTGAGCCTTTTCCTCGCACCCCCAGTTGCGGGAGAATGTGAAGGAGGAGATGTTGACAGGTCGCGTTCCGCTTGACTTGACAATTTTCTCACCAGCAGTTCTTTGAACCCCAGCAGACTTGTGTCTGCCGGAAAGAGAGATCCAAGGTAGGTTTTAAATCTAGGATCGAGCACGGTGGCCAAAATGTAGTGCTCTGATTTCAACAGATTGACCACCCGTGAATCCTTGTTAAGCGAATTAAGGGCTCCATCCACAAGTCCCACATGCCAAGCAGAATCGCTCTGTCTTAGCTCCTCCTTCAATGTCTCCAGCTTCTTCTGCAAAAGCCTGATGAGGGGAATGACCTGACTCAGGCTGGCAGTGTCTGAACTGACTTCACGTGCGGCAAGTTCAAAGGGCAGCAGAACCTTGCACAACGTTGAAATCATTCTCCACTGCGCTTGAGACAGGTGCATTCCACCTCCTATATCGTGCTCAATTGTATAGGCTTGAATGGCCTTTTGCTGCTCCTCCAACCTCTGAAGCATATAGAGGGTTGAATTCCACCTCGTTACCACTTCTTGCTTCAGATGATGGCAGGGCAGGTTCAGGCGTTTTTGGTGGTGCTCCAGTCTTCTGTACGTGGTGCCTGTACGCCGAAAGTGTCCCGCAATTCTTCTGGCCACCGACAGCATCTCTTGCACGCCCCTGTCGTTTTTTAAATAATTCTGCACCACCAAATTCAAGGTATGTGCAAAACATGGGACGTGCTGGAATTTGCCCAGATTTAATGCACACACAATATTGCTGGCGTTGTCCGATGCCACAAATCCACAGGAGAGTCCAATTGGGGTAAGCCATTCCGCGATGATCTTCCTCAGTTGCCGTAAGAGGTTTTCAGCTGTGTGCGTATTCTGGAAAGCGGTGATACAAAGCGTAGCCTGCCTAGGAAAGAGTTGGCGTTTGCGAGATGCTGCTACTGGTGCCGCCGCTGCTGTTCTTGCGGCGGGAGTCCATACATCTACCCGGTGGGCTGTCACAGTCATATAGTCCTGAGCCTGCCCTGCTCCACTTGTCCACATGTCCGTGGTTAAGTGGACATTGGGTACAACTGCATTTTTTAGGACACTGGTGAGTCTTTTTCTGAGGTCTGTGTACATTTTCGGTATCGCCTGCCTAGAGAAATGGAACCTAGATGGTATTTGGTACCGGGGACACAGTACCTCCAACAAGTCTCTAGTTGGCTCTGCAGTAATGATGGATACCGGAACCACGTTTCTCACCGCCCAGGATGCCAAGGCCTCAGTTATCCGCTTTGCAGCAGGATGACTGCTGTGATATTTCATCTTCCTCGCAAAGGACTGTTGGACAGTCAATTGCTTGGTGGAAGTAGTAAAAGTGGTCTTACGGCTTCCCCTCTGGGATGACCATCGACTCCCAGCAGCAACAACAGCAGCGCCAGCAGCAGTAGGCGTTACACGCAAGGATGCATCGGAGGAACCCCAGGCAGGAGAGGACTCGTCAGAATTGCCAGTGACATGGCCTGCAGGACTATTGGCATTCCTGGGGAAGGAGGAAATTGACACTGAGGGAGTTGGTGGGGTGGTTTGCGTGAGCTTGGTTACAAGAGGAAGGGATTTACTGGTCAGTGGACTGCTTCCGCTGTCGCCCAAAGTTTTTGAACTTGTCACTGACTTATTATGAATGCGCTGCATGTGGACAAGTGGAGCAGGGCAGACTCAGGACTACATGACTGTGACAGCCCACTGGGTAGATGTATTGCCTCCCGCTGCAAGAACAGCAGCGGCGGCACCAGTAGCAGGATCTCGCAAACGCCAACTCGTTCCTAGGCAGGCTACGCTTTGTATCACCGCTTTCCAGAATACGCACACAGCTGAAAACCTCTTACGGCAACTGAGGAAGATCATCGCATTTGTGTTGAAATACTTCCACACCGAAGAGCTGATTTTTTTTTGTATTTTCACCAGGCATGTCAATGGCCATATTCCTCCCACGGACAACAGGTGTCTCCCCGGGTGCCTGACTTAAACAAACCACCTCACCATCAGAATCCTCCTTGTCAATTTCCTCCCCAGCGCCAGCAACACCCATATCCTCCTCATCCTGGTGTACTTCAACACTGACATCTTCAATCTGACTATCAGGAACTGGACTGCGGGTGCTCCTTCCAGTACTTGCAGGGGGCGTGCAAATGGTGGAAGGCGCATGCTCTTCACGTCCAGTGTTGGGAAGGTCAGGCATCGCAACCGACACAATTGGACTCTCCTTGTGGATTTGGGATTTCGAAGAACGCACAGTTCTTTGCTGTGCTTTTGCCAGCTTGAGTCTTTTCATTTTTCTAGCGAGAGGCTGAGTGCTTCCATCCTCATGTGAAGCTGAACCACTAGCCATGAACATAGGCCAGGGCCTCAGCCGTTCCTTGCCACTCCGTGTGGTAAATGGCATATTGGCAAGTTTACGCTTCTCCTCCGACAATTTTATTTTAGATTTTTGAGTCCTTTTTTTACTGATATTTGGTGTTTTGGATTTTACATGCTCTGTACTATGACATTGGGCATCGGCCTTGGCAGACGACGTTGATGGCATTTCATCGTCTCGGCCATGACTAGTGGCAGCAGCTTCAGCACGAGGTGGAAGTGGATCTTGATCTTTCCCTATTTTTGGAACCTCAACATTTTTGTTCTCCATATTTTAATAGGCACAACTAAAAGGCACCTCAGGTAAACAATGGAGATGGATGGATACTAGTATACTTATGGATGACAAGCGACTGCCGACACAGAGGTAGCTACAGCCGTGGACTACCGTACTGCGTCTGCTGCTAATATAGACTGGATGATAATGAGATAAAAAATATATATATATCACTACTGCAGCCGGACAGGTATATATTATATAATGACGGACCTGCTGGACACTGTCAGCTCAGCACTGCAGACTCCTAAAGTAAGCTACTAGTATCAAGAAGATAGAAAAAAAAAAAAAAAACACCACGGGTAGGTGGTATACAATTATGGATGGACGAGCGACTGCCGACACAGAGGTAGCTACAGCCGTGGACTACCGTACTGCGTCTGCTGCTAATATAGACTGGATGATAATGAGATAAAAAATATATATATATCACTACTGCAGCCGGACAGGTATATATTATATAATGACGGACCTGCTGGACACTGTCAGCTCAGCACTGCAGACTCCTAAAGTAAGCTACTAGTATCAAGAAGATAGAAAAAAAAAACACCACGGGTAGGTGGTATACAATTATGGATGGACGAGTGACTGCCGACACAGAGGTAGCTACAGCCGTGGACTACCGTACTGCGTCTGCTGCTAATATAGACTGGATGATAATGAGATAAAAAATATATATATATCACTACTGCATCCGGACAGGTATATATTATATAATGACGGACCTGCTGGACACTGTCAGCTCAGCACTGCAGACTCCTAAAGTAAGCTACTAGTATCAAGAAGATAGAAAAAAAAAACACCATGGGTAGGTGGTATACAATTATGGATGGACGAGCGACTGCCGACACAGAGGTAGCTACAGCCGTGGACTACCGTACTGCGTCTGCTGCTAATATAGACTGGATGATAATGAGATATAAAATATATATATATCACTACTGCAGCCGGACAGGTATATATTATATAATGACGGACCTGCTGGACACTGTCAGCTCAGCACTGCAGACTCCTAAAGTAAGCTACTAGTATCAAGAAGATAGAAAAAAAAAAACACCACGGGTAGGTGGTATACAATTATGGATGGACGAGCGACTGCCGACACAGAGGTAGCTACAGCCGTGGACTACCGTACTGCGTCTGCTGCTAATACAGACTGGATGATAATGAGATATAAAATATATATATATCACTACTGCAGCCGGACAGGTATATATATTATATAATGACGGACCTGCTGGACACTGTCAGCTCAGCACTGCAGACTCCTAAAGTAAGCTACTAGTATCAAGAAGATAGAAAAAAAAAAAACACCACGGGTAGGTGGTATACAATTATGGATGGACGAGCGACTGCCGACACAGAGGTAGCTACAGCCGTGGACTACCGTACTGCGTCTGCTGCTAATATAGACTGGATGATAATGAGATAAAAAATATATATATATCACTACTGCAGCCGGACAGGTATATATTATATAATGACGGACCTGCTGGACACTGTCAGCTCAGCACTGCAGACTCCTAAAGTAAGCTACTAGTATCAAGAAGATAGAAAAAAAAAACACCACGGGTAGGTGGTATACAATTATGGATGGACGAGCGACTGCCGACACAGAGGTAGCTACAGCCGTGGACTACCGTACTGCGTCTGCTGCTAATATAGACTGGATGATAATGAGATATAAAATATATATATATCACTACTGCAGCCGGACAGGTATATATTATATAATGATGGACCTGCTGGACACTGTCAGCTCAGCACTGCAGACTCCTAAAGTAAGCTACTAGTATCAAGAAGATAGAAAAAAAAAACACCACGGGTAGGTGGTATACAATTATGGATGGACGAGCGACTGCCGACACAGAGGTAGCTACAGCCGTGGACTACCGTACTGCGTCTGCTGCTAATATAGACTGGATGATAATGAGATATAAAATATATATATATATCACTACTGCAGCCGGACAGGTATATATTATATAATGACGGACCTGCTGGACACTGTCAGCAGAATGCGTTTATAAAAACACCACACGACGAGTGTTTAACTTTTTCAGGCAGACAATCACAATATACTGGTGGTCAGCAGACAATCACAATATACTGGTGGTCAGTGGTCACTGGTCAGTCACACTGGCAGTGGCACTCTGGCAGCAAAAGTGTGCACTGTACTTAAAATATGTACTCCTGCTATAACTGCTCCCCAGTCTCCCCCACAATTAAGCTGTGTGAGCAGTGAGCACTCAGCACAGTCAGATATACAGTATTACATATGATGCAGCACACTGAGGCTGAGCACAGATATGGTATGTGACTGTGTCACACTGTGTATCGTTTTTTTTCAGGCAGAGAACGGATTAATTAAACTGGTGGTCACTGGTCACACTATCAGCAAGTAGTACTCCTAATATGCTCCCCAAAATTAGTAAATCAAGTGTCTCTAGTACTCTAGTCTAAACGGAGAGGACGCCAGCCACGTCCTCTCCCTATCAATCTCAATGCACGTGTGAAAATGGCGGCGACGCGCGGCTCCTTATATAGAATCCGAGTCTCGCGATAGAATCCGAGCCTCGCGAGAATCCGACAGCGGGATGATGACGTTCGGGCGCGCTCGGGTTAACCGAGCAAGGCGGGAAGATCCGAGTCTGCCTCGGACCCGTGTAAAAAGGCTGAAGTTCGGGGGGGTTCGGTTTCCGAGGAACCGAACCCGCTCATCACTAAGTAACATCTGCTTCAACGCTTTATTATGAAGAGAATAAATCCTTAAAAAATGATAATATCTTCTTCTTCCCATCAGTTATTCAACTATTGTGACAGCAACCACAGTATGAAACAGCTACAGTCACCTTCATATTACACCAGACTTGCCTACTTTTGAAAAAGCATTTCAGGGAGATTGTGAAAGTAACACCTATCAGTGCAGACTTGCACTGCTACACCTGAGATAGAAATGACTTACATCCAAATGTAAATGAGCCCCAAAGTTAGTAAGATCTACTT
This sequence comes from Pseudophryne corroboree, assembly GCF_028390025.1. Classification (NCBI taxonomy): domain Eukaryota; kingdom Metazoa; phylum Chordata; class Amphibia; order Anura; family Myobatrachidae; genus Pseudophryne; species Pseudophryne corroboree. The sequence goes on from NC_086444.1 coordinate 836,507,180, forward strand.
GTTGAAGAAAAGACTCTTATATTTTGCAGAATATGTCCGTGTATTGTGCTTTACAAGAGGTTTCATATACTGTAAGTGGCCACGAGAAACTTTATTTAAAATGCATATAGCCGTAGGGATCATTGGTGGTCATTCCGAGTTGTTCGCTCGCTAGCAGTTTTTAGCAGCCGTGCAAAAGCTAGGCCGCCTCCCACTGGGAGTGTATTTTAGCTTAGCAGAAGTGCGAACGAAAGGATCGCAGAGTGGCTACAAAGTTTTTTTGTGCAGTTTTAGAGTAGCTCCAGGCCTACTCACTTCAGACTGTTAAGTTCCTGTTTTGACGTCACAAACACTCCCTGCGTTCGCCCAGCTACGCCTGCGTTTTTCGAACACTCCCTGAAAACGGTCAGTTTACACCCAGAAACGCCCACTTCATATCAATCACTCTGCGGCCAGCAGTGCAACTGAAAAGCTTTGCTAGACCCTGTGTGAAACTACATTGTTCGTTGTAATAGTACGTCGCGCGTGCGTATTGCGCCGTATACGCATGCGCAGAAGTGCCTTTTTTTGCCTCATCGCTGCACAGCGAACGAATGCAGCTAGCGATCAACTCGAAATGACCACCATTGTGTCTTATAAGTTATAACCAATGCAGGGAAATGGCACTGATGTTCCCATTTCAATGTATCTGTGATTTATTCCCCCCCCCCAGCCGGCGCCGGCGCATGCGCAGTTCTGACCCGATCACTACGTTCTGAAAAACTGCAGCGTGCGATCGGGTCAGAATGACCCCCTAGGTGCGAGTCGTACTACGATTTCCCCCGCCAGCCGCCGGGCATGCAATAGATTGCACAATGCTTTAGCACCATATGATCTATCGTACCTCTGCAATTTCCGGCGCCCGGGATCAAATGATCATATGTGCAGCACATATGATCAGTTGATGCAATGTGTGACACGTGGGGCTGTGAATCGCATTGTATTCGCACCCAAAACATGCACAAAGTAAAATGACAGGCTGTTATCGTGTATTCGTACATGATATCGACCTAGTGTACGGCCATCATTAGAGTTGTACGCAAACTCAATGGTATGCGTACAACTGCAATGGTGGGTGGACTGCACATGCGCAGGACCCGTTCTGCCATGTGCATTAAAGATACTGTTATCATCAAGTTAATAGTAACTGCATCTTTGCTAAGGCTACATCTATATACCAGAGAGAATATATTTACTGTACAGCTGATTATATATGCTAGATTTTAATTTGCAGTTTCCTTACATTATGTGCAACTCAAAATCTACATGTAAAAAAAAAAAAAATGACTTGTTCATATGCCTTGTTTGTTTACATTCTGGTCATACAAGCGGTCCCTTAGTTACCTTTCTCACTTTTCATTCATTGTGCTAGAATACCTTAATCACTGTCCTAGGTCACCTACTATGCACAACCATGTAACCGTCTTCCAATACATCTTTACTCCACCATGAAATACTCATACTGTATGCAGTCAAGCACCACTTGGGGCTGATTGCCTGTCACCCCCAAATGTTGGTGTGGGAACCTGCTGCTGTAAATTCTCAGTTCTACCATCTATAGCATTTAAGAGATTCACCACTGGTGAATTAATTTGCAATAATAAACAATACCCATGAAAAGAAGCCAATGACCAAGTACAGGTTGAGTATCCCTTATCCAAAGTGCTTGGGACAAGAAGTATTTTGGATATCGGATTTTTCCATTTGGAATAATGTCATACCATAATGAGATATCATGGTGATGGGACCTAAGTCTAGGCACAGAATGCATTTATGTTTCATATACACCACCTTATACACACAGCCTGAAGGCAATGTAATACAATAATTTTTCATAAATTTGTGTATTAAACAAAGTGTGTGTACATTAACTTTACGTATTAAACAAAGTTTGTGTACATTGAGTCATCAGAGAACAAAGGTTTCACTATCTCACTCTCACTCAAAAAATTCCGTATTTCGGAATATTTGGATATGGGAGACTCAACCTGTACCAACAGGGGCAGATGTATTAACCTGAAGAAGGCATAAGGAAGTGATAAACCAGTGATATGTGCAAGGTGATAAAGGCACCAGCCAATCAGCTCCAATATGTAAATTAACAGTTTGGATCTGATTGGCTGGTGCCTTTATCACCTTGCACATATCACTGGTTTATCACTTCCTTATGCCTTCTCCAGGTTAATACATCTGCCCCAAAATCCTTTATCTCAGCCTTAAAAAAGGTTCTTACAGATGCTCTGATACTCATCCTTCCCCGACTGTACTTGGTAATCACATCTGATCTACGGATGCTCCCTGTGGGTGTTAGTAGTCATTCCTGTGCATTCTGCTTTTGGCACTTAGCTGTAAAGCATTATTATCTTATTTGTTGCCTCAGATTACATTTTTTAGACATTTTAGCTTTATTACTGAGCTAATTAGCAAGACTGTCACAATTATCACATAATTGGTTTTATAGAAAGTCATCATGTCAACATTATTTTGCCTGTATACAGCAAAATTATAACATAAGGGAGGATCAAAATAAATGAAAACATTTGTTGGATATACAGTAAATTAGTTTCATTATTTTATTACTTAGAGTTTGACACTCCCAATACTTAATTGCTGTAATGATGTTATGAAGAAATACACACTGAGCTCATTTGGAATGTAATAGATGTGCAGGTCATATTTCTTTTTCATTTTAAAAATGATCTTTATATTCACAGTCTGGGTACACAGTAGGTGATGTACTCTATGAGCGACGTCGCCTAGTGTTTCCCCTCCAGGGCCGGGGTGGTCGGCGGCAGCGCATACACACTGAGCGATGTGACGACCATATCGCTCAGTGACGTCACGCTGCGGCCGGGCAGTGAATGCAGCTTTTGGACGACAGTCCAAATTGAGCTGCATGCACGGCCAACAGCGAGGGTCTTTAACAACCCGCGGGGCCGCGTATCGCTCGTCGTTCACTGCATACACACTTGCCAAGAAAGTAACTGTCGCTCAGGAAGGGTGAAAATGAGCAATGTCGTTCACTTTCTCGGCAAGTGTGTATGCACCTATTGTCCTGTGAAAAATATTGTGAAATGTGTATACAATAATTTTAAAGTCTTTACTTTTGTCCTGTATCTATTGGCAGCAGTCCATAAAGGGTCCTGGATCTGCATAAAAATATAATCTAGAATTCTAACTTTAAAAATCAGAATTCTCAGATTAAGGTAATTAAGCAACTATTTGTACGTCAAATTCTGAAATTTGACCTCTGAATCCTGACCTACAAAGGCAAATGTAGTCTCTGCGATTAAATCTTATAAGATACACTGTGCTGATTTCCGCTACTTTGCACATAATCGCCTGATTAATCCCCCTGAAAACTCATATTGAGGACTGAATTGCCTTAGAAAAAAAAAAAAAAGGATTAACCTTTCATCCCCTTATATTCAATGTATGCTGTTAACAGCTAACTTGTGAGATCAAAGGTGGCAGTCATACAACACAGCAATTAAAAATTTGCTGTGTAGTTTTTCATTTAGGAAATAAGCTGCTGCAATCACTCTTGTCACTGAGAACTCTGTCTTTTAAAGTCAGAATTGTAACCTTTTCATCTCAGTATTGCTATTTTTACATTTCTGTTGGCAACAGAGCAATACAAAAAAATGGCCACCTAAACCACCAAAAAGATAATACATAATTCTGATCTTAACCCTCTGGCTGACATAGATGTGAATTCTGTTCTTGCACTTTAGTTCACAGGTAACTGAGGACATAAAGTTATATTATATGCTGTCAGTCAACAACCAATTGTGTTCCTGAACACAACTCAGTATTTAACCATTTAATAGACACATGATGTTCCTGCAGGAGTGATCTGGTGGTCATAAAGTATTTATTGATTACATCCTGCGCTAAGTGAAGCCAAAAGAATGCATCGGGAAGTAAACAGGTGGATTGCCCTCCACTGCAGATGGAACATCATCAGCTGTGACAATGACCTGAAATAAACTTCAGGTTACCCTTTTGGAGTGAAAGGACGACCCAGAGGAGTTTTAATAGAGAGAAGTGATGTTATCTTATTGTCTGTTGCATTTATTGTAGGAAACAAATGCTGCCTTCAGACCACTATGGGAAACAGTATTGGCAAAAAGAGAGTGAGACCTATTGGCTGTCAAATCACTATACTATGACAAATCAGAGAGCAGAACTAGGCTCTGATTGTCTGCCCTCTGATTAACTCATCTACCCTTTGATTAACTTAATTTTGTATATAAATTGTAACTGTCCATTACAGTGTATGCATACTGGCCTACTCTGCCGGAATGTCCTGAATATTCCTGAACACTCCTGTGTGAGTAGACCAAACTCCTGGACCATGCCCACTTCTCCAGTGAAGTAGGAGCTTTGGAGAGTTGATTAAGCAATTTGCGGTGAATCATGTCACTCTAACCCCACCACATCACTGCTTTTTGATGCATTTGGCAGCACTGTTGCATCACTATAAAACCGTAACCCCCTCTCCAACTTTCATCTTGGACTCTCCTCTGGAATCTGGAGACAGAAAAACTAGGCAAGCATGCTTGTGTGATATATTTTACTGAGATTATTGTATCCCTGCATTTCTTACTGAGATTATTGTATCCCTACATTTCTTACTGAGATTATTGTATCCCTACATTTCTTACTGAGATTATTGTATCCCTGCATTTCTTACCAAAATTATTGTATTCCTACATTTCTTACTGAGATTACCCCAACATTTCTTACTGAGATTAGCCCTACATTTCTTACTGAGATTATTGTATCCCTACATTTCTTACTGAGATTATCCCTACATTTCTTACTGAGATTATTGTATCCCTGCATTTCTTACTGAGATTATTGTATCCCTGCATTTCTTACTGCGATTATCCCTACATTTCTTACTGATATTATTGTATCCCTACATTTCTTACTGAGATTATTGTATCCCTACATTTCTTACTGAGATTATTGTATCCCTGCATTTCTTACTGAGATTATTGTATCCCTACATTTCTTACTGAGATTATTGTATCCCTACATTTCTTACTGAGATTATTGTATCCCTGCATTTCTTACTGAGATTATTGTATCCCTACATTTCTTACTGAGATTATTGTATCCCTGCATTTCTTACCAAAATTATTGTATTCCTACATTTCTTACTGAGATTACCCCAACATTTCTTACTGAGATTATTGTATCCCTACATTTCTTACTGAGATTATCCCTACATTTCTTACTGAGATTATTGTATCCCTGCATTTCTTACTGAGATTATCCCTACATTTCTTACTGAGATTATTCTATCCCTGCATTTCTTACTGAGATTATTGTAACCCTGCATTTCTTACTGCGATTATCCCTACATTTCTTACTGAGATTATTGTATCCCTGCATTTCTTACTGAGATTATTGTATCCCTACATTTCTTACTGAGATTATTGTATCCCTGCATTTCTTACTGAGATTATTGTATCCCTACATTTCTTACTGAGATTATTGTATCCCTGCATTTCTTACCAAAATTATTGTATTCCTACATTTCTTACTGAGATTACCCCAACATTTCTTACTGAGATTATTGTATCCCTACATTTCTTACTGAGATTATCCCTACATTTCTTACTGAGATTATTGTATCCCTGCATTTCTTACTGAGATTATTGTATCCCGGCATTTCTTACTGCGATTATCCCTACATTTCTTACTGAGATTATTGTATCCCTGCATTTCTTACTGAGATTATTGTATCCCTACATTTCTTACGGAGATTATTGTATCCCTGCATTTCATATTGAGTTTACTGCACTGCAGGTGGGGCAGATATAACATGTGCAGAGAGAGTTAGATTTGGGTGGGTTATTTTGTTTCTGTGCAGAGTAAATACTGTCTGCTTTATTTTTACACTGCAATTTAGATTTCAGTTTGAACACACCCCTCCCAAATCTAACTCTCTCTGCACATGTTACATCTGCCCCCCACTGCAGCGCACATGGTTTTGCCTAACTGCTAACAAATTTGTTGCTGCAATCAACTGTGAATTAGACCCATTGGGGGTCATTCCGAGTTGATTGCACACTGCAACTTTTTGCAGCCCGTGCGATCAGATAGACGCCGCCTATGGGGGAGTGTATTTTAGCTAAGCAAGTGTGCGATCGCATGTGCAGGGGAGCGGGGCAAAAAAGTTTTGTGTAGTTTCTGAGTAGCTCTGTACTTACTCAGCCACTGCGATCACTTCAGCCTGTCAGGTCTCGGAACTGACGTCAAACACCCGCCCTGCAAATGCTTAGACACACCTGCGTTTTCCTCACCACTCCCAGAAAATGGTCAGTTGCCACCCAGATCCGCCTCCCTGCTGTCAACCTTCTTGCGCTTGCCGCTGCGATCGCTTCCTTCGCTGTTCTTCTTCAGTTGTGACCTGTTCGCATGGCTGCGAAAAACTGCAGCGTGCAAACGCAGGGGGAGGCAGATATAATGTGCGGAGAGAGTTAGATTTAGGTGGGGTGTGTTCAAACTGAAATGTAAATGACAGTGTAAAAATAAAGCAGCCAGTGTTTACCCTGCACAGAAACAAGATAACCCTCCCAAATCTAACTCTCTCTGCAAATGTTATATCTGCCCGACCTGCAGTGCACATGGTTTTGCTCATATGCTAACAAATTTGCTGCTGCGATCAGAGGCAGTTTTGGCAAGATGCCTTTTCTTGGCGTCTTTGATCCTGAAATTTAAAACGGCAATGATTTGCTTTTAATATCATTGCCATCTTAAACACGCCAACAATCAGCAGTTTACAAGAGCCACCACTAATACCCCTTTCACACCGCAGCTTTAACCCGGTAAATTGCCGATTTTTAAGCCTTCCAAACAGTTCTAGCTGAGGTGTGAAAGGGCCACCTTGAATTTACCGTTTTCAAAATACCGGTATTTTGAAACGGTTAAAAAGCAGGGTCCTACACGGTTCAGACCCGTTTCATTGTGCAGTGTAAAAGGCTCAGAAACGGTATTTCCAAGCCACAGTAAGTGATAGGCTGTCTCCATGCGTGATGTCACCAGGCAGAAGCAGGAAATAAACTGGAGGAAACACATGAGAGTGAAGAGGCATTTTATTATACAGAATACAGTTTTAAATGGCAAATTGGAGTGATGAGGAGGTTAGGGAGCTGCTTAGGATCAGAGGGGATGAAGAAATATGTAAACAAATCACGGACCGTGAAGGATGCAGTAATCTACATAAACATGGTAAAGATGCTTGAAGCTGCTGGGTTCCATTGTACGACTAGCCAAATTATTAATAATTAATAATTAATTAATAATTATTAATAATGTGTGGGCCAGAAAAGTCCATTTACAATGACAACCACTGTTTTCTATGGGTGAAACGGGTTCAATGTGAAAGGTACCAAAACGGTAATGAAATGGTAATAATAAGAATTTACTCACCGGTAATTCTATTTCTCGTAGTCCGTAGTGGATGCTGGGAACTCCGAAAGGACCATGGGGAATAGCGGGCTCCGAAGGAGGCTGGGCACTCTAGAAAGATTTAGGACTACCTGGTGTGCACTGGCTCCTCCCACTATGACCCTCCTCCAAGCCTCAGTAAGGACACTGTGCCCGGACGAGCGTACACAATAAGGAAGGATTTTGAATCCCGGGTAAGACTCATACCAGCCACACCAATCACACCGTACAACTCGTGATATGAATCCCAGTTAACAGTATGAAACAACTGAGCCTCTCAACAGATGGCTCAACAATAACCCGATTTAGTTAACAATAACTATGTACAAGTATTGCAGATAAACCGCACTTGGGATGGGCGCCCAGCATCCACTACGGACTACGAGAAATAGAATTACCGGTGAGTAAATTCTTATTTTCTCTAACGTCCTAGTGGATGCTGGGAACTCCGAAAGGACCATGGGGATTATACCAAAGCTCCCAAACGGGCGGGAGAGTGCGGATGAGTCTGCAGCACCGAATGAGAGAACTCCAGGTCCTCCTCAGCCAGGGTATCAAATTTGTAGAATTTTGCAAACGTGTTTGCCCCTGACCAAGTAGCTGCTCGGCAAAGTTGTAAAGCCGAGACCCCTCGGGCAGCCGCCCAAGATGAGCCCACCCTCCTAGTGGAATGGGCATTTACAGATTTTGGCTGTGGCAGGCCTGCCACAGAATGAGCAAGCTGAATTGTACTACAAATCCAGCGAGCAATAGTCTGCTTAGAAGCAGGAGCACCCAGCTTGTTGGGTGCATACAGGATAAACAGCGAGTCAGATTTTCTGACTCCAGCCATCCTGGAAACATATATTTTCAGGGCCCTGACAACGTCTAGCAACTTGGAGTCCTCCAAGTCCCTAGTAGCCGCAGGCATCACAATAGGCTGGTTCAGGTGAAACGCTGACACCACCTTTGGGAGAAATTGGGGACGAGTCCTCAATTCTGCCCTATCCATATGGAAAATCAGATAAGGGCTTTTACATGATAAAGCCGCCAATTCTGACACATGCCTGGCTGAAGCCAAAGCCAATAACATGACCACTTTCCACGTGAGATATTTCAGATCCACGGTTTTTAGTGGCTCAAACCAATGTGATTTTAAGAAACTCAACATCACGTTGAGATCCCAAGGTGCCACAGGAAGCACAAATGGGGGCTGAATATGCAGCACTCCTTTCACAAATGTCTGAACTTCAGGTACTGAAGCTAGTTCTTTTTGAAAGAAAATCGACAGAGCCGAGATCTGTACTTTAATGGAGCCTAGTTTTAGGCCCATATTAACTCCTGCTTGCAGGAAATGCAGAAATCGACCTAGTTGAAATTCCTCTGTTGGGGCCTTTTCGGCCTCACACCATGCAACATACTTCCGCCATATGCGGTGATAATGATTTGCTGTAACCTCTTTCCTAGCTTTAATAAGCGTAGGAATGACTTCCTCCGGAATGCCCTTTTCCTTCAGGATCTGGCGTTCAACCGCCATGCCGTCAAACGCAGCCGCGGTAAGTCTTGGGAACAGACAGGGCCCCTGTTGTAGCAGGTCTTGTCTGAGCGGCAGAGACCACGGGTCCTCTGAGATCATCTCTTGAAGTTCCGGGTACCACGCTCTTCTTGGCCAATCCGGAACCACGAGAATTGTGTTTACACCTCGCTTTCCTATTATTCTCAATACCTTTGGTATGAGAGGTAGAGGAGGGAACACATAAACTGACTGGTACACCCACGGTGTCACTAGAGCGTCCACAGCTATCGCCTGAGGGTCTCTTGACCTGGCGCAATACCTCTCTAGTTTTTTGTTTAGGCGGGACGCCATCATGTCCACCTGTGGACGACCCCACTGATTTACAATCATTTGGAAGACTTCTGGATGAAGTCCCCACTCTCCCGGGTGGAGGTCGTGCCTGCTGAGAAAGTCTGCTCCCCAGTTGTCCACTCCCGGGATGAACACTGCTGACAGTGCTAGTACATGATTTTCCGCCCATCGGAGAATCCTTGTGGCTTCCTCCATTGCCATCCTGCTTCTTGTGCCGCCCTGTCGATTCACATGGGCGACTGCCGTGATGTTGTCTGACTGGATCAGCACCGGCTGGTGTAGGAGCAGGGATTTTGCTTGACTTAGGGCATTGTAAATGGCCCTTAGTTCCAGAATATTTATGTGAAGGGAAGTCTCCTGACTTGACCATAGTCCGTGGAAGTTTCTTCCCTTTGTGACTGCCCCCCAGCCTCGTAGGCTGGCATCCGTGGTCACCAGGACCCAGTCCTGTATGCCGAATCTGCGGCCCTCCAAAAGATGAGCACTCTGCAGCCACCACAGAAGAGACACCCTGGTTCTTGGGGACAGGGTTATCAAGCGATGCATCTGAAGATGCGATCCGGACCACTTGTCCAACAGGTCCCACTGAAAAATCCTGGCATGGAATCTGCCGAATGGAATTGCTTCGTAAGAAGCTACCATCTTTCCCAGGACCTGCGTGCAGTGATGCACCGATACCTGTTTTGGTTTTAGGAGGTCTCTGACTAGAGAAGACAACTCCCTGGCTTTCTCCTCCGGGAGAAACACTTTTTTCTGGACTGTGTCCAGAATCATTCCCAGGAACATTAGACGTGTCGTCGGGACCAGCTGTGACTTTGGGATATTCAGAATCCAGCCGTGCTGGCGCAGCACTTCCTGAGATAGTGCCACTCCCACTAACAACTGTTCCTTGGATCGTGCCTTTATTAGGAGATCGTCCAAGTATGGGATAATTAAAACTCCCTTTTTTCGAAGGAGTATCATCATTTCCGCCATAACCTTGGTAAATACCCTCGGTGCCGTGGAGAGTCCAAACGGCAGCGTCTGGAATTGGTAATGGCAATCCTGTACCACAAATCTGAGGTACTCCTGGTGAGGATGGTAAATGGGGACATGCAGGTAAGCATCCTTGATGTCCAGGGATACCATGTAATCCCCCTCCTCCAGGCTTGCAATAACCGCCCTGAGCGATTCCATCTTGAACTTGAATTTTTTTATGTATGTGTTCAAGGATTTCAAATTTAAAATGGGTCTCACCGAACCGTCCGGTTTCGGCACCACAAATAGTGTGGAATAGTAACCCCGGCCTTGTTGAAGTAGGGGTACCTTGATTATCACCTGCTGGGAATACAGCTTGTGAATCGCAGCTAGCACCGCCTCCCTGCCTGAGGGAGCAATCGGCAAGGCAGATTTTAGGAACCGGTGGGGTGGAGCCGCCTCGAATTCCAGCTTGTACCCCTGAGATACTATTTGAAGGATCCAGGGATCCACCTGTGAGCGAGCCCACTGATCGCTGAAATTCATGAGGCGGGCCCCCACCGTACCTGGCTCCGCCTGTGGAGCCCCACCGTCATGCGGTGGACTTGCCTTTTGGAATCTGCATCTCCAGTCCCCTGGCGAGTCCATAAGCATCTCCTAGCAGAGATGGACAATGCACTTATTTTAGATGCCAGCCGGCAGACTTCCCTCTGTGCATCTCTCATATATAAGACTGAGTCTTTGATATGGTCAATTGCTAGCAGAATCGTGTCTCTGTCTAGTGTGTCAATATTTTCTGACAGTTTATCCGACCACGCAGCGGCAGCACTGCACATCCATGCTGACGCAATAGCTGGTCTAAGTATAATGCCTGAGTGTGTATATACAGACTTCAAGATCGCCTCCTGCTTTCTATCAGCAGGTTCCTTAAGGGCGGCCGTATCCCGAGACGGTAGTGCCACCTTTTTAGACAAACGTGTGAGCGCTTTATCCACCCTAGGAGGTGTTTCCCAACGTAACCTATCCTCTGGCGGGAAAGGGAACGCCATTAGTACCTTCTTAGGAATTACCAATTTCTTATCAGGGGAAGCCCACGCTTCTTCACACACTTCATTTAATTCATCTGACGGGGGAAAAACTACAGGTAGTTTTTTCTCCCCAAACATAATACCCTTTTTTGTGGTACCTGGATGTAAATCAGAGATATTTAACACCTCTTTCATTGCCTCAATCATGCAGTGAATGGCCTTAATGGGCATTAAATTTGACTCATCGTCGTCGACACTGGTGTCAGTATCCGTGTCGACATCTACTTGTGCCATCTGAGATAGCGGGCGTTTCAGAGCCCCTGATGACTTTTGAGACACCTGGACTGGCACGAGCTGAGAACTCGGCTGTCCCGCAGTCGGCATGTCGTCAAATTTCTTATGTAATGAGTCTATACGTGCACTCATTTCTTTCCATAAGCACATCCACTCAGGTGTCTGCCCCCCAGGGGGTGACATCCCTGCTAAAGGCATCTGCTCCGCCTCCACCTCATTATCCTCATCAAACATGTCGACACAGCCGTACCGACACACTCCACACACACAGGGAATGCTCTATATAGAGGACAGGACCCACAAAAGCCCTTTGGGGGGACAGAGTGAGAGTATGCCAGCACACACCAGAGCGCTATATAAGGCAGGGACTAACTGAGTTATGTCCCTTATAGCTGCTTTTTAATATAACTATATACTGCGCCAAATTAAATGCCCCCCCTCTCTCTTTTTTACCCTTTTCTGTAGAGTAGTCTGCAGGGGAGAGCCAGGGAGCTTCCTTCCAGCGGAACTGTGAGGGAAAATGGCGCCCAGTGTGCTGAGGGAGATAGCTCCGCCCCTTTTCCACGGCCTATTCTCCCGCTTTTTTATGGAATCTGGCAGGGGTATTTACCTCATATATAGCCCCTGGGGCTATATATTGAGGTATTTTTGCCAGCCAAGGTGTTTTTATTGCTGCCTCAGGGCGCCCCCCCCAGCGCCCTGCACCCTCAGTGACCGGAGTGTGAAGTGTGAGAGGAGCAATGGCGCACAGCTGCAGTGCTGTGCGCTACCTTGGTGAAGACTGATGTCTTCATGCCGCCGATTTTCCGGACCATCTTCTTGCTTCTGGCTCTGTAAGGGGGACGGCGGCGCGGCTCCGGGACCGAACATCAAGGCTGGGCCTGCGGTCGATCCCTCTGGAGCTAATGGTGTCCAGTAGCCTAAGAAGCCCAATCCGGCTGCAAGCAGGTGAGTTCGCTTCTTCTCCCCTTAGTCCCTCGCTGCAGTGAGCCTGTTGCCAGCAGGTCTCACTGAAAATAATAAACCTAAGACTATCTTTCTTCTAAGAGCTCAGGAGAGCCCCTAGTGTGCATCCAACCTCAGCCGGGCACAAAATCTAACTGAGGCTTGGAGGAGGGTCATAGTGGGAGGAGCCAGTGCACACCAGGTAGTCCTAAATCTTTCTAGAGTGCCCAGCCTCCTTCGGAGCCCGCTATTCCCCATGGTCCTTTCGGAGTTCCCAGCATCCACTAGGACGTTAGAGAAATACTGGTTACAACATGCGATGTGAAGGGGGTTTAACTGCTCAGACCCATTTTACGACCCGTTTTAAGAAACGTTTTAAAAGCAGGGTTTGCGCTGTGAAAGCAGCATTAGTAAATTTACTCTGTATTATCAGTGGCATTTAATTCAGTACCTATAGGTGATTAGCCTTAAGTTGCAGTTGCAGAGACCTTTAACCTAACTCTACTTTACTTCCTGTAACAGTGGCTATATCCCTAGTGGTCTTGAAACAATTCACACTTTTATCTTGCTGATTCCATCTTGCCTTTAGGGGTTCAGTATGATTTACCGACGGACACAATACCGCCGGTCATTGGGCCTAATTCAGATCTGATCACTGGGCTGCAGTTTTTGCTGGCCTGCGATCAGATAATCACCACCTACATGAGGAGGGGAAAAGCACTGTACAAGTGTGCGATCGCTTCTTTTGCAGAGCTGCACAAAAATCAGTTTGTGCAGTCTCTGCGCAGTCCAGGACTTACTCTTTCTGTGCGATTGAATCCTGTTGATCGGGGCTGGAGCTGACGTCAGACACCCTCCCTGAAAACGCCTGAGCCCATCTGTGATTTCGGGACACTCCCTGAAAACGGTCAGTTGCCACCCACAGACAATCTCCTTGCGAACGCCCATCGTATTTTTTGCACCACCCCGTTGCTAGGCGCTGATGTCTGTTGCTGTTGTGCGACCTGCCGGCACAGTGTGGTGCATACGCATGTGCAGTTAGGACCTCAGTGATCAGGTCTGAATGACCCCCATAATCCCGACAGCCATTTGCCTGCAGTCAAAATACTGACACAGTCAAAATACCGACATTCATTATGCCGACATGTTCAAAATGCCGACATAAGCAGAATACTGATATTTGAAATGCCGACATGTCAAAATACCAACATGAATTTTTCTGTTTTATTTGTGTCAATGTCGACATGGGCACCATCTAAGTGTACGGTGTCCCCCAGTGGCACTATTATATTCCCCCTTCAGGTCCACTGGGATGGTAAAGTATGAACAAGTCTGTTTTGGGGCAAAAATTCCTTAAAAACGCATGTCGGCATTTTGACACATTGGCATTTCAAATGGCGGTATTCTGACTATGCTGGCATTTTGAACATGTCGGCATAATGAATGTTGGTAATGGTATTTTGTCCGTGTCAGTGTTTTGACTGTCAGTCAATGGGTGTCGGGATTATGACCGTCGGTAATGTGTCCGTCGGTATATCAATTGCTACCCTGCCTTTAGATAGTATGATAGCTATCAGCCCTCAGTTTTGATTTCTAAAATATTTGAGCTATTTTGGCAATTTACTTTTTTTTTTTTAATTAAAGGACAGTGTACATGCATACTATATAACTACTAGAAAATAAGAAGAAATCAAAAACCTCAATTAATTTTGCATACATGGCAGTTCAGCTTTCTACAGCCTCTGAGCCAGGAACAGAATAATGGAGAGACACAGCCAAGTCAAGCACGTAGTGACATGCTGCTTTTCAAACAACTGATATTTCCATCCACCTGTGCAACGGATGGAGAAGGGACAAGCAATTAATGCCACCTGCTTCTGAGCCAAGACACTCAGTAGGCTCTTGATATCTCCTAACTATATTGAGTCATTTAACAAGTGTCTGTACTTTAGGGCATTATGCCATAGACGTGCAAAGACGCTCAACCACCAGCACTGTGTACTGTCACACCATTTATGGTTATTTACTGAATAGGTTGCGGCTTGCTCTCATTTCACTCTTTCCGTGGGGATTGTGGTGAAATACATGTTATCTAACTGCAGCACTCTGCATGCCCTGGAAGCCAGATGTTATGTACTGTATATGCCACTGAGCTACAGAAATAATTCAAACAATATCTTCAGCTCCCCATCCACTCTATTTCTTATTCCCCAGTTCATTATGGGGTGTATTCAATTCTTGTCGGAAACTGCCATCTTGTTGGAAAGTCGTCAATTTCCGACTTTTTTAGGTCGGAAGGGGCTCCTTATTTCCAACAAGTCGGGAATTCCGTCTTGTCGGAAAGCACACGGATCGATGGCTTCCACGTGTATTGTCGGAAACGCAGCCAAATCTGACAGTTTCAATACGACTTTAAAAAAAGTTGGGTTGGCATTGTCGGGAACGGATTTGGCCGCTCACTGAATATTTAGATGTCGGAAAGGAACTGACGTCTATTGAATACGCCTGTATGGGATCGAGTACAAATAAACTGTTATTAATTAAATAATATTCAGTGGTGCATACAGGGGGGTTTCCGAGCACCCAGAAACCCCCTGACAGACCCCAATTTTTTTTTCCAGAGATGGAGACATCCTTGCCTCCATCTCTGCAACACCCGCAATCAGCGCTGTCGGCTACGGCCTGCCTGTTCAGCTGTCAGCGCTTCCGCGTCAGTCCACGGGAGCGCTGGCAGCCGTTAGCCGGGCAGTGTACCCAGAGGGAAGAGGAGACAGGAAGGCTCTGCACCGCCCGGCACCTAGGGTCATGGAGGTCCGCAGCTGCAAACTTTGAAGGGCAAGCTGGGATGTGTGTATGCACTGTAAGTATGTGTGTGTGTGGGGGGGAGACTGTATGCTCACTGTGTAGGTTTGTAAGTATTGTTACATAGGTTCAGCACTACCCGCCTGAATAGTTAAATGGCTCCGTGCCCTTGCAGAGAAAATACAAAGTCCAAATGTGTGTGAATGGAAGCCCTCCCCCCCCCCCCCACACACACAGGCACGGCGCTGCAGCACTTGAAAATTAATTAAACTTTAATCATTCAACGTTTCGGGACACATATGTCTTCTAGATGATGGGACGATGTGTCCCGAAATTTTGAAGGATTAAACTTTCATTAATTTTCAAGTGCTGCAGTGCCGTGCCTGTGTGGGGAGGCTTCCACTCACACACATTTGGACATATATATATATATAAATAAATGTGTGTGTATGTATATGTGTATTATATATATATATATATATATGAAACGAAATAGAGGAGATGGCGCCAAGGGAGTTATATCAACGCCCTACCTAAAAACGGACCCTTACAGTACTCTCCGGATAAATTACGTCAGATAACAAATACTAACATAAAAATTTATTAAAACAACATATAAACCCGACACAAATGTTCATAAGTATACAGAGTTGATACATTTACATTTGTCGCACAATTTGAACAATCAGTTTGTAGTGATGAGGAAAAAGCGTAGATATATCACTACGATTTCCTCCTCCTTATTGTAGATTCGGAGGTAACATCAGATAATAGATAGATAAATAATCCAACGCGTTTCGTCTTGTTCCAAGACTTCATCAGGGGTTAAATCTCTTCATTTCAGAACATATTGTCAGCACATAAAAGGTCATTCAAAGATGTATGAACAATGTTTCAATATTTCAATGGGACTTGATTGATACAGCGAGGACCATACCTCATATATCATCAGCATGAGTCTGACATTCAGATATTCGAATATGGGGAAGATTCAATTTCATATGTGTATAGAATCTAACTGGTTCACAAGCATAAGGAACCTCGTCGGTCAGCAGCTTGAACCTGACACTCAGAGACTCAGGAGTGAAGGCAATTCAAATGGGTATAATGTCTAACCAATTCAGAACACGTGGTAGACCCTCCAGTAGTGCAGTGCTGACAGCCAAGTCTCTCTATATATATAGCCCCCCCCCCCCCAACAATCCTGCGTTTGCCCCTGATATTACTGTTTGGTATTTAAACTTGCCTAATTCTCTTCGGGATTTAAGACTAGAATGCCGCATGAATCAGATCTATGCCTACAAATGTAGCATGAATCGAATACCTCTGATTTATGAAGGATGACTCCTTGCTAAGATTTATTGTATATAAAAGAAATTCAATAAGTGTTTTCTTTAGTACTAAATGGTGTCTTATTATTCACATATTAAAAAGGTCAATTGCATTTTATTGCAGATATCCTGAATTTTTAGCTTTATTTCCACCAGAAACATTTATAATCATATTTGACAAATCCTTTTATTATTAATTAGGGGCTGTAAGTTAAAAGAAAAAAAAAAGTGTTTTCCCATAATATTTAATTTTTTCTTTTTATGATTTTTTTCTTGTAGTTCTACACCGGTATTATTTTATCTTGTCAAAGCCATTTAAAAGGTATGCAGAAGGCAATGACAGATGATAGGAAAATAACATATGGTGTGCATAATTACTCATCTAAAGAGTGTCCTAGAGCAACATCATTTCTAGAACAATCTTGAAAAATTACACAATCGTGGCATGCAAAAAAACCATGTATTTAGGCTTAATTGCTCACTTTGATAATGATTAACGCATACCTGATTTCGTCCATTTGTACCTTAGACATAGGACCTGTCTACTTTTGTTATATCACATATCGATGGTCCTCTATGAATGAATTAATAATTTCATAAAATTAAAATATTGTATGTCACCTATGAACCACAAAATGGCCACTCCATATGTCCATTACAGCTCTGTACCCGCTATTTGCCTTTATTTGACAAGTGTATCTAGATTTCTACCATAGCACCCCATAGATTTGGGGTGCATGATCACTGCATTTGTGATGGGTGAGTAGTTGGTTGAGCAGAACTTAGGTGATGTACGGAGCAGGTGCACTGATTCATCTTGTTTTATGGAACAGCTGGGAGACAAGATTTTATTTGGCTGAGCGAGATTATTGTAACAAGATAAAGGAATTAAGTGGGTGCATTTTCAGGGGAGTCAGTCATTCACATTGAAGCACCTCAGCATGGTCTCACCCTATACCATACATATCATCTCTCCTGGATGGTCGGAGACAGTGATGAATTTGGGAAGACTCTCTTGGCCTCCCAACAGAGTTGGCCAATCTCCTGGTGCCATCCTCTTCCCGGCTGAAGTGAGAGGCCTGGAGGTTGAATAACACAATTCACATTTATTCATCTGAACAAATGAAATATTAATTGAACATTTTATTTTTCTGTTGCTTGTATTTCATTTGTTTCTCTTTATTGTTATCCATGTTCAAACTTTTTTATGTTTATTATCAAAGAATTAATTAATACTAGCTGATGTGCCCGGTTTCAACCAGGCAAATGTTTGCAGACCAGAAAATTTTCCCCCTTTCCCCCCCCTTAGGAGTCGAATAAAATCCCTGCTTAGTGGGTGGCTGCAGATACCTGCCACAGTTTCCAGACCACCCAACAGGTTACATGGTCACCCAGTAGGTACACAGAGAGAGGAGGGGGTTCAGATTTTCCAGAGCACAATGGTGGTGCATCGTAAATGGCAGGCGGATGTTTTTACTATTGTTGGTTTATATATATATATATATATATATATATATATATATATATATATATATATATATATATATATATAATTTTGCACTTGATTGTATTTTAAAGAATGTATGTGGTATATGTGTGTAAATTTCTGTGACGTGCAGTTGACCGGAGACAAATTCCGGGTGTGCGGAAGTATACCTAGTCAATAAACTATTCTGATTCCTCCAAAACAAAGCAACCAATTACAACACCAATATGTTTCTGAAAATCTATGGACCAAGACCTTTTGGTTGGTAATGATATGATGTGTGATTCTGCTTTTAATATATAGATATGATAGAGATCAGAAGGCAGTGAATTATAAGAAACAGAGGGTGTATATTACAATGGGGAAACATATTGTCCTGGCCTCACTCATAGATTAGGCACCAACTAAGCCTCATGCAAAAGGGGAGAATTGTATATACCTTACCCTGATTTGTGGGGAAGAGGAAATACAGTATATGGACAAGTGTCACGATCCGGGTATCTGGACGCCATTTCTTACCCATCAGATGCCTCCTAAGGCTGGCTCAGCGCTCCAGGACCGGATCCCATCTGTTATCCTGATGTGTACATTCCTGTATCCTCTCCTGTCACTCTGGGACGCTGTCACAGTAAACGCCATATTACACCTGGCATGGCGTCTCCCGCGGCCTCCGCCGCCGTCCCTGAACTTCTGCATGCAGAGTGTCTGAGTTGCGATTACGTCAGCCGCGGCCTCCGCTGTGTCCGCGTGGTTGGATGTGCATCTGTCAGCCTGGCGCCTCCTGTCTCCGGTGGTCGGCGCCGCCATTACTGTTTTCATTACCACATGGATTACAAACCAAACTTCCCTCCAAGTGTCTGCATGGGCGCAGCCATCTTGGATTCTGTCAGCTGATCATTTCCACCAATCTGTTCTCAGTATTGATAATCTGCATAATTGCCTAGCCAATCCCTTCCTTGCTGCAGGTATAAATACACTGTGCCTGAGCAAGGAAGGCGTCAGTGCTTTGGTTGTCAAACCTAGTTCCTGTTTGTCTCTCTCCTGTGATTGTCTTCCAGGTTCCAGCTCCGGTCTCAAGACTTCCACCATAGAGACCCGCACCAGCATTCCACCTGCGGTGTAGCCTGACTCTCCAATCCATTGTGGATTCATCTGTTTCCAGCTACAACATTACCTGCTTCCAGCTCAGCTTCCAGCAGAGTACAGCTTCCCTTAAAGGGCCGGTGTCCTTTCTACACTTTACCACTCTCCACCGGTATTATTATTTCTCCGCTCTCAAGTTCTACATTTCAGTTCATATTTCATCGCTCCCAAGTTCATTTATTATTTAACTGGTTCCAGCCAGTATCCACTCCGTGCTAACAACAGTCTGGTTCCAGCCAGTATCCACAGCAGCTGTTTTATCTTCAGCAACCCAGCTTTTCCTGGAACACCAGCTGGCACAATCCTGGGTTATCTCCATTGCTACAGTCGGGCCTGGTAAGGACTTTCCATCTAGAAGATCATAAGAACTATCTCACACTACCAGTGCCCTGTGGCTCCTGCCATCCTGTAGTACCCAGGAACTGTATTTATTCTTTGCTGACTTTTACGTTTTCTTTTACTACTGCTGTGTTGCGGAGTTGTCATAATAAACATCATTGACTTTTATCCAAGTTGTCGTGGTCACGCCTTCGGGCAGTTATTATTCATGTTACTTACATGTCCAGGGGTCTGATACAACCTCCCAGGTTCCGGTACATCTCAGCCCCTACAACTGAGGCTGCCTCCCGTCAGCTCAGGCCCTCAGTTGTGACAGTAAGCACTGACCTAATGAATCCAGCCGGAGACCAGGATCAAGCGGCCAGGCCGATGCAATAACTGGCAGCCCGACTAGAACATCAGGAGGCTGCACAGGGCCACATCATCCGCTGTCTCCAGGATCTCTCTACTCGGCTGGATGGGATTCAGACAACTCTCCGTGGATCAGGCGCGTCTGGTGCGTCAACCACAGTGACTCCAGCTATAACCCCACCCACCTTACCCATTTCTGCTCCACGTCTTCATCTTCCAACGCCAGCAAAATTTGACGGATCTCCAAGATTCTGCAGGGGATTTCTCAACCAGTGTGAGATTCAGTTTGAGCTACAACCTGGCAATTTTCCCAGTGACCGTACAAAAATTGCCTACATTATTTCTCTTCTCAGTGGCTCAGCCCTTGATTGGGCATCACCGTTATGGGAGAGGTCCGACACCCTGCTATCTTCCTACACTGCCTTCGTGTCAACATTCAGGCGCATCTTCGACGAGCCAGGCCGGGTAACCTCAGCTTCATCCGAGATTCTCCGTTTACGCCAGGGGTCACGTACTGTAGGACAATATCTGATACAGTTCCAGATCCTGGCATCCGAACTGGCATGGAACGACGAGGCCCTGTATGCTGCATTCTGGCATGGCTTATCTGAGCGTATTAAAGATGAGTTAGCTACCAGAGACTTACCTTCTAAGTTAGATGAGCTAATCTCACTCTGCACGAAAGTTGATTTACGTTTCAGAGAGAGAGCAACTGAGCGTGGAAGATCATCTGCTCCAAAATCTTCTGCTCCTCCTCCTCGTCAACTGTCACCATCTAAAGATGAGCCCATGCAACTTGGCCGTTCCCGTTTAACTCCTGCTGAGCGCCGAAGACGTCTCTCCGAGTTTCTCTGTCTCTATTGTGCAGCTCCGTCTCACACCATTAATGCCTGTCCCAAACGTCCGGGAAACTCCAAATCCTAGCTCGCCAAGGAGAGGGCCGGCTAGGAGTAATGATCTCCTCTCCATCTCCTCAAGATTGTAATCTCCCAGTCTCGCTTCAAGTTGCTCAACGTTATCGGAACGTCATTGCCCTCCTTGATTCCGGAGCAGCTGGGAACTTTATTACCGAAGCCTATGTTAAACGGTGGTCCCTACCCACCGAGAGACTTCCTTCGTCCATTTCTTTAACTGCCGTGGATGGCAGCAAAATTTTTGATGCAGTTATTTCTTTAAGGACTCTACCAGTTCGTCTGAGAGTGGGAGTTCTTCATTCCGAACTTATTTCTTTTTTAGTGATTCCAAGAGCCACACATCCTGTGGTCCTGGGCCTTCCATGGCTCCGTCTTCACAATCCTACAATTGATTGGACGACTACGCAAATCCTGGCATGGGGTTCCTCCTGTGCTGAGACATGTTTGTTTAAAGTATTGCCTGTCTGTTCTTCCTCCCCCAGGTCGTCTGATGTTCCACCTCCTCCATATCAAGATTTCACGGATGTGTTCAGTAAAGCTTCTGCTGATATCCTTCCTCCTCATAGAGAATGGGACTGTCCGATTGATCTCGTTCCAGGGAAGGTTCCACCTCGAGGCCGAACTTATCCGTTGTCTCTGCCTGAGACGCATTCTATGGAGGAATATATTAAAGAGAACCTAGCAAAGGGGTTCATTCGACCTTCTTTTTCTCCAGCCGACGCAGGCTTCTTTTTTGTAAAAAAGAAAGATGGTGGTCTGCGGCCGTGCATCGACTACAGAGGTTTGAACGACATTACCATCAAGAACCGTTATCCTTTACCCCTGATTACTGAGCTCTTTGACAGAGTTAGCGGAGCTACCATCTTTACAAAGCTGGACTTGCGAGGTGCATACAATCTCATCCGGATCCGTGAGGGTGACGAGTGGAAGACCGCCTTTAACACCCGTGACGGACATTATGAGTACCTCGTCATGCCCTTCGGATTGAGCAATGCTCCAGCTGTCTTCCAGCATTTTGTCAATGAGATCTTCAGAGACATTCTATACCGTCATGTCGTGGTCTATCTAGACGATATCCTCATTTTTGCCAACGATTTAGAGGAACATCGTTTTTGGGTTAAAGAGGTTCTGTCCCGTCTCCGTGTCAATCATCTCTATTGCAAATTAGAAAAATGCGTCTTTGAAGTCAAGTCCATTCCGTTTCTAGGGTACATTGTGTCCGGTTCCGGACTAGAGATGGATCCTGAGAAACTACAAGCAATCCAAAATTGGCCGGTACCCTTGACCCTCAAAGGGGTCCAGAGGTTCTTAGGGTTCGCCAACTATTACCGAAAGTTTATACGAGACTTTTCCACCATTGTGGCGCCTATTACTGCTTTCACTAAGAAGGGTGCTAACCCGTCCAAGTGGTCTGAAGAAGCCATGCAAGCATTTCATCTTTTAAAACAAAGGTTCATCTCTGCGCCTGTTCTGAAACAGCCTGACATCGACTCTCCTTTCATCTTAGAGGTGGATGCCTCCTCCGTTGGAGTAGGAGCGGTGTTATCTCAGAGGGCTAAAGATGGCCATTTACACCCTTGCAGTTTCTTCTCCCGGAAGTTCTCCCCAGCTGAGCGCAACTATGCCATTGGCGACCAGGAGTTGCTAGCCATCAAGCTCGCTCTAGAAGAGTGGAGGTATATGTTGGAGGGAGCTTCTCATTCAATCACCATACTTACAGACCACAAGAACCTTTTATACCTGAAGGGCGCACAATGTCTCAACCCTCGTCAGGCCAGATGGGCACTTTTCTTTTCCAGGTTCGACTTTAAACTCCAGTTCTGTCCGGGCTCTCAGAATCGCAAGGCCGATGCCCTTTCCCGCTCATGGGAGCAAGAAAATGAGTCAGAGTCTTCAGACAAGCATCCTATTATAAATCCGTTGGCATTCTCCACGGTAGGGATGGACTCTACGCCCCCATCAGGGAAAAGTTTTGTGAAGCCGATGCTAAGGAAGAAGCTCATGCATTGGGCCCATGCTTCCCGTTTTGCCGGACATACAGGTATCCAAAAAACCCTGGAGTTTATCTCTAGGTCCTATTGGTGGCCAACTCTGAAAAAGGACGTCTTGGAGTTTATTGCATCTTGCCCAAAGTGTGCCCAACATAAAGTATCCCGCCAGTCGCCTGCGGGGCAACTGGTTCCACTATCCGTTCCCCGTCGACCATGGACCCACTTGTCGATGGATTTCATTACAGACTTACCCATGTGCAACAAGTTCAATACCATCTGGGTGGTAGTTGACCGGTTCACCAAGATGGCACACTTCATTCCTCTCACCGGTCTTCCGTCAGCTTCCAAGTTGGCTCAAGTATTCATACAAGAGATCTTCCGACTCCACGGTCTTCCTGAAGAAATTATCTCAGATCGAGGAGTTCAATTCACAGCCAAATTCTGGCGAAGTTTATGTCAAGTCCTCCAAGTCAAGCTAAAGTTTTCCACGGCTTACCATCCTCAGACCAATGGTCAAACCGAGAGGGTGAATCAGGACTTGGAGGCCTTCCTCCGCATCTATGTGTCCTCCTCTCAAGATGACTGGGTTCAATTACTTCCCTGGGCCGAGTTCTGTCATAACAACCAGTATCATTCTTCATCTGCTTCAACACCATTCTTCACTAACTTTGGATTCCACCCTAAAGTCCCTGAGTTCCAACCGCTTCCAGCAACTTCTGTTCCCGCAGTGGATATCACCTTGCATCAGTTTGCCAATATCTGGAAGAGCGTACGATCAGCTCTGCTCAAGGCATCGTTCAGGTACAAGAAGTTTGCGGATAAGAAGCGTCGAGCAGTTCCTGCTCTCAAGGTGGGTGATCGGGTATGGTTATCCACGAAGAATTTGAGGTTAAGAGTTCCCAGTATGAAGTTTGCACCTCGCTATATCGGTCCTTTCAAGATTGAACAAGTCATCAATCCTGTTGCTTACAGACTCCAGTTGCCTCCCTTCTTAAAAATACCCAGGACATTCCATGTTTCCCTGTTGAAACCGCTGATCTTGAATCGGTTTCATTCCTCACTTCCTCCAACTCCGAAAGTCCAAACTCAACGAGGCGTTGAGTATGAAGTGGCCAAGATCCTGGACTCACGTCACCGTTACGGTCAACTACAATATCTTATTGACTGGAAGGGTTATGGTCCTGAGGAACGTTCATGGACCAATGCTTCTGATGTCCATGCTCCTGCCTTGGTCCGGAGATTCCATTCCAAGTTTCCTCAAAAGCCAAAGAAGTGTCCTGGGGCCACTCCTAAAGGGGGGGGTGCTGTCACGATCCGGGTATCTGGACGCCATTTCTTACCCATCAGATGCCTCCTAAGGCTGGCTCAGTGCTCCAGGACCGGATCCCATCTGTTATCCTGATGTGTACATTCCTGTATCCTCTCCTGTCACTCTGGGACGCTGTCACAGTAAACGCCATATTACACCTGGCATGGCGTCTCCCGCGGCCTCCGCCGCCGTCCCTGAACTTCTGCATGCAGAGTGTCTGAGTGGCGATTACGTCAGCCGCGGCCTCCGCTGTGTCCGCGTGGTTGGATGTGCATCTGTCAGCCTGGCGCCTCCTGTCTCCGGTGGTCGGCGCCACCATTACTGTTTTCATTACCACATGGATTACAAACCAAACTTCCCTCCAAGTGTCTGCATGGGCGCAGCCATCTTGGATTCTGTCAGCTGATCATTTCCACCAATCTGTTCTCAGTATTGATAATCTGCATAATTGCCTAGCCAATCCCTTCCTTGCTGCAGGTATAAATACACTGTGCCTGAGAACGGAAGGCGTCAGTGCTTTGGTTGTCAAACCTAGTTCCTGTTTGTCTCTCTCCTGTGATTGTCTTCCAGGTTCCAGCTCCTGTCTCAAGACTTCCACCATAGAGACCCGCACCAGCATTCCACCTGCGGTGTAGCCTGACTCTCCAATCCATTGTGGATTCATCTGTTTCCAGCTACAACATTACCTGCTTCCAGCTCAGCTTCCAGCAGAGTACAGCTTCCCTTAAAGGGCCGGTGTCCTTTCTACACTTTACCACTCTCCACCGGTATTATTATTTCTCCGCTCTCA
The DNA here is from genome assembly GCF_028390025.1 of Pseudophryne corroboree. Classification (NCBI taxonomy): domain Eukaryota; kingdom Metazoa; phylum Chordata; class Amphibia; order Anura; family Myobatrachidae; genus Pseudophryne; species Pseudophryne corroboree. The sequence continues at coordinate 836,532,188 of NC_086444.1, forward strand.
AGTTCTACATTTCAGTTCATATTTCATCGCTCCCAAGTTCATTTATTATTTAACTGGTTCCAGCCAGTATCCACTCCGTGCTAACAACAGTCTGGTTCCAGCCAGTATCCACAGCAGCTGTTTTATCTTCAGCAACCCAGCTTTTCCTGGAACACCAGCTGGCACAATCCTGGGTTATCTCCATTGCTACAGTCGGGCCTGGTAAGGACTTTCCATCTAGAAGATCATAAGAACTATCTCACACTACCAGTGCCCTGTGGCTCCTGCCATCCTGTAGTACCCAGGTACTGTATTTATTCTTTGCTGACTTTTACGTTTTCTTTTACTACTGCTGTGTTGCGGAGTTGTCATAATAAACATCATTGACTTTTATCCAAGTTGTCGTGGTCACGCCTTCGGGCAGTTATTATTCATGTTACTTACATGTCCAGGGGTCTGATACAACCTCCCAGGTTCCGGTACATCTCAGCCCCTACAACTGAGGCTGCCTCCCGTCAGCTCAGGCCCTCAGTTGTGACAACAAGTCTGTGATCTGTCCAATGTAGAAAGAGAATGCACCCTCACACCTTTTGTATTTAGAATACCACAATGCCTTCTAAGATCCTTCTAGGTTCCACAACGACACTGACTCATCATAATCCTTTAATTAGAATATCTTCATGTTAGTAGAAAATTAATTGTTAGATGCCATCAATAACACAATTTAAATATGAAGCAATAAATTAATCTTACCAACAGTAATGTGTTTTTATGGTCATTAGAGAAACATTATAAAGTGCTACTTGAGGCATATTGCAATGCAGGATTAATAAATAGACTTTGCTAGTTGACATTGTGGAAACAGCATTTAAATGTCTCTTGGAAGATCTGAGTTCAAATTATCTTGACGAGATATAAGTTGTAACAAGAAAGATTCAGCCGGGATCTGTCAATATATTGATAACTTTTCCTATTTTACAAGGCAAAACCACGCCTTGTAAATCATTGCCGCTTTAAAAAAGTCAGTTCAGCCAGTAACCCGCACCTCATCCCAACTCGGACAGCATTACATCCCACCAGTGGTCTCCAGCTGATGTGGAGCGTACATATATTTCAAGTGTGCGTACAGAGTATATGACTGCAACTTTATCATCAGTGTCTTTTATATTGCCCACACCCTAACAACGTGACCTTTCCAATTGCACTGTGATAAAACCACAGTGAGCTTAGTCATATACTGTACTCCTACTTGGATTCATCAGTGAAATCTATATACTGTAGTGTTCTATCAAAGGACCATCCTTCCTGGTTCCATTCCATAGACAACTCTGCGGGATGCTGGCCGATCTCGGACGTGTTTGGCAATCATTTATAAAGGCATGAATTTGCCTTGATTGCTGCTTTAAAAAACATCCGAGATCGGTCGGCATCCCGCTCCTCCGGCAAACTCGGACCCTATTATATATGCTCCCTTATCTCTGGAAGACACAGCTTTGCTGCATGGATGCAGGATTTAATATTAAATGGAAACTGAGAGTATTTTGCATTTAATATTTTTATTTTTTCATACCTTCCAACTTTCATAAAACCGGAAGAGGTCTGCAAGGCCATGCCCTTTGTGTATGAGGTTTTGGGGAAGGGTGACCATGTGTTGTTCCCTATTTTTTGTCACGCTAGGGACAAGCTCAGCACTTTGGCAGCTGCCGGCCAGCATCCATTCACCGCCGCTCTGCAATGCACAGTACCCAAAAAGCGGGATTGTCCTGCTGAAATCGAGATGATTGGAAGGTATGCTCTTTTAAAGAAAGTGGTGTGGCATTGAAAAGCTGCCACTTAGTAAATATTTTCCTAACATTTCAACTTGTTCTCCCAGTTTTTTAAGGCGTGGAACAGGCAAACTCTATGTTAATCAATGTTCATACTGTATGTTCATTGTGCCTGTAAATAACAATAGACTCAATTCAAAAAACACCTGCTTCTTACTGAACATTTTGCCAATATTTAGTTCATGGCATTTAAAGGGCATGTCTGACACATAAGCATTTATGAACTGACATTTTAAAACTTTTATTCTGGAAGGAGGTAAGTGCTTTGTTAAGTGTGTCCCTCCAATATTACATCTTTTTGATGCTGTAAGAGTTCAGTAAAAACATAAATACATATGTATTACCAAAGTATACATTTTGAAATTAAATGATTTCAAACATCAAGAAAAACAAATGTTAACAATTACACAGTTGTCAGTAATAAGAACTGAATTCAGAGTTTACAAAGTGTGCTTAATACTGTCGGCTACTCCACTAAGGCACATGGATGGTTGTAAGAACCAAAACCGAAACACAAAGTCAATACAGATCCAAAACCAAAACATGGGGTCAGTGCACATCTCTCTCTCTCTCTCTCTCTATATATATATATATATATATATATATATATATATATATATATATACTGTATATCAAGTGGGAAGGGACATCATAGGAAGTGCTTTCACCGGGTGCCAGGGATTGCCTTACCTCCCTGTTGGAATATGCGGGGCACCAATGTTTTTTCTGGCCCAGGGTGCCAAAATGTCCAGTTAATAGCAATAATATCACTAACACACATTCACCCATTTGCAGAGCTGAGCTTATCTTGTGTGAATTTTCACTGTCCAAGCCCCGGCAATGAGTGCATGCAAATATTGACAATGCAAAGTCATATGCATTTTGATCACATCTACATTTACATCTGTGCTCCGTAGTTATGAATGCTGGCAGGGCGGGGATGACAGATGAGGAGTCAAGACAAGACTCATATCCCGGCGGGGGCGAGTGCACTGATTGACTGCTATAGTCAGTGCGGCTATGCCTTCGGTCGCCAGACTAAATGGCACTGGTGGGGTAACTGTGGCTGCACCTCTATGGTGCAGTGTCCCAGCAATAGCCCTGCCAGTCTGCCCCTTGAGCCGCACCTGAATTTGTCAACTGTGGGCCATCTTTTGCACCTACTGTACTATAGTGCAGGTGCAAGTACGTAGTGATGATTATCATCATGATAACTGAATTGCATCATCGTGACCCCACCTCCTGTTTCACAATGCCAGTAATTGTGCCCGCCAACCCACCAAATTTTCCGTGACACCCACTCCACTGAGCCGAGGGGCAGCCAGGACGTCGGCAAGTATGACATATGCATTTTTCCGTGCACACTTCTTTGGTGCAAAGTGTGCCCAATTTATTTGCATCAAGCCATTTATGTACACTGGTTTAAAAAAACTAGGTTCTTTGTATAATCATCACTGAACAAGCACCTAAATGACTGAACTCCGCTACTGATTAGTTGAAAGCAAGTGTAAGTCAACACCTGGTGTTCTGCTTCTTATTAAGTGTAACAGACAATATGCTGTAGTCCAAAATACCTCTTTCCCACTTATTAAACATTGCTAGTTAAGCCCCCGAAACAGCTTGAGGGTTTGAATATTACGTTCCACAGTAAAGGGCATATGGTTTGCGTGTGGGTGATTTCTACATCTTTCCCTAGGGATTCTTTGTATGTCATATTATTTGTTCATTCCAAATCCAGTTATAAAGACTTTCAGAAATGTCGACATAATGATGGTCAAAATCTTATTGTGTTTGGTTTATTTTTACAGAGAGACACGTTAAATGTTATTTTACAAAGACAAAGCTACTAACAGCCCTGTGCTGATTGCTAATTAATAATCGCATGAAACAGATTTAGAATATGAACATGTAAAAAGAGGAAACCACAGATGTAGAAATATAGTTTCCCTGATATAACCAGGTATGCCAAGCAAATATCACAGCAAGGAGAAGAGATCAGCACTTCTTATAAGCATTGGCCACAAAGGGGGTGATTCTAGCTGTTTGCGGGTATAGCGGAAGACAGATTTCTACCTTATGCTAATGTTAGATTCCTTACAGCTAATGTGAGAACCCATGTGTCTACAATCCGGAAGTCGCACCACCCAATGATTTTACGCCAACCGCAGCACCGGTCATCGTTTATATAGATACATGCACCAGCCCCATGCTAAGTGCAAGAGATCCACCAGAAACAGGCTTCCCTTCTCCGAACACATGACTATGAATAACATGGAGCTCAAACCACAAGCCCAATGACACTTCCACATGTCAGAACAGTCCAGTTCCGCTCTGAAATAGCCAATATTACAGAAAAATAGATCTGGCCATGTTCTCTATGACACAGAATAGGACAGCCATATGCAAAGTACATATATTCATATCTGGTCACGCACTGTATGCTAAAACTCACCGTATGCTAAAACTCTCCATTTGCACCTATCCGACTCAGAATCAGCCCCAATATGACCAGTAATGATATCAGTATCTCACAAGTCCAATTTGACACGATCAGGGAAGATTCTTACAATATTTCAGTTTAGATCTAAACACTACCACATATAGGGGTATATGCAATTGCGGTCGAATGCCAGCCGGAATTCAACCGTTTTTGGATTTGACACAATTCGACAGTCGAATCCCGGCCGCCGGGACCCGAATTCGACATATTCAAGAAAAAACAGATTCGACAGTCCCGCTGTCTTAAAACGGACCAATTGACGAATAGTGTGCGTCCGGGATTCAACTTCATGGACGGCACAAAAGTGTTCAAAAAACCCTAAAAAAAAATTGCGTGCCCCCCCTAAGCATAACCAGCCTCGGGCTCTTTGAGCCGGTTTTGGTTGTAAAAATACGGGGGGGGGGGGGGGGGAATGACAGGGGATCCCCCGTATTTTAACAACCAGCACCGGGCTCTGCACCTCGTCCTGGTGCCAAAAATACGGGGGACAAAACACGTAGGGGTCCCCCGTATTTTTAACACCAGCACTGGGCTCCACTAGTCAGAGAGATAATGCCACAGCCGGGGGACACTTTTATATAGGTCCCTGTGGCCCTGGCATTAAATCACTAACTAGTCACCCCTGACCGGGGTACCCTGGAGGAGTGGGGACCCCTTAAATCAAGGGGTCCCCCCCTCCAGCCACCCAAGGGCCAGGGGTGAAGCCCGAGGCTGTCCCCCCCATCCAAGGGCAGCGGACGGGGGGCTGAGAGCCTTGTGTCAAAAAAAAGAATATTGTTTTTTTTTGTAGCAGAACTACAAGTCCCAGCAAGCCTCCCCCACAAGCTGGTACTTGGAGAACCACAAGTACCAGCATGCGGGGGGAAACGGGCCCGCTGGTACCTGTAGTTCTACTACAAAAAAAATACCCAAATAAAAACAGTACACACACACACACACACACACACACCGTGATAGTATAACTTTATTACATACATGCACACCAACATACACACATACTTACCTATGTTGACACAAAGTGTCGGTCCCCTTTTCCACGTAGAATCCACGGGGTACCTGTAAATAAAATTATACTCACAACAATCCAGTGTAGATTGGTCCTCTTCTTGTTTGTAATCCACGTACTTGGAAAAATAAAAAACGGAAACCACGGACCACGCACTGAAAGGGGTCCCATGTTTACACATGGGACCCCTTTCCCCAACTGCCGGGACCCCCTCGTGACTGCTGTCAAAGAGGGTCCCTTCAGCCAATCAGGGAGCGCCACGTCATGGCACTCTCCTGATTGGCTCTGCGCGTCTGAGCTGTCAGGCGGCACATTCGAGATACAATGTAGCGTATAGACGCTCCATTATATCCAATGGTGGGAACTTTGCGGTCAGCGGTTGACCGCGAGGTTATGTGGGGTCACCCTCGCGGTCAACCGCTGACCGCAAAGTTCCCACCATTGAATATAATGGAGAGCCTATGCGCTCCATTGTATCTCGAGTGCGCCGCCTGACAGCTCAGACGAGCACAGCCAATCAGGAGAGTGCCACGATGCGGCGCTCCCTGATTGGCTGAAGGGACCCTCTTTGACAGCAGTCACGGGGGTCCCGGCAGTCGGGGAAAGGGGTCCCATGTGTAAACATGGGACCCCTTTCAGTGCGTGGTCCGTGGTTTCCGTTTTTTTAATTTTTCCAAGTACGTGGATTACAAACAAGAAGAGGACCTATCTACACTGGATTGTTGTGAGTATAATTTTATTTACAGGTACCCCGTGGATTCTCCATGGAGAAGGGGACCGACACTTCGTGTCAACATAGGTAAGTATGTGTGTATGTTGGTGTGCATGTATGTAATAAAGTTATACTGTCACGGTGTGTGTGTACTGTTTTTATTTGGGTATTTTTTTGTAGTAGAACTACAGGTATCAGCAGGCCCGTTTCCCCCCGCATGCTGGTACTTGTGGTTCTCCAAGTTCCAGCTTGCGGGGGAGGCTTTCTGGGACTTGTAGTTCTGCTACAAAAAACAATATTCTTTTTTTTGACACAAGGCTATCAGCCCCTCATCCACCGACCTTGGATGGGGGGGACAGCTTCGGGCTTCACCCCTGGCCCCTGGGTGGCTGGAGGGGGACCCCTTGATTTAAGGGGTTCCCACTCCTCCAGGGTACCCCGGCCAGGGGTGACTAGTTAGTGATTTAATGCCAGGGCCGCAGGGACCTATATAAAAGTGTCCCCCGGCTGTGGCTATATCTCTCTGACTAGTGGAGCCCGGTGCTGGTATTAAAAATACGGGGGACCCCTACGTGTTTTGTCCCCCGTATTTTTGGCACCAGGACGAGGTGCAGATCCCCTGTCATTTCCCCCCACGTATTTTTACAACCAGGACCGGCTCAAAGAGCCAGAGGCTGGTTATGCTTAGGAGGGGGGACCCCACGCATATTTTTCGGAAATTTTAACCCATTCCCACCCCTTCCCACTGAAAAACATGCACTGATCCCTCCATATTATTTAAGTCAGTAAAAAAAAAAAAAAATCTTTAAAAAAATCTATTAAATACTTGTGGGTCATAAATAGACAAACCAAGTAGATAATCCCTTCTAATATAAATATATATGAAAAAGCACACAAAAAAAACATGTTTTACATTTTTTTTTATTAGATCACGACAGCAAAATGAGGCGGAATGAAATTGACGAAATGACTGTCGAAAAGCACTGTTGTCGAATCGACATTCTTCAATTGAATATACTTTTGTCGAAAAGCCGCATTTTTACCATTGCAGACATGTCGAATTTGAACAAATGTCGAATTGCAAAAAGTCGAATCTGAAACGGCAGGTTTTTTGTCGAAAAGTACTGTATTGCATTGTCGAATCCAATTCAACAGGTTTTTTTTGTCGAAAATGCCCCGTTTTTCGACATTTGCGGCAATTCGGCTGCAATTGCATATACCCCATAGCGGGTTATTCAGGTTTGTTAGCAAACTAAAAAAGCACAAAACCATGTGCACTGCAGATGAGGCAGATATAACATGTGTAGAGAGAGTTAGATTTGGGTGGGGTGTGTTCAAACTAAAATCTAAATTTCAGTGTAATAATAAAGCAGCCAGTATTTACCCTGCACAGAAACAAAATAACCCACCCATATCTAAAGGGCCCCATACACTACTGCGACATGTCGGACCCTCATGTCACAGGCGATCACCCCGGCATCTTCCCGGGGGGGGCAGGAACGCATAAGATACATTGTATGCAAAAGGATAGCACACAATGTATCTTGTGCAATCCCAGCCATGCCCAGGCCCGGCGACAGGGAGGGGGGGGGGTCAAATGGGACACCTGTCCCGGACCCAGTCGTTGTTAGGGGCCCCAAGGTCCAGGCAGCGGGGGCTGCATTTCATCACAACGCTAAAAAATACTATATTGTTCCCGGCATCGCTGGCCGCGGGCAGCCTGCTGCGCTGTGTTTCAATGTGTGTGTTTGCGCCCCCCCCCCCTACCTTCTCTCCTGAGTCCTGTGTCCTGTGTGCTGTTCACCCCTCAGTGCCCCCGTCCCCCAGGTCACCTGTTATCCTGCCAGCCAGTTCCCAGCAAGGAAGCTCGTGCGGACGAGACCGCCCCTCCAGCGTCCTCACCGCACGCGGCCTCTCTGTCTCTGCTGTGTGAGACTGAGGAGCCGGACGGAGGCACGGAGCGCAAAGCAGGAGCTGCCCGGCCAGGACAGGACAGACAGAGTACTGCGGCCTGCGGGAATTGGGGAGGCGAGCCTGGTGAATTAGCGCCGCGGCTGTGTCAGTGTGTTGCTTCAGCAGCCAGCAGGGTAAGGCTTTTCTCAGGTCATAAATCATAATACATGTTTATGTATAGGGAATGGGATTTGGGTTTGGTTTAGGGCTTCAGGATTAGTTTGGGGCGGGATGCAGGCAGGCACATTATGCATGCATCTGCATTCTGCACATAGATGCATCTTTCATGCATGCATGTGCGTGTCAGATGAGATCAGACTCATCAGAGCAGAATGTCTGTGCTGTGGTGGTGACTGGTCATTCAGGCTCAGTTGCTGCTCAGCACAGATAGTGCAAAATTCCTGACCATTGTGGGTCTGTGAATCTTAATTTTGGAAAGGGATGATCCCATTGTATCGTTATTGTATAGGGCAGGCGGGATTGGGATCGGGACGTAGTTATGATCCCGGCCGCCGGGATCCTGGCGGTCAGCATACCGACGCCAGGATCCTGGCCGACAGAATGCCGGCAGGGGGCCCAGGCATATTCCCACTCGTGGGGATCCCGTGTCGGTATGCTGACCACCGGGATCCCCTCGAATGGGAATATGCCTGGACCCGGAATGACGCCCTACGTGTAAATGTGTTTAGGGCAGATTAGATGCACAAAGTGGTTCTTCTCTGTCAAATTCTAGGTTTCTTTGTGTACTGCTGAACAATACAGCCATATGTACTTTTTGAATATATCATTCCAAAACCACGGATATAGAATTGCAAGCAATCATTACCTATTTGAAGACTTGTAGCCTAGCTCCATGCACTTAACCCAGGAGCTATTAGTTAACCACGGACTTACCATGCATGGAAATTGGCAAGTAATGGAATATTTCAAGGCATTAAACTCGGGAGTTGAAGATGTGCAGTAGCAAGTCCTGGGTCTAACTGAATCTGCCCCAAGGTGTAAGTGAATGTCTGATGGCTTGTGATTCTGCAATCTGCAATGCCCTACTTTTGCACCTATTATGAGTCATTTTCCTACCCGGTTCGTGGTTTCATATTAATGTTTGGTACTTAGACTACTGTATGTACTGTACTTATGCTTTGGTCTACCATTGTGTATGCTATGCAAAGCCCCGATGCCAGGGGTGGTGGTGTACACTTCCTATGCTCTTATACCCAGTTTGGTGTTAGTTTTTTATGCTCTGATACCCAGTTTGATGCATGGTATAAATGCTCTGATACCCAGTTTGGTGTGTTTTTTTATGTTCTGATACCCAGTTTGATGCATGATATTTATACTGTGATTTCCGGTTTGATGCATGGTATTAATGCCCCTATACCCGGTTTGGTGGTGTGTTTTTTTAATGCTCTGATACCCCGTTTTGTGTATGGCAGATTTCCCCAAACTCTGCCTTTACAGTCCAGGTTTTAAGGTTATCCATGTTTGAGTCCACATGGTTAGATCAAATTGACTGAGGTACTAATTAAGTCACCTGTGTGCAAGCAAGGAAAGCCTTAAAACATGGTCTGTACAAAAATTAGAGTGTCAATAAGTTGTTTGTCTTATACTTTATTTCATTGTATTATTCATGACATTTCATGTACTGTGTACCTTTACATGTGAATCAGTATCGATATCACTGACCGATATGAACGTTCTCGTTCATTAATGAACGAGAACTCGTTCATATCGTTCAGTGTGTAGGCACCAATGATGAAAGATGTGTGGCCCTGCGCTCGTTCATCGTTGGTGCCGGGTCGCTTATGCATGCAAGCCAATATGGACAATCTCGTCCATATTAGCATGCACTGCTGTGGAGCCGGGTGACGGGGGGAGTGAAGAAACTTCACTCCCCCCGCTACCTCCCCCCACCGCCGGGTCACATGTTCGCCGTTTTGGTCATAGGGCAGCTCGGCAGCGGATCGCTGAGTGTGTAGGGCCCATGACTCACTGACTCATCACAAAATCTCCAGAACCTTGGGGACTAGGAACTTGAAATTTGGACACTAGCTTTGTAATGTGACGTAGGCACCCACTAAGAAGGGATTTGTCAAAATCATGTGTTAAAATTAGAGATGAGCGCCTGAAATTTTTCGGGTTTTGTGTTTTGGTTTTGGGTTTGGTTCCGCGGCCGTGTTTTGGGTTCGAACGCGTTTTGGCAAAACCTCACCGAATTTTTTTTGTCGGATTCGGGTGTTTTTTTTCCAAAAACACTAAAAAACAGCTTAAATCATAGAATTTGGGGGTCATTTTGATCCCAAAGTATTATTAACCTCAAAAACCATAATTTACACTCATTTTCAGTCTATTCTGAATACCTCACACCTCACAATATTATTTTTAGTCCTAAAATTTGCACCGAGGTCGCTGTGTGAGTAAGATAAGCGACCCTAGTGGCCGACACAAACACCGGGCCCATCTAGGAGTGGCACTGCAGTGTCACGCAGGATGTCCCTTCCAAAAAACCCTCCCCAAACAGCACATGACGCAAAGAAAAAAAGAGGCGCAATGAGGTAGCTGTGTGAGTAAGATTAGCGACCCTAGTGGCCGACACAAACACCGGGCCCATCTAGGAGTGGCACTGCAGTGTCACGCAGGATGGCCCTTCCAAAAAACCCTCCCCAAACAGCACATGACGCAAAGAAAAAAAGAGGCGCAATGAGGTAGCTGTGTGAGTAAGATTAGCGACCCTAGTGGCCGACACAAACACCGGGCCCATCTAGGAGTGGCACTGCAGTGTCACGCAGGATGGCCCTTCCAAAAAACCCTCCCCAAACAGCACATGACGCAAAGAAAAAAAGAGGCGCAATGAGGTAGCTGACTGTGTGAGTAAGATTAGCGACCCTAGTGGCCGACACAAACACCGGGCCCATCTAGGAGTGGCACTGCAGTGTCACGCAGGATGTCCCTTCCAAAAAACCCTCCCCAAACAGCACATGACGCAAAGAAAAAAAGAGGCGCAATGAGGTAGCTGTGTGAGTAAGATTAGCGACCCTAGTGGCCGACACAAACACCGGGCCCATCTAGGAGTGGCACTGCAGTGTCACGCAGGATGGCCCTTCCAAAAAACCCTCCCCAAACAGCACATGACGCAAAGAAAAAAAGAGGCGCAATGAGGTAGCTGTGTGAGTAAGATTAGCGACCCTAGTGGCCGACACAAACACCGGGCACATCTAGGAGTGGCACTGCAGTGTCACGCAGGATGTCCCTTCCAAAAAACCCTCCCCAAACAGCACATGACGCAAAGAAAAAAAGAGGCGCAATGAGGTAGCTGACTGTGTGAGTAAGATTAGCGACCCTAGTGGCCGACACAAACACCGGGCCCATCTAGGAGTGGCACTGCAGTGTCACGCAGGATGTCCCTTCCAAAAAACCCTCCCCAAACAGCACATGACGCAAAGAAAAAAAGAGGCGCAATGAGGTAGCTGACTGTGTGAGTAAGATTAGCGACCCTAGTGGCCGACACAAACACCGGGCCCATCTAGGAGTGGCACTGCAGTGTCACGCAGGATGTCCCTTCCAAAAAACCCTCCCCAAACAGCACATGACGCAAAGAAAAAAAGAGGCGCAATGAGGTAGCTGACTGTGTGAGTAAGATTAGCGACCCTAGTGGCCGACACAAACACCGGGCCCATCTAGGAGTGGCACTGCAGTGTCACGCAGGATGTCCCTTCCAAAAAACCCTCCCCAATCAGCACATGATGCAAAGAAAAAGAAAAGAAAAAAAGAGGTGCAAGATGGAATTGTCCTTGGGCCCTCCCACCCACCCTTATGTTGTATAAACAAAACAGGACATGCACACTTTAACCAACCCATCATTTCAGTGACAGGGTCTGCCACACGACTGTGACTGATATGACGGGTTGGTTTGGACCCCCCCCAAAAAAGAAGCAATTAATCTCTCCTTGCACAAACTGGCTCTACAGAGGCAAGATGTCCACCTCATCTTCACCCTCCGATATATCACCGTGTACATCCCCCTCCTCACAGATTATCAATTCGTCCCCACTGGAATCCACCATCTCAGCTCCCTGTGTACTTTGTGGAGGCAATTGCTGCTGGTCAATGTCTCCGCGGAGGAATTGATTATAATTCATTTTAATGAACATCATCTTCTCCACATTTTCTGGATGTAACCTCGTACGCCGATTGCTGACAAGGTGAGCGGCGGCACTAAACACTCTTTCGGAGTACACACTTGTGGGAGGGCAACTTAGGTAGAATAAAGCCAGTTTGTGCAAGGGCCTCCAAATTGCCTCTTTTTCCTGCCAGTATAAGTACGGACTGTGTGACGTGCCTACTTGGATGCGGTCACTCATATAATCCTCCACCATTCTATCAATGTTGAGAGAATCATATGCAGTGACAGTAGACGACATGTCCGTAATCGTTGTCAGGTCCTTCAGTCCGGACCAGATGTCAGCATCAGCAGTCGCTCCAGACTGCCCTGCATCACCGCCAGCGGGTGGGCTCGGAATTCTGAGCCTTTTCCTCGCACCCCCAGTTGCGGGAGAATGTGAAGGAGGAGATGTTGACAGGTCGCGTTCCGCTTGACTTGACAATTTTGTCACCAGCAGGTCTTTCAACCCCAGCAGACCTGTGTCTGCCGGAAAGAGAGATCCAAGGTAGGCTTTAAATCTAGGATCGAGCACGGTGGCCAAAATGTAGTGCTCTGATTTCAACAGATTGACCACCCGTGAATCCTTGTTAAGCGAATTAAGGGCTGCATCCACAAGTCCCACATGCCTAGCGGAATCGCTCCCTTTTAGCTCCTTCTTCAATGCCTCCAGCTTCTTCTGCAAAAGCCTGATGAGGGGAATGACCTGACTCAGGCTGGCAGTGTCTGAACTGACTTCACGTGTGGCAAGTTCAAAGGGCATCAGAACCTTGCACAACGTTGAAATCATTCTCCACTGCACTTGAGACAGGTGCATTCCACCTACTATATCGTGCTCAATTGTATAGGCTTGAATGGCCTTTTGCTGCTCCTCCAACCTCTGAAGCATATAGAGGGTTGAATTCCACCTCGTTACCACTTCTTGCTTCAGATGATGGCAGGGCAGGTTCAGTAGTTTTTGGTGGTGCTCCAGTCTTCTGTACGTGGTGCCTGTACGCCGAAAGTGTCCCGCAATTCTTCTGGCCACCGACAGCATCTCTTGCACGCCCCTGTCGTTTTTAAAAAAATTCTGCACCACCAAATTCAAGGTATGTGCAAAACATGGGACGTGCTGGAATTTGCCCATATTTAATGCACACACAATATTGCTGGCGTTGTCCGATGCCACAAATCCACAGGAGAGTCCAATTGGGGTAAGCCATTCCGCGATGATCTTCCTCAGTTGCCGTAAGAGGTTTTCAGCTGTGTGCGTATTCTGGAAAGCGGTGATACAAAGCGTAGCCTGCCTAGGAAAGAGTTGGCGTTTGCGAGATGCTGCTACTGGTGCCGCCGCTGCTGTTCTTGCGGCGGGAGTCCATACATCTACCCAGTGGGCTGTCACAGTCATATAGTCCTGACCCTGCCCTGCTCCACTTGTCCACATGTCCGTGGTTAAGTGGACATTGGGTACAACTGCATTTTTTAGGACACTGGTGAGTCTTTTTCTGACGTCCGTGTACATTCTCGGTATCGCCTGCCTAGAGAAGTGGAACCTAGATGGTATTTGGTAACGGGGGCACACTGCCTCAATAAATTGTCTAGTTCCCTGTGAACTAACGGCGGATACCGGACGCACGTCTAACACCAACATAGTTGTCAAGGACTCAGTTATCCGCTTTGCAGTAGGATGACTGCTGTGATATTTCATCTTCCTCGCAAAGGACTGTTGAACAGTCAATTGCTTACTGGAAGTAGTACAAGTGGGCTTACGACTTCCCCTCTGGGATGACCATCGACTCCCAGCGGCAACAACAGCAGCGCCAGCAGCAGTAGGCGTTACACGCAAGGATGCATCGGAGGAATCCCAGGCAGGAGAGGACTCGTCAGAATTGCCAGTGACATGGCCTGCAGGACTATTGGCATTCCTGGGGAAGGAGGAAATTGACACTGAGGGAGTTGGTGGGGTGGTTTGCGTGAGCTTGGTTACAAGAGGAAGGGATTTACTGGTCAGTGGACTGCTTCCGCTGTCACCCAAAGTTTTTGAACTTGTCACTGACTTATTATGAATGCGCTGCAGGTGACGTATAAGGGAGGATGTTCCGAGGTGGTTAACGTCCTTACCCCTACTTATTACAGCTTGACAAAGGGAACACACGGCTTGACACCTGTTGTCCGCATTTCTGGTGAAATACCTCCACACCGAAGAGCTGATTTTTTTGGTATTTTCACCTGGCATGTCAACGGCCATATTCCTCCCACGGACAACAGGTGTCTCCCCGGGTGCCTGACTTAAACAAACCACCTCACCATCAGAATCCTCCTGGTCAATTTCCTCCCCAGCGCCAGCAACACCCATATCCTCCTCATCCTGGTGTACTTCAACACTGACATCTTCAATCTGACTATCAGGAACTGGACTGCGGGTGCTCCTTCCAGCACTTGCAGGGGGCGTGCAAATGGTGGAAGGCGCATGCTCTTCACGTCCAGTGTTCGGAAGGTCAGGCATCGCAACCGACACAATTGGACTCTCCTTGTGGATTTGGGATTTCAAAGAACGCACAGTTCTTTGCGGTGCTTTTGCCAGCTTGAGTCTTTTCAGTTTTCTAGCGAGAGGCTGAGTGCTTCCATCCTCATGTGAAGCTGAACCACTAGCCATGAACATAGGCCAGGGCCTCAGCCGTTCCTTGCCACTCCGTGTGGTAAATGGCATATTGGCAAGTTTACGCTTCTCCTCCGACAATTTTATTTTAGGTTTTGGAGTCCTTTTTTTACTGATATTTGGTGTTTTGGTTTTGACATGCTCTGTACTATGCCATTGGGCATCGGCCTTGGCAGACGACGTTGCTGGCATTTCATCGTCTCGGCCATGACTAGTGGCAGCAGCTTCAGCACGAGGTGGAAGTGGATCTTGATCTTTCCCTAATTTTGGAACCTCAACATTTTTGTTCTCCATATTTTAATAGGCACAACTAAAAGGCACCTCAGGTAAACAATGGAGATGGATGGATTGGATACTAGTATACAATTATGGACGGGCTGCCGAGTGCCGACACAGAGGTAGCCACAGCCGTGAACTACCGCACTGTACTGTGTCTGCTGCTAATATATAGACTGGTTGATAAAGAGATAGTATACTCGTAACTAGTATGTATGTATAAAGAAAGAAAAAAAAACCACGGTTAGGTGGTATATACAATTATGGACGGGCTGCCGAGTGCCGACACAGAGGTAGCCACAGCCGTGAACTACTGTACTGTGTCTGCTGCTAATATATAGACTGGTTGATAAAGAGATAGTATACTCGTAACTAGTATGTATGTATAAAGAAAGAAAAAAAAACCACGGTTAGGTGGTATATACAATTATGGACGGGCTGCCGAGTGCCGACACAGAGGTAGCCACAGCCGTGAACTACCGCACTGTACTGTGTCTGCTGCTAATATATAGACTGGTTGATAAAGAGATAGTATACTCGTAACTAGTATGTATGTATAAAGAAAGAAAAAAAAACACGGTTAGGTGGTATATACAATTATGGACGGGCTGCCGAGTGCCGACACAGAGGTAGCCACAGCCGTGAACTACCGCACTGTACTGTGTCTGCTGCTAATATATAGACTGGTTGATAAAGAGATAGTATACTCGTAACTAGTATGTATGTATAAAGAAAGAAAAAAAAACCACGGTTAGGTGGTATATACAATTATGGACGGGCTGCCGAGTGCCGACACAGAGGTAGCCACAGCCGTGAACTACCGCACTGTACTGTGTCTGCTGCTAATATATAGACTGGTTGATAAAGAGATAGTATACTCGTAACTAGTATGTATGTATAAAGAAAGAAAAAAAAACCACGGTTAGGTGGTATATACAATTATGGACGGGCTGCCGAGTGCCGACACAGAGGTAGCCACAGCCGTGAACTACCGCACTGTACTGTGTCTGCTGCTAATATATAGACTGGTTGATAAAGAGATAGTATACTCGTAACTAGTATGTATGTATAAAGAAAGAAAAAAAAACCACGGTTAGGTGGTATATACAATTATGGACGGGCTGCCGAGTGCCGACACAGAGGTAGCCACAGCCGTGAACTACTGTACTGTGTCTGCTGCTAATATATAGACTGGTTGATAAAGAGATAGTATACTCGTAACTAGTATGTATGTATAAAGAAAGAAAAAAAAACCACGGTTAGGTGGTATATACAATTATGGACGGGCTGCCGAGTGCCGACACAGAGGTAGCCACAGCCGTGAACTACCGCACTGTACTGTGTCTGCTGCTAATATATAGACTGGTTGATAAAGAGATAGTATACTCGTAACTAGTATGTATGTATAAAGAAAGAAAAAAAAACACGGTTAGGTGGTATATACAATTATGGACGGGCTGCCGAGTGCCGACACAGAGGTAGCCACAGCCGTGAACTACCGCACTGTACTGTGTCTGCTGCTAATATATAGACTGGTTGATAAAGAGATAGTATACTCGTAACTAGTATGTATGTATAAAGAAAGAAAAAAAAACCACGGTTAGGTGGTATATACAATTATGGACGGGCTGCCGAGTGCCGACACAGAGGTAGCCACAGCCGTGAACTACCGCACTGTACTGTGTCTGCTGCTAATATATAGACTGGTTGATAAAGAGATAGTATACTCGTAACTAGTATGTATGTATAAAGAAAGAAAAAAAAACCACGGTTAGGTGGTATATACAATTATGGACGGGCTGCCGAGTGCCGACACAGAGGTAGCCACAGCCGTGAACTACCGCACTGTACTGTGTGTGCTGCTAATATATAGACTGGTTGATAAAGAGATAGTATACTCGTAACTAGTATGTATGTATAAAGAAAGAAAAAAAAACCACGGTTAGGTGGTATATACAATTATGGACGGGCTGCCGAGTGCCGACACAGAGGTAGCCACAGCCGTGAACTACCGCACTGTACTGTGTCTGCTGCTAATATGTAGACTGGTTGATAAAGAGATAGTATACTCGTAACTAGTATGTATGTATAAAGAAAGAAAAAAAAAACCACGGTTAGATGGTATATACAATTATGGACGGGCTGCCGAGTGCCGACACAGAGGTAGCCACAGCCGTGAACTACCGCACTGTACTGTGTCTGCTGCTAATATATAGACTGGTTGATAAAGAGATAGTATACTCGTAACTAGTATGTATGTATAAAGAAAGAAAAAAAAACCACGGTTAGGTCACTGGTATATACAATTATGGACGGGCTGCCGAGTGCCGACACAGAGGTAGCCACAGCCGTGAACTACCGCACTGTACTGTGTCTGCTGCTAATATAGACTGGTTGATAAAGAGATAGTATACTACTAATATTATATACTGGTGGTCAGGTCACTGGTCACTAGTCACACTGGCAGTGGCACTCCTGCAGCAAAAGTGTGCACTGTTTAATTTTAATATAATATTATGTACTCCTGGCTCCTGCTATAACCTATAACTGGCACTGCAGTAGTGCTCCCCAGTCTCCCCCACAATTATAAGCTGTGTGAGCTGAGCAGTCAGACAGATATATAATATATATAGATGATGCAGCACACTGGCCTGAGCCTGAGCAGTGCACACAGATATGGTATGTGACTGACTGAGTCACTGTGTGTATCGCTTTTTTCAGGCAGAGAACGGATATATTAAATAAACTGCACTGTGTGTCTGGTGGTCACTCACTATATAATATATTATGTACTCCTGGCTCCTGCTATAACCTATAACTGGCACTGCAGTAGTGCTCCCCAGTCTCCCCCACAATTATAAGCTGTGTGAGCTGAGCAGTCAGACAGATATATATAATATTATATATAGATAATAGATGATGCAGCACACTGGCCTGAGCCTGAGCAGTGCACACAGATATGGTATGTGACTGAGTCACTGTGTGCTGTGTATCGCTTTTTTCAGGCAGAGAACGGATTATATTATGTACTCCTGGCTCCTGCTATAACCTATAACTGGCACTGCAGTAGTGCTCCCCAGTCTCCCCCACAATTATAAGCTGTGTGAGCTGAGCAGTCAGACAGATATATATAATATTATATATAGATAATAGATGATGCAGCACACTGGCCTGAGCCTGAGCAGTGCACACAGATATGGTATGTGACTGAGTCACTGTGTGCTGTGTATCGCTTTTTTCAGGCAGAGAACGGATTATAAATAAAAGTGGTGGTCACTGGTCACTATCAGCAAAACTCTGCACTGTACACTACTGAGTACTCCTAATGCTCCCCAAAATTAGTAAATCAAGTGTCTCTCTAATCTATTCTAATTCTAAACGGAGAGGACGCCAGCCACGTCCTCTCCCTATCAATCTCAATGCACGTGTGAAAATGGCGGCGACGCGCGGCTCCTTATATAGAATCCGAGTCTCGCGATAGAATCCGAGCCTCGCGAGAATCCGACAGCGTCATGATGACGTTCGGGCGCGCTCGGGTTAACCGAGCAAGGCGGGAAGATCCGAGTCGCTCGGACCCGTGAAAAAAAACATGAAGTTCTGGCGGGTTCGGATTCAGAGAAACCGAACCCGCTCATCTCTAGTTAAAATTTGATGGCATGTAAGGGTCATATCAAACGGTCACATAAAATTTTCGGAGGCAACTCTAATTTTACTTCTATCATGCCATTGACCCCCAAATTGTATGGCTCCTGTCTCCGCACAATTATGGTATTATAGTATCAAATATTTGTCAATACATTTATTGGCACATGCAGGGAGGGATGTGTGTGAGTCAAGGGGCAAGAGGGTGTTTGGGCTGGGGCGGGGAGGGGGGGGGGGGGCCGCAGAGATATCAGTGTACCGGGCCCCAAAAATTCTGTTGCCGGCCCCGGTTCCGACTATAATTGAATACACCCCTATGTAGAGAAATGCTTTTGGGAAGTGTTGCTTACAGTCCACAAAATGGAAAATATATACTGAATTACGAACAAGAGCAATATATAGTTATTGAAGATGTTACAAAAGTGCTTTTTATTTTACAGCTCTATTAATGTTTTTATTGTTTAGAATTCCATTGCTTTATTGTATTGTAGATTTAGCCATCTTTAATATCACCAATTATAGGCATTCTGTATTTACAAGTTCTGCTTTCCCACGAGTTTCTTCATGGATTGGAAACTATGATTGTGTCAAAGGTCAAAACACTTTATCCTACCAGTTAAAAGTTCACATACAGTGAATGGCTCATTACAGGAAACAAAGATTATAAAAATAAATTCCGTTCTATACGCTCGATGTTAAGCATGTTTCCAAATTATGGACTGTAAATTATGTTTGCGGATTGTTTTTTCCTCTGCAAACCTTTATTTGTAAGAGTACGTGTTGTTAAATCTATTTCTCACAGAAGAATTTGGAACATGAGATCAAGTCAGAATTTCTTTGGTGTTTCAGCAAATCATTTTAATTCTTCACACGTCCCATCCCTAATTCAAAACTACAGAGTCACTGAGTCTCTCCTACTCACATTCTCCAAATGAAACATGCATTATAAACAGGAAAAACTTTTATCGCTGCCCACAAATGTATTAAACAAGACAATTGACTATTTAATATCCTGTTTTTGAGGCTAACACAAGCAATGACCTGTGCCAATGCATATTCCACCCCAACAAACACACAGGGGGAAAAAAAATCATACTTAATGTAATGACATACAGTAATTCATTCTCCGAATGCTTTAGAATGACATTACAATTGAGTATGCTGAGCTTCCCAAAGCAAGACGTACATTTCAAGGGCACGTGTTGATATTTTTAAAAATGTGGTTCTTGCCGTCCTATTGTATATAATAAAAGTTCTTAAATGTCAGTATTGTGCAATAGTCACTATTTTTCATTGTCTGTAAAACCTTTTACTTCAGGTTATCATAAAATGAATATCCTTACCTACCCCAAAATATATTCGAATCCAGTTGGGAATGTTTACTGACACCCTTAGTTTTACTGACAAACACATTCATGAATATTGGAAAACAAGCAGATATATTAAAGCATAAAACAGTTCATTTACTAACGTACGGAATTACAGTATATTTAATTTCATTTTGTACTAGTAGGGTATATTCAACACCAATAGAAAAAAAAGTTGAATTTATTCAGTTTCATCACCAAAATACAACATAGATTTATGGCCTCAGGGGGAGATTTACAAAGCTTTAGAGAGTGATAAAGAGGAGAGAGATAAAGTACCGGCCTATTAGCTTCTAACTGCCAAGTTACAGGTTGTGTTTGAAAAATGACAGGAGCTGATTGGTTGGTACTTTATCTCTCTCCACTTTATCACTATCCAAGGCTTAGTACATCTCCCCGTCAGTCTTTCAGTGGTAAGTCATACTCACCAAAGCATTACTCATAATCAACATCAGAATTAGTAGAAGAATCCACAGGTTTAGGCTGTAAATAGAAACGAGTGAGCCACCTTCCTCACATGCACACAATGATTCAGCTCATGATAACACATTGCCAATAATAACCGTTTGTCAGAACATTTGACCTAACCTACTGTATGTTCTATTGTTGGCAATGCAGACTGCTAATGTGAAAGCATATGCCAACTGATGTGTAAATCGCTGCATTATTACTATTAAAAACACATAAAGAAATGACCCCAGAGGATGCCTAATATACATCAATTCACTATCCCTAACCATGTTAGTCTATCCACTCTGTAAATACAGCATCAGGTTGTAACGGCTAGTATGGCCAACAAATGCTAGTGGATAGATTAGGAAAGTTCAAGACTATAAAACTATAAAACATAATAGTAAATCCACCCAAGAAATGGTGAGACCATTTATGTCACTATAACATTACCTAAGTAAAACCACTCAAATTAGATCACACTAACAGGTTTCTCCGACATCTGTAACTATTGTGACACAGTAGACCTTATATTTCCCTATCACAGTATCACATTCCATGTTTCTATTGTACACACATAACCAAGACAAGTATGTAGTATGTCAGCTGCAATAAAAGTGGTCAGTGACATGTCATGCTGTGTTGCACAGTGGATGATTTGGAACGCACGCCACACACATGTGGAGTAAACGTGTGACTCCGCAGTACAAGGCGGACTATGGGGGTCATTCTGACCGAATCGCTCACTGCAGTTTATCGTAGCGCAGCGATCGGGTCGAAACTGCACATGCGCCAGCGCCGCAGTGCGCCGGTGCATGCCCGACAGCCGTCGTTCCCTAGCGATCACCTCTGCCTGATAGACAGGCAGAGGCGGTCACTGGGCGGGAAGGGCCGGCACGGCGGTGTTTGGCCGCCGTTATGGGGCGCGGTCCGGCCAACACAGGTGTGGCCGGACCGTGCAGGGGGCGGGTCGCAGTGGCTGCATGACGTCACACGCAGCCGCTGCGACCAGGGGCAGCGACAATCAACTCCCGGCCAGCCGCAGGAGCTGCGCTGGCCGGGAGTTACTCCGCAGGTACAAAAGCATTGCCGCTGTGCGATGCTTTTGTACTTGTGTGTGTTGGTGGGGGGGGGGGGGGCGGACTGACATGCGGGGCGGATTAGCCTTGTGCTGGGCGTCCCCCCGCATGTCAGGGAAGATGATCGTAGCTGTGCTAAATTTAGCACAGCTACGAACAACTCGGAATGACCCCCTATGATTTAAAGAAATGGATTGCTGTTCATATTGCCTTTGATCCTGTTGGGATAAGAAGACCCTTTTCCAGCACTGTTCAATAAGTACCTGAGGCGCATTACTACTTTTCCCATATCAACTTCCAACAGCCACTGAAAGAGCTGCAAATTATCTGGGGAGATTGGCTATCACTTCTGAAAGAATACTTGGTGAATATACCCCTTATACAGTAGGTGCACAGTGATGGACTATGACATGAAGGGCCCACCAGGAGTATACAATAGCAGGGTCCCACCGGGAGAGGGAGAGGTAAGTAAGGTGAACAACTAGAGGGACGTTAGATGTCAGTTTGCACCCGCCAGATGACAATGTGTGATGGTCGTGGCAACTGACCAAGACAGTCCCACGGAGGAGAAGATACTGAGACTGACATAAAAATAAGAGATGAAGGGGAAGAAGATTGAATGGCAGGTGGGACATATAGGGACATGAGTGAAGTAGCATTACAGAGATGGGGAAGAGAGAGGGGGAGATATAGGGGGTCATTCCGAGTTGATCGCTTGCTAGCAACTTTTTGCAGCACTGCGATCAGGTGTATTTTCGCTTTGCAAGTGTGCGAATGCTGTTGTAGCCGATGGCACAAAAAAGTTTTTTTGCAGTTTCTGAGTAGGTCTGTGATCACTTCAGTCTTTTTGGTCCTGGAATTGGACACGCCTGCGTTTTTGCAAACACTCCCAGAAAATGGTCAGTTGACACCCACAAACGCCCTCTTTCTGTCAATCACCTTGCGATCGGCTGTATGAATGGATTCTTCGTTATATCCATCGCCCAGCACCGATGCTCTTTGTACCCGTATGATGCGCCTGCGCATTGCGGTGCATACGTATGCGCAGTTTTGCAGACATTTAACCTGATCGCAGCGCTGCAAAAAGTTGCTAGCGAGCGATCAACTCGGAATGACCCCCATAGAGACAGTGTAGCAGGAGAAAAAGAACGTGGGGAATAGAAATAGACAAAATGGGAGAAAGGAATATGGGGGCAAATGTATTAACCTGGAGAAGGCATAAGGAAGTGATAAACCAGTGATATGTGCAAGGTGATAAAGGCACCAGCCAATCCGATCCTAACTGTTAATTTACATATTGGAGCTGACTGGCTGGTGCCTTTATCACCTTGCACAGATCACTGGTTTATCACTTCCTTGTGCCTTCTCCAGGTTAATACATCTGCCCAAAGTGAGGAGCGTCAGCAGCGGCGGATTGGGAACTGAAAGTGACCCTGGAAATTTTTTTTCCATTTTTTTCTAATTCTCTTCATTTTGAAAAGTGGAGAACAGTACAATACAACATATAATACAACAGTACAATACAACAGAGGGCTGAAAAGTTGTTTGGGGCAAATTCCCCTGAAATGTGTATAAGTCTAGTTATACCCACTGTAACCCAAGGGCGCATATAAGAAGCCATATAACCCAAGGGGAAGCCGGAGTGGGGCCAGATAGGTGTCAGAGGAGAAGGGTATGGCGCTAACTTGTGATTCCTATTGTGGCTATCCCAGGTTTTCAGTACTGAATGGACACAAGGAGTGGCACTGACCGAGGCTGGTCTCATATACGGTGGTAGCCATGGAAGAAAGCTGACCTGGTGATAATCAGGTTGTTTTCCAGGGATACCCACTTCTTGCACCCCTCCTGGGCATGCCATGCTACTATGTGGCTCAGTTGTGTGGCTTGGAAGTACCGTTCAAATATAAGTAGGCCCAAGCTCCCATTGATCGAGGATTTAGCGAGACACTTCCTGCAGAGTCTAGGTGTTTTATTAGCCCAGACAAATTGGCCGCACAAAGATTGCACTGTGCGAAGAAAAGAGGAGAGGACAACTATAGGAATAGTTTGAAATAAATAGAGTAATCTTGGATGAATAGACATTTTAATCAAGTTTATTTTACCCGTCCATGAATACTTAGGGTTCAATACTTAGGGCGTACAACAAAGGGGACAGCGGGCAACCCTGCCTGGTGCCATTTCCCAAGCCAAACACAGGGGAGGAGAGCCCATTAGTGGAGACAATTGCAGCAGGGTTATGATACATAGCATGCAATGCAGACATAAAGCCACCACATAGGCCATAGGACCGCAATGTTTGGAACATAAAAGGCCAGGACAGGAGGTCAAAGGCCTTTTCAGCGTCCAATGATAACAGAACTGCTGGTATTTTATGTTTATTGATGTGTGAGATTAAATTGACAGTACGCCTAGTATTGTCTAGGGCCTGTCTGGTAGGGACAAATCCCACTTGATCTGCATTGATCAATTGTATCAGGTATATATTGAGCCTACTAGCCAATATTTTCGCAAGTAGCTTCATGTCTGCATTGATGAGTGAAATAGGCCTGTAGCTCGTGCAAAGTGTAGGGTCTTTTCCAGGTTTGGGGAGCACAATGATTGTCAATTTTAAGGAGTCAGCATGGAAACATTCTCCTTGCATCACTTTGTTAAAAACGGCAACCAGATGGGGAGCTAGTAAGCCAGAGAAAGACTTGTAGTAGGACATGGGGAAACCGTCGGGGCCTGGTGCTTTAGATGATTTTTGTGTCTTCAGGGCTGAGTGAAACTCCTCGATCTAGAAAGGGAAGTTGAGGGCGTGTATGGCAGAGTCCGAGAGTTTAGGAAGGTTACATGCGTCCAGGTAGTGCTGGGCAATTACGGAGGGCATATTGGGTCTAGGAGCCAGGGCAGGCAAGTTATGAAGAGATTTATAGTAAGTATAGAATTAATTATTGATAGAGCCTGGATCGTAACTAAGGGCATTCGATTCATTTCGAAGAGCCATGATAGTTTGAGAGGCTCTCTTAGCCCTGAGTCTCGCTGCCAGAAGGGCGTCAGATTTATTGCTTTTCTCATAGAATTTTTGGCTGAGGTATCGAAGGGATTTTTCGGTGCGCTCAGCCAGAAGGGACTGAAGTTCACCTCTAACGCTCTGGATCTGGTTTAAAATTTAGGAATAATTGGATCGTTTATGTATGTGTTCTAGATGGGTCAATTGGGAAGTGAGAGAAGTGATCCTCTCGTTTTTGATGTTTCTTCCTATGTGATGCACATTTAATTATCGCGCCACAAAAGACCGCCTCGTGGGCTTCCCAAATTACTGGAAAGGGAAACTCGTCCGTAATATTAACCTTGAAATAGTCTTTTAATTGGGTTTTGATGTAGTCCTGAAAGTGTGGGATGCGAAGGAGGGTTTCATTTAATCTCCAAAATCGGTGGCCCTTATGAGTATCCATTGGATCTATGGAAGCCAGAACAATTGAATGGTCTGACCAGGCATTGGAAATAATGTCTACTGTCAGTAAAGATTGAATTAAGTTACTGCAACCAAGAATCATATCGATGCGTGTGTACATACCATGGGGATTCGAAAAGAAGGTATAATCTCTGTAGGACGAATAGCGTGTGTCTCCTTGGATTACCTGGGGGGTTACGCTGAGAATGCGGGTGGATTTGGCTGCTTTTATCTAAATCTGAAGATATTATAGAATTAAAGTCACCCCCCCCCCCCCCACCCACCAGGAGGACACCCCTGCGGATGGATTGAATTTCTCTGAATAATTTCTGAAAAAAGCTATTTTGGCCCACATTTAGAGCGTATGAATTTACAAGGGTCATAACCTGGGGACCCAATTGACATACCAGTATAATGTAACGCCCTTCAGAATCAGTATTGGTGGCAAGGATTTGAGTTGGAACCGTGGATCACAACAATATGGCAACTCCATTATTTTTTTGATGAGAGGAATACACTGCAGCAGGGAAGCATCTGGATTCCAAGGAGGGGTGGGAGTGTTTTCTAAAATGTGTTCCCTCAAGAAACACTATGTCCCTGTGCTGAGTATCGAGCGTTCTAAATAAAAGGGAGTGTTTTTGGGGAGTGTTCAAACCTTTAAACATTCAGAGAGAAAACATTGTAGGGCATGATGTACTATGTAGACTCACTCTACTACTACTGTACTATGTGCTAGAGGGTAGAGGCCTGAAAGCAAGCAAGCAATAGTAATTGCTGAAGGGGAGTTGAAATGGGAGAGGTGGGGGGGTGGGAGTGTGAACTAGCAAATGCCTCAACAAGGAGGAGTGAGTTCACTTAGAGTGGGTCCGGTTTGGAGGAGGGAAGGTAGGTAAGCTTAGAAACCCAAGCAAACCTGGAGGACCCAGGTGATGGGAGTGCTAGGGAAAATAATCAGTTACCCAAGAATCGGAGAGAGCGGGAATGGGAGGAAAAGCTCTCAATTTAATCCCAACTAATTTGGGGGTGGCCTAGCGTGGGAGAGCTAGAAACTATCCACCCAGAACCAAAAAACATTAGTTACTGCAAATATTACATAGTAGTAAACTGGAATAAGAACAACAGAACCAACAACATATCATGTATAGAATGATGGAAGAACGTAATACCAGTACATTGCGTTAATAAATCAAAACAGAGGAACAATATAAAGAATATGGAAAGTATGGAAGGTCCCACTCCCAAACATATTAAAAGCCGGTGAACTAGGGCTAAGTAATTGGAAGGTTAGTGGTGATATAAAAGTTCAGAGGCCAGATAGATTACAATTGTCCAAATAAACACAATCCAGGGACCATAGTCTGAGAATAACGTAGTGAAAAAGTCAAAATAGTGAGGAGTGGGACCTCCGGCTACCTGCTGGGTAATCCCCTTCAGGATCGTGTCGGGCTACCAGAGGAGGAGCCGGCCACCGTCTGAGAAAGCTGGAGTCTGTGAAGTAGATCAGAGCCTTCCTTAGGGTTGCTCACCGATAATGGCCGACCGTTCACGTCCACTATCAAACGAAATGGAAAACCCCACTTGTATTTGTATCCATTGTCGTGGAGGACTCTGTTGACGTCACATAGTTCCCTTCTGTTAAAAATGGTTGAAGGAGCTAAGTCCTTTGAAGATTTGCAGTTGGGAGTATTCGCATATTATTCGAGGGAAAAATCGTCTGGAGTTGGAAATTTGATCTTTTACTTTAAAGGAAAGAAATTTCAACACCACATCCCTCGATGGGTCGCCCTCTTTAGGTTTGGGGTGGAGGGCCCTGTGAGCCATTTCAATATGTAGAGGTTGATCCTTAAGAGCAGGAACCAGTTTCTGGAAAAGGTGCGACAGATACGTTTCCAGGTCGCGGAGAGTGAGGAATATTCTGGATTCGAAGATTACATTGTTTCTCCCTATTCTCCAGATCTTCGGCCTTGTCCCGTAGAAATTCCACTTCCCGATATAGATGATTGACATCCTGAGAAAATTCCAGTAGGCCTTTGGAGTTGGAGTCGACTTTAGTCTCCAGTGCAGCAGTACGGTTAGAGAGGGAGGTTAAATCGTTTCGTAAATCTGCAAATAATTGCTGGAAATTGGTAGGGAGAGTTTTGCTCAAGTCCCACATCATCTCCCGGATATCATTTTTAGTAGCAAAAGAGTCTTCAGAGGACGCAGCTACTTCTGGGGAGTTAGCCGGAGAAGCCGGGAGTCAGACGATTGAAGCGATGTTGGTCATGAAAGGTGTTGCATAATTCCCTGTTGTGTATTCTTTTTCACCTTGTTGTTTGTGGACATGGTGAAGCTGGAACAGAGCGAATATGATAAACAAGCAAAGCCGTAGATGTTCCGGGTGAACAGTAGAGGAGGGTTCAAAACATAGCCGCCACAGGAAGTCACCCCATGATGGAGATCGCTGGAGGCAAGGAAACAGAGAAGACTGTGCCACACACGTAGACCTGTAGATCCCCTCAGCAAACGAAGTGGCAGGAACACAGCGAGAGGTGGCCAGCACGAATCCCCAGTTCCGTGTGTCTGGGATCATCAGGGGAGTCTTGGGCCAAAGCAATGTTGTCTAAAGGCTGGGTCACAGCTGCCCATTCCTGCCCAGTGTTTTGGCGGACCCTGCCACTGGTCCCAGGTGCGGTACAGCTTGATGGGGGACAGGGTGAACTCTCGAGGCTATGGGCTCAATAAGTGGGGGTCTCCAACACGGAAAGCAGGCAACCTTTTAATAACAGAGGACAGCAGGGGGCGAGAGTGGGTGTTGGGTAGTTGTAAGGGCGCAGTTTAGGGCTTCCCTACCTTACAGCCCAACCACATTTCACCCAGGAACAGCTACTGGAGGCAGGCAGTGAGCAGAGTCCAGGGGGGAGCCTTACCCCCTGAGCTGTCTGTGGCAGTGCTGCAGGCAAGATGGCCGCCGCTTGTAGGAGGCTTGTGAAAGACAGCTAGTGTGCGCTGTGCGCCGAGTCCTGAGCGCCCATCCATGGGCTAACCGGGGCCTGCCACGGGTGGTGAGGAGGCCAGAGGGTGCAGGGGAGGAGAAGGGAGGCATCCGTCACTATCCCGGAGTGTCCAGCGGGTTCGGCGGACGGCTTCCCAAATCGAGGTCCCGGCTGCAGCAGGGTGAGTAGGCCGCAACCTGCGGGGCTGTGAAAAACGGCCCCTGGCTCTGCAGCACCGTGGCAACCCCACCGGAGGGTAAGGCGGAGGGCAATTAGGGCGTGAAAGGGGTGAAATGCAGGCACGGCAGGCAGTTTTGGGAGTGTAGGAGCTGGAGCCCTGTGAAACTGCAGCCGCACTCCTCCGTCTCTAGGCCACGCCCCCGAACCTGAAAAAATGTATAGAAGTGGCTTCACATGGGCAGCACTAGAGGTATAACGTGTAACCATGGTGGCAGCACTGCCCCTCATATGTCAACAAACAAAATAGACCCCCACATGCACATTGGCCCATCAAGAATCTTCCCTGTGGGTCCTATGCCCAATTCACCCCTGAGTGGCAGATAGATAAGGAAAACAGACAAGACCCTGTATATACAACACACTGACAATTCTAACAGTTTACCATATGCCCGTATATACATTAATTACTAACATTTAATACAATTAGAATACCATCAGAAAACAGCCCATCAATTTTCCTACTAATCAACACTATACCACTATCTGTAGCCATAGAGTGTTTGATTACATATTTGTGAGCACATACATTTTCAATGTATAATATTAACTAAATGTGCTTGATTGAACTGTACTAATACAGTATACTCATTGTTACTGTATTTATGTATTGTTTTTAATAGTGATGAGCGAGGTTCGGTTTTACTCGGTTTTACTCGGTTTTACTCGGTTCTCAAAACGGCATCTTATTGGCTATCCAAAACACGTGACATCCGTGAGCCAATAAGATGCCGTTTTGAGAACCGAGTAAAACCGAGTAAAACCGAGTAAAACCGAATCCGCTCATCACTAGTTTTTAAATACTATTTTAATTTAGCAGCAGTACACCAGGAGTATTATTTTTCTTTATTGGCAATAGGATTCTGACATTCCTGGCATTCCTATTTGGTGGAGGTGCCTTAGTAGCTATACCCTTTAAAGTACGATTTGTCAGATTTTAGCAATTATAATAATCCTCTTTCTGAAGCAAAATAAATACATGTGGCCTCATTTAGAGCAAGGAGGTAATACCCATGCACAAACAAGGTGCAAATACAAAGTTCATTCTTCTTACATGAAAGAAATATATTGCTGCTACTGCATGTACAGACGGAGCCGCACTCATCTGGTGCGGCTCCATCGCATACGTGCACTCCTGGCGGGACTAGGTGCCTAGCCCAGCCACGGGAGTGCACAGAGACGATCCCATTCAAGTGAATGGGGCTCGTGCGCGTCACGGATGCACGTGCACCCCAGGCACGACGTTAGGTGCGCCCAGGCACAGACAGAGCCATGATTAGCGTGGCTTCATCTGTAGCACATAAGTACTGGACAGTTTTGTTTTTGCGCTGCAATTTAGTGTTGAGCTGGAACACACCCAACTCTAAGTGGCTGATTCTGAGGTGGCCGGAAATGGAGGCAAACTGCACATGCACATTGTGGTCACATCCATCCAATGATCTGCGTCCATCTCTGATTGAGCTCACACATCTATTTTATCCTTTCCCTGTGTACCCATTTTTGTCTGCAAAGAACATTGCACTTTTATTTATTTATTTAGTTATTTACATGTATTCTGTGAATTCTATTTTATTGTACACAAAAATATAACATAGAACAGTATACAGTTCCAATTTGACCTTGGAAAAAAAAATCAGAGGTGTACATATTGTAACACTGTCAGGGTACAAGGTGCCGTTTCCTGGGGTAAGTGGCAGCACGCAGCAGCTGAGGAATCACACAAGTCCAGTTTGTGGTGCAACTGGCCACAGCCAGTTTTATTAAACAGAAAATAAAACAAACACCAAAAGAAAATACCTTGCCTGTCCGGCACTAACTAAAACACAAGACGTTCCTAACTATCACTAAACAAAAACACAGAGTTCTCCAGTAAACACTGTATAGCTCACTTGTATAAAGAAGCGTGTTTCTCTCTTCAGAGAGTCTCCAGTCTCCCCAGGCAGTGTGCACCCACTAATCAGGCTAGCAGCCCTAAAAGGCTCTTGCACAGCTGAAAGCCCTGATTAGCCCTCTGTGAGGCCAAAGACCCGAACTGGGCCCAATGTCTGGAACTTGCCCTCTCTCTCTTTCAGGGCCCTTATCCGGCTTTTCCAATAAACTGAAAAGGTTCTGACAAAACAAAACATTTTCCTAGAAGTTTTCATTTTTCTAATATATGTAAGACAAGAACCTGGGACAAACATACCTGCCCTCAAACACTAGTCCAGTGTTCTTGTCACATATCCCCCTCCCCTGTTTCGACCTAGGGGCCGGAACACTTGTAGACCCCAAACAGAAGATGCGGGACAATGCATCTGCTTTGGCCAATTATGTACCCGGTCTATGTTCAACAGTAAACTTAAAATCCTGCAATGCTAGAAATGGTGCTATTGACAGCCATTTCGGTGTCGACGTACAGCAGCGTGGGCAGCCGGCGCCCACTACCAGGAAGGAGACAGTGATTAATTCCTCCACCGTTGAAAGGCCTGGGTAAGCTATATGCACGAGACTGTACTAATAGCGGCTTCAGCTTAAAAAGTCACTGCAATTTGTATGGAAGCATGTCCATTTAAGCTACCCAGCAAAAGCCTCTTTTCATTCATTTGGATAAAACTGTGAGCACTTAAGCTTTTCACTAAATGGTGGACATTTCATATCACATTCATATCGTTAAAATGTGGATGGACTCTTAAGGAAACCTCGAATGAATTTATATGATTAATCAGCCCATGCATGGAGCTTAATAGAAGAAACATCAGTTAATTATAAATGCTGCGTTTCCAATTGGAATACAGGTGGTCACATTTCTCCTAGGGAGTTTCTACAATGTGTCTTATATATTGTTACTATTTTAGCTACTAATGTTTGATACATATTATATGAGTTAACCACACAACAGGATACTTGGTTTATTTACAGAATTGTGATAGTTATATATCTTTTAACAATAAATTTTATCAATGCTGTTTAATGGTAGCGCTTCTCTGAGTATTTTTTGTTCTGTGACTAGTCTGAATTGTCTACCCAAGAGGTAATATCTCAAGGCATCTAGTACCCACTTAATGGCCAAAGCCTCCTTTTCCACAATGGCATACCTTTTTTCATGCTCATTGAGTTTCCTACTCAAATAAATGATAGGGTGTTCGTCCCGATCTCTGGTTTGGGACAACACAGACCCTATCCCTACCTCTGAGGCATCTGTCTGTACAACAAATTCTTTTGAAAAATCTGGTGTTATCATTACCGGTTGTGAACACAAAGCCACTTTTAATGTTTGGAACGCTTTTTCTGCATCAGGGTTCCATTTCACCATATTTGACTGCTTCCCTTTGGTAAGGTCTGACAAAGGCACTGATGTTGTCGCAAAATTGGGAATAAACCGTCTATAGTACCCAGTTATTCCCAAAAAAGCCCTTACCTGTTTTTTATTCACTGGACGAGGCCAGTTTTGAATAGCATCAATTTTATTCAATTGGGGCCTAATCAGACCTCTGCCTATGGTGAAGCCCAAGTATTTGACCTCCTCCATTGCGAGGCAGCACTTCTTTGGGTTAGCAGTTAACCCTGCCTCTCTGATTGAGTCCAGTACTGCTTGTACTTTAACCAAATGGGACCCCAAGTCTGTACTGTGAATTACCACATCATCCAAATAGGCAGCTGCATATTTTCTATGGGGCCTCAAAATTTTATCCATCGCCCGTTGAAAGGTTGCTGGAGCCCCATGCAACCCAAAGGGTAACATCTTATACTGGTATAGCCCCTCCGGAACCGAAAAGGCTGTTTTTTCTTTTGCGCTATCAGTTAAAGGTATTTGCCAGTAACCTTTGGTCAGGTCCAACGTGGTGAGAAACCTGGCTGTTCCCAGCCTTTCTATAAGCTCATCCACATGGGGCATGGGGTATGCGTCAAATTTGGACACCTCATTTAACTTACGAAAGTCATTGCAGAAGCGTATGCTACCGTCTGGCTTCGGGATGAGAACTATGGGACTGGACCACTCACTGTTAGATTCCTCTATGACTCCAAGTTCTAACATGGTTTTAACTTCTTTAGAAACAGCTTCTCGCTGAGCTTCAGGAATCCTATATGGCTTTAAATGGACCCTGACCCCTGGTTCTGTGACAATGTCATGTTTTATTATGGTCGTTCGGCCAGGCAGCTCTGAAAATATCTCCCTATTTTGGATGAGAAATTCTTTAACCTGATTGTTCTGATCAGCTGATAATGTATCTGACACCTTTACTGCTGGAAGCAACCGAGGTGAAGACACCGAAGGGCAAGGCTCCGCTGACAGAGACAACCTATCTTTCCAGGGTTTGATTAAGTTAACATGGTAGATTTGTTCAGGTTTTCTCTTTCCCGGTTGGTATACTTTGTAATTAACCTCATTCACTTTTTCCCTAATCTCAAATGGACCCTGCCATTTAGCTAGGAACTTACTTTCCACAATGGGTACCAAAACAAGAACTCTATCTCCGGGAGCAAATTCCCGTATCTTGGCACTCTGGTTATATACCCTCTGTTGAGCACTTTGGGCCTGTTCCATATGCTCTCTGACAATAGGTACCACGGCTGCAATCCTATCCTGCATTTGTGTTACATGTTCAATAACGCTTCTATAAGGAGTGGGCTGTCCTTCCCACGTCTCTTTGGCAATGTCCAACAGCCCTCTGGGGTGTCTACCATACAACAAATCAAATGGAGAAAACCCCGTAGAGGACTGAGGAACTTCTCTGATGGCCATTAACAAGTAGGGCAACAAACAATCCCAGTTTTTCCCATCTCTATCAACAACCTTTTTTAACATACTTTTTAATGTTTTATTGAACCTTTCCACCAACCCATCAGTTTGGGGATGGTAGATGGACGTCCAGAGGTGAGTGACCTTAAATAATCTGCACAATTCTTTCATGATCCTTGACATAAATGGAGTACCTTGGTCAGTCAAAATTTCTTTTGGTATTCCCACTCTACTAAAAACCTGCACCAGCTCCCTAGCTATCGCCTTGGTTGTGATAGTGCGTAAAGGGATAGCCTCAGGATATCGAGTGGAATAGTCCATAATTACCAGGGTATACTGATGGCCCCGAGCGGACTTTAACAAGGGTCCCACGAGATCCATGGCTATTCTGTCAAACGGGACCTCTATAATAGGCATGGGAACTAGTGGGCTCCTGAAATGGGGTCTAGGGGCATGATACTGGCATTCAGGACAGGAAGAACAATATTCAGACACTTCTTTATAAACCCCTGGCCAAAAGAACCTTTGTAAAACTCTTTCAGTGTTTTTTTCTGTCCCTAAATGTCCTGCTGTAACGTGACTATGAGCTAAATCTAGTACCGTTCTCCGATAAGGCTGGGGAACTACCAGCTGTTCCACCACAACCTCACCCTTTTTGACAATGTGGTACAAGAGCTCATTACAGATGGCCATGTGTTAGGGTCTCCTGCCCTGTGCTGCCACGTCGTCATGGCAACCGGGAGACAAGTGCTAGTGGAGTAACCTGAGCGCAGCTGATACTCCGGTTCGGGTCTTTTGCTGTGCAGTGGTTATAGGCTCTGTGCACGGCAGGGGATCCGGTGCTGGTTTTTGTGCTCACAGTCTGTGAGGTCTGAGTGGGGCGTGGACAGCACCTGCTTTATAAGGCCTCTTTTCAGGGTAAGCAGATGCTGCTGAATCTCTGTTGGTTAGTCAGTTCATGAAAGTTAGCCAGTACTGTGTAGCTTTGTATTTGTTTGTTGCTTACTGCAAATAGGCCTGGGGATTTGGTATTACACTCTGCCAATCCAGACCTAGCAGTAAGACTGGAGTCAGTCGTTTAGCTTGCTGGGGTTCTGTTATTACTCTGTGAACTTAGCAAGTTTGCGGCTGTATTCTAACACTTGCCTGTCTAATCCTGTCTCACTGTGCTAGGTGTCAGGGGTCAGTTTAGTGGCAGTAAGCTTAAACCTGTGCACTGCAAGTGAGAATCAGGATTGTGGAGGCTCTCCTTGTGTCTATCATTCCATCTCTGACCAAGGAGTTTACTGCCACACCCGTTGGTAACCCTTTAGGGTTTTGCTGTTGCCCTTAGCAACAGCATTTCGGGTTCTCTACGTATTAAAACACAACATCTTGCTTTTTACATCTGAGCAGTTCTAATACAAGGGAGATACCCAGTTCCTTAGCCTCTGGGCTTCTCTGTTCACTGTGTGTGTATTTTGTTACCCTATCACCTTCTGTGTACGTTATGTCATATTCCCCAGTTTGTCTGTGAGTCCATTTGTTTTGCATAACAGTTCAAACACCAGTACATTCCTGCAGACACTGGAGTGCATAACAGTTCTGACACTAGTACTTTCCTGCAGGCACTGGTGTGCATAACATATTCAGCAGCCTAATACTCCTGTTGAAATTTTGTGGGAATATGGAGCATACCCCTCAAAATACGTTGCAACAGGTGGTCGATCAGGTGCAGGTCCTGACTCGACAATTTAATGATTTGTCCATTAAAATGCACACCTCCCAGGCTGCTGGCGGAGCTCCCGCAGCAGCAGCACCTGCAGGGGTTAAGGAGCCGAAAGTAAATCTCCCGGATCGTTTTTCTGGAGATCGCTCGCAGTTCTTTTGTTTCAAGGAGAGCTGCAAGCTATACTTCCGGCTTAGGCCTCAGTCTTCTGGGTCGGAGATTCAGCGGGTGGGCATAGTGATTTCCTTGCTACAAGGAGACCCACAGGTCTGGGCATATGGGTTGCAGCCTGACTGTCCGTCGCTTAAAAGTGTTGATGCTTTTTTTACGGCACTGGGCATGTTGTATGATGACCCTGACAAGACGGCCTCAGCCGAGGCTCAGATTTCGATCCTTAAGCAAGGGCGAAGGCCAGTTGAGGTTTACTGTACGGAGTTTCGGAGGTTGGCCCATGATACCCAGTGGAATGACCCAGCCCTGAAACACCAGTACCGAAGAGGTCTTTCTAACCAGATAAAGGACCAACTGGTACAATATCCCTTGCCTGATAGCTTGGATCAGCTCATGCAGTTATCCATCCGGGTGGATAGACGGCTGAGAGAGCGTAGGCTTGAAAGGGAGACTGAGATTTCCTTCCTTCCCAAGGGAACCTCAGACTCTGAGGAATTTTCTGAGGAGCCTATGCAGATTGGGGCTACCCGCCTCTCCTCGCGTGAGAAGACGCGGAGGAGACAGCAGGGGTTGTGTTTGTACTGTGGGAATAAAGGTCATGTGGTAGTATCATGCCCAGAAAAGCCGGAAAACTTCAGGGCCTGAGGGTGATGGGAAATATCCTGTCAGGCCAGAAGTCAGAATTTCCCAAGAAGACTTATCATTCCGGTGACCTTGAAGATCCTCGGTCAAACTGTCAAGACTGAGGCCTTTGTGGACAGTGGGGCCGACGGGGTTTTTATGGACCGCCAATTCGCCCTAAAACACTCTGTTCCCTTAGTACCCTTGGCATCGGAAATTGAGATTTGTGGGTTAAACGGGGAACCATTATCCCAAGGTAAAATTACCTCTTGCACTAGCCAGATTTCTTTGTTTATTGGAGCCACACACTCTGAAAAATTGTCCTTTTATGTGACTGTCTGTACTTTTGCCCCATTGGTGTTGGGGTTACCCTGGTTAAGGGCCCACAATCCTCAATTTGACTGGGTCTCTGGGGAGATTCTTAGTTGGGGTACTGATTGTTTCAGGAGTTGCTTGAGCCTTCCAGTCAGGCTCTCGCAGCTAAGTTTGCCAGGATTGCCAGGGTGTTATGCAGATTTTGCGGACGTGTTCTCCAAAAAAGTTGCAGAGGTACTACCTCCCCATCGCCCCTATGACTGTGCCATTGATTTGTTGCCAAATGCTAAGCTTCCCAAGAGCAGGTTGTACTCCCTGTCACGTCCTGAGACTCAGGCTATGGCAGAGTACATTCAGGAGAACTTGGCTAAGGGATTTATCAGACCTTCACAGTCTCCAGTTGGGTCGGGGTTCTTCTTCGTGGGTAAAAAGGACGGTTCGTTGCGACCCTGCATCGACTTCAGGGAATTGAACCGTATCACGATTAAAAACTCATACCCACTGCCTCTCATTTCGGTCTTGTTTGACCAGCTTCGTACTGCCACCATTTGTTCTAAGATTGACCTACGCGGTGCGTACAATCTAATCCGAATAAGAGAGGGGGATGAATGGAAGACTGCTTTTAATACCCACTCAGGGCATTATGAATATTTGGTGATGCCTTTTGGGCTCTGTAATGCCCCGGCAGTCTTCCAGGATTTCATGAATGATGTGCTCAGGGAATATTTGGATAGATTCTTAGTTGTATACTTAGATGACATCCTAATCTTCTCCCATTCCCTGGAGGAACATCGGAAGCATGTACGCTTAGTCCTCCAGAAACTCAGAGACCACCGGCTTGGGGCGAAGCTGGAGAAGTGCGAATTTGAAGTTCAGCAAATCGCATTTCTAGGATATATTATCTCCCCAGAAGGTTTCCAAATGGAGGGTTCCAAGGTACAGGCAGTCCTGGATTGGGTGCAGCCCACTAGTTTGAAGGCGCTTCAGCGTTTCCTGGGCTTTGCGAATTTTTATAGACGATTTATCGCTGGATTTTCGTCTATAGTGGCGCCCTTGGTGGCACTCACTAAGAAAGGGGCGGATGTTGCTCACTGGTCTTGTGAGGCTAAAGCGGCTTTTGCCCGTCTCAAAAGGGCATTTGTTTCGGCCAAGGTGCTGCGACACCCAGATCCAGAGCGTCCTTTTGTGGTGGAGGTGGATGCCTCCGAGATGGGTATTGGGGCAGTGCTTTCTCAGATGGGAGTGTCTGATAATCGCCTTCATCCCTGTGCTTACTTTTCCCGTAAATTTTCGCCTGCCGAGATGAATTATGACGTGGGTAACCGGGAATTGTTGGCTATTAAGGATGCACTCGAGGAGTGGAGACACTGGCTTGAGGGGGCTAAGTTTGTGGTCTCAATTCTCACTGACCATAAGAATCTGGCATATTTAGAGTCAGCGAAGCGTCTCAATGCCAGGCAGGCACGATGGGCTTTGTTTTTTGCTCGCTTTAATTTTTTGATAACATATCGCCCTGGGTCAAAAAACATCAAGGCTGATGCGCTCTCGCGGAGTTTTGCTCCAATCCAGGAGACCACCGAGGAGCCGTTGCCCATTGTTTCCCCATCATGTATTAAAGTGGGCATTACCCAGGACCTCTTATCATTAGTCCTTAGAGCACAGGAGCAGGCTCCTCCAGACCTTCCGGTAGGTCTTTTGTTTGTGCCTCCTAGGTTAAGACAGCGAGTGTTCCTGGAATTCCATGCCAAGAAGTCGGCAGGTCACCCGGGTATTGCCAGAACTCGGGAGTTGCTATCTAGGGCGGTGTGGTGGCCCTCGGTGGCTAAGGATGTGGATCAGTGGGTTCGGGCATGTGACATCTGTGCCCGAAATAAGACTCCTAGAGGGGTTCCTGTTGGCCCATTACATCCACTCTCTATCCCATCTAAGCCATGGACCCACATTTCAATGGATTTTGTGGTGGACTTGCCCAAATCCTCGGGGATGACAGCCATCTGGGTTGTCGTTGACAGGTTTTCGAAGATGGCGCACTTCGTTCCACTGGTTGGGCTGCCATCAGCCAGACGCCTGCCTGAATTATTTATGCTGCATGTTGTGCGTCTCCACGGGTTGCCACTTGATGTGGTCTCTGACCGCGGATCCCAGTTTGTGGCCAAATTCTGGAGGGCATTTTGTTCCGATCTCCAGATTTCTGTCAGCTTGTCGTCAGGCTACCATCCGCAGTCTAATGGGCAGACTGAAAGGGTGAACCAGTCCTTGGAGCAGTTCCTCAGGTGTTATGTCTCCAAGTGTCAGACTGACTGGGTTGCTCATCTGTCCATGGCGGAGTTTGCCTATAACAACGCGGCTCACTCTGCTACAGGGATCTCTCCCTTCCTTTGTGTGTATGGGCATCATCCTAAGGCCAATTCTTTTGACCCCCTGGACTCCACGCCTGGTGGTTCCTCTGTGGTTTCGGTCCTTAGAGGTATTTGGCGGAAAGTGAAGAAAGCCCTTGTGTCTGTGTCATTAGTGACCAAAAGGGTTTTTGATAAGCGGAAAAGACCCTGCAGCTTCAAATTAGGAGACTTCGT
The DNA here is from genome assembly GCF_028390025.1 of Pseudophryne corroboree. Classification (NCBI taxonomy): domain Eukaryota; kingdom Metazoa; phylum Chordata; class Amphibia; order Anura; family Myobatrachidae; genus Pseudophryne; species Pseudophryne corroboree. The sequence goes on from NC_086444.1 coordinate 836,570,528, forward strand.
CTGGTTGTCTACCAAGAATTTGAAGTTGAGACAGCCATCTCATAAGTTAGGGCCCCGGTTCATCGGCCCTTATAAGATCACCAGGGTTATCAATCCGGTGGCATTTCAGTTAGATCTACCCCGTTCTTTGGGTATCAATAAAACATTTCATTGTTCCCTTTTAAAACGGGCGATTAGTAATCCTTCTTCCAGTGGAAGACCTTCCCCTCTTCTGATACGTGGCCAGAGGGAGTTTGTTGTTGAAAGGATTCTTGACTCCAAGGTGGTTCGGGGTCGGCTGTCATTTTTGGTGCACTGGAAGGGGTATGGCCCGGAGGAGCGGTCGTGGGTGCGCAGTTGTGATCTTCATGCCCCCAGACTGATACGCTCTTTCTTCTCGCAGTTCCCCGATAAACCCGGTGGTAGGGGTTCTTTGACCCCTCGTCAGAGGGGGGGTACTGTTAGGGTCTCCTGCCCTGTGCTGCCACGTCGTCATGGCAACCGGGAGACAAGTGCTAGTGGAGTAACCTGAGCGCAGCTGATACTCCGGTTCGGGTCTTTTGCTGTGCAGTGGTTATAGGCTCTGTGCACGGCAGGGGATCCGGTGCTGGTTTTTGTGCTCACAGTCTGTGAGGTCTGAGTGGGGCGTGGACAGCACCTGCTTTATAAGGCCTCTTTTCAGGGTAAGCAGATGCTGCTGAATCTCTGTTGGTTAGTCAGTTCATGAAAGTTAGCCAGTACTGTGTAGCTTTGTATTTGTTTGTTGCTTACTGCAAATAGGCCTGGGGATTTGGTATTACACTCTGCCAATCCAGACCTAGCAGTAAGACTGGAGTCAGTCGTTTAGCTTGCTGGGGTTCTGTTATTACTCTGTGAACTTAGCAAGTTTGCGGCTGTATTCTAACACTTGCCTGTCTAATCCTGTCTCACTGTGCTAGGTGTCAGGGGTCAGTTTAGTGGCAGTAAGCTTAAACCTGTGCACTGCAAGTGAGAATCAGGATTGTGGAGGCTCTCCTTGTGTCTATCATTCCATCTCTGACCAAGGAGTTTACTGCCACACCCGTTGGTAACCCTTTAGGGTTTTGCTGTTGCCCTTAGCAACAGCATTTCGGGTTCTCTACGTATTAAAACACAACATCTTGCTTTTTACATCTGAGCAGTTCTAATACAAGGGAGATACCCAGTTCCTTAGCCTCTGGGCTTCTCTGTTCACTGTGTGTGTATTTTGTTACCCTATCACCTTCTGTGTACGTTATGTCATATTCCCCAGTTTGTCTGTGAGTCCATTTGTTTTGCATAACAGTTCAAACACCAGTACATTCCTGCAGACACTGGAGTGCATAACAGTTCTGACACTAGTACTTTCCTGCAGGCACTGGTGTGCATAACATATTCAGCAGCCTAATACTCCTGTTGAAATTTTGTGGGAATATGGAGCATACCCCTCAAAATACGTTGCAACAGGTGGTCGATCAGGTGCAGGTCCTGACTCGACAATTTAATGATTTGTCCATTAAAATGCACACCTCCCAGGCTGCTGGCGGAGCTCCCGCAGCAGCAGCACCTGCAGGGGTTAAGGAGCCGAAAGTAAATCTCCCGGATCGTTTTTCTGGAGATCGCTCGCAGTTCTTTTGTTTCAAGGAGAGCTGCAAGCTATACTTCCGGCTTAGGCCTCAGTCTTCTGGGTCGGAGATTCAGCGGGTGGGCATAGTGATTTCCTTGCTACAAGGAGACCCACAGGTCTGGGCATATGGGTTGCAGCCTGACTGTCCGTCGCTTAAAAGTGTTGATGCTTTTTTTACGGCACTGGGCATGTTGTATGATGACCCTGACAAGACGGCCTCAGCCGAGGCTCAGATTCCGATCCTTAAGCAAGGGCGAAGGCCAGTTGAGGTTTACTGTACGGAGTTTCGGAGGTTGGCCCATGATACCCAGTGGAATGACCCAGCCCTGAGACACCAGTACCGAAGAGGTCTTTCTAACCAGATAAAGGACCAACTGGTACAATATCCCTTGCCTGATAGCTTGGATCAGCTCATGCAGTTATCCATCCGGGTGGATAGACGGCTGAGAGAGCGTAGGCTTGAAAGGGAGACTGAGATTTCCTTCCTTCCCAAGGGAACCTCAGACTCTGAGGAATTTTCTGAGGAGCCTATGCAGATTGGGGCTACCCGCCTCTCCTCGCGTGAGAAGACGCGGAGGAGACAGCAGGGGTTGTGTTTGTACTGTGGGAATAAAGGTCATGTGGTAGTATCATGCCCAGAAAAGCCGGAAAACTTCAGGGCCTGAGGGTGATGGGAAATATCCTGTCAGGCCAGAAGTCAGAATTTCCCAAGAAGACTTATCATTCCGGTGACCTTGAAGATCCTCGGTCAAACTGTCAAGACTGAGGCCTTTGTGGACAGTGGGGCCGACGGGGTTTTTATGGACCGCCAATTCGCCCTAAAACACTCTGTTCCCTTAGTACCCTTGGCATCGGAAATTGAGATCTGTGGGTTAAACGGGGAACCATTATCCCAAGGTAAAATTACCTCTTGCACTAGCCAGATTTCTTTGTTTATTGGAGCCACACACTCTGAAAAATTGTCCTTTTATGTGACTGTCTGTACTTTTGCCCCATTGGTGTTGGGGTTACCCTGGTTAAGGGCCCACAATCCTCAATTTGACTGGGTCTCTGGGGAGATTCTTAGTTGGGGTACTGATTGTTTCAGGAGTTGCTTGAGCCTTCCAGTCAGGCTCTCGCAGCTAAGTTTGCCAGGATTGCCAGGGTGTTATGCAGATTTTGCGGACGTGTTCTCCAAAAAAGTTGCAGAGGTACTACCTCCCCATCGCCCCTATGACTGTGCCATTGATTTGTTGCCAAATGCTAAGCTTCCCAAGAGCAGGTTGTACTCCCTGTCACGTCCTGAGACTCAGGCTATGGCAGAGTACATTCAGGAGAACTTGGCTAAGGGATTTATCAGACCTTCACAGTCTCCAGTTGGGTCGGGGTTCTTCTTCGTGGGTAAAAAGGACGGTTCGTTGCGACCCTGCATCGACTTCAGGGAATTGAACCGTATCACGATTAAAAACTCATACCCACTGCCTCTCATTTCGGTCTTGTTTGACCAGCTTCGTACTGCCACCATTTGTTCTAAGATTGACCTACGCGGTGCGTACAATCTAATCCGCATAAGAGAGGGGGATGAATGGAAGACTGCCTTTAATACCCACTCAGGGCATTATGAATATTTGGTGATGCCTTTTGGGCTCTGTAATGCCCCGGCAGTCTTCCAGGATTTCATGAATGATGTGCTCAGGGAATATTTGGATAGATTCTTAGTTGTATACTTAGATGACATCCTAATCTTCTCCCATTCCCTGGAGGAACATTGGAAGCATGTACGCTTAGTCCTCCAGAAACTCAGAGACCACCGGCTTGGGGCGAAGCTGGAGAAGTGCGAATTTGAAGTTCAGCAAATCGCATTTCTAGGATATATTATCTCCCCAGAAGGTTTCCAAATGGAGGGTTCCAAGGTACAGGCAGTCCTGGATTGGGTGCAGCCCACTAGTTTGAAGGCGCTTCAGCGTTTCCTGGGCTTTGCGAATTTTTATAGACGATTTATCGCTGGATTTTCGTCTATAGTGGCGCCCTTGGTGGCACTCACTAAGAAAGGGGCGGATGTTGCTCACTGGTCTTGTGAGGCTAAAGCGGCTTTTGCCCGTCTCAAAAGGGCATTTGTTTCGGCCAAGGTGCTGCGACACCCAGATCCAGAGCGTCCTTTTGTGGTGGAGGTGGATGCCTCTGAGATGGGTATTGGGGCAGTGCTTTCTCAGATGGGAGTGTCTGATAATCGCCTTCATCCCTGTGCTTACTTTTCCCGTAAATTTTCGCCTGCCGAGATGAATTATGACGTGGGTAACCGGGAATTGTTGGCTATTAAGGATGCACTCGAGGAGTGGAGACACTGGCTTGAGGGGGCTAAGTTTGTGGTCTCAATTCTCACTGACCATAAGAATCTGGCATATTTAGAGTCAGCGAAGCGTCTCAATGCCAGGCAGGCACGATGGGCTTTGTTTTTTGCTCGCTTTAATTTTTTGATAACATATCGCCCTGGGTCAAAAAACATCAAGGCTGATGCGCTCTCGCGGAGTTTTGCTCCAATCCAGGAGACCACCGAGGAGCCGTTGCCCATTGTTTCCCCATCATGTATTAAAGTGGGCATTACCCAGGACCTCTTATCATTAGTCCTTAGAGCACAGGAGCAGGCTCCTCCAGACCTTCCGGTAGGTCTTTTGTTTGTGCCTCCTAGGTTAAGACAGCGAGTGTTCCTGGAATTCCATGCCAAGAAGTCGGCAGGTCACCCGGGTATTGCCAGAACTCGGGAGTTGCTATCTAGGGCGGTGTGGTGGCCCTCGGTGGCTAAGGATGTGGATCAGTGGGTTCGGGCATGTGACATCTGTGCCCGAAATAAGACTCCTAGAGGGGTTCCTGTTGGCCCATTACATCCACTCTCTATCCCATCTAAGCCATGGACCCACATTTCAATGGATTTTGTGGTGGACTTGCCCAAATCCTCGGGGATGACAGCCATCTGGGTTGTCGTTGACAGGTTTTCGAAGATGGCGCACTTCGTTCCACTGGTTGGGCTGCCATCAGCCAGACGCCTGCCTGAATTATTTATGCTGCATGTTGTGCGTCTCCACGGGTTGCCACTTGATGTGGTCTCTGACCGCGGATCCCAGTTTGTGGCCAAATTCTGGAGGGCATTTTGTTCCGATCTCCAGATTTCTGTCAGCTTGTCGTCAGGCTACCATCCGCAGTCTAATGGGCAGACTGAAAGGGTGAACCAGTCCTTGGAGCAGTTCCTCAGGTGTTATGTCTCCAAGTGTCAGACTGACTGGGTTGCTCATCTGTCCATGGCGGAGTTTGCCTATAACAACGCGGCTCACTCTGCTACAGGGATCTCTCCCTTCCTTTGTGTGTATGGGCATCATCCTAAGGCCAATTCTTTTGACCCCCTGGACTCCACGCCTGGTGGTTCCTCTGTGGTTTCGGTCCTTAGAGGTATTTGGCGGAAAGTGAAGAAAGCCCTTGTGTCTGTGTCATTAGTGACCAAAAGGGTTTTTGATAAGCGGAAAAGACCCTGCAGCTTCAAATTAGGAGACTTCGTCTGGTTGTCTACCAAGAATTTGAAGTTGAGACAGCCATCTCATAAGTTAGGGCCCCGGTTCATCGGCCCTTATAAGATCACCAGGGTTATCAATCCGGTGGCATTTCAGTTAGATCTACCCCGTTCTTTGGGTATCAATAAAACATTTCATTGTTCCCTTTTAAAACGGGCGATTAGTAATCCTTCTTCCAGTGGAAGACCTTCCCCTCTTCTGATACGTGGCCAGAGGGAGTTTGTTGTTGAAAGGATTCTTGACTCCAAGGTGGTTCGGGGTCGGCTGTCATTTTTGGTGCACTGGAAGGGGTATGGCCCGGAGGAGCGGTCGTGGGTGCGCAGTTGTGATCTTCATGCCCCCAGACTGATACGCTCTTTCTTCTCGCAGTTCCCCGATAAACCCGGTGGTAGGGGTTCTTTGACCCCTCGTCAGAGGGGGGGTACTGTTAGGGTCTCCTGCCCTGTGCTGCCACGTCGTCATGGCAACCGGGAGACAAGTGCTAGTGGAGTAACCTGAGCGCAGCTGATACTCCGGTTCGGGTCTTTTGCTGTGCAGTGGTTATAGGCTCTGTGCACGGCAGGGGATCCGGTGCTGGTTTTTGTGCTCACAGTCTGTGAGGTCTGAGTGGGGCGTGGACAGCACCTGCTTTATAAGGCCTCTTTTCAGGGTAAGCAGATGCTGCTGAATCTCTGTTGGTTAGTCAGTTCATGAAAGTTAGCCAGTACTGTGTAGCTTTGTATTTGTTTGTTGCTTACTGCAAATAGGCCTGGGGATTTGGTATTACACTCTGCCAATCCAGACCTAGCAGTAAGACTGGAGTCAGTCGTTTAGCTTGCTGGGGTTCTGTTATTACTCTGTGAACTTAGCAAGTTTGCGGCTGTATTCTAACACTTGCCTGTCTAATCCTGTCTCACTGTGCTAGGTGTCAGGGGTCAGTTTAGTGGCAGTAAGCTTAAACCTGTGCACTGCAAGTGAGAATCAGGATTGTGGAGGCTCTCCTTGTGTCTATCATTCCATCTCTGACCAAGGAGTTTACTGCCACACCCGTTGGTAACCCTTTAGGGTTTTGCTGTTGCCCTTAGCAACAGCATTTCGGGTTCTCTACGTATTAAAACACAACATCTTGCTTTTTACATCTGAGCAGTTCTAATACAAGGGAGATACCCAGTTCCTTAGCCTATGGGCTTCTCTGTTCACTGTGTGTGTATTTTGTTACCCTATCACCTTCTGTGTACGTTATGTCATATTCCCCAGTTTGTCTGTGAGTCCATTTGTTTTGCATAACAGTTCAAACACCAGTACATTCCTGCAGACACTGGAGTGCATAACAGTTCTGACACTAGTACTTTCCTGCAGGCACTGGTGTGCATAACACCATGTGGGGATACATAACCCTGTCACCTGGTACCACAGGTTCCCCATTAACAATCTTAGCATTCTCTCTAGCCTTTATCAAGGTAGGATCCTTTAACTGTTCAGACGCAAACAGATCCTTCTTTACCTCCAGGTCAGGCACGCTTTCAGTTCTAACTACTATGTCTCTGTTCCCAGCAAGAGGTTCCTCACTGTACTCCCCATCTGTCACTTCCCCAGCCAAACAAGCAAAAGGCAAAGGGTCAGAAAGCTCCGAAGACACATGTACATTCATAAAATCACCAGTATTATCAACTGGCTCTTTACTTCTCACATCTGTTGATAAACGTGATTCCCACAGTTTCCAAAAATGAGGAAAATCCCTCCCTATTATGGCCTCATGCACCAAGGTGGGGACCAGTCCTACTTTAACCTTTGCTGACCCACAACAAGTTTCTATATTCACTTCAGCAGTGACATAATGTTGGGTATCCCCATGTATGCAAGTTACCCCAATAGGTATTTGCTGGACCTTTAAGGGGTTCACTAACCCAGCTTTCACGAGGGTAACTAAACTTCCTGAATCTAGCAAGGACTCTACCCAGTTACCCTCTAAGAACACATCACACATTTGTTTTTCCAGCTCAGGTGAAGGTATCACAGTACAGGCTAACCTAGCAAAGAAAGACAGCATCACATTGCATGGGTTCTTGCGTGACTGGGCAATTGGCAATAACATGACCTGGCATACCACACCTAAAACATTTAACCACACGATTATCAACCCGTTTGGGCAGCATAGACCGTTCTAGCCCCATTGGCCTATCTCCAGGGCCAGTGTTTACAGTCTCTCCAGCCTTGCGTTCTCTTAACCGCCCAGCAACATTTTCCCACGGAACGGTCTTACCAGTCTTTACTGAAGGGCGCTGTCGAGGATCTATGGGTTGCTAGGTGGTCATCAGTAGTTCCTCTGCCGCCAAATACCTCTCTACCATGTCCACTAATTGGTCAGCAGTATCTGGGTTTCCATGGCTCACCCACTTGCGCAGGACCATGGGCAAAGATCTCAAATAGCGGTCCATGACGACTCTTTCAACCATCTGGGGACCAGTTAATGTCTCTGGCTGTAACCATTTTTTTGTTAGCTGAATAAGGTCGTGCATCTGGGAGCGCGGAGGCTTCTCCATGGCGTACACCCAACGGTGCACCCGTTGTGCTCGTACTGACAGCGTGACTCCCAGGCGGGTCAGGATCTCAGTCTTTAGTTTATCATAGTCCCGAGCCTCAGCAGGGCTAAAATTAAAGTACGCTTTTTGGGGCTCACCTGACAAAAAAGGTGCCAGCAGACTGGCCCACTGTGCTTTCGGCCAGTTCTCACGCTCTGCAGTCCTTTCAAACGTGGTCAGGTAGGCCTCCACATCATCAGCCTCTCATTTTCTGCAGGAAGTGCAGGCCCGTATAGAATTAGAGCTGGTCGGAGCACTGACAGCCACATTTCCAACCCGAGCTGCAAGTCTCTGCACCACTTCTGCTAAGGCCTCTCTATCCTGATGCTGTTGCCTCCAATTTTCCTCCATTGCCACCTGCTGCTGTCTGTTGGCCTCCTGATGTAGTCTCCAATTTTCCTCCATAGCCACCTGCTGCTGTCTGTTGGTCTCCTGCTGAGCCGCTGTAGCTTGCAGCAGGGCTTTAAGCAGTTCCTCCATGTCGACAGATTTTTCAGGCGGCTTTGTAGCTGCATTCACCAAGGACATATATCAAACCCTCGGGGTGAGTCTTAGCAACTTCACACTGAGCTGTATCTGCATAAACCACCATTTTCTGCAGGCCTCATAAAGCTGCTGCTTTCACTTATGCGCAGAGCGGCATGCTCGCATTCTCCAACAAGTTGTAACACTGTCAGGGTACAAGGTGCCGTTTCCTGGGGTAAGTGGCAGCACGCAGCAGCTGAGGAATCACAATAGTCCAGTTTGTGGTGCAACTGGCCACAGCCAGTTTTATTAAACAGAAAATAAAACAAACACCAAAAGAAAATACCTTGCCTGTCCGGCACTAACTAAACACAAGACGTTTCTAACTATCACTAAACAAAAACACAGAGTTCTCCAGTAAACACTGTATAGCTCACTTGTATAAAGAAGTGTGTTTCTCTCTTCAGAGAGTCTCCAGTCTCCCCAGGCAGTCTGCACCCACTAATCAGGCTAGCAGCCCTAAAAGGCTCTTGCACAGCTGAAAGCCCTGATTAGCCCTCTGTGAGGCCAAAGACCCGAACTGGGCCCAATGTCTGGAACTTGCCCTATCTCTCTTTCAGGGCCCTTTATCCAGCTTTTCCAATAAACTGAAAAGGTTCTGACAAAACAAAACATTTTCCTAGAAGTTTTCATTTTTCTAATACATGTAAGACAAGAACCTGGGACAAACATACCTGCCCTCAAACACTATTCCAGTGTTCGTGTCACAATATCAACTACAGCAATGGAAATAAAAGAAAATAAACATACACTAAAGGAAAATAGCCAGTATTGCGGAAAAGCAAAGGCAAGATGGTGGGAGGTGGGGGGAATTGAATGTTGGGGTAAAAATAGATAGCAGGCAAAACCTCCATAAAATATACAACAATACATGAAAAGAAACCAGAGAATTGTAGGGTAAGACAATCTCAGGGGTTGGGTATGGGTGACCGGCAGTTGGAAGACCACCGTTCACCATGCTGACGCCGGAATCCTGGTGTTAAGATTGCCGGCAGAAGGGGAAGGGGTGAGGGGAGGGTTAGCAAAACTAAGCCCCTTGCGGGATCAGTGGCTCACTGCGCTCGCCACATGTTCTATTCCCACTTTATGAGTGTTGTGGACACCCACGAGCGGGAATAGTCCCTGTCAGTCGGCATGCTGACTGTCAGTGTCTGTATAGTGACTGGCGGTCACATAGCCGCATCCTAATTTCAGCAAGTATGAGGGAAATAAACTGGCAGGAGATCTATCATGCAATCTGCCTCAGCATAATCCATTTATATGCTCAAAAATTTAATAAATGCTATTTTGAGACTAGATGGGAAGGATATCAATGTACGCTCCCCATTTTTTCTAAAACCATTTAGTTCCTGCTTCTATATCAAGAGTGCCCATTGGCTTTTCTATAATGAGTGCAATGTGTGCGGTACACACGGGCCCGAGTCCAGGAGGCCCATATCGCACACATTGCACCCATATTTTAATACTTACCTCTCCAGAGTCCAGCGTCAGGCGCTACAGCCACTTGCAAAAATCTTGCCATGTTTCCAGAGACCTGCACATGTGCAGTAGATTCCAGCATGATGCCGGAGACTACTGCGCTGTGCAGAGGAGGGGGCCAACCTAGAGTCTGCACGGGGGACCCCTCCTCTGTTAAAATGCCCCTAAGAGTGGCCATATGTTGTTTCAGGGACGTGCAGTCAGGGGAGGCAGGGGAGGCAGTGCCTCCCCTGTCATTTATGATGAAAATAATACAAGGAAGATACATATGACACATATGTGTCATATGTATCTTCGTTATAATACTCTAATCATTTTGAGACTTTAGACTAGTATAGGAGGCACTGCTAGCAGTGCCTCCCGTTGTCAGTGTTAATGGGCATAAATTGGGGGGCGGGGCCAAGGACTGGGCTGCAAAAGCCCATTGAAAAAAATAAGAATTTACTTACCGATAATTCTATTTCTCATAGTCCGTAGTGGATGCTGGGGACTCCGTAAGGACCATGGGGAATAGCGGCTCCGCAGGAGTCTGGGCACAAAAGTAAAAGCTTTAGGACTACCTGGTGTGCACTGGCTCCTCCCCCTATGACCCTCCTCCAAGCCTCAGTTAGGATACTGTGCCCGGACGAGCGTACACAATAAGGAAGGATTTTGAATCCCGGGTAAGACTCATACCAGCCACACCAATCACACCGTACAACCTGTGATCTAAACCCAGTTAACAGCATGATAACAGAGGAGCCTCTAGAAAAGATGGCTCACTACAGCAATAACCCGATTTTTGGTAACAATAACTATGTACCAGTATTGCAGACAATCCGCACTTGGGATGGGCGCCCAGCATCCACTACGGACTATGAGAAATAGAATTATCGGTAAGTAAATTCTTATTTTCTCTGACGTCCTAGTGGATGCTGGGGACTCCGTAAGGACCATGGGGATTATACCAAAGCTCCCAAACGGGCGGGAGAGTGCGGATGACTCTGCAGCACCAATTGAGAGAACTCCAGGTCCTCCTCAGCCAGGGTATCAAATTTGTAGAATTTTACAAACGTATTTGCTCCTGACCAAGTAGCTGCTCGGCAAAGTTGTAAAGCCGAGACCCCTCGAGCAGCCGCCCAAGATGAGCCCACCTCCCTTGTGGAGTGGGCATTTACAGATATTTGGCTGTGGCAGGCCTGCCACAGAATGTGCAAGCTAAATTGTACTACAAATCCAACGAGCAATAGTCTGCTTAGAAGCAGGAGCACCCAGCTTGTTGGGTGCATACAGGATAAACAGCGAGTCAGATTTTCTGACTCCAGCCGTCCTGGAAACATATATTTTCAGGGCCCTGACAACGTCTAGCAACTTGGAGTCCTCCAAGTCCCTAGTAGCCGCAGGCACTACAATAGGTTGATTCAGGTGAAACGCTGAAAACCACTTTAGGGAGAAACTGAGGACAAGTCCTATATTCCGCCCTGTCCGAATGGAAAATCAGATGAGGGCTTTTACAGGATAAAGCCGCCAATTCTGACACGCACCTGGCCCAGGCCAGGGCCAACAGCATGACCACTTTCCATGTGAAATATTTTAACTCCACATATTTAAGTGGTTCAAACCAATGTGACTTTTGGAACCCAAAACCTACATTTAGATCCCAAGGTGCCACTGGAGGCACAAAGGAGGCTGTATATACAGTACCCCTTTCACAAACGTCTGAACTTCAGGGACTGAAGCTAGTTCTTTTTTGGAAGAAAATTGACAGGGCCGAAATTTGAACCTTAATGGACCCCCATTTCAGGCCCATAGACACTCCTGTTTGCAGGAAATGTAGGAATCGACCTAGTTGAAAATTCCTCCGTCGGGGCCTTACTGGCCTCGCACCACGCAACATATTTTCGCCAAATGCGGTGATAATGTTTTGCGGTTATATCTTTCCTGGCTTTGATCAGGATAGGAATGACTTCATCCGGAATGCCTTTCTCCTTCAGGATCCGGCGTTCAACCGCCTATCCTGTCAAACGCAGCCGCGGTAAGTCTTGGAACAGACAGGGTCCTTGCTGGAGCAGGTCCCTTCTTAGAGGTAGAAGCCACGGATCCTCCGTGAGCATCTCTTGAAGTTCCGGTTACCAAGTCCTTCTTGGCCAATCCGGAGCCACGAATATAGTGCTTACTCCTTTCCATCTTATAATTCTCAGTACCTTGGGTATGAGAGGCAGAGGAGGGAACACATACACTGACTGGTACACCCACTGTGTTACCAGAGCGTCTACAGCTATTGCCTGAGGGTCCCTTGACCTGGCGCAATACTTGTCGAGTTTTATAAACATGTGGAAGACTTTTAGGTGAAGTCCCCACTCTCCCGGGTGGGGGTCGTGTCTGCTGAGGAAGTCTGCTTCCCAGTTGTCCACTCCCGGAATGAATACTGCTGACAGTGCTATCCCATGATTTTCCGCCCAGCGAAGAATCCTTGCAGCTTCTGCCTTGCCCTCCTGCTTCTTGTGTCACCCTGTCTGTTTACATGGGTGACTGCCGTGATGTTGTCCGAATGGATCAACTCCGGGTGACCTTGAAGCAGAGGTCTTGCTGAGCTTAGAGCATTGTAAATGGCCCTTAGCTTCAGGATATTTATGTGAAGTGATGTCTCCAGGCTTGACCATAAGCTCTGGAAATTCCTTCCCTGTGTGACTGCTCCCCAGCCTCGCAGGCTGGCATCCGTGGTCACCAGGACCCAGTCCTGAATGTCGAATCTGCGGCCCTCTAGAAGATGAGCACTCTGCAACCACCACAGGAGAGACACCCTTGTGCTTGGTGACAGGGTTATCCGCTGATGCATCTGAAGATGCGACCCGGACCATTTGTCCAGCAGGTCCCACTGGAAAGTTCTTGCGTGGAATCTGCCGAATGGGATTGCTTCGTAGGAAGCCACCATTTTTCCCAGAACCCTTTCATTGATGTACTGAGACTTGGCTCGGTTATAGGAGGTTCCCGACTAGCTCGGATAACTCCCTGACTTTCTCCTCCGGGAGAAACATCTTTTTCTGGACTGTGTCCAGGATCATCCCTAGGAACAGAAGACGAGTCGTCGGAATCAGCTGCGATTTTGGAATATTGAGAATCCAATCGTGCTGCCGCAACACTACCTGAGATAGTGCTACACCGACCTCCAACTGTTCCCTGGATCTTACCCTTATCAGGGAATCGTCCAAGTAAGGGATAACTAAAATTCCCTTCCTTCGAAAGAGTATCATCATTTCGGCCATTACCTTGGTAAAGACCCGGGGTGCCGTGGACCATCCATACGGCAGCGTCTGAAACGGATAGTGACAGTTCTGTACCACAAACCTGAGGTACCCTTGGTGAGAAGGGTAAATTGGGACATGAAGGTAAGCATCCTTGATGTCCCGAGACATCATGTAGTCCCCTTCTTCCAGGTTCGCAATCACTGCTCTGAGTGACTCAATCTTGAATTTGAACCTCCGTATGTAAGTGTTCAAGATTTTAGATTTAGAATCGGTCTCACCGAGCCGTCCGGCTTCGGTACCACAACAGTGTGGAATAATACCCCGTTCCCTGTTGCAGGAGGGGTACCTTGATTATCACCTGCTTGGAATACAGCTTGTGAATGGCTTCCAAAACTGCCTCCCTGTCAGAGGGAGACATCGGTAAAGCCGACTTTAGGAAACGGCGAGGGGGAGACGTCTCGAATTCCAATTTGTACCCCTGAGATATCACCTGAAGGATCCAGGGGTCTAATTGCGAGTGAGCCCACTGCGCGCTGAAATTCATTGAGACGGGCCCCCACCGTGCCTGATTCTGCTTGTAAAGCCCCAGCGTCATACTGTGAGCTTGGCAGAGGCGGGAGAGGGCTTCTGTTCCTGGGAACTGGCTGATTTCTGCAGCCTTTTTCCTCTCCCTCTGTCACGGGGCAGAAAAGAGGAACCTTTTGCCCGCTTGCCCACGAAAGGACTGCGCCTGATAATACGGCGTCTTCTTATGTTGAGAGGCGACCTGGGGTACAAACGTGGATTTCCCAGCTGTTGCCGTGGCCACCAGGTCTGAAAGACCGACCCCAAATAACTCCTCCCCTTAATAAGGCAATACTTCCAAATGCCGTTTGGAATTCGCATCACCTGACCACTGTCGTGTCCATAACCCTCCACTGGCAGAAATGGACAACGCACTTAGACTTGATGCCAGTCGGCAAATATTCCGCTGTGCATCACGCATATATAGAAATGCATCTTTTAAATGCTCTATAGTCAATAATATACTGTCCCTATCTAGGGTATCAATATTTTCAGTCAGGGAATCCGACCACGCCAACCCAGCACTGCACATCCAGGCTGAGGCGATTGCTGGTCACAGTATAACACCAGTATGTGTGTAAATACATTTTAGGATACCCTCCTGCTTTCTATCAGCAGGATCCTTAAGGGCGGCCATCTCAGGAGAGGGTAGAGCCCTTGTTCTTACAAGCGTGTGAGCGCTTTATCCACCCTAGGGGGTGTTTCCCAACGCACCCTAACCTCTGGCGGGAAAGGATATAATGCCAATAACATTTTAGAAATTATCAGTTGTTATCGGGGGAAACCCACGCATCATCACACACCTCATTTAATTTCTCAGATTCAGGAAAACTACAGGTAGTTTTTCCTCACCGAACATAATACCCCTTTTTGGTGGTACTCGTATTATCAGAAATGTGTAAAACATTTTTCATTGCCTCAATCATGTAACGTGTGGCCCTACTGGAAGTCACATTTGTCTCTTCACCGTCGACACTGGAGTCAGTATCCGTGTCGGCGTCTATATCTGCCATCTGAGGTAACGGGCGCTTTAGAGCCCCTGACGGCCTATGAGACGTCTGGACAGGCAAAAGCTGAGTAGCCGGCTGTCTCATGTCAACCACTGTCTTTTATACAGAGCTGACACTGTCACGTAATTCCTTCCAACAGTTCATCCACTCAGGTGTCGACCCCCTAGGGGGTGACATCACTATTACAGGCAATCTGCTCCGTCTCCACATCATTTTTCTCTTCATACATGTCGACACAAACGTACCGACACACAGCACACACACAGGGAATGCTCTGATAGAGGACAGGACCCCACTAGCCCTTTGGGGAGACAGAGGGAGAGTTTGCCAGCACACACCAGAGCGCTATATATATATATATATATATATATATATATATATATATAGGGATAACCTTATATAAGTGTTTTCCCCCCTTATAGCTGCTGTATTGTTTATACTGCGCCTAATTAGTGCCCCTCTCTCTTTTTTAACCCTTTCTGTAGTGTAGTGACTGCAGGGGAGAGCCAGGGAGCTTCCCTCCAACGGAGCTGTGAGGGAAAATGGCGCCAGTGTGCTGAGGAGATAGGCTCCGCCCCCTTTTTGGCGGCCTTATCTCCCGTTTTTCTGTGTATTCTGGCAGGGGTTAAATGCATCCATATAGCCCAGGAGCTATATGTGATGCATTTTTTTGCCATCCAAGGTGTTTTTATTGCGTCTCAGGGCGCCCCCCCCCCAGCGCCCTGCACCCTCAGTGACCGGAGTGGGAAGTGTGCTGAGAGCAATGGCGCACAGCTGCAGTGCTGTGCGCTACCTTGTTGAAGACAGGACGTCTTCTGCCGCCGATTTTCCGGACCTCTTCTGTCTTCTGGCTCTGTAAGGGGGCCGGCGGCGCGGCTCTGGGACCCATCCATGGCTGGGCCTGTGATCGTCCCTCTGGAGCTAATGTCCAGTAGCCTAAGAAGCCCAATCCACTCTGCACGCAGGTGAGTTCGCTTCTTCTCCCCGTAGTCCCTCGATGCAGTGAGCCTGTTGCCAGCAGGTCTCACTGAAAATAAAAAACCTAAAACTAAACTTTTCACTAAGCAGCTCAGGAGAGCCAACCTAGTGTGCACCCTTCTCGTTCGGGCACAAAAATCTAACTGAGGCTTGGAGGAGGGTCATAGGGGGAGGAGCCAGTGCACACCAGGTAGTCCTAAAGCTTTTACTTTTGTGCCCAGACTCCTGCGGAGCCGCTATTCCCCATGGTCCTTACGGAGTCCCCAGCATCCACTAGGACGTCAGAGAAATGACGATACAGCGGCACTAGTAGAAGTGCCTCTGGGACAGGGCCTGATGTGATTGGACAGCGGATCCAGGGCTGGATCCGCTGGTCCAATCACCCACATGCTGCGGCGTCGCTCACCTCCCTCTCCTCCTGTCCAATCACCCACATGCTGCGGCGTCGCTCACCTCCCTCTTCTCCTGTCCTGTCATCGCGGCGGCGCCGGTGCGTTAACCTCCGTGACCCCACCGGAATGTGAGGTGGCCGCTGCTACTGATCCACACCTGGTGGAGGGTCGGAGCCTTCCGCCTCCTTCCCCCGTGTAGTTGTCTCCCCTGCAGCGGCCCGATGATTACAGAAGCCACCTGCTGCTTCCGCCGGCAAGAGAGGACCTGGAGTCACCATGGAATCCGGAAGCTGCACGTCTGATCCGAGGTTCGTCTCCCCACTCACACTCTCACTCTCTCTCTCACACACACACACTCTCTCTCTCTCTCCCCCTCCCCCCGTCCCTCCATGGTAAATGTATTTTTATTTTCTTTGTTATAAGTAGGTCATTTCTGTACTCCTTCCTCCCACTTCTCTTTCTCATCTGTTTCCCATTCCTTGTCTTTTTTTTGGTGGGATGTACTAACCTCCCCCGCAGCGTTAAATGCCTTTTCTGCTCTCCCCAGACATCTCAGTAACCTGGCTCCTCCCCGTCCTGGCGCTGCTATTCGCTCCTGTTGTTTCCGCGTCACAGCTACCTCTCCGGATGATGTGATATGAGCACATGCGTCGCCAGTGAATACCAAGGCTCAGCGCGGCATCCGCAATGCTGAGTCCTGAGTGGTTGCGGCGGTGAGGAGGCGGTGAACAACAAGAAGCGAATAACAGCGCTGGGACGGGAAGGAGCCAGGTTACCGAGGAGATGTCAGGGGAGCGCAGCGAAAGGCAGTTAACGCTGCAGGAGAGGTTAGTACACCCCGCCCTTTCTCACCTGTTTATTCTCTCTCTCTCTCTCTCTCTCTCCTCTCTTGTTTTTTCTTTTTTACTTTTTTCTCCCCTACAGGTCCCCTATTGGATTCTACTGGACAAGTGGACGTGATTATCGGCGTGGGATGTAGGTAAGTAATCTCACATTTTTACAGGTCCCACTATTGGATTCTACTGGACAAGTGGACGTGATCGGCGTGGGATGTAGGTAAGTATGTGTGAGTGTGTAAGTGTGTTTTAATAAATTTTTATTGTCACGGTGTGTGTGTTGTGTTTTTATTTGGGTATTTTTTGTTGTTGTAGAACTACAGGTACCAGCGGACCCGTTATTTCCCTGCATGCTGGTACTTGTGGTTCTCTAAGTACCAGCAAGTGGGGAGGCTTGCTGGGCCTTGTAGTTCCACAACAAAAAACAATATCCTTTTTTATTTACACACTTATGGCTATCAGCCCGGCACCCACCGCCCAGGGGTGC
This sequence comes from Pseudophryne corroboree, assembly GCF_028390025.1. NCBI lineage: Eukaryota > Metazoa > Chordata > Amphibia > Anura > Myobatrachidae > Pseudophryne > Pseudophryne corroboree. Next base: position 836,587,732 of record NC_086444.1, read on the forward strand.
TGGGGACAGCCTCGGGCATCACCCCTGGCCCTTGGGTGCCTGGAGGGGGGGACCCCTTGATTTAAGGGGTCCCCACTCCTCCAGCGAACCCCGGCCAGGGGTGACTAGTTGGGGGGGCAATGCTACGGCCGCAGGGACCAATATAAAGTGTCCCCCGGCTGTGGCATTATCTCTCTGGCTAGTGGAGCCCGGTGCTGGTTTTAAAAATACGGGGGACCCCTACAGCTTTTGACCCCGTATTTTTGGAACCAGGACCGCACTAAGAGCCCGGTGCTGGTTGTCTAAATATGGGGAACCCCTGTCCAATTTTCCCCCCCAGTATTTAAACAACCAGGACCGGCTCAAAGAGCCTGAGGCTGGTTATACTTAGGAGGGGGGAACCCACGCATTTCTTTTTAAATTTTAACCCATTCACACCCTTTTTCACAGATAAGCATGCATGGATCTCACTGATCCGTGCATGACTATCACAACACACCAGCAAAAAGCTCAATTTTATTACGAATTCCATGCTTTCCCGGAAGTGTTTGGCTATTGTCGGCAGTGATTGAGAATGCAGTGATGCAAATTAGTGGCGGAGGGCTGGGTCAGTTGATGGTGGGCGAGTTTGTAAGCCATTGGCTGTGGCAGCGGGCATCAGCTCAGGGGCAGTAGCGGGCATTGGCTCGGCGGCGGTAGGGGTCATCAGCAGGATTCGGCGGACATTATGGCTGCAGTGCCTCACCAGCCACTGACCTCACCGCACGCCACTGTGTTGTTTGGGATACAGAATATCAAGGAGTAATGTTTTTATCAGTTAGCAGTGTAGGGGGGACACTAGAGAACCAGATCCGAAGAGTAGCTTGTTTTGCAATAATGACTAAAACTATAATAAAACGGGATTAATGAGGTCAAAAAGGAATGGAGATTCCAGGAACAAAAAAAGCATAGCTTTAGCATCTAACGATAAACCAAACCCGGTGTTAATATAAATCGAAATTTAATCCCAAAACCTAGCTAATTTTTTTTACACGACCACAGATTAGGGATAGTGCGATACATTTCGGAGAGGGGTTAGGTTAAGATCCGCCCAAGGGAGGATTAGGGTAATTCCACGGGGGGGTTAGGGTTAAGCTGCAGAAAGGGAGGGCTAGGGTTAGGGGGGTATTGGGGGAGGGTAAGTATACATACCTACCCCCTGTCGGAAATCTATCCATCGGGATGCCGCGGTTGGTGTTCTGACCGTCGGCATCCCGAACACAGTAAATCATATCAGACCCGGCTAATCTCAGTGTAGTTTCCATAGAAATAAACAAAGCAACTTTGGCCATAGTCCTGCTCCACAAAGTTACCAATGCTCTAGTAGAGTAACAATGTTTAATATCAGTACATGGTCTGGAGCTTGACCCTTAGAGAAGGGGATGGAGCCCTTAGACAGTGGTGCTCACTGTACACCTGTGGGCCAGTCTGACCCAATCTGGTGGGCCCTAATGCATGAAGGCCCAGCTGACAGAGCATATTATAGCAGTAATAAATAAACATGACAGCAGAAGTCTGGAACTCATGGAATCTGTTTCAATCTGTTTTCAAGGCACCTGCAACACGAATTGATAACTTATGCATTGAACACCAGACAGTAGCCAGTCTATTGCAGAGACAAATAATAGTCAGTACCAATAGAACCAGAAACATTGATTTAACAGTAACAAACCTTCCTGTACCACCCCTGCTTCATATCAGGGAAACAATACAACTTAAGGGGGGCGTGGCTTGTGGCCTGACTGAGAGGACGTGCCCCTGGAGAGCTCCTGCTGGCACAAGCTCCTAATCTGCATTAAAATTGCCCTCACGCTGCCAACAGACCCTAAATATTGTCCCAAACCACCATCTACACTTAGGGACACGGTGGGAGTGAGCTGCGGAGCCGGAGCACAGGCCTGCCCTGTGCTTGCAGGTAGCGGCCCTCCCCACGAGGTGAAGCCGGGACCTCAATTTTCGCCCACCCCCGCCCGAGAGTGATCGATTTCCGGCCGCCTTAAAAGACTGCACAGCACCTACCCCGCCGTCCTGCTGGGTACCCCTCGCCTGGAGAGCCTTGGAAGTGGGGCTGAGGTGAGCCGGGGAGCCCCGGGAGCTGCGGGGCTGGAGACGAGCGGCGCTGCGGAGGTCCGGTGGCGGCGGCCATCTTGGTTGTGGCGTCTGCCGGAAAGCAGGCGCCGCACAGAAACTGCTGACCGGCGGGCCGCGGCGGTGACAGAGGAGACTTAACGGAGGGCGCAGACGGTGCCTGGAGGTTAGGGAGGGTCTGGCCCCACGGAGAACCAGCAGGGTAATAAGGGGAAGAAAAAAAAGCAAAAAAGCTGCACACCACGGACGGCGGCCATCTTGGAGGTGGCAGGATAGGCCCCTCTTCCCTGAATTGTGCTGCCCCCGCTGGAGCTAAATGGAATCACACTCCTTGTACCACCAGAGTTACTATAAGTGATTTTACATCCCAGATCCTCCACCCTGCAGCTGCTGCTATACCTTTCCATAGTCCCAGAGAAAGAAGTGCGTTAAACCGGGACGCTCACCCGGGGATCCCTCTCACTGATTTCACAGATTATTAGGACCTAGGTCCTGTAAATGATGTATCAATACGGATGCCTGGCTTCCCCCCTCACCCGGACCAATTGTTGAACACGTAACATTCACGTCAACCTTTCTCGACACCACTCCTTAAACGGACGTTTTTATACTACCAGGTATTATGAGCAGAGCGAACACCAGAGCAAAAAAAACGGGAGCTTCACAAGATATCTCGCAACATTTCTCACGCCGGGAAAAACTGTCTGACACCTCATCTCCACCCCCACCAATGCCTACCCCCACCATGGATCAGGCGGAAGCACCTTCAACCAAGGCGGATATTCAATCCCTTCAAAACATGATCTTAGACCTTAAGAACTCCTTCACGACAGCTCTGCAATCAGCAATCGGGGAATTAAAATCAGATATGGCGGCTCTAGACTCCCGCACAACCGTGCTGGAATCAAGGGAAGACCACCACCAGAACTTCCGTAAACAAGTGGGCGAAGACATGAGCTACCTATCCAGCGAGCTGGAAATCCTCAAAGATAAGGTTGAGGATAGCGAAAATCGCGAAAGACGGAACAATTTACGCGTCCGCAATATTCCAGAATCTGTCTCAACTTCCGAACTGGAACCATACCTCCGACGCTTGTTCCTTCACTTGGTCCCGTCGCTTACGGATTCAGCCATCTCGATAGAGAGAGCGCACCGCGCCTTGAGACCTAAACCGAAGGATTCGGACCCTCCCCGCGACGTCATCCTCCGGTTTCTGTCCTTCAAGATCAAAAATAGTATCACACTGGCATGCAGGAATTCAACCACAATTTTATTTGAAGACTCCCGGATTCAGATTTACCAAGACTTGTCACCGGTGACCATTGCCAAACGGCGTGATTTACGTGCCGTCACCTCTACACTGCGCGACAATGGGTACAAATACCGCTGGGGTTTTCCTTTTCGCCTCATTGTGGAGATTGATGGCAAAGTTCACACCATCCGCTCTCCTGATGAAGGGGACAAGCTTCTTCGAAAGCTGCAGTTGTCCCCGGTTGCTACTTCATAGCTCTGCCGCTCATCACGTTTATTTTTGAACTTTATGTTTTTATAACGTCTAGTATGATTGATTTTGCTCACAACTTTGCTCAAATGCCATGTAATCTATGTTTTAGTTACCGTATTAGTATACTAACGTCCCTTTTACTGTTTTCACACAATGCTTTTGTTGGCGGACTTTTATACTCCGCGTGTTGCAGCATTTTTGTCTCGCCGGTCTGGCCGGCGGCTCGGAGACATGGCCCGGTGGTCGGTGTCCTAGATTGACCCCGTCTTTTACGCCATGGAGCCGGTCTCTGGGCGCCGACCTGTTCGGCGACGTTACTGTGTGCTCTAATGTTATTTTGTTATTGTCCTATTGATACTAGTTGTAACATGATTACTTTGTCGTTAGCGTTTGGTATCTAGGACTGATCCGCCCCAGAGCTAAGTCTTGGATAGCTATACGAAAGTTCATTATTATTATTTTTGGTGTATTAATGGTCTCGGGTGGGGGGTGTCGGGACTCTGTCTTGACACACCCTCCCCCGACTCCTAGGGATCAAAGGTACATTCAAACATAGTGGGTTGATACCCTCTTTTGCTTTACTGCATTTTTATCCCGCAAGTGAGCTCTTTCTCCTTTCTAGAGCTCAATCTTGGCAGTCGAGTATCCTGCCTACTGGATACTACGCCTGCTTATTTCTTTTTTTTTTTTTTTTCTTGCTTCTCTTTCTTCTATTATCTTCCTCCCTTAGACCCCCATTACAAGATAGTGGCAAGTTGACATATCTGAGTCCACCGACAAACAGTCCTAGTTATTAAGTACTGTTCGTGTACAGTAATATACATTCGCAATCTCCTCTTTCTATCTTTCTCTTTTGTTCTTTTCGTCTACCCTAGCAGAGTCCGGGATCTTAGGGGTTACCAGCGAATCACTCCCACTCTTGCTTTAATCATGCCGTTAACATGCCTGTCCATCAATGTTAAGGGACTGAATACTCCCCAGAAACGCTCTCATCTTTACAGATCTCTTAAAACATTAAAAGGTGATGTGGTTTTCTTACAGGAGACACATTTGAAAGCTGATTCCCACCCCTCCCTGACGTCTAAACAATTTCCCATGGCCTGGTACTCCAATCACACAGCAAAAAGACATGGGGTGGCCATCTTGGTAAAAGGGTCAGTCCCTTTCCAATTTCTAGATTGTAAACACGACAATGAGGGACGCTATATAATGGTGCGAGGAAAAATTGGACACGAGGAGGTTACCTTGGCTAATCTATACGCTCCAAATACTGCCCAATCTAAATTCTTACGTAAGTTTTTCCATGACCTTCACTCATATAGACGAGGCAAAACACTTGTCGGCGGTGACTTTAATATGGCTCTCGCAAACATGGACAGATCCGGCCCTTTGCGCAGCGGTCAAACCCTAAACTCCTCAATATTACACAAGTGCATGGCCGAGGCTGGTTTGTTTGATGTATGGCGCTTTCTCAACCCGACCACCAGAGACTACACTTTTTATTCCAATCCACATGACGTGTACTCTCGCATTGATATGTTCTTGAGTTGTGCACCCCTCTCCCGGTCCGCTCACTCTTCCTCGATAGTCCCACTTACCTGGACTGACCACGCAGCTCTAGCAGCGGCATTTGACATTTTTGATATCCCCGACGGTAGACCGACGTGGAGACTTAACGAGACGTTGTTGAAGATTCCTAAATTCCAAGACTTAATTAAAACTGAGCTTAGAGAATATTTTGCGGTTAATGTGGAAAGTGATTGCAGCATAGCCACTATATGGGAAGCCCATAAGGCGGTTATCAGGGGGTCTATCATACAATTTGAATCCCACCGTAAGAGAATCCGGGAAAACCAAATTGCTTTATTAACAAATAACATTGCAACACTGGATCAGGAACACAAACGTACACGCTCTAAAAAAACTCTAGCCGAACTTTCTAAAGCACGCGATGGCCTACAATCACTTTTGGCGGAAAACGTTGAGCGCTCACTTCGGTGGGCTAACCAAACGTTTTACGATAAAAGTAATAAAGCACACACCTTGTTGGCCAATCGCTTGCGCGCCAAAAAGGCTAACCAATGCATCCACTCTATAAGACAGCCCTCAGGTAATATTACTTATGACCCAAAAAAAATCAATGGTGTCTTTTTTGATTATTATAAGACACTCTATAATCTTGACCCCCCGTCCGACCCTTTAGCACAAGCCGATCAGATACAACATTACCTAGACACATGCGCCCTCCCCCGGTTAGACGAGGAGACTAACACTGCTCTCAATGCTGACATCTCCGCTGAGGAAATTGAGGCTGCGTTAAAAACCCAGAAACCCTCCAAAGCACCTGGCCCGGATGGATATCCGATGGTGTACTATAAAACCTTCGCCCCTCAACTTATTCCACATATGGTTTCTTTGTTTAACAAAATACTCCAGGGCACACCATTTCACACGGACTCCACGACATCCCGTATTATAGTAATTCCAAAACCCGGAAAGGACCCCTCGTATTGCTCAAACTACAGACCCATATCTTTGATAAACACCGATCTCAAACTTTTTGCCAAAATTCTGGCATCACGCCTAAACGCTGTGCTGCCGTCACTAATAGATCCTGATCAAGTAGGATTTGTTCCCGGCCGTCAGGCTTCGGACAACACCAGACGTATTGTCAACTTGATTCACCAAATAAACACGACAAAAATACCAGCGATTGCTCTGGCTCTAGATGCCGAAAAGGCATTTGATCGCATTTCTTGGCCATTTTTGTTTTCTACCTTATCCGCATTTGGCTTCCATGGACACTTTATCACAGCAATAGCGGCTCTCTATTCGAACCCCCTCATCAGCGGTCTTGACCAATGGCTTGAGCTCAAATCGAATCAACCTAAAGAATGGTACTAGGCAGGGCTGCCCTCTCTCACCCCTACTTTTTGCTCTATGCATTGAACCCCTTGCTGCCCGAATCAGACTTAATACGGATATTGGGGGCGTTACAGTGGGTCAGAATCCGTATAAAATATCTTTGTTTGCAGATGACGTATTCTTGACTCTCACTAACCCTTTGATATCTCTCCCTAACTTACAGAAAGAACTACTTTTATACGGTTCCCTCTCTGGCTACAAAATAAATCACACCAAATCCGAGGCCCTTACATTTAATGTTCCACCCCATACCCATAGGATTTTAACGTCTTCTTTCCCTTTTCTTTGGAGACCCTCGGCTATTAAATACCTTGGCATATTTATTACTAAATCCTACACCACCCTATTTCAGGCTAATTATGTTCCCATAATTAAAACTCTCACACAAGACCTAGATAAATGGGACCGTTTATTTATTTCATGGATCGGCCGGATCAATGCCCTAAAAATGAACCTCCTCCCCCGTATTCTTTACCTGTTTCAGACCATTCCAATAATGGTGCCCCGAGTGACCTTGGCGTCCTTGCAATCACAGTGCAACAAATTTGTTTGGGCTCATCGTAAATCTCGATTACGACGAGCTATGTTGACTAAGAGCACCACCTCAGGGGGTTTGGAATACCCTGACCTTCAGGCTTATTTTAACGCATGTCACCTTAACCACATAGTGTCCTGGCACTCCCCCTTAGGGATCAGAAAATGGGTAGATATCGAGAATTCACTATACCAGGGCGTCCCCCTCGATTCTCTTACCTGGCTCCCCAGGTCCTGCAGACCAGCCTCGGCCTACTCAGTCCCCACGATTAAATTCACACTCAGACTGTGGGATAAACTCCGCAGCACCCATAATCTATCTTCACACCCCTCACCCTTATCACCCATCTGGGGTCACCCCGCCTTTCCCCCAGGTTGCGAGCGAAGAATAGCGGCCCCATGGCAATCCCAGGGTATCACGAGATTCACCCATATTAAAGGCCTCTCAGCACCGACCACATTTGGAGAAATTCAAGAGCGCTTTGGTATCCCATCCTCGTGTCAATACCATTATATCCAAATTCTCAGCTTCATCAAATCTCAGCTTAGAACCACCCCTCTGAAAACACCCACCTCCTATGAGTATATGTGTTTACGTTCAATTGGCAAAAAGGGGAATATCTCAACAATATACAACTCAATCTTGGCACCAGACCCCCCAATTCGAGAACCCCACGAATTAGCCTGGGAATCAGACCTCTCCCATCCGTTGGATGACGATCAATGGGAGGAAATTAGATTGCGTATCGCTAAGGCTTCTATCAGCGTAGCACTGAAGGAAACATGTTATAAGGTCTACACCAGGTGGTATCTGGTCCCCTCCAGACTTCACGCCATTTTCCCCACAACATCAAACTTGTGTTGGAGACACTGTGGAGAGGAGGGAACTTTTTTTCACATATGGTGGACATGCCCCTCTATCCGCCCCTTCTGGAACACGGTCGGAACACTTATTGCTCAAACCTGCGGGTATACCTTTGACCTCTCCCCTGACATTGCTTTGCTTCACGCCCCCATACCGTCAATACCCAAAACCCAAGACAAGCTAATCATGCAACTTTGCATGGCGGCTAAAGCACTGATCGCCAAATGTTGGAAAGACCACAAGCCACCTTCCAAGGCTGTACTGATGACTAAGATTAATCACATAGCCAATATGGAATACATTACAAGCCTACAGAATAACACTGTGGCGCAGTTCCATAACACCTGGTCTCCTTGGTACCTCGCCCGCTCTCTATTGATGCCCGGACTCTGCTAATAATGCTAATAATACTACTAATACTGCTAATATTACTAATATAGCTAATACTGCTAATACCGCTAGCATTACTATCTTATCGAGCTCGCCAATTGTCCCTCCTTATGGTATTAAAACAAAAGAATATCTCCAACCTCTTGCTTTCTTTTAGGGAACCTTCTTAATCTTCCTCCTTTAACAACGCCCGTCTTCTTGATTCTTCACTCCCCTCCCCCTCCTTCTCTTTCTTGCTTCTATCCTCCATAGACTTACACTTTGTTTAGATATAGAATCGACCCGATAAATTAAAAATAAATTGAGAATTGTTTAGGTTCACAGGTGGACTTTTACAAGGCACATTTTGATGGTACCGGTTCACCTTTATCTTAATAGAAGTGTCTTTATTAAGAGGGTATGACATGTACACACCCCATTTCAATGTTTATTTCCTAAACCTGTACAACCTAATTATTGTTACTGTTTTGGACACTGTTCATTCTCAATAAAAAACTTTAACTTTAAAAAAAGAAAAATACAACTTAAGTTGGTTACACACTGAGCGATATATTAAGCTTTCGAGTGAACGGCTATAATATTGTGAGACAGTCAGCAGTTGTGTATACCCGATACGTCTATGAACGATGTTGTTCGCAGAAGTATTTCATTGTATGTAGCACAGCCAATTGTTGAGATATCTGCAGATATAACAGCGCATCTGGCTGTGAGTATAGGCAACAGCTGCTCTGTCAGCGCAATGGCGAGTTTGCCGTCAAGTCATCCTAGTGTGTAACCAGCATTACACACACATCATTTATTATAAAAAAACAAAACCCCAAAACATTCATTTCTTTTAAATTAAATGGAGTATTTTTAAATAGACATAATGAGTAATTAAAACTCATCCTACCTGGAATAACTTCAAACAGGAATTTTCCTGGGCTTTCCTCATTATAAGGATGCTCCACAACTCTATTTCCCGGTAGAAAGATGGTACCCTGAAAAAAACATGATGATTGCATCGTCATTTATGTGGAACTGACTGTTACATTGCTACATTTAGAGGGAAATTGCTGTACATCATCCTATCTGTACATACTGTACATGCAGGACAGTACCATTACTAAAGAGCGTATATTTGAATACTGTTTGTTAGATACTGTCAGGTTTCCATAAGGACAGGGTTTGAGAAACAATGTGTTAGATAATAACAAGATAAATGTACCTGAACAATACATGTAGGCGGTAATTGAAGTGGAAATGTAGAAGTGGCAGAATGGAATTTGATAGTATTACAGTAGGAAAAGTGTATACCAAACCAATGTATACAGGTCCACTTCCATCACTGCCTGTTGGAAAAATATTCAGAGTCTGTGGAATATGTAATGGGACTGTAACATGTAGCAGCTGTTCTAAGATTTTAAAGTCATCATTATTTTTATTTTTGTTATAAAAAGTTATTTACATAGAGAGAGCACCAATATTTAGTCATTCACATCAGTCCTTCCTCAGTGGAGCTTACAATCTATAATATTGTACCTACAACATGTCCACACACACTTATGCTAGGTTTCAACTTTTGTTGAAAGCCAATTGACCTACCCTATGTTTATTGGATTGTGGGAGGAAACCGGAGATCCTGGGGGAAACACACACAAACAGGAAAAGAGCGTACAAACTCCACACAGATAATGCCTTGGTGGGAACTGAATTCAATACCTCAGTGCTGTGAAGCAGCAAGCTAACCATTGTGGCACCATGATGAGTGTAATGATCATAAGGAAATAGCAGCTGTCACCAAACTTCCATAAGCAATCTGATCTAGAAAATGTATATAATAATGAAAATTGCAGGGATTTGGATTGATTTGCAGGAGATGTTCCTTACTGTTTGAAATACGTGTATTCCCCTAGTTCTGCTGTATGTAGCAATAGGAACGCCACCCAGGCTCAGATTTATAGAGAGGCCAGGTAGCTCTGAGCTGCAGATTTAGAGATGGCTCAGTTTTAAGGTAGAGGTGAAGTGGTGGAGGCAGTGGCGCTGAGAGGGGGGAGGGCAGGTACTAATTACCCAGGCCTGGGCTTGCTGGAGGGGCCCTGGTCCTCTGCCCCCAGAGTATACTTACCTATGTCTGGGCAGCGGGTCCCTCCTACACCAGGTGGCGCCATCTTCCCAGTGATATCTTTGGAAAGATGGTGCACATTGAATGCAAAGACTCCAGCACTGTGCCAGAGTCTTAGCACTCTGGAGCACATGCGCTATCTTCCCAAACATCAGTGGGAAGATGGCACTGGCCAAGGAGGAGAGACCCGATTCCTGGAGCAAGCAAGGTAAGATGCAGTGCACCCTTGCACCCCCCTCCCCCCTCGTTCTGAACATGCTCACTGTTTAGGCCATGTCTCCTGCAGTACCCGGGCCCGGCGCTGCTCTCTATGGCCCGGACACAAATAAAAAACAATGTGGGGAATCACATACTTTAAAATATCTATCCCTCCCTCACATTTTAAGTCTGTAAAGTTAGTTAATCATTAATAGTAATGTATCACTTGTTACTTTTTTATTTTCTGTTTTCAAATCTTATAGATCTTATTGTACTTAAAGCTTAATTTGAACTAACACCAGATGAGATAATGGTTTTTGATGTTTAACGTGATGCATGAAGGTATCTTAAAATGGACACTGTGTATAAACTAAAGTTTATCATGCTTCCTCCTTTGCTTAATACTCAGACTTAGATATAAACATTTGCATACCTCCCAAGTTATGTGTCGCGACCGCAGCCGGAAAAGGGGTGGGCCTCTGGGTAAGGGGCGTGGCCTCAGGAGAAGGGGCGGTGCATCATGCTACGATCCCTGTTTTTTTTATGTTTTGGGGCTCTTCCTGAGCAGCTGGGCAGCCCCTTCCTCTCCTCCCCAACTGTTCAGATGCCGTGCGGGACAGCGGGACAGTGTCTGAATAGCAGGACTGTCCTGCTAACAGAAATCGGGACAGTTGGGAGGTATGACATTTGGAGATTAACATATGCATTGTTTTGGGGGTTTTTTTGTTTTGTTTTGTTTGTGTGTATGTATGTATGTATGTATGTATGTATGTATGTATGTATGTATGTATGTATGTATGTATGTTTGCTTGTTTTTCTCTTTACTGAAAACCTCCCTCTCTATAATTTGTAGGGGTACACTCCCACATTCTCCCACTCTTTTGTTGGATACTCGCCCTATATCAGTGTTCTTCAATCATAAAATCTAGGAGAGCTTGGACTGTTAGTGGGACTGAGGCAGTGCCTACTGGACAGGGCTCAGCAGATATTCAATCAGCTGGCTATTTCCGACTTGCCCTACATTTTGCAGGCTGTTATTCCTGGAAAATACAGTATTTGGTGAAATGAGAGGAGACATTGAGGGCATGAAAGGAAGAAGAGGGGCCTCTCTGTACCACAAGAAAAAATGCTTCTGTGATTGATCTGCTTTACCACAACATATACAAATGATACAGCCCCTGTTGTATATCTTTGTTATCCATCTACCTTTTTGAGTCAATAGTATATTGTGTTGTTTATGAATATACTGAATTATTTGTCATTAAAGATGAATGCCTGCCTAAAAATGCCATATAATTCTATCTATTGTAAGGGGCAAGGATGCGGATGTCATGTGATAAAATCGAGCAAACTCGCAATGCAATTATTGTACACATCACAAGGATGTATCAATAATCGCGTGCAGGGACAGAGCTTGCGAGAAAGCTGTCCCTGCGAATGCCCTTCACAGCATTATCTGGGTGTTTTTTGCAAAACATAACCTGAGTTCCTGCTACGCATGCACCACCATCATCGCTACCGATGCTGGGTACCCCCCCCCCCCATCATGAATTCCCACCACCCGTGTCCAGACACTCCCAGCGCTGATTATTCTTACCAGTCCCAGGAGCCGGTTATTGGTGGTACTGAAGGGCTGCCGGGGATCGGATCCAGGGTGCTGCTTTGACCCCAGTGCTGCAAAGTGAGCTGGTGTTTAGCAACATCACTTTACTGCACCGGGGGTTCACAGCGCGCACAGGAGGACCGGTTGACTGGCAGCCCTCACCGAAGCACCGATCCCCTGCTGCTGGCACTGGTAAGTATGTTTTTGTTTTTTTACTGCGATCAGCTTGTGTGTGCATCGGACACAGGGGGTCATTCCGACCTGATCACATGCTGCCATTTTTCGAAGCGCAGCGATCAGGTTACTACTGCGCATGCGTAAGCACCGCAATGTGCAGGCGCGTTGCACAGGTACAAAGCAGATCGTTGCTGTGCGATGGATTTAACGAAGAATCCATTCGCACAGCTGATTGCAAGGAGATTGACAGGATGAAGGCGTTTATGGGTGTCGAGTGACCGTTTTCTGGGAGTGTTTGGAAAAACGCAGGCGTGTCCAAGTGTTTGCAGGGCGGGTGTCTGATGTCAATTCCGGGACCGGACAGGCTTAAGTGATCGCAGCGGCTGAGTAAGTTCAGACCAACTCAGAAACTGCACAAACTGTTTTTGTACTGCTCGACTGCACAAGCGTACACACATTTGCAGTTAAAATACACTCCCCTGTGGGCGGTGACTATGCGTTCGCACGGCTGCTAAAAACAGCTAGCGAGCGATCAACTCGGAATGACCCCCACAGATAGCTGATCATCGGAGATGGGTCACAGCACAGCTTTCTCTGCCGGGGGGCAGAGAAAGCTGTGCAGAAGTAGGGATATTGCAATGATCCTTGTGATCATAGTGCTCATTGCGGGGGGGTTTTCACATTTGTTTTTTCAGTATATTTGCCCAGATTCGCATTCCCTATTGTAAGTATGGGGAATGCGTTCTGACTACTATATATACTAATAGAATATATTTGAGTGATAGTAAAAATAAGATTTTACTTACCGATAAATCTATTTCTCGTAGTCCGTAGTGGATGCTGGGGACTCCGTCAGGACCATGGGGATTAGCGGCTCCGCAGGAGACAGGGCACAAAAATAAAGCTTTAGGATCAGGTGGTGTGCACTGGCTCCTCCCCCTATGACCCTCCTCCAAGCCTCAGTTAGGATACTGTGCCCGGACGAGCGTACACAATAAGGAAGGATATTGAATCCCGGGTAAGACTCATACCAGCCACACCAATCACACCGTATAACTTGTGATCTGAACCCAGTTAACAGTATGACAAACGTAGGAGCCTCTGAACAGACGGCTCACAACAATAACAACCCGATTTTTTTGTAACAATAACTATGTACAAGTATTGCAGACAATCCGCACTTGGGATGGGCGCCCAGCATCCACTACGGACTACGAGAAATAGATTTATCGGTAAGTAAAATCTTATTTTCTCTGACGTCCTAGTGGATGCTGGGGACTCCGTCAGGACCATGGGGATTATACCAAAGCTCCCAAACGGGCGGGAGAGTGCGGATGACTCTGCAGCACCGAATGAGAGAACTCCAGGTCCTCTTTAGCCAGGGTATCAAATTTGTAGAATTTTACAAACGTGTTCTCCCCCGACCACGTAGCTGCTCGGCAGAGTTGTAATGCCGAGACCCCTCGGGCAGCCGCCCAGGATGAGCCCACCTTCCTTGTGGAATGAACCTTGACAGATTTAGGCTGTGGCAGGCCTGCCACAGAATGTGCAAGTTGAATTGTGCTACAAATCCAACGAGCAATCGTCTGCTTAGAAGCAGGAGCACCCAGCTTGTTGGGTGCATACAGTATAAACAGCGAGTCAGATTTTCTGACTCCAGCCGTCCTTGAAATATATATTTTCAATGCCCTGACAACGTCCAGCAACTTGGAATCCTCCAAATCGCTAGTAGCCGCAGGCACCACAATAGGCTGGTTCAGGTGAAACGCTGACACCACCTTAGGCAGAAACTGAGGACGCGTCCGCAGTTCTGCCCTGTCCGAATGGAAAATCAGATATGGGCTTTTATACGATAAAGCCGCCAATTCTGACACTCTACTGGCTGAAGCCAGGGCCAGTAGCATGGTTACTTCCAAAACTACATTAAGGTCCCACGGAGCCACTGGGGGCACAACCGGGGGCTGTATATGTAGTACTCCTTTTACAAAAGTCTGGACTTCAGGAACTGAAGCCAATTCTTTCTGGAAGAAAATCGACAGGGCCGAAATTTGAACCTTAATGGACCCCAATTTGAGGCCCATAGACAATCCTGTTTGCAGGAAATGTAGGAATCGACCCAATTGAAATTCCTCCGTGGGGGCCTTCCTGGCCTCACACCACGCAACATATTTTCTCCAAATGCGGTGATAATGTTGTGCAGTCACCTCCTTCCTGGCTTTTACCAGTGTAGGAATGACCTCTTCCGGAATGCCTTTTTCCCTTAGAATTCGGCGTTCAACCGCCATGCCGTCAAACGCAGCCGCGGTGAGTCTTGGAATAGACAGGGTCCCTGCTGAAGCAGGTCCCGTCTTAGAGGTAGAGGCCACGGATCTTCCGTGAGCATCTCCTGAAGTTCCGGGTACCAAGTTCTTCTTGGCCAATCCGGAGCCACGAGTATCGTTCTTACTCCCCTTTGCCGTATAATTCTCAGTACTTTTGGTATGAGAGGCAGAGGAGGAACACATACACTGACTGGAACACCCACGGTGTTACCAGAGCGTCCACAGCTATTGCCTGAGGGTCTCTTGACCTGGCGCAATACCTGTCCAGTTTTTTGTTGAGGCGAGACGCCATCATATCCACCTTTGGTTTTTCCCAACGGTTCACAATCATGTGGAAGACTTCTGGATGAAGTCCCCACTCTCCCGGGTGTAGATCGTGTCTGCTGAGGAAGTCTGCTTCCCAGTTGTCCACTCCCGGAATGAACACTGCTGACAGTGCTATCACATGATCTTCCGCCCAGCGAAGAATCCTTGCAGCTTCTGCCATTGCTCTCCTGCTTCTTGTGCCGCCCTGTCTGTTTACGTGGGCGACTGCCGTGATGTTGTCCGACTGGATCAACACCGGCTGACCCTGAAGCAGGGGTTTTGCCAGGCTTAGAGCATTGTAAATCGCTCTTAGCTCCAGTATATTTATGTGAAGAGACATCTCCAGGCTTGACCATACTCCCTGGAAGTTTCTTCCCTGTGTGACCGCTCCCCAGCCTCTCAGACTGGCATCCGTGGTCACCAGGACCCAGTCCTGTATGCCGAATCTGCGGCCCTCTAACAGATGAGCACTCTGCAACCACCACAGAAGAGACACCCTTGTCCGTGGCGATAAGGTTATCCGCTAATGCATCTGCAGATGCGATCCGGACCATTTGTCCAGCAGATCCCACTGAAAAGTTCTTGCGTGAAATCTGCCGAATGGAATCGCTTCGTAAGAAGCCACCATTTTTTCCAGGACCCTTGTGCAATGATGCACTGACACTTTTTCTGGTTTTAGGAGGTTCCTGACTAGCTCGGATAACTCCCTGGCTTTCTTCTCCGGGAGAAACACCTTTTTCTGGACTGTGTCCAGAATCATCCCTAGGAACAGCAGACGTGTCGTCGGAAACAGCTGCGGTTTTGGAATATTTAGAATCCACCCGTGCTGTCGTAGAACTACTTGAGATAGTGCTACTCCGACCTCCAACTGTTCTCTGGACCTTGCCCTTATCAGGAGATCGTCCATTTTCTTTGAAGAAGAATCATCATTTCGGTCATTACCTTGGTAAGGACCCGGGGTGCCGTGGACAATCCAACCGGCAGCGTCTGAAACTGATAGTGACAGTTCTGTACCACGAACCTGAGGTACCCTTGGTGAGAAGGGCAAATTGGGACATGGAGGTAAGCATCTGTCCCGGGACACCATATAGTCCCCTTTTTCCTGGTTCGCTATCACTGCTCTGAGTGACTCCATCTTGATTTGAACCTTTGTATGTAAGTGTTCAAATATTTCAGATTTAGAATAGGTCTCACCGAGCCGTCTGGTTTCAGTACCACAATATAGTGTGGAATAATACCCCTTTCCTTGTTGTAGGAGGGGTACTTTGATTATCACCTGCTGGGAATACAGCTTGTGAATTGTTTCCACTACTGCCTCCCTGTCGGAGGGAGACGTTGGTAAAGCAGACTTCAGGAACCTGCGAGGGGGAGACGTCTCGAATTTCCAATCTGTACCCCTGGGATACTACTTGTAGGATCCAGGGGTCCACTTGTGAGTGAGCCCACTGCGTGCTGAAACTCTTGAGACGACCCCCCACCGCACCTGAGTCCGCTTGTACGGCCCCAGCGTCATGCTGAGGACTTGGCAGAAGCGGTGGAGGGCTTCTGTTCCTGGGAATGGGCTGCCTGCTGCAGTCTTCTTCCCTTTCCTCTATCCCATGGCAGATATGACTGGCCTTTTGCCCGCTTGCCCTTATGGGGACGAAAGGACTGAGGCTGAAAAGACGTTGTCTTTTTCTCCTTTATACGGCAATACTTCCATGTGCCGTTTGGAATCTGCATCACCTGACCACTGTCGTGTCCATAAACAACTTCTGGCAGATATGGACATCGCACTTACTCTTGATGCCAGAGTGCAAATATCCCTCTGTGCATCTCGCATATATAGAAATGCATCCTTTAAATGCTCTATAGTCAATAAAATACTGTCCCTGTCAAGGGTATCAATATTTTCAGTCAGGGAATCCGACCAAGCCACCCCAGCGCTGCACATCCAGGCTGAGGCGATCGCTGGTCGCAGTATAACACCAGTATGTGTGTATATACTTTTTAGGATATTTTCCAGCCTCCTATCAGCTGGCTCCTTGAGGGCGGCCCTATCTGGAGACGGTACCGCCACTTGTTTTGATAAGCGTGTGAGCGCCTTATCCACCCTAAGGGGTGTTTCCCAACGCGCCCTAACTTCTGGCGGGAAAGGGTATACCGCCAATAATTTTCTATCGGGGGAAACCCACGCATCATCACACACTTCATTTAATTTATCTGATTCAGGAAAAACTACAGGTAGTTTTTTCACACTCCACAAAATACCCTTTTTTGTGGTACTTGTAGTATCAGAAATATGTAACACCTCCTTCATTGCCCTTAACAAGTAACGTGTGGCCCTAAAAGAAAAATATGTTTGTTTCTTCACCGTCGACACTGGAGTCAGTGTCCGTGTCTGTGTCTGTGTCGACCGACTGAGGTAAAAAGACGTTTTAACGCCCCTGACGGTGTTTGAGACGCCTGGACAGGTACTAATTGGTTTGCCGGCCGTCTCATGTCGTCAACCGACCTTGCAGCATGTTGACATTATCACGTAATTCCTTAAATAAGCCATCCATTCCGGTGTCGACTCCCTAGAGAGTGACATCACCATTACAGGCAATTGCTCCGCCTCCTCACCAACATCGTCCTCATACATGTCGACACACACGTACCGACACACAGCACACACACAGGGAATGCTCTGATAGAGGACAGGACCCCACTAGCCCTTTGGAGAGACAGAGGGAGAGTTTGCCAGCACACACCAAAACGCTATAATTATACAGGGACAACCTTTATATAAGTGTTTTTCCCTTATAGCATCTTAATATATATAATCATATCGCCAAATAAGTGCCCCCCCTCTCTGTTTTAACCCTGTTTCTGTAGTGCAGTGCAGGGGAGAGCCTGGGAGCCTTCCCACCAGCATTTCTGTGAGGGAAAATGGCGCTGTGTGCTGAGGAGAATAGGCCCCGCCCCCTTTTCGGCGGGCTTCTTCTCCCGTTTTTCTGAGACCTGGCAGGGGTTAAATACATCCATATAGCCCCAGGGGTTAAATGTGATGTATCTTTTAGCCAGTATAGGTATTTCATTGCTGCCCAGGGCGCCCCCCACAGCGCCCTGCACCCTCAGTGACCGCTGGTGTGAAGTGTGTGACAACAATGTCGCACAGCTGCAGTGCTGTGCGCTACCTCATGAAGACTGAAAAGTCTTCTGCCGCCGGTTTCTGGACCTCTTCACTTTTCGGCATCTGCAAGGGGGTCGGCGGCGCGGCTCCGGGACCGGACTCCATGGCTGGGCCTGTGTTCGATCCCTCTGGAGCTAATGGTGTCCAGTAGCCTAAGAAGCCAATCCATCCTGCACGCAGGTGAGTTCACTTCTTCTCCCCTAAGTCCCTCGTTGCAGTGAGCCTGTTGCCAACAGGACTCACTGTAAAATAAAAAACCTAAAAACTTTTTCTAAGCAGCTCTTTAGGAGAGCCACCTAGATTGCACCCTGCTCGGACGGGCACAAAAACCTAACTGAGGCTTGGAGGAGGGTCATAGGGGGAGGAGCCAGTGCACACCACCTGATCCTAAAGCTTTATTTTTGTGCCCTGTCTCCTGCGGAGCCGCTAATCCCCATGGTCCTGACGGAGTCCCCAGCATCCACTAGGACGTCAGAGAAATAATGTGAAAAGGGTGTGAAAACACCCTTTCAAAAAAATTTGTAAAAAATAAAATTAAATGTTAATAAATCTGCCCCTATGAGTGTTAGTCCTTTATGGTCTGTGACTACATAAATTATGTATGTAGTGTTGCAACGTAGCACAAGACAATGGCTTTAATACAAAAAATTTTAATTTTAAGTGACAAATAAAGAATGAATCATGCCAAAGATAACAACTAACTGGCTCAAGCAATGTCTGGCTGCCTATATTTAGTTATCACTCTTTCCATTCACCAATGCTGCATAGTCCAGTTGTTTCTGTCTCAACAGATGGCTGGGTTCTGGGTCTGCCATCGCTGCCAACTCCACGACAGATGCAATAATTGTGGCAGGTGGTTTGATACGTGTTTGCTTAGGATACAAACATTTTACGGCTGACTTGTAATAAGAAAAGTTTTAATATACCAATGGAATTATATTATTGTACATATGCAATTTAATATACTGGTTCTTTAATGTCCCATATTTATAGGAAAATAAGTGGTCATGCATTTGCACCTCTACCGGGACAGACTATGGAATGTGTAAACTTAATAAATACTACTTGGATGCAAAGATTAGTGGGTCCCAATATGCGCAAATAGCGGCAGCCTACTGAACAAATGTAAACGGAGACTCTCCCCTCAGTCCCCAATATAAAATGAATGTGTAAATGAAAATACAATATTCTATAGGCGCCGACTATATATAGGAAATAATTATATACATTCCTTTCTGAATCTTGAAACAAAGCAATATCAGGGTGTGTGGTCTTTCTTCTCCCTCCTTCAAGGCATTCGTCAGGCAATTCCCATCAAAGGCGATCCCCCATATATACCATGTGTTAAAATGACAGAGAAAATTGTATAGTGTAATACAATTTATTAAAAGGACACTCTTTTATAAAAAAACACACAATCCCCCTCAGAAAAATTCTGAATGGAGAATCCCAAACAATTACCAGCTAAAAATGTGTAATGCACACATAAAATCCTAAAAACGTCCTCCTCCCCGGAGCAATACTCAGAGTTCTGGAAACAGCTTTGGCAATGGTGTGGTTTGCTTAATTACCAGAAATTCCTGGAGACCAGACAAAAGATGGAAAACCAGTTTGCGACCCGGACCCACTCACTGGACCTCTGACTCCTCCTGGCAAAGTGCAGACCCTCCGTTGCTGCTGCCGTGTCCCACGGAGCATTACACATTTTTAGCTGGTAATTGTTTGAGATTCTCCATTCAGAATTTTTCTGAGGGGGATTGTGTGTTTTTTTATAAAAGAGTGTCCTTTTAATAAATTGTATTACACTATACAATTTTCTCTGTCATTTTAACACATGGTATATATGGGGGATCGCCTTTGATGGGAATTGCCTGACGAATGCCTTGAAGGAGGGAGAAGAAAGACCACACACCCTGATATTGCTTTGTTTCAAGATTCAGAAAGGAATGTATATAATTATTTCCTATATATAGTCGGCGCCTATAGAATATTGTATTTTCATTTACACATTAATAAATACTACTGTAATAATCATGGGATTTACAGTGTGTATGACCACGTGTGTAAGATGCAACCAATAAGAGATGGACCACTGAACTTTGGACCCCAACTTGTACACAATGGCCTGCAAAGGAATAAATAAAAAATATTGGTCTCCGAGAGGAAACAAAACACCACATTGGCCTCCAACAGGCAAAAAAACACTGGCCTCCGACAGGAAAACAAAACAAAACAAAACAAAACACACTGTTTATTATACCAGCTGCTGTTATAACCTACATACAATACCAGTAAAGGCATCCTTCACATTTCACTGCCAGGTGGGCACATCATATTATATTGGCTGTCTATCCCTTCACATTACACCAGTAGTGGTGCCTCTTGCACTAAAGTAGCAAAGATGCCCATTATTTTACACCAACATGGTTCCTAGTAAAAATGAATCATAGACGGATACTCATCATCTTATATCATATAGATTTGGATCACATTACAGCAACACAGATAACCAACACATTATAGTATTTCAGTAGAGATCCGAATAACATGAGTAATTCATTTTGACAGCGTCTGAGGTAATGTAGAAACGCAGACACAAAAGGAGAAGTTTGTAAAAGCCCCTCATGCTCATTTTCTGGGAGCCTGAGAATGAGTTTGCGTGCAAAATGGGACAAGAGGTCAGCAACCATATATAAGGTATATCTGTTCCTGAAACGCTCCAAAAGGTAGCTGTTTATTAACCTGATGACATCCAGCTGTGTTATCTCTGTGTTATAGCTGTGGGGTGGACACGGCTCGGAGACAGATCCAGTGTGAAATGTCCCATAATCTCGGCGGCCTCTGAGCCTCTGTCCTGGGTATTTGTCAACTCGCATTCTCTTGCTGGTCATCTTCAGCTCATCCGCTGGAACTATCTTAAGCCTAATAGTTTCCTTTATTAAGCTTCCACCACTGGTCCACCAGTGTCATAGCCGGGAACACAAAAGACCCCAGTTCTGACACCAGGACATGGCATTCAAATGGTGCTTTTATGAGAGGAGAATGGGATGAGGTGTGGTCCAGCTTCTCATCAGTGCTGGATACACCTCTGAGGCTGTGACACATTTTGTGTGCTGGCAAGGTCAGAATACTACAAGTGCTACAGAAACATTTGAGCTGCAGTGGATGTGTATCCTTTCATACATAAAACGAGGCAGGCACAAATATTTGTAATAAATATGGCTCTGGAATGCAGTCTTTTGGACAGAGATTTTTTTTTTATATTTACCAGCATGAAGAGTTTGAACAGTAATAACTTACTTTGCAAATCATTTACAAGTCTTAATAATTCTCATATGTTACTGCTGATTAACACAAATTAAGTGCACAGTGTGCATATTCTCAAATTACAAATCAGCAGATGGCTAGTCCGACTCCATACCATGAATCAGAGGCACCAAATGACTAAACTTTCATATAGCAGGACTTTTGGTTTATAGTTTCAGCATCATACACTTGATTGAATATTAATTTTACACAAACACTTTGTTTAAGAAATACAGACTGCAGGCTCTGACATGTGTATTCTTCCAATCTGGATGAACTCAAAGTTGGTTTTAAAAACGTGACCGCCGCTCGGTATCCCGGCGTTAACCATGCCGATCCCAAGCAATCAAAATGCCGGCAGACAGAATGCCGACTCACAGGGACTATTCCCACTCGTGGGTATCCACGACACCCATAGAGTGGAAACAGAATCTGTGGTGAGCACAACAAGCCACTGAGCCCGCTGTTTGACGAGTGCAGCGAGCCCGCAAGGGGCTTTGTTGTCCTCGTCACCCCCGTCAACATTCTGCTGCCGGTAACCCAGGGTTGGTATGCTGACCGCCGGGATCCTCGGCACCGGTCTCCCAACCCGGTATAACATGTGACTATCTACAAGCCTCTGACATAGCAGTGGTAGACATCTCTCCAGATAATATGGAGAAGACATTAAGACAAAAATGTTTTTGGCAAACCTACTAAAGGGATCAAGAACAGGTGGATCACAGTTTGCAGAAATGCACTGATTTCACTGATTGCAAATTTAAGTTGAAATCCTGCTCATTCATGCACATTGCTATGTCGAATGTAGTTATGCATTTTTTTTTACCTGGGAGGTAGAAAATCAGATGCACGGAGATAGTCCTGGAGCAATTGCAAGATTTCCAAAAGGGGGTTTCCAAATGTTTGACTTCAGAATGATTGTCGCCAGCTCACAAGGGATGCATAATTAGCAGGTAACAAGCTATATTTTCCCCCAAATGTACTTCATTTAATACTGTACTTCAGACCTATGCAGTTCCCAGTGATCACAATAAGCCACTTACCAGATTCTCTTTCTGGTGCAATTATTGAGCACTCATATCCACAGACACACACACAGCAGACTTGGTAGGAAAATCTGCAGCAGCTCAATTCTGCCCATGGGCCCTCATTCCGAGTTGTTCGCTCATTCTTTTCCTTCGCATCGGTGCGATTTTCCGCTAACTGCGCATGCGCAATGTTCGCACTGCGGCTGCGCCAAGTAAATTTGCTAAGAAGTTTGGTATTTTACTCACGGCATTACAAGGTTTTTTCTTCGTTCTTCTGATCGTAGTGTGATTGACAGGAAGTGGGTGTTTCTGGGCGGAAACTGGCCGTTTTATGGGTGTGTGTGAAAAAACGCTGCCGTTTCTGGGAAAAACGCGTGAGTGGCTGGAGAAACGGGGGAGTGTCTGGGCGAACGCTGGGTGTGTTTGTGACGTCAAACCAGGAACGAAACTGACTGAACTGATCGCACTGGCAGAGTAAGTCTCGAGCTACTCAGAAACTGCAAAGAAAAATCTTTTCGCAATATTGCGAATACTTCGTTCGCAATTCTGCTAAGCTAAGATTCACTCCCAGAGGGCGGCGGCTTAGCGTGTGCACTGCTGCGAAAAGCGGCTAGCGAGCGAACAACTCGGAATGAGGGCCTTTAGACTGCAAGTAGTGGCTGCTGGCCAGGCTCTGGGGAAGGGAGGTTTCTGGGCAACTGGAACACCCCCATCTCCCACGCGTTTGCCTATGTAGTTCGTCTTTTGGATGTGCTATGGGAGTGTCGCTGAAGTGTTTGCGTATACAGAGTGCAAAATCGCTCATGTAGGAGGCCATACTCTGATGGAAAATCTGAACCTGCTATAGGGATGGTGCGACCAATAGTGGCATCTATCGATGCACCAAGGAGTATTTTAGCTGCTACAGTCGCTGACAGTGGACATCTCAATCCGTGCACATTCAAACGCATGGATATACACCAGTGTAGGGCTCTGTAGCGTCATTTGCATAATGTTGCAGATGTGCAACACACACAACATTTTTACACTAGGTTGTACACAATCCACTCATGACCATGACCTGCTGAGGCTGTAAATGCCTTGCTGTTATCCAACAGTTGGGACTCCATTATGATTCCCGTTGACCATACACACCGCACAATTCTTCTCTGTCTGTGCACAGCCCACAGAAAAGATGGATCAGGGGAGCAGGGCCTGAAGCAGTACATATGGCAGCAATACAGGGGCCATCATCTGATAACCCCCAGAAGCTTCTGGACCCAATACCACCAGCAAAGCCCATGTTTATATTACAAAACACAAGGTTCTAGAGAGCTATGCTTGGTTCAGAGATATGAAGCAGTACAGATGAACTGAACACTTCAGCCTGAGATACATGTGAGCAGTGCACAGGCTTCCTGCTTTAACACAAGTCCACCATTTGCCTATTAATAAGGTAGGAGGAGCCAAAAAAGAAGTGCTTAAAACATAACCAATCAACAAATGATACACATTTCTTTTCTTTATATTGCAATGGGAATATTTGACTTGGGTGGGGAAATATAATCAGAAAGTTCAATTCCTTTTTACAATACCATTAACAACTTTCTGCAAGATACAGAAAAATATATCCTAGTGCCACCTGGAAGTATGATGCAACCTCATCTCACCCTGTTTCCATGGTAGCAGGAATCACAGACACAATAAAGTATATGATGTTGAGTTTGTCAGGCACTTTAAACATGACACTGAGACTGTCACCAAGCCTTAAACCTCTTTTTTTATGTTGCTTCTAGTCTACTCCATGAAAAAAAGGTTCTAAGTATGTGTAATAAAACTGAAAGCCTAAAGAAAAAATATGTTTCCAGCAAGGGTGGGGATGTTTTAACATATTTTGTGATGAAAAATGGTTAATTTCTCCCCTGGATTTGGCAACAGTATCTCTGTTGCATTCTATTTGGCTCCTAATTTGAGTTCAGGGGAGAAATATTATATTTGTCCCCAAGGTACTTCTATATTCTGTGCTGTTTCCAGGTTTTACTGAACATTGTGAAGCTTGACTTTAAGGCATAACTTTTACACACATACCATAAATGATTGTGCAACAGCCGTTAAACAATGAAGGTTCTGTTGTATATCCACCATCCACTAACTGCTACGTGCAGAAATACAATGATCCGCATATACTGTATAAATGTTGATGAATAAAACCATTCAGGTATATCATTTTCTTTTTTAAAGAGCACTAAACTGAAATGCATAACATTTCTAGATTATCTTTAATGTGCATGTATAGGTGTGTATATGTACAGAAACAATATACCTGTATATAATATGTACATTATTGTAAATGACAGTATAAGGATATTTGAAGACGAGTCACACAGTTTTACACAAAATTCAGCTAAATAATCACTTCATTCTGCATTTAGCGGAGAAATGTTGCATGTTTCACCATCAGAATTTGTCCTCGTGTTCCCAGTCCTGCACTAACCACACCATGCAGCAAGAAGATTGATGCCCATTGTCACAGCTGTATGAATAGACTTTAAATACATGCAGAATAGTGTCCTGCAAGAATACAGTGAACCAACAGTGACACTTGAAGAAAGACTCAGTCTGTAGGTGGAACAACACCAGTATCTTTGTTTAAGCTTTACACTGCTAAACTCTGATTCCCTCGAGGTATTAGCAGCTGAGTGAATCCTACTAATATATATGTAACAGCTCTGAAAGCAATTTGCAGAAACTCCTTTACTCCCAGAAGATGCTAAAAAAAAAAAATGACCAGTGAGATGTCATATAGTAAAAGATACAAAATCATCACTTTGTTTCCAGTGTTTTGTCAATATGAATACTTCAAGGCCACTCATTAAAAACCAGGAGATAGGTGTGTGTTTTTTTATCAACTCTTTTTGCAGGGATAGAAAAACCAACCAACTACATTACTTATTATTAATAGAATATTGTCAGAGCAGATGAGTAATATCACTAGGGATATGCACATGCGTCACTTGGCCCACACATGCACAGTGGAACTGAAAAGCCAGACTTGGGCTTTTGCTTCCACTTGATTATGGGTTTGTGAAAGGAACAGTTGATACCTTCTGCGCTATAAAGAGTCTTAGGAGGAAAGGTATAGATATATTTAGTGATATTGTTACCTTGGCTTAGACCAGTGGTTCCCAAACTCTGTCCTCAAGGACCAACAACAGTTCAAGTTTTCCAGATCTCCTTGCAGAATCGAAAGTGAAATAATTTGATCCACCTGTTGATCTTCTAAAATGTATCAGTGAGTAATGAATACACCTGTGCACCTGCTAGGTAACCTGGAAAAAATTAACTGTTGGGGGTCCTTGAGGACCGAGTTTGGGAACCAGTGGCTTAAACTATGGTATTCAAATGCAGACCCTCCAACATAACCCGCCCCACTAGGTACAAAATGCTCTGTTCCTGGACTTCCCTCTTAATTTATGATTTCCATCACCTGTGTTGAACTAGCTAAATGATAAGAAAGCTGTTTCTTCACAGGTGATTGCAATAATAAATTAAGAGGGAAGTCCAGAAACAGAGCATTTTGTACCTAGTGGGGCGGGTCATGTTGGAGGGTATGCAAATGTAATTTAAAAAAATTAATTGGGATTGGAGTTTTTGCTACTGTGTTTATCAGCACCATGGTGGGCTCATTGCAAGAGAGCATGCAGTTACTGTATATACAACAAGCAAGGCTGAGAGGCTTAGGGTGTGTACACACGGTGAGATTCGGACTTAACCGATTCTCACTGTGCAACGGGGGGCCGGGTCGGCACTTAGCCGGTATCGCAAGCACATAATGAGTGTGCTTGCGATCCTGGTACTGTGCAATTTTGGCTAAGTGTCAATCTTGACTATCTCTTCTATAGAGATAGTCAAGATTGACTTGCCTGCACAGTCTATTTTTTCTGCCGATGCCGACCGCGCGGGGCCGCGCATCGGCATCGAATCGGGATCGCAAGGTGACTGTCACCTTGTGATCTGCACTATCTTTTCTTCCGATTCTGACTATATAGTCAGAATCGGAAGAAAAGATCTCACCGTGTGTACACACCCTTACTGAGGCTGAGCAGCTGGTCTACCAAAGGCTTGAGAATTCAGACCAGCTCACATATACCAGGCTCAGTGACATTTGCATATTTTCACATAGCTGCTGCAACGGCATTTGCGTCCATCAGTCAGGTACACCAGCTTTTCAGCAAATGACAGATCATAAGTGTGCATCTAGAGTATAGGCAAACCAATGGAGAAAGGGGAGGGGGAGATGTTCCAGTTGCCTGGAAACCCGCTTCCCCACAACCTGGCCAGCAGCCACTACCGGCAGTATAAAGGGCGGAATTGATCTGCCGCACATGCCCAGTGGCAGTAGATTTTCCCACCAAGAAATGCACAGAACCCCTCATGACACCAGCAAATGATTTACATAAACTGATTAAACTTAAATTGTCCAGACAAAAATTTCCCAGCAGCAATCCTCAAGAACCTGGCATCTATGCGAGTTCTAACTTAGAAACCAAATCACCAGTATGTAAAGGATCGCGAAGAACAATGAATGAATTAAAAAATAATAGTAAAGAAGTGTAAACATGACAGTGGTTTTCGATAGAAATATTTATATTTTATAGCATAATGAAAACACATACATAAACAATTCATATAATAAAACAATATAAAATTATATCTACTTTCTCAGGCTTATCCAGTTCATAAATCTAGTGTAGACATGTGGAATTATAAAAGGAGCTGCTGCGACTCGGACAGCAATGAATAGCTCTCTGCCAGCGCACAGGAGCTGCACTGGAAGGGAGCTA
Organism: Pseudophryne corroboree; assembly: GCF_028390025.1. NCBI lineage: Eukaryota > Metazoa > Chordata > Amphibia > Anura > Myobatrachidae > Pseudophryne > Pseudophryne corroboree. The sequence goes on from NC_086444.1 coordinate 836,615,076, forward strand.
CCCGTCAAGCACAAAAGCATCGCCACTGTGCGATGCTTTTGAATTTGTGCGGTGGGGTAGAGCCAGACATGCGCTGGGCGTCCCCGCATGTGTTGCACGGCTACGATGAAGTCTGAATTAGGCCCAAGATTCCCTCAGCAAAATAAAATGGGGAACATAGACAAGAAAGCAAAAGTGAGAATATATTTTTGTAATACCTAGAGTGTTAGCAGATATAGTTATACCTTCATAATAGTTTGTTGTTCTATGCAGGGCCGGATCTAGACCTTGTGGCGCCCAGGGCGAAAGTTTCCTTTGGCCCCCCTTACCCCCCCTCCCTAACGGTGAAACGGGTTTAGTGTGTGCCGCAGATGCGCATAAAAAATGGGGGCGTAGCTTCATAGGAAAGGGGTGTGGTCAGTTTTTCTCCCTGTAGTTTTGCCCCCTGTAGAGTTGTGCACCCTGTAGAGCTGTGCCCCCTGCAGTTGTTGTGCCCCCAGTAGCTGTTATGCCCCCTGCAGCTGTGCCCCAGTAGCTGTGCCCCCTTCAGCTGTTGTGCCCCCTGCAGCTGTGCCCCCAGTAGCTGTTATGCCCCCTGCAGCTGTGCCCCCAGTAGTTGTGCCCCCTGCAGCTGTGCTGCCATTAGTTGTGGCCCCAGTAGTTGTGCCCCCCTTAGTGTGCCCAACAGAAGCTGTGCCCCTAGTAAAAAAAATACCAGCCCCGTTCCTGCTTCCCGACCACTGCACTCCGTCTCCGCCGCCGGCGCCACTCCTCATGACGTCTCTCCCATAGCGCCGCACAGAAAGTTCCTCTCCGCGAAGGGAAACTAGATGCTACCTCACTGCGCGTCTAGATTCCCTTTATGGAGAGGACCTTTTCTTAACCACCGCCGCCGCCATCCTAGTTAGTAGCGGCTGTTGCCACGGTGGCGAGCCCGGGACAGCGGCGCCCCAGGCAAAAGTCCTGCTTGCCAATGGCAAAAGCCGCTACTGGTTCTATGCATTATACTTTTATTTTTTAAAATACAGTGTCTTAGGGAAAACTGGGCTGGTTTATTTCATGCCTACATGTCAGATTATTTAAGTAAATTTCCTAGAGTCTGGAGGGCATAATGGCCCCTTGTGCCCACGCTAAAGGCAAATGAGAGCAGGTGCATGAGACAGGGGATGTAGTATGGCATGCCGGCGGCCGGGATCCTGGCAGACAGCATACTGGCACCGGGACCCCGACCGCCGGCATACCGACAGCTGGGCGAGCGCAAATAAGCCCCTCGTGGGCTCGCTGCGCTCGCCATGCTGCGGCCTCAGTGGCACGCTACGCACACCACGCTATATATTCTCCCTCCAGGGGGGTCGTGGACCCCCACGAGGAAGAATAATTGTCGGTATGCCGGGTGTCGGGATTCCGGCGCCGGTATACTGAGCGCCTGGATCCCAACAGCCGGCATACTGAATACCACCCTTAGACAGGTAGTACCAGTAATCACATATGGCAGCATCCACAGTAGGGTGAAGATGTATCAAACCTTGGAAAGAGATAAAGTAGAGAGAGAGATAAAGGGTTCCATGTATGAAGTGGAGTTAAGGGGGCTGAACAAAAAATGGGAAAAAAATACTTCAGCACACATCGCTTCTTGATATGTACTAACAGGATTTCTGTGCCTACAGCCTGCTAGCGCTAAGAACAGGCTTGAGTATCAGGGCTGAACCTGGGTCACTTAGAACTGCCCTATATAACTGTGGTAGCGCTAAGTGTCCCGGGAGAGGTCACTCACCGTCGAATGTCTTCTCCAGCGTTGGTATCACCAGCTGTAGCTGCCACTATCTGCTTCTCTTCACTTGAAGAAGCAGGACACTCTCTTTCAATTTGGCCAGATGTCAATAAAGTTTGTCAAATAAAAAATCTCTGCTGCAGCAGCAAGGGACTCAGGAAATAACAGGTGAGCCCACTTTGCAGAGGAAATGTGTCTGAGTGGCCATTGCTGAGGAGGTGACTTTACTTCCGCCCTCTTCAACATGGCCGTTCTTAGTGCAATTAGCGGTAGCTGCCTCCTACTTCCTGCTAATAACAGGCACTGATATACAGTATGGGAAGCAGAGCTGGCCCTAGGCACAGGCAAACCAGGCAAATGTCTAGGGCATTTGGAATGCCTAGGGGCACAAGTATTTATTATTTATTTATTACCAGTTATTTATATAGCGCACACATATTCCGCAGCGCTTTAAGAGAATATTTACCCATTCACATCAGTCCCTGCCCCAGTGGAGCTTACAATCTATATTCCCTACCACATGTACACACAGACACATTCATGCTAGGGTTAATTTTGTTGGGAGCCAATTAACCTACCAGTATATTTTTGGATTGTGGGAGGAAACCGGAGTACCCGGAGTAAACCCACGCAAGTATGGGGAGAATATACAAACTCTGCACAGTTAGGGCCATGGTGGGATGCCTATATTCTGTGTGTGACTGTGACTGTTTCTGCATACAAAATGCTACCTTACAGTGTATTGCTGGAAACCACTGTAATGTAGCATTTTGTATGCAGATTTAGCCACAGTCGCACACAGAATATATGTTATGCATGCCGCATAACATCTTAATCAGCAGAAGCTGCTTGTGCATCCTAGCCATATAGCAATGCAAATAAGATGGATTTTCGGCAAAAAAGGCGCCCGACTTTTTGGCAAAAAATTGCATCTCCTGCTGCATGGCGTATTGAGGCAAGCCGTGTGGGGACATATCCCTATCCAAGCAGAGGCAGAGATCACAGTATTAGCGGTTGTGTGAGTGCTGTGTGCAGGTGGGTTGGTTGTGCAATAGTGTTCAGCATATGTGTAAGGGGCATTATGTGTGTCATGTGTATAAATGCATTATAATGTACAGCATATGTGTAGGGACATTATGTGTGTCATTATGTGTATAAGGGCACTAATAATGTGCGGCATATGTGTAAGGGACATTATGTGTATAAGGTCATTGATAAAGGTTGGCATAATGTGTAAGGCGCATTATGTTTATAAGGACATCAATAATGTGTGTCATATGTGTAAGGGGCATTACTAATGTGTGGCAATATGTGTACAAGGTGCTCTATTGTGTTTTGCGTAATGTATAGAAAGGGCACTACTATGTGAACTAAAGTAAATAAGGAGCAATATGTTTTGGTGTAATGTGAATAAGGCGCAATTCAGTGTGATATAAAGTGTATATAAGGGGCACTACTGTGAGGAGAAATGTATATAAGGTAAAGTGGTACTATTGTGTGATGTAATGTGAATAAGGGACACTATCGCATGATAAAATGTGAATAAAGTTGCACTATTGTGTGTGGCCTAATTTGAAATGGGGGTACTATTGTGTGGCCTTCCCAGCAAAAACATGCCCCTTTTTGATCTGTGTGTTGAATGTGCGCACTGTTCCTATTTAAAATAAAGGGGGTAGGAGCACCAAAATGAGGACTGCTATGGGTGAGGGGTGATGTGCTGGGAAAGGGGTGCAGAGTCAGAGGTGAAACTAGCGGCGGTGCTAGGGGGCATCAGCCAAAAACTTGCCTAGGACATCATATTGGTTAGGGCCGCCTCTGATGGGAAGCAAATTGGATGTGGTTGACAATTGTTCTGTGAGAAGAGGAATTAATTGTCCTTTGTGTAGCCAGACTATTATTTGTTTTTGTATTTATTCACCTATAATCAACAGACTTTTTAGGCGTTTTGTATTTTTTTTATTTTGAATGTATACCTACAGTATAATCCAGTATGAATGAACAGCACATTTTATACAGTGCCCATAAAGATTAATAATTAATGGTACTCATAGGGATCAATGATACTGTATGTGTCATTATGCCACCAGGGGACAAGGCCTAACAACGAGAAACACATGGTCCCGTCCCCATCCCCAGTAGGCAGCATCTACCATCCAAGCTTTTCACATAGGTGAGAAATAAAAAGTAGGCAAGTGCAGTTTGCCTAGTTATCATTCTGAATACGCATTGATGAGAGATGTTCTGCATAGTGGCAGTATGCAGGCAAACTGTGCTGCAAAAAGAGTACATTACATGATACAGGGATTGCTAATGTCTTGGTTAGTAACAGTACCCAAGGGCATCAATTCCCAAGTCTTGAACCAGAATGAGGGAAAGCTCACCAGATTTTCTGTACTTAAGAAGCTGGAGGTAACATGGTTCAAGCGGGTGTAGTATGTTATCCCGACCGCTGGCATACCGACAGCTGGGCGAGCGCAAATGAGCCCCTTGCGGGCTCGCTGCACTCACCACGCTATCTATTCTCCCTCCAGGGGGGTCGTGGACCCCCAAGAGGGAGAAAAGCTGTCGGTATGCCGGCGGTCGGGATTCCGGCGCCGGTATGCTGGTTGTCGGGAGCCCGGCTACCGGCAAACTGAAGACCACCCGGTTCAAGCCCCCACAGACAAGTAAGCATTTGAAAACTTCCAAAACATTTTGCACCACACTCATCACCCCAAAGATTACACGCTGAGAGATTTATATCAACACAGATAACCTGAACCTGGATGGAAGAGTTTCACCTACAATTATGGACTCCATCCACTAGCCGGCAGCTTCCTGGGAGTCCTGCGATTGCGATTTGCTACTTGACTGTACTTTTTACATCTGATTTATCGCATGCGATCTAACGTACTGCGATCCATCTGATGCGATAAATCTCAAATGACATATTTTACCTGTTATTTACACATGTGATTTATCTGATGGGATGGGCAAATAAGCATATATAATCAGCAGCCATTTGCAGTTCTTTGCACAATCTGCTCTGTGACTAGTGAGGCTGGTTTATACCTTCCGAGCGTTCCACATTGCTACCGTGCACTGCTTTGTTTTGCTTGTCTTAACAAAGTGCTATATCCTATTCTGCTATGGATGGATCCCTATCACTATAACCTCTTGGCAGCCTATGGCTTTCTAAAGAGGAGATGTGAGAGGGAATAGTGTTATCCGCTACTGCTGCTGCGCATGTGTATGGGAGTGTCCAAGGTGCCAGTGAAGGGACTTCCTCCGAGCAGTCGCATGCTGTCGGATCGCAGGTGTATGCGCTGCGATGTGCACCTATTTACATGCGATTGCGAGAAATATTATTGTCAGCCCGTAAGATCTGCGACTCCAATGGGAGGTGCACAGAAATGCGCCTCGCATCAGAAATGCCCAAAAATGACATGCAATGTGACACTTTTCATCCGATCCGTTGCACTAATTTGTCACAATCGGATGAAAAGTGGCCATATCGCACTAGTGGATGGGGGCCTTAACAAACACAGGGGATAATTCAAACCTGATCGCTAGGGTGCATTTTTTGCATCCCTGCGATCAGGTAGTCTCCGCCTACAGGGGGAGGGTATTTGCTGTGTGCAGGTGTGCGATCGCATTTGTTGGAGAGCTGCACAAACATGAGTTACTCAGTCGCTGTGATGATCGGGGCCGGAGCTGACGTCAGAAACGTCAGCTCCTGCTGACGCCTGGTCCCTCCTGCATTTTCCTGGACACACCGACAAAACGGTCAGTTACCACCCACAAATGGCATTTTCCTGTCAGTCACCGTGCAATCGCTTTTTTTAGCACCATCCCTTCGCTATGCACCGATGCCCGATGCAGTCGTCTGACGCGCCGAATCATTGCGGTGCATATGCATATGCAGTATAGGCCTAATCGCCCGCTTTGCGAAAATGCACAGCAACGATCAGGTCTTAATTGCCCCCACAGTTTCAACTCTATTACACAAAAGTTGTCAATAAATTCCCCTAGAAGAGCACTGAGGGGATTGAAGTTTGACAACATACCAACCCACCTATTGTGTTAATTACTCACAAACCAAATCCTTAAATAGATAAAAGTAATGAAACATTTCATCACTACACCAGTAAATTGCATTCAGTGTTTGCTATGTTGGATGTACTTAATTATTGGCTACTTAGTGATTATCTTTTTTTTCTTATTACCAGCGTGTGTCATTTACATTATTTTTATTGCCACATTTCAGTGATTTATTATTTAGATATAAAGTGCTTGAGGACATCTGTATGCTTTTACTGAACTGTCTACTTGTCACGTTTTACACATAATTCATTCTGTGCCAAGGGGCACAGAGTCGCTGTCACCTCTTGTGCCAAAGTGCTTAATGCAGCATTTGGACTCCACTTAAGCTGTAGGACAAATGTGCCAGAAGAGATGAAGTCACTCATATAAAATCACAGCGACAAATTGAGTCTGTAGGCGGAACACCTGCATCTTTGTTTAAGCTTTACACAAATGCTGCTTTCCACACACCATTAACAGCTAATGAGTGAATCCTGCTCATATTTAAAGCATTAATTGCACATCTTGCCACTGTTAAAAGATGTAGCACCTTGATGTAATCACTGGCCTTGTTTTCAGAAAGAAACAGGTGACTGAACAGAGTAGTGAAAGGGCTGCAGATATTTTATACGAGTTACGTTTTCTTTTGACCTCACTGACCTCCCCCTGTGCTTTGAACAACACCCTGTCTTTAAAACTGTAGCATTTTGCTGATGGCCTGTCACAGTTGTTGTTTTGTCATGATGCTATATACAGGATCTGATTACCTTAACAACCCTGATCATTATACAGGTTGAGTATCCCATATCCAAATATTCCGAAATACGGAATATTCCGAAATACGGACTTTTTTGAGTGAGACTGAGATAGTGAAACCTTTGTTTTTTGATGGCTCAATATACACAAACTTTGTTTAATACACAAAGTTATTAAAAATATTGTATTAAATGACCTTCAGGCTGTGTGTATAAGGTGTATATGAAACATAAATGAATTGTGTGAATGTACACACACTTTGTCTAATGCACAAAGTTATAAAAAATATTAGCTAAAATGACCTTCAGGCTGTGTGTATAAGGTGTATATGTAACATAAATGCATTCTGTGCTTAGATTTAGGTCCCATCACCATGATATCTCGTTATGGTATGCAATTATTCCAAAATACAGAAAAATCCGATATCCAAAATTCCTCTGGTCCCAAGCATTTTGGATAAGGGATACTCAACCTGTATATGCTTTTCAGAGACATTCCAGAATACTAATTTAAATGGATTCTGCATGAAAGACAATGCACAGAACCTTTGTTACTAAGCAGACTGTGGGCCTAATTTAGACCTGATCGCATCAGCAAATTTGTTAGCTAATGGGCAAAACCATGGGGGTCATTCCGAGTTGTTCGCTCGTTATTTTTTTCTCGCAACGGAGCGATTAGTCGCTAATGCGCATGGGCAATGTCCGCAGTGCGACTGCGCCAAGTAAATTTGCTATGCAGTTAGGTATTTTACTCACGGCATTACAAGGTTTTTTCTTCGTTCTGGTGATCGTACTGTGATTGACAGAAAGTGGGTGTTTCTGGGCGGAAACTGGCCGTTTTAAGGGTGTGTGCGAAAAAACGCTACCGTTTCTGGGAAAAACGCGGGAGCGGCTGGAGAAACGGAGGAGTGTCTGGGCGAACGCTGGGTGTGTTTGTGACGTCAAACCAGGAACGACAAGCACTGAACTGATCGCACTGGCAGAGTAAGTCTCAAGCTACTCAGAAACTGCACAGAGAAGTCTTTTCGCAATATTGCAAATCTTTCGTTCGCAATTTTGATAAGCTAAAATTCACTCCCAGTAGGCGGCGGCTTAGCGTGTGCAAAGCTGCTAAAAGCAGCTTGCGAGCGAACAACTCGGAATGACCACCCATGTGTAGTGCAGGTGGGTCAGATATAACATGTGCAGAGAGAGTTATAGGCCCTACACACTGGGCGATTTAACTGCAAGATATGAACGATCTCGTTCATTAATGAACGAGAACGTTCATATCGAGCAGTGTGGAGGCAACAGCGATGAACGATGCGTGGCCCCGCGCTCGTTCATCGCTGGTGCCCTGTCGGCTGTGCATGCAGGCCAATATGGACGATCTCGGGGGCCCCGGGAAAGTTGGGGAAGTCTACCGTTTTCCCTGACAGCACCCCTACCCCCACCCCTCGGATGCACACAGCAGAGAACAAGTGGGCAGTCCGAGGGGATCTGCTGACGCGATTTGCGCTGAATCGTGTCATCGTAGCTCTGCCCCCACTCTACAGTGCCTGTTTTGTCTGCAATGTAGAGCGGGGGCGGAGACACAATGACGTGATTGTGATACCACACCCTGGACCACCCACCTCCCTGCCGGCCACACCTTCGGACAGCCCACCTGGTCACCGGCCACACCCCCATGTGCCCACATCTCTGTCACCTCCTGGAGGAGGGGCAGCAAAGTAGGCAAGCATGTCTCTAAGAGACATTATTAATAAGATGAAGGGCACACTAATTAGCGTCTCCTAGATCCAGGTACCCTAGGAAGCTGCCTAAAGCTGCCTAATGGTAGAGCATTCCCAGGTTGGGATTCTGCTTATTGCACACCAGGCCCTGGATAAAAGTTTAGGTAAAATAATTTCTGCTGCGGGGTACACTGGGCTCCACAGGAATGACATTGGGGTGTAGAGTAAGATCTTGATCCGAGGCACCAACAGGCTCAAAGCTTTGACCTTCTTCCCAAGATGCATAGCGCCGCCTCCTCTATAACCCCGCCTCTGTGCACAGGAGCTCAGTTTTGTAGTTGGTGCCATGCAGTAAGCAGGCATACAACAGGGGGGCTGCTCCAGCAGCCCTGAGAGAAGCTTTTAAAGAATATTGAAGACTTCAAGGGCTGCAGCAGAGACACTGACTGTGTTAGATGTCAGTCAGACATCTCCTGCTGCAGCTCCATCACCTCCCCCAGCGGCGCTGTACACTCCCGCGCCCTGGTTGCCGGGTACCTACAACGGAGGCTCCGGTTTTCTTCCAAGTTAGTCACACACACGACCGCTGTACTCCCGGATCGCATGGCCGCACTCAGGGAGGAGGTAAGGGGTCCCCTCGACGGGACCCGCTGTAAATCGCGATCCCGCGCACTGGCGTCGACACTGTGGTAGTACCGGGACCCCAATAGACCACCAGGGCATGGGCACAGGTCGGTTTTCTCTCATAAAACCGTTTTATTAAGCCCCCAGTACCCATTGGTGAAGTCCAGCAGGGGGATAAGGCTTTGACCTGTAGCCCCTCCCCCAACCCCAGGGCGCCATTTAGAGTAAATGTTCCCGCCCTGGAGCTGCATATCTCTCTCCCCCTCACTCCCTGTCAGCGTTTGGGCGCCATTTTAGCAAGCAGAGCTGATCCTGGGACTGTTTGGGCAAATCCTCCTCTTTAAAGCCGCCTGCCTGTCAGCGCTGTGCATTTTACAGGACACTTAAATATTCTACATGTCTGCTGACAGTGTTAGTAAAAAAAAGGTGCATTTAGTTAGGGTTATTTAGTACAAGTACCCTGTGATATACATCCAGTCTTTACTGTGCATTGTTATACCTATTAAGTGTATTATTATTAGAGATGAGCGGGTTCGGTTCCTCGAGATCCGAACCCCCCCGAACTTCACCTATTTTACACGGTTCCGAGGCAGCCTTGGATCTTCCCGCCTTGCTCGGTTAACCCGAACGCGCCCAAACGTCACCACCATTTTCTCTCGTGCATTGGAGATTGAACGAAGAGGACGTGGCTGCGTTCTCTCCCTGAAAAGCTCCGTAATCTGTGCTCAGTGTGCTGCAAATATCTGTGCTCAGTGTGCTGCAAATATCTGTGCTCAGTGTGCTGAAAATATCTACGTTCTCTGCCTGAAAAGCTCCATATCTGTGCTAAGTGTGCTGCAAATATCTGTGCTCAGTGTGCTTCATTTTGGTGACCAACAGTATATAGTAGAGATGAGCGGGTTCGGTTTCTCTGAATCCGAACCCGCCCGAACTTCATGGTTTTTTTCACGGGTCCGAGCAGACTCGGATCCTCCCGCCTTGCTCGGTTAACCCGAGCGCGCCCGAACGTCATCATGACGCTGTCGGATTCTCGCGAGACTCGGATTCTATATAAGGAGCCGCGCGTCGCCGCCATTTTCACACGTGCATTGAGATTGATAGTGAGAGGACGTGGCTGGCGTCCTCTCCATTTAGATTATAAGAGAGAGAGATTTACTGGAGTTTAGGACTAGGAGGAGTACTGTAGAAGTGTAGAGAGTGCAGAGAGTTTACTAGTGAGTGACCACCAGACAGTGCAGTTTATTTAATATATCCGTTCTCTGCCTGAAAAAAGCGATACACACAGTGACTCAGTCACATACCATATCTGTGTGCACTGCTCAGGCTCAGCCCAGTGTGCTGCATCATCTATATATATTATATATCTGTCTGACTGCTCAGCTCACACAGCTTATAATTGTGGGGGAGACTGGGGAGCACTGCAGTGCCAGTTATAGGTTATAGCAGGAGCCAGGAGTACATAATATTATATAGTGAGTGACCACCAGACAGTGCAGTTTATTTAATATATCCGTTCTCTGCCTGAAAAAAGCGATACACACAGTGACTCAGTCACATACCATATCTGTGTGCACTGCTCAGGCTCAGCTCAGTGTGCTGCATCATCTATATATATTATATATCTGTCTGACTGCTCAGCTCACACAGCTTATAATTGTGGGGGAGACTGGGGAGCACTGCAGTGCCAGTTATAGGTTATAGCAGGAGCCAGGAGTACATAATATTATATTAAAATTAAACAGTGCACACTTTTGCTGCAGGAGTGCCACTGCCAGTGTGACTGACCAGTGACCTGACCACACTGACCACCAGTATAGTTAGTAGTATACTTATATTGTGATTGCCTGAAAAAGTTAAACACTCGTCGTGTGACTTCACTTGTGTGTTGTTGTTTTTTTTATTCTATAAAAATAAAACTCATTCTGCTGACAGACAGTGTCCAGCAGGTCCGTCATTATATAATAATAAGATTTTACTTACCGATAAATCTATTTCTCATAGTCCGTAGTGGATGCTGGGGACTCCGTCAGGACCATGGGGAATAGCGGCTCCGCAGGAGACAGGGCACAAAAGCAAGCTTTTAGGATCACATGGTGTGTACTGGCTCCTCCCCCTATGACCCTCCTCCAAGCCTCAGTTAGGTACTGTGCCCGGACGAGCGTACACAATAAGGAAGGATCTTGAATCCCGGGTAAGACTCATACCAGCCACACCAATCACACCGTACAACTTGTGATTTGAACCCAGTTAACAGTATGATAACAATGAAGTAGCCTCTAAAAAAGATGGCTCACAACAATAATAACCCGATTTTTTTTTTTTTTTTTTTTTTTTTTGTAACAATAACTATGTACAAGTAATGCAGACAATCCGCACTTGGGATGGGCGCCCAGCATCCACTACGGACTATGAGAAATAGATTTATCGGTAAGTAAAATCTTATTTTCTCTAACGTCCTAGTGGATGCTGGGGACTCCGTCAGGACCATGGGGATTATACCAAAGCTCCCAAACGGGCGGGAGAGTGCGGATGACTCTGCAGCACCGAATGAGAGAACTCCAGGTCCTCCTCAGCCAGGGTATCAAATTTGTAGAATTTAGCAAACGTGTTTGCCCCTGACCAAGTAGCTGCTCGGCAAAGTTGTAAAGCCGAGACCCCTCGGGCAGCCGCCCAAGATGAGCCCACCTTCCTTGTGGAATGGGCATTTACAGATTTTGGCTGTGGCAGGCCTGCCACAGAATGTGCAAGCTGAATTGTACTACAAATCCAACGAGCAATAGTCTGCTTAGAAGCAGGAGCACCCAGCTTTTTGGGTGCCTACAATATAAACAGCAAGTCAGACTTTCTGACTCCAGCCGTCCTGGAATTATATATATATATATATATATTCAGGGCCCTGACAACGTCTAGCAACTTGGAGTCCTCCAAGTCCCTAGTAGCCGCAGGCACCACAATAGGTTGTTTCAGGTGAAACGCTGACACCACCTTAGGAAGAAACTGGGGACGAGTCCGCAGTTCTGCCCTGTCCGAATGGAAAATCAAATATGGGCTTTTGTAAGACAAAGCCGCCAATTTTGACAATCGCCTGGCCGAGGCCAGGGCCAACAGCATGGTCACTTTCCATGTGAGATATTTCAAATCCACAGATTTGAGTGGTTCAAACCAATATGATTTGAGGAATTCCAACACTACGTTGAGATCCCACGGTGCCACTGGAGGCACACAAGGGCTGTATATGCAATACTCCCTTGACAAACGTCTGGACTTCAGGAACTGAAGCCAATTCTTTCTGGAAGAAAATCTATAGGGCCGAAACTTGAACCTTAATGGACCCCAATTTGAGGCTCATAGACACTCCTGTTTGCAGGAAGTGCAGAAATCGACCTAGTTGAATTTTTTTTTCGTGGGGCCTTCCTGGCCTCACCCACGCAACATATTTTTACCACATGTGGTGATAACGTTGTGCGGTCACCTCCTTCCTGGCTTTGACCAGGGTAGGTATGACCTCTTCCGGAATGCCTTTTCCCTTAGGATCCGGCGTTCAAACCGCCATGCCGTCAAACGCAGTCGCGGTAAGTCTTGGAACAGACAAGGTCCCTGCTGGAGCAGGTCCTTTCTTAAAGGCCGATGCCACGGTTCCTCTTGGAACAGACATGGTACTTGCTGAAAGCAAATCCCTTCTTAGCTCCCGAGGCCATTAGTCCTCTGTGAGCATCTCTTGAAGTTCCGGTTACCAAGTCCCTCTTGGCCAATCCGGAGCCACGAGTATAGTTCTTACTCCTCTATGTCTTATAATTCTCAATACCTTGGTTATGAGAAGCAGAGGAGGGAACACATACACCGACTGTTACACCCACGGTGTTACCAGGACGTCCACAGCTATCGCCTGAAGGTCTCGTGACCTGGCGCAATACCTGTCCCATTTTTTGTTCGGGCGGGACGCCATCATGTCCACCTTTGGTCTTTCCCAACGGTTCACAATCATGCGGAAAACTTCCCGATGAAGTTCCCACTCTCCCGGGTGGAGGTCGTGCCTGCTGAGGAAGTCTGCTTCCCAGTCGTCCACTCCCGGAATGAACACTGCTGACAGTGCTATCACATGATTTTCGGCCTAGCGAAAAATCCTTGCAGTTTTGCCACTGCCCTCCTGCTTCTTGTGCCGCCCTTTCTGTTTACGTGGGCGACTGCCGTGATGTTATCCCACTGGATCAATACCGGCTGACCTTGAAGCAGAGGTCTTGCTAAGCTTAGAGCATTATAAATTTGCTCTTAGCTCCAGTATATTTATGTGGAGAGAATTCTCCAGACTTGATCACACTCCTTGTGTGACTGCTCCCCAGCCTCTCAGGCTGGCCTCCGTGGTCACGAGCATCCAATCCTGAATGCCGAATCTGCGGCCCTCTAGAAGATGAGCACTCTGTAATCACCACAGGAGAGACACCCTTGTCCTTGGATATAGGGTTATCCGCTGATGCATCTGAAGATGCGATCCGGACCATTTGTCCAGCAGATCCCACTGAAGAGTTCTTGCGTGAAATCTGCCGAATGGAAGCGCTTCGTAATAAGCCACCATTTTTACCAGGACTCTTGTGCAATGATGCACTGACACTTTTCCTGGTTTTAGGAGGATCCCGATTAGCTCGGATAACTCCCTGGCTTTCTCCTCTGGGAGAAACACCTTTTCCTGGACTGTGTCCAGAATCATCCCTAGGACCAGCAGACGTGTCGTCGGAACAACTGCGGTTTTGGAATATTTAGAATCCACCCGTGCTGTCGTAGAACTACTTGAGATAGTGCTACTCCGACCTCCAACTGTTCTCTGGACCTTGTTCTTATCAGGAGGTCGTCCATTTTCTTTGAAGACGAATCCTCCTTTCGGTCATTACCTTGGTAAGGACCCGGGGTGCCTTGGACAATCCAACGGCATCGTCTTGAAACTGATAGTGACAGTTCTGTACCACGAACCTGAGGTACCCTTGGTGAGAAAAGGCAAATTTTTGGGACATGGAGGTAAGCATCCCTGATGTCCCGGGACACCATATAGTCCCCTTGTTCTTTGTTATCACTGCTCTGAGTGACTCCATCTGGATTTGAACCCTTGTAAGTGTTCAAATTTTTCAGATTTAGAATAGGTCTCACCTAGCCTTCAGTACCACCATATAGTGTGGAGTAATACCCCTTTCCTTGTTGTCGGAGGGGTAATTTTATTATCACCTGCTGGGAATACAGCTTGTGAATTGTTTTCAATACTGCCTCCCTGTCGGAGGGAGACATTGGTACAGCAGACTACAGGAACCTGCGAGGGGGGAAACCTCTCGACATTCCAATCTGTACCCCTTGGATACTACTTGTAGGATCCAGGGGTCCTGTACGGTCCCAGCGTCATGCTGAGAACTTGGTAGAAGCGGTGGAGGGCTTCTGTTCCTGGGAATGGGCTGCCTGCTGCAGTCTTCTTCCCTTTCCTCTATCCCTGGGCAGATATGACTCTTATAGGGACGAAAGGACTGAGGCTGAAAAGACGGTGTCTTTTTCTGCAGAGATGTGACTTAGGGTAAAAAACTGTGGATTTTCCAGCAGTTGCCCTGGCCACCAGGTCCCATGGACCGACCCCAAATAACTCCTCCCCTTTATACGGCAATACATCTTTGTGCCGTTTGGAATCTGCATCACCTGACCACTGTCGTGTCCATAAACATCTTCTTGCAGATATGGACATCGCATTTACTCTTGATGCCAGAGTGCAAATATCCCTCTGCGCATCTCGCATATATAGAAATGCATCCTTTAAATGCTCTATAGTCAATAAAATACTGTCCCTGTCAAAGGTATCAATATTTTTAGTCAGGGAATCCGACCAAGCCACCTCAGCTCTGCACATCCAGGCTGAGGCGATCGCTGGTCGCAGTATAACACCAGCATGTGTGTGTATACTTTTTAGGATATTTTTCAGCCTCCTATCAGCTGGCTTCTTAAGTACGGCCCTATCCGTAGATGGTACCGCCACTTGTTCTGATAAGCGTGTGAGCGCCTTATCCACCCTGAGGGGTGTTTCCCACCGCGCCTTAACTTCTGGCGGGAAAGGGTATACCGCCAATAATTTTCTATCGGGGGAAACCCACGCATCATCACACACTTCATTTAATTTATCTGATTCAGGAAAAACTACAGGTAGTTTTTTCACCTCACACATAATACCCTTTTTTGTGGTACTTGGAGTATCAGAAATATGTAACACCTCCTTCATTGCCCTTAACGTGTGGCCCTAAAAGAAAATACGTTTGTTTCTTCACCGTCGACACTGGAATCAGTGTCCGTGTCTGGGTCTGTGTCGACCGACTGAGGTAAATGGGTATTTTACAGCCCCTGACGGTGTTTGAGACGCCTGGACAGATACTAATTTGTTCGCCGGCCCTCTCATGTCGTCAACCGGCTTGCAGCGTGTTGACATTGTCACGTAATTTCCATAAATAAGCCATCCATTCCGGTGTCGACTCCCTAGAGAGTGACATCACCATTACAGGCAATTTGCTCCGCCTCCTCACCAATATTTTCCTCATACATGTCGACACACACGTACCGACATACAGCACACACATAGGGAATGCTCTGATAGAGGACAGGACCCACTAGCCCTTTGGGGAGACAGAGGGAGAGTTTGCCAGCACACACCAAAACGCTATAATTATCCAGGGACAACCTTTATATAAGTGTTCCTCCCTTATAGCATTTTAATATATATACATATCGCCAAATCAGTGCCCCCCCTCTCTGTTTTAACCCTGTTTCTGTAGTGCAGTGCAGGGGAGAGCATGGGAGCCTTCCCACCAGCCTTTCTATGAGGGAAAATGGCGCTGTGTGCTGAGGAGAATAGGCCCCGCCCCCTTTTCGGCGGGCTTCTTCTCCGGAGTTTTAGATATCTGGCAGGGGTTAAATACATCCATATAGCCTCAAGGGCTATATGTGATGTATTTTTCGCCATACAGGTATTATACATTGCTGCCCAGGGCGCCCCCCCCAGCGCCCTGCACCCTCCGTGACCGCTGTGTGAAGTGTGCTGACAACAATGGCGCACAGCTGCAGTGCTGTGCGCTACCTGATGAAGACTGAGAGTCTTCTGCCGCCTGGTTCCGGACCTCTTCATCTTCAGCGTCTGCAAGGGGGGTCGGCGGCGCGGCTCCGGGACGAACCCCAGGGCGAGCCCTGTGTTCCGACTCCCTCTGGAGCTATGTCCAGTAGCCTAAGAATCCAATCCATCCTGCACGCAGGTGAGTTGAAAATCTCTCCCCTAAGTCCCTCGATGCAGTGAGCCTGTTGCCAGCAGGACTCACTGAAAATAAAGAACCTAAAAACTTTTTCTAAGTAACTCTTTAAGAGAGCCACCTAGATTGCACCCTTCTCGGCCGGGCACAAAAACCTAACTGAGGCTTGGAGGAGGGTCATAGGGGGAGGAGCCAGTACACACCATGTGATCCTAAAAGCTTGCTTTTGTGCCCTGTCTCCTGCGGAGCCGCTATTCCCCATGGTCCTGACGGAGTCCCCAGCATCCACTAGGACGTTAGAGAAATATAATATATACCTGTCCGGCTGCAGTAGTGATATATATATATTTTTTATATCATTTATCATCCAGTCGCAGCAGACACAGTACGGTAGTTCACGGCTGTGGCTACCTCTGTGTCTGCACTCGGCAGGCAGTCCGTCCATAATTGTATACCACCTAACCGTGGTTTTTTTTTCTTCTTTATACATACATACTACTACGACATCTCTTTATCAACCAGTCTATATTAGCAGCAGACACAGTACAGTACGGTAGTTCACGGCTGTGGCTACCTCTGTGTCTGCACTCGGCAGGCAGTCCGTCCATAATTGTATACCACCTAACCGTTTTCTTTGCATCATGTGCTGATTGGGGAGGGTTTTTTGGAAGGGACATCCTGCGTGACACTGCAGTGCCACTCCTAAATGGGCCCGGTGTTTGTGTCGGCCACTAGGGTCGCTAATCTTACTCACACAGTCAGCTACCTCATTGCGCCTCTTTTTTTCTTTGCGTCATGTGCTGTTTGGGGAGGGTTTTTTGGAAGGGACATCCTGCGTGACACTGCAGTGCCACTCCTAGATGGGCCCGGTGTTTGTGTCGGCCACTAGGGTCGCTAATCTTACTCACACAGCTACCTCATTGCGCCTCTTTTTTTCTTTGCGTCATGTGCTGTTTGGGGAGGGTTTTTTGGAAGGGACATCCTGCGTGACACTGCAGTGCCACTCCTAGATGGGCCCGGTGTTTGTGTCGGCCACTAGGGTCGCTAATCTTACTCACACAGCTACCTCATTGCGCCTCTTTTTTTCTTTGCGTCATGTGCTGTTTGGGGAGGGTTTTTTGGAAGGGCCATCCTGCGTGACACTGCAGTGCCACTCCTAGATGGGCCCGGTGTTTGTGTCGGCCACTAGGGTCGCTAATCTTACTCACACAGCTACCTCATTGCGCCTCTTTTTTTCTTTGCGTCATGTGCTGTTTGGGGAGGGTTTTTTGGAAGGGCCATCCTGCGTGACACTGCAGTGCCACTCCTAGATGGGCCCGGTGTTTGTGTCGGCCACTAGGGTCGCTAATCTTACTCACACAGCTACCTCATTGCGCCTCTTTTTTTCTTTGCGTCGTGTGCTGTTTGGGGAGGGTTTTTTGGAAGGGACATCCTGCGTGACACTGCAGTGCCACTCCTAGATGGGCCCGGTGTTTGTGTCGGCCACTAGGGTCGCTTATCTTACTCACACAGCGACCTCGGTGCAAATTTTAGGACTAAAAATAATATTGTGAGGTGTGAGGTATTCAGAATAGACTGAAAATGAGTGTAAATTATGGTTTTTGAGGTTAATAATACTTTGGGATCAAAATGACCCCCAAATTCTATGATTTAAGCTGTTTTTTAGTGTTTTTTGAAAAAAACACCCGAATCCAAAACACACCCGAATCCGACAAAAAAAATTCGGTGAGGTTTTGCCAAAACGCGTTCGAACCCAAAACACGGCCGCGGAACCGAACCCAAAACCAAAACCCAAAACCCAAAAAATTTCAGGCGCTCATCTCTAGTATATAGTTGTACAGTACATGATTAGGCCATTGCTGTAGTATCTTGCAGCTCAGTGTCACTGCAAGTATCCATTCCATATCTGTCCTGCATTTTGTGAGCAGTATATATAGTATTACAGTGCAGCATTTTGGTGACCAACAGTATATAATTGTACAGTACATTAGGCCATTGCTGTAGTATCTTGCAGCTCAGTGTCACTGCAAGTATCCATTCCATATCTGTGCTGCATTTTGTGAGCAGTATATATAGTACTACAGTGCAGCATTTTGGTGACCAACAGTATATAGTTGTACAGTACATTAGGCCATTGCTGTAGTATCTTGCAGCTCAGTGTCACTGCAAGTATCCATTCCATATCTGTGCTGCATTTTGTAAACAGTATATATAGTATGACAGTGCAGCATTTTGGTGACCAACAGTATATAGTTGTACAGTACATTAGGCCATTGCTGTAGTATCTTGCAGCTCAGTGTCACTGCAAGTATCCATTCCATATCTGTGCTGCATTTTTGTGAGCAGTATAATTATATAGTATTACAGTGCAGCATTTTGGTGACCAACAGTATATAGTTGTACAGTACAGTAGGCCATTGCTGTATTTTGCAGCTCTGTGTCACTGCAAGTATCCATTCCATATCTGTGCTGCATTTTGTGAGCAGTATATATAGTATTACAGTGCAGCATTTTGGTGACCAACAGTATATAGTTAGTTGTACAGTACATTAGGCCATTGCTGTAGTATCTTGCAGCTCAGTGTCACTGCAAGTATCCATTCCATATCTGTGCTGCATTTTGTGAGCAGTATATATAGTATTACAGTGCAGCATTTTGGTGACCAACAGTATATAGTTGTACAGTACATTAGGCCATTGCTGTAGTATCTTGCAGCTCAGTGTCACCAGGGCCAGATTAACAATGGGGCGGATGGAGCTCCAGCTCCAGGCCTCCACATAAAAATAGGCCCATTATCATGGCAGCATGATGATGACCAACCATCAGCTGGTATTATAGTTGGCCATGTATCATATCAATTTGAATATTTTTACATAATTAGGGAAACATTAGGGCTTATATTGTGGGGCAGTACATGCCATATGGCTCTGGTAACACCCACACAGTACTTGTCACACCTCCCCGATTCTCACAATAGGCCCTTGAATATCTTCAGCTCCAGGCCCATGTGGCCCTTAATACGGCCCTGAGTGTCACTGCATGTATCCATTCCATATCTGTGCTGCATTTTGTGAACAGTATATATAGTATTACAGTGCACCATTTTGGTGACCAACAGTATATAGTTGTACAGTACATTAGGCCATTGCTGTAGTATCTTGCAGCTCTGTGTCACTGCAAGTATCCATTCCATATCTGTGCTGCATTTTTGTGAGCAGTATATATAGTATTACAGTGCAGCATTTTGGTGACCAACAGTATATAGTTGTACAGTACATTAGGCCATTGCTGTAGTATCCTGCAGCTCAGTGTCACTGCAAGTATCCATTCCATATCTGTGCTGCATTTTGTGAGCAGTATATATAGTAGGACAGTGCAGCATTTTGGTGACCAGCAGTATACATATATAGTACAGTACAGTACAGTAGGCCATTGCTGTATCTTGCAGCTCTGTGTCACTTCTAGTATCCTGATCAGTGCTCAATATATGCTGCATTGTTGTGACCAGTATGTATACTGTACTGTTCGACGTGTGTTATACACCTGGTGATTATACATCCTGTAATCTGTACTGAGCGATGTGTGAGATACACATGGGGATTATACACCCTATACACTGTACTGTGTGATGTGTGAGATACACCTGGGGATTATACACCTTATATTATTATTATTATTATCTTTTATTTATATGATGCCACAAGGATTCTGCAGCGCCCAATTACAGAGTACATAAATAATCAAACAGGAAAACAGCAACTTACAGTTGATGACAGTATAGGACAAGTACAGGGTAAATACACATAGTTACATCAGCAGATGGCACTGCAATAAGTATCAGGTGGCAGAAGACTGCTGGATGTGGTACAGTTGAAGATTATTAAAGTAAGACAAAGGATAAGAACATGAAGGAAGAGGGCCCTGCTCGTGAGAGTTTACAATCTAAAGGGGAGGGGTAGACACAGATGTAGTAGTAGTCATGGGTGACACAGATGGGGTACATAGAGAACGTGGAACAGAGGGTTAGGATGAGATTTGGCTGGGTTTGGTGAAGAAGTGGACCCCCAGAAGGCACAAGTCAATACTTAACATTGCAACATTTTACTGAGCTTTGCAGGAGAAAATTAAAAATAGGGGAAAATAAAAATAAAAAAAAAGAATCAATAACTTCTACCGCTTTCAAAAAGGTCAATGGAAGCTGAAATAATGGACAACTACCTCATGGAAGCCAGATACAGTATACCAAACAGTACTTAGCAGAGTTAGGAATGAGTGCTTATGAAATACAGTAACATTTTGTCATAATATTTCAGAAACTGCATGGCTGGTCTCTTGCACTCTTTTGCTCTAATACACCACCTGCTTTAGGATTTATATTCAAAAATATTATGTCTCCATAATCCCAAAAACATCAGTCTTCTTGTAAAGTGGTTTGTTCCTTTGTAAGGGAAAGAGAACAAACGTTCTCAAACAACGGTTTCTCAATTTCTTTTTCATCTGGGAAGGGATTGTGGATTCGCAACGACTTTCTACAAATGTTTACGAATAATTCCAGTGATTTTGTCATTTTCTTCCAGTGATTTGGACCAATAATACCATTGATTAGAACGAATAATTCCAGTGATTTTGTCATTTTCTTCCAGTGATTTGGACCAATAATACCATTGATTAGAACGAATAATTCCAGTGATTTTGTCATTTTCTTCCAGTGATTTGGACCAATAATACCATTGATTAGAACGAATAATTCCAGTGATTTTGTCATTTTCTTCCAGTGATTTGGACCAAAAATACCATTGATTAGAACAAATAATTCCAGTGATTTTGTCATTTTCTTCCAGTGATTTGGACCAATAATACCATTGATTAGAACGAATAATTCATGTGATATTGAGGTGTTTGTGTCGCTTAGCTGTCCAGCGACCACAGTGCACCTCTTTTTCTCTTTTCTTTGCATCATGTGCTGTTTGGGGCCAAATTTTTTAAGTGCCATCCTGTCTGACACTGCAGTGCCACTCATAGATGGGTCAGGTGTTTGTGCCGCCCTCTTGGGTCGCTTTGCTTAGTCATCCAGCGACCTCGGTACAAATTCTAGGACTAAAAATAGTATTGTGAGGTGTGAGGTGTTCAGAATGGACTGGAAATGAGTGGAAATTGTGGTTATTGAGGTTAATAATACTATAGGATCAAAATTACCCCCAAATTCTATGATTTAAGCTGTTTTTTAAAAAAACCACCCGAATCCAAAACACACCCGAATCCGACAAAAAAATTTCAGGGAGGTTTTGCCAAAACGCGTCTGAATCCAAAACACGGCCGCGGAACCGAATCCAAAACCAAAACACAAAACCCGAAAAATTTCCGGTGCACATCTCTAATTATTATGTATCTATTAAGTTATATCTATTAAGTGTATTATTATTATGTATCTATTAAGTGTCTCTATTAAGTACATAGTACTACTCTGTATTGCTAGTCCAGTGCAGTTTTATTATGTCATAATTTCTGCATTGTACAAACTGTGACGCTGTGTGTGTGCATATAGCTGCTGTGTGACCTCAATTTTGTGTAGCTCACTCAGATTGCTATCCCTATATTCTATAACCTGAGGGGGCTAAGTGTGTCAGGTTTATCATAATATAGGCAGTTCACAGGATATACTCAGTGTGTATTTTTCTCTGTGATTTTTAGTCACCATATACCTCTTGAATTCCCTGTTTGTGCTGATACACGGCACAGGGGGTTCTTGTCAGGTATTGTGCTGCTGATATTGTACTGTGTTGCCTTGCATTGAGCTTTTGATTATGTCAGCTACAAAGGGCAACGGAGCTGGGGCTGATCCCACATTGCGTGGTGTTGATGCTGCAGACACATTTGAGGATAACATAGCAGCTGAGGGTTCAGGTTCTGGGGGTTCCTTACCCCCAGTGGGACTGTAACAATGGGGGTGCATAAAACAGAGGAAATAACAGCAAGATAGTGTAGCACCGGTTTTTAAAGACCACTTCAGGCGATTGGACACGATTGGACACTAAAGATGGTTTCTAGGGTTACTATCAACAACAACATGGGGGCAACCATTTCTGAACAGGTGCTGCTATTTAGTAAATTGGATGTTCTTTTTTATTGGTGGACTCTGAGATAAATAGGTTGGTTTTTTTAATGATGACACAATCACCTTGAGAAAGGGTCTGGAATAGACCTGAAACGCGTTGGTACAGCGCAAGGATCCACTCAGACGATTTTTTGGTGAAAGTGACTACCGGATCCATGGAGCTAAAAACCCGGGAGGCTGCCTGGGATCGCCTTAATATCCATGCGATTTTGAGAACTTGTCAGGTTCTCTTTATGTCCGGTAATTACATCACCATTTATCACTGGGATTCATTCTTGCCACTTGTGTGTCTATTTTTAATCTACACGATTTTAATGAATTTTCGTTTGTCTGTCTATGGAAAATAAAAAACGGTGCTACACTAATTTGCTGTTATTTCCTCTGTTTTATGGTCACCCTGAGAGGAACTAAGACAAGAGGAGGAATATCGCCTGGAATACGGGGGGATTGACCCATTATATGCTGAAGATTCAAGATACTCACAGGAATGTATATCGTATAAGCATTCCTTGATATGTTTTGAGAGTTCCTATCATTTGTTAATTTTCTGTGGTTTATTTAGAAGGGCGCCTGTCGTATATTGTTACAGCGTCTCATTACATTAAAGAGGCGGCTTCTGATGCCGGTATTCTGGCGGCCAAGGCTTCTACTACGTCCATTTTGGCTCGCCGAATTCTCTGGTTACGGTCCTGGTCTGTGAACATGGACTCTAAGAAAACTCCCCTTCAAAGGAGACATTCTTTTCGGAGAATACCTCAACAAGACAGTGGCTGACTTAGCATCTGCTAAAACAGCATGTCTTCCTAGTACTGCTCCTTCGGTGACGAAGGATAAGAGTACTTCCTTTCACTCCTTTCGTCCTTCAGGGAAAGCAAAAGCTCAGGCGTACCCAAAACAGGTTCGCACTTCCAAACCCAAACGGGCCTGGGCTGCCCGTCAGCCTGCTTCCAAAACTGACAAGCCTGCTGCGTGACGGGGCGGGCCTCCCTCTGGGGGATCCCAGAGTGGGGGGCTGACTTCTAGGGTTTACCCAGTAATGGTTGAAGACCACTTCCGATGCCTGGGTACGGGAAGTCGTCACTCAAGGTTACGCCGTATCTTTCAAGAATCGCCCCCCTCATCGATTTTGCCTGAAAGACGTCCCTTCGGATCAGGTGAAGGCAAAAAATTCTTCATTCTGTGGTACAGTCCCTCCTGGACACAGGAGTGGTAGTACAGGCTCAGATAGGCAAGGGGTACTATTCACCGCTGTTCCTAGTCCCGAAACAGAATGGGTCTTCCCGGCCCATTCTCAACCTCAAGTCCTTGAACAAATTTGTGAAGGTCTCCAAGTTTCGTATGGAAACTCTTCGCTCTATTGTTCTGGCCTTGGAGCCTGGGGACTATATGGTCTCACTGGACATACAGGATGCTTACCTGTATATTCCCATTGCAGTGTCGCATCAGCAGTACCTGAGGTTTGCGGATGGCAACCTCCATTACCAATTTTGGGTGTTACCTTTTGGTTTGACCACGGCTCCGCGAGTCTTCACCAAGGTCATGGCGGTAATGACGGCTGTACTCCGCCATCAAGGGGTGAGGATCCTACCGTACTTGGACGACTTGTTGATCCTGGCAAATTCCCCAGAGATTCTCCTACACCATCTGGATCTGATTCTCCAGTATCTGCAAGCCCACGGGTGGCTCATCAACTGGAAGAAATGCTCCCTGGTCCCTGCTCAGAGCATGGTGCACCTGGGGGCGTTGTTGGACACTCACAACCAGCGGTTGTTCTTATCTCAGGAGAAAGTCCTGAAGCTTCAGGACAGGATTCGATGCTTCCTATCTCGTCCGCAAGTGTCGATACATTCAGCAATGCAAGTGCTAGGTCTCATGGTGTCAGCTTTCGACATGGTGGAGCACGCTCAATTCCATTCCCGCCCTCTCCAGAGGCTGATTCTTGCCAAGTAGGACGGCTTGCTTCACCGGAACAGGTCTCAAATGATCTCATTGTCTCCGGAGGTCCGTCTGTCACTGAGCTGGTGGCTTCGGGACCAACGATTGAGCAGGGGTCGTCCCTTCTGGATCTCCAACTGGGTCCTTCTGACAACGAAAGCCAGTCTGAGGGGTTGGGGCGCGGTGTTGGAGCAACACTCCCTTCAGGGTCGGTGGACCAGGGAGGAGTCTCTCCTCCTGATAAACATGCTGGAATTGCGGGCGGTGTTCAACTCATTGAACTTGGCCCAGCATTTAATACAGAACAGACCTGTTCAAGTACAGTCGGACGTCACCACGGTGGCGTACATCAATCATCAAGGCGGCACTCGAAGCCGCATGGCAATGAGGTAAGTATCACAGATTCTTCAGTGGGCAGAACGCCATCTGCCAACCTTATCGGCAGTGTTCATTCCGGGGGTCCTAAACTGGGAAGCGGACTTTCTCAGTCGTCAGGACGTACACACCGAAGAGTTGAGCCTCCATCCCGAAGTGTTTCAACTCCCCGTGGACAGGTGGGGCCTTCCAGATGTGGACCTGATGGCATCTCGACACAATCACAAGGTTCCGGTCTTCGGAGCAAGGACAAGGGATCCTCAAGCAGCGTTCGTGGACGCACTGGCAATTCCATGGAACTTTCAGCTGCCATATGGGTTCAGTCCGGTGTCACTCCTGCCCATAGTAATAAGGAAGTTCAAGCAAGAAGGAGGAATCTTACTTCTGATCACTCCAGCGTGGCCCAGATGGCATTGGTTCTCAGACCTTCAGGGTCTCTCGATAGAGCATCCTCTTCTACTTTCATAGCACCCAGATCTCCTCGTTCAGGGCCCCTGTGTATATCAGGATTTAGCCCGGTTCGCTTTGACGACGTGGCTCTTGAAGCTTCCGTCTTGAGGGCCAAGGGATTCTCTGAGGCAGTTATTCAAACCATGTTGCAGGCCCGGGAACCGGCTTCTGCTCGGATCTACCATAGGGTCTGGAATTCTTACTTTTCTTGGTGCGCATCTAACAATCATGATGTTTACAAGTTTATTACGCCCAAACGTTTGGCCTTTCTACAACAGGGCCTGGACTTGGGCCTTCGTCTGGCCTCCATCAAGGTTCATATTTGTACCTTGTCGGGTTGGTTTCAGAGAAAAATTGCGACTTTACCTGATGTACATACATTTACTCTGGGTATTTTGCGGATTCAAACTCCTTATATCCCACCTGTGGCCCCTTGGGACTTGTCAGTGGTATTGGAGGCATTGCAAGAGTCTCCGTTTGAGCCTCTTGAATCTGTGGACCTTAAGTGGCTTTCTCTTAAGGTATTGTTTCTGCTGACTATTGCCTCTGCTAGAAGGGTGTCGGATTTGGGTGCCTTGTCTTGCAGGTCACCATATCTAATTTTTCACCGTGATCGGGCGTCTCTTTACCTAAGGTGGTGTCTTCTTTCCACCTTAATCAGGAGACTGTGGTTCCGGCCTTGGCCTCTCCTGAATTGTCTACCAAAGAGCGGTCTTTGGATGTGGTACGGGCTCTCCGTATCTACGTGAAGAGAACTGCCTCCATCAGGAAGTCGGATTCTCTCTTTGTTCTGTTTTTCACAAATGTGGCTGGCCTGCTTACAAGCAGACCCTGGCCAGATGGATTAGAATGGTGATTGCACATGCTTTCCAGCTCCTGCTACTATAAAGGCCCATTCTACTCAGTCGGTTGGACCTTCTTGGGCAGCCCGCCGTGGTGCGACCCTTGAACAATTGTGCAAGGCGGCTACGTGGTCCTCAGTGAACATGTTCATAAGGTTCTATGCCTTCGATACTTCCGCCTCCCAGGATGCTTCCTTTGGACGCCGGGTTCTTGTGCTCGCTACAGTGCATCCCCTCCCATAAGTAACTGCTTTAGAACATCCCCAATGTCATTCCTGTGGAGCCCAGTGTACCTCGCAGAAAGAGATTTAACAATGGTAAGTTCTTACTATAAATCTTGTTATTATTAAATATGCCCGTACATATCTGACACAACCAGCAGATAAAAGGTTGAACATGTTTAAAAATGAGTGAACCTCCTATTTGGAAAGGTTTTAGTTTTCAAGTAAAGCTATGAAAGGGGTTTCTGGGATCTACAACGCATATATGTACTTCCAGATATGGAACTGGATTTAATTTATATATAAGAAAATGTGTGACAGCTATACATATAACTTCATTACAAATCAGGTCCCCTGTAAAGTCTTCAGGTTATGAAAAAGCACTCTAGACTTTGAGTTTATCTAGTCTTTCCAGTAGGCATCCCTGACAATCTCTGATAATAACTCTGACAATGTAAGAAGCTGATCCTCTAGCTCACACCAAGACGTGTGTACTGATAAAAGCATATAAGCTCTTCCAATCCCTGAAGAGTCAACTATTACATATACTGGGCTACATTTACAAAGCACCCTATGTACATAAAACTAAAACAACTTGTTTCTCCATGAGTGTAGCGAGAAATAATGAGCCTGGGTGGTATGAGAGAGACATGGTCAAGTCCTAGGGGTATGGCCACGCCCGCTTGAAAAGAAAAGGTAAATGAAAATAGCTATGCCCACCGAGGAGGGGGCATTGTTCCCCCTGCACAGGTGGCCCGGCTCATGCTGGACCCATAAAAAGGCCCTGTCCAACACTCAGTGGTCCTGGGTGTAGCAACTACTGACTCTGCCATACGATTGGCACTAGCACAGGTCTGTTCATCTGCAAACACCAGCACTCCACAAACCCAGGCACTTCGTCAGAAACATAGCCATACCTACACAAATATAGGTGCAAACCAAAGAGAATTTTAAAGCTGTGCTGTTTTGTGCTTCTGAAATGAGGACCATTGAGCCTTGACTATAAAATAATTTCTGTAGTTCACTGTTAATTAGTAGTTGAGTCACACAGCAACCAAATGCTATACCGCAGGGCCGTCTTTTCGTATGGGCTCAATGAGCTCTTGCCCAAGGGCCCCAGGAGTGTAAGGGCTCTAGGCTGATAGCTGAGGGTCCCCTCTTTCCAGGGGTAGCAGATTTTTAAAATCGGCCCTGGGGAACCGGAGATATCTGACTTGAAAGCAGTGGTCCCCAACCAAGCCTGTTAATTGCTCTTCACAGCCTGATATCTCGGGTTTTGTCTGACTTAGAGTATTTCTGAGGGTATAAGCCAAAAGCTGCGACTCTCCCCTTTCGGTGGACACTGGCAGCTTGTCTCTACTATGCCCAGAACCAGAGATATCAGCCTTCAAGCAGCTGGTCCCTGCTCCAGCTCCACACACCTAATATGCAGTTTTAGATATTCGTTGGTGAATTGCTTTGGCTCCTGAACTCTGATCCCCAAGTCCCCAGAACCTTCTGAAAGGTGGGACTCTCTAGTTTTTTATTCCTTTCAAAGCTTGAGATATCTGCAGTCAAGCAAGCTGCCCTCCCACCAGAAAATTATAAATATTAAGCCCACTCCACTATCCACCACTCCCCTATGTATTAAACACCCCCTACCACTCTGGAAGTCATGTACCAGGGCTTCTTCATTCAGCCCAATGCCCCCTTCTACAGTTTAGCCCATCTGTGCAGTAAAGGAGTAATTAGCAGAAATTACTGTTCCAGGTCCTACATGCTGAGCGGAAGATATAACACCCCCTACTGCCCGCGGGACATCAAAGCTGCACTGATAGCACCCCCCACCCCTACCGCTGGAGGATGGGTAGGGGGCCCAGTGCATTGCTGTGCCCAGGGGCCTACACTGCTGTTAAGACGGCCCTGGCTATACTTGCTTTATTTCTCTCCTAAAAGCATTTTTTATGTGATCAAAGCGAAAATTTGGCAGTAGACACAAAAAACATCTTTTTTATTTAACTAACACATATCCTGTGCCTTTATTATTGGAACACACTTAGGCATACACATATTTTGTTGGTTCAATAGACTAAAGAAAAAGTGTAAGAAAATCGTTTTTATGTACTGGTATTGGTTTCATCGTTAAAAATGTCATCTGCTTTGTAGGCCTGTTGAAAAAGAGGATGAAAGATCATGTATTTGAATATAGGGGGTAATTCCAAGTTGATCGCAGCAGGATTTTTGATAGCAACTGGGCAAAACCATGTGCACTGCAGGGGAGGCAGATATAACATGTGCAGAAAGAGTTAGATTTGGGTGGGTTATATTGTTTCTGTGCAGGGTAAATACTGGCTGCTTTATTTTTACACTGCAAATTAGATTGCAGATTGAACACATCCCACCCAAATCTAACTCTCTCTGCACATGTTATATCTGCCTCCCCTGCAGTGCACATGGTTTTGCCCAGTTGCTATCAAAAATCCTGCTGCGATCAACTTGGAATTACCCCCATAGGGCTCTATTTATTATAGTGGCCATGTGTATCAGCAGATTGTGCTATTGCATGCTCAACTCAACCTCTACTGGACTAAAAATGTGATGGACGGAAATTTACGGGGAAGTATATGTGCTTGGTTTAATCCGGAAGGTGGTATCAGTATACTGTATGCTAAAGCTACAGTACACAATGCATACACAATATAGTCCATCTTTGCCTGGACACTGCTACTAATAAGCACTACAGACAACTGATGAACTTGGATGGCCTCCCTAAATTAATCGATTAAATCTTCACCCCTTGAAACTGATTTAAATATCTTTTTCCAGAAGCCTTAATGTATTTTTGCATGTGTGCAACTAGCCCAAATTCTGCAAGGAATGTTCTGCTCTGACCAGCACTTCCCAGAACCAATACATTCCCCCACTTCTTCTACTTTGCTATGTAAATAGGAGCAATTATGTAAAAATAGCTGCGCTATTTACACAGATGGAAAATAAATACTATGTACAGCTACCTGAAAGGCACACCATCCTGTAAGTCTGGGTACACACTCAAGCAATGTGTTCCCAGCCAATATGTTGGCCTGTCTGGCCGACATATTGGATCCTAACTACACATTGAGTGATGTTAATGAAGAACGGAACAATCATGTGCAGTACATCAAACCTGACGGCACTTGCGACCACATATCGGGCAAACACACTGCCCTATGTGCGAGGTTGTGAGCAATATTTCTGTCCGATCCACCCAGCTTAATTAAGGGCACTGGATATAGAGGCTAGGACAAAGGTTTGCAAAAGTGGTCCTCGAGGCACCCGAACGGTCCATGTTTTACGTTTATACAGTGTTGGTGACTATGAATTAGCACCTCAGTCAATTTATGTAACCATCTGTGCTGAGCCAATGATATACCTAAAATCTGGACAATTGGTGTGCCTTGAGGCCCGTGTTTGAGAACCTCTGGACTAGGAGATTGACTGATTGTTCTCTATATGCTGATCTTATAAGTGACAATGTAGAATATCATCATAAATGTTTCTGAAGGCTCATGTATACTCATATATAAGAAGAAACCATTCTGTATATCTGTAGAAGAATATGGTTGACTTTTGACACTTCTCTTGCTATGTAACCCCCCGAACACCCCCCCCTCCATCCCCACCACACACACAATAACCTGTGATCCCAAACTTACTA
Source organism: Pseudophryne corroboree (assembly GCF_028390025.1). Classification (NCBI taxonomy): domain Eukaryota; kingdom Metazoa; phylum Chordata; class Amphibia; order Anura; family Myobatrachidae; genus Pseudophryne; species Pseudophryne corroboree. The sequence continues at coordinate 836,644,852 of NC_086444.1, forward strand.
GTGTTTCTTTCCATTATACAGATGTTCAGTGTGACCTATGGGGCCTACTTATCAAATAATATTGTGTGATATCACCTCCACTGATCAAAATGGCCAATAATCAGAGGTGTTGCTGCCAGTGGTGACACCTGGAGTGGGGCATGGCCTCGTGGGCAGGGGATGTGACCTTGTGGGCAGGGGGCATAGCCTTGTGTCCTGAACCCCCATTTCATCACTCCGGGGGCCCCGGAGATGTTGGGCTGCACCCGGGGACCAGTGTGTGTGCGATGCTGGCTCCTACACAGTGACAGGAGCTGGGTGCTTCACAGAATGTCACAGTGCAGCATCTGTCAATGAAGAGGAGTTGGCACTTTGGTGTCACCCCTCGGCGAGTGACACCTGGGAGCGGGCCGCACTTGCCGGGTGTCACTGAGTGGAAAAAATGTACAGCAACTAATTGAATTCCCCCTCAGTGCTTGTAAATAATTTTTACGTTTTTTTTTTACATTTTAATTTACAAACTTGTGATGTGCACGATTGTGGTATATTTATGCACAGTATGTTCAGTAGAGGTACAGCTTTGCCTTTTATCAGCTACAGTATGTAGTAAAAAATCTCATCAGTTAGACAATCTTGTGACACTAACAGCATGAAAATACAAGATACCGCTGCACAACACATACAGTTCAATATTACTTTATTAATAATGATCATGTACACTAACAAACAAAACAACATGCTGCATTTTGTCACTCTTTGTTTTATTATATAATCACGTATACCTCAGTGGACAGTACCATCAAGATGTGATCAGGGGTGCCCCTCTAACAAGCCTGGGCCCAGTTAAAGAGTACACGCCCCCCCCCCCCCCCTTCTTGGCGCCACTGAATGTTATCAATACATTTGTTTCAAAACTGCACAGTAAACAAACTGGGCATACACTATACAATTATGTGACAGATCTGGCTGGTTGGAATGAAAAACTGGTAATGGATGAAAGCAAGTGACAATAGAGCGTTTTCTCCCATACACTGTAAAACTGACAATTACCCCGTTTTCATTCCAACCAGCCAGATCTGGCAGATGATCTTCCAGATAATTGTATAGTGTATGCCCAGCTTTACTTTTGGGCATAACAGTGACATTTCAGTGCAATGTCATTTATCTACAGTATGAAGACTCTGGTGTTTTTTTGTTATCATTGTGTGCCTTGCTGTTCCCATCTGGCAGCAACTGCTGTATGTTTCATGTTACTGTCCTGGAAAAATCTGTGTACAGAAGAGCCACAGTTTTCTGCTGTATATACTGTATGCTGCTAGTGAGTCCCTTGTCCACAATGTTGTCCATGAGGAACATGCTGTTCATGGTGCCTTCAACTGCAAGACAGGATCCTGGACTCTCCTGATATATTGTGCACCACACACAAACTGTAAGAGGATGCTTATGTAAAGGGCTTACTTAAAGCTTACTTAAATACTTTTTAAAGGGACAGTGATCTCACAAAGAAGCAGCGTGGTCACACAATAGTACCCCCAATTCAAATTACACCACACAGGGTCACAATCTTATTCACATTACACTGCATGTAGTACCAGTCATTCATGTTAGACCACATAGTAATGCCCTTATTATGGTTACGTCACTCAGTAATGCCCTTTATCCACATTGCGCTACACAATGGTACCCTTTATATATGTTATGCCACACAGTAGTGACCCTTATATACAATGTCCACACTAGTGCCTCTTATACAAATTTCCCACAGTAGTAGTACCCCTTACACATAATGCCCACAGTTGTAGTGCGCCTTACACATATTGACCACAGTAGTGCCACTTATACACATAATGCCCACACTAGTGCTCCTTATACACATCTCTTCCTCTGACACTCCAGCAGCTCCATGCACTGTATCCCTATAGCAGCTTCCTCACCTCTTTTGTCCCTCCAGTCTCCTCTCATATTGTCTTCAAGATGCACAGAGCCTGCTTCTCTTCATGGCTCTTCTTCACTTCAGCAGTGGTGACAGCATGACATCACATACGCTGTGCCTGAAAAGGAAGCTTTTGGGATCCGAGGAGGGGATGAATGCTGTCCAACAGACACAGCATGTGTGAGTACCAGGAGGGTGGGCTGTAGATGGAGGCACCAGGACCTGAGGAAAGGGGAAGTGGCTGCAGCTCATCAGTAACACTAGCGCCGCCTGCATCATAGATTCAGGTAGGTGATGGGGATGGCTTTTCTGTTGGAATTAATGAGCAGGGCAATCGGGGAAGTGGAACTAGTTCCCCCTACAATTACAGGTGGTGTAACTCAGTTCCACCTCGTCCCCCCCCCCACTTTAACCCCTGCTTATTTCTGATAGATACATAACATTTTCCTTGTAAAGCACATCCAGCAAATTGTTTGATAGCAGCAGAAGACTTATTAGTGAAGATTACATCTTAGAAGATTTCCCCACAATAGAGCGATAGCTTTTCTAAAGTACTCTTTTTTCTTTGCTTGAATCCTTCTCTATGAGAGGATCCCTAGGAATAGGAATACAGTATATCATGCAAAAAATCCATCTAAAAAATGGTTTTATATATATATATATATATATATATAATGGTCATATACCGCATATTTTTTCCCATAGTTCTAGAATTACATTTACACAAAAACTGACTGTCCAGGTAACAGCTACTCATCCAAATTACTTACATCTGACCTACCTTCTAATGCATTTAATCATGAATATCTGTTTTGCGGAGATCTTTAATTACAAAAGCAGTATCTTAAATAACTGCTGTTGGTAACCCTACCAATGAAAAGTCCTATTGCACAACAGCACATATACGAGGGTGTATAATAAGTTTCCAGATGCAAGTATTATATTTGCAAACAAAATTAACATTATATTTTTTTCAAAGTATTCACCAGAGGAGTCTATGCAAATTTGCAAACACTCAAACCACTTGGTGAAGCAGCTGGACCAGTCTGAAGCAGGTATGTCTTCTACATGCTGGATGAAGGTCTCCACTGCAGCTTCTGGTGACCAAAAACGAATCCCATGCATCCTGTGCTTGATTTGTGGGAACACAAAGTAGTCACAAGGGCCAGGTATGAACGTACGTATAGCAGATGACCAAGTTCCTGGATGCATTCATGGGCCAGTGAATCCACCACTTTCCTGGACTTGGGGGCAGGTGCATTCTTGAGATGGAGAAGGGCACCACAAGCACAAGTTCTTGGATGGCATCTGGAAATGGCTTTCATTACCAGTTTTGGCCAAAAACAGCCACCATCTGCTTGGCCACCTCTGTGACAGCACACCTCCATCATGGAGTCCACTGGGTTGACTGTTGTTTGGTCTCAGGGTCGAAACTGTAGATCCAGGATTCATTGCCATTGATGATCTCCCAGACAGAGTTTGAGTGACCGCCATCAAAACCTAGCCAGCATGTTGTGGTTCCAAGTCTCCCGAGTCTCCTTCTGCTCTCAAGTCAACTGATGGGGCATCCAGCATGTAGAAACCTTGCTCAGGCCACGCTTTTTGTGGAGTATCAAGAAGATGGATCCCGATGAGATACCCATCTCCTTCTCTAACTGGGCAATGATTACCCTGGCATCCACCTGAACTCTGGCCCGCACAGCAGAAACATTATACTCAGTGATAGCATGCACAGGTTGGCCACAGTGCTCCTTGTCTTCCAGGGACCGTCTCCCGTGCTGAAATTTTGCAAACCACTTAAAACACAGTGGTTCAGGAAGGTGCTTCCTCCCCAAAAGTAGCTTGCAGATGGTCAAAACTCTCCTCCTGTCACAGATCACTCTTGTAGTCGTAAAGGATCGGTGTCCTCAGTTGAGCTCCATAACGAGTTCATAAAGGAAGTGAACGTGCTGACTTCTTTGGTGTGCAGTGCCGCTTATATGCAGTTCTGTATCTTGACATTTCACAAATACTTTAGTCAGAAATTACAGTTCACAACCAGACAATGGATTGTGTCTACCCTAACTATACACTGCACATCCGGAAACATATTACACACCCCTCGTAAATACTGTAGATATAATGAAATTGTGCAAAAAGAACATGAAAGTAATGCTGTAGAGTAATGATACCTTTTTCAAGCTCCAACACATTGCACAAGTCCACATAGCTGTCATCCTGTCCTTGTCTCCCATTAAAGAAGCATCTGTTTAGTCTTCACTTCTCTTTGGGGAATTATCACATATTTCCCTTAACTGGCAATCTTGTCTAGATCACACTAAAACAAGATATAGTATATAGATTTAACAGACTGTCATTAAAACCTATCAATAAAAACTGATACAGTAGGGCTATGAAAATGTGGAACACTGCTCTTCACCTAGTTTTCATCTTGCTGTATTGGGTTTAGTACATAGAACAGAAGTATAGATTTAAACTTAAAAATTAAAGGATACGTTACACAGCTAAACATCTCTTACCCTTTGTGCTGTTTTCATTATACTATAGCATGATGAGTATACACAAGAAAAGCTCCCATATAAACCAGCAAACCTGATCAAGTAGCATAGTGCTCAAAATACAGATGTGTCCTCACACATCTTTGTTAAAAACTGCAGTATGGCGCATGCCACTAGAAGTCTTTTATTGTGCTATAATTCACGGGTGCGTGAGTATGTACAAACCCGCAAACTCAGCCATTAACTCGGGTAGCGGGAGCATATCTGCCTAAGTTCCCCCCTTGTAATGTACAGCAACTGTAGCGTCTTACTCCAGCTGCCTGCGAACAATCAGCGCTCTACTGTAAGTATATGATCACGGGAGCTGATTCATGTTTGTAAGGAATTGCACAGCCGCAAAGAAGGGGCTTTGCAATTCTGTGTCATTAAAATTCTAATGTACAGATGCCTCCTGTTTGCATTAGCGAGCATCCGAATGACCATCGGTCTCATTTTCTGATGGTTTTAGGCACTGACCAGCTTGAGTAAGCACTAGCTGTTGGACATCCGAGTCCGGGAAGTCTGCACCCAATGACGCAAACCCTGAACCTATCACGCATTGAAACCGGGGGTGACAATTCAGACATGATCGTAGATATGCTAAATTTTGCACATCTACAATCAGCTTCCCTGATATGTGGGGGATGCCCAGCACAGGGCTAGTCCACCCCGCATGTCGGGCCCTACCCCGTCGCACAAGTACAAAAGCATCGCACACTGGCGATGCTTTTGTACTTGAAGAGTAGCTTCTTACCAGAGCAGCTCCTGCGCGATGTCAGGCAGCTACTCGTCGCTGTCCGGGTCACAGCGGCTGCGTGTGATATCACGCAGCCACCGTGGCCCGCCCCACGGTCCGGGCACACCTGCGTTGCGTGAACTGCTCCCCTAAAACAGCGACCAATTGCCACCGGCCTGCCCCCTCCCGCCCAGCGACGGCTGTCTGGCATGTGCCGGTACACTGCGGTGCCGGCGTGCGCAGTTCAGACCTGATCAGCTGCTGTGCAAAAAACGCAAAGCAGCGATCAGGTCTGAATTAGGCCCCATGTTGGGTGCCAACCCCGCTACACCTTCCAAACACCGCAGCATGTCAATCATGCTGTGGCTGACAGGAGGCTGCAAGCGATATCACAAGACCCATTTTGCACATGTGCAGAATGGGTCTTGTGCCTGTGCACACCCCCAAACATTATATTTGGACGCAAACCATTGGGTTGCATACACATATGAATTAGGCCCATAGTTAAATATTCCTCTACCAGTGCAATAAACTAATTACACAACAGCACAGAAAATATGCAAAGATACTGTATATAGCAGTGATGTGCACCGGAAATTTTTCGGGTTTTGTGTTTTGGTTTTGGATTCGGTTCCGCGGCCGTGTTTTGGATTCGGACGCGTTTTGGCAAAACCTCCCTGAAAATTTTTTGTCGGATTCGGGTGTTTTTTTTACACAAAACCCTCAAAAACAGCTTAAATCATAGAATTTTGGGGTCATTTTGATCCCATAGTATTATTAACCTCAATAACCATAATTTCCACTCATTTTCAGTTCTCATTTTCTGAACACCTCACACCTCACAATATTATTTTTAGTCCTACAATTTGCACCGAGGTCGCTGGATGACTAAGCTAAGCGACCCAAGTGGCCGACACAAACACCTGGCCCATCTAGGAGTGGCACTGCAGTGTCAGACAGGATGGCTTTTCAAAAATATAGTCCCCAAACAGCACATGATGCAAAGAAAAAAAGAGGCGCAATGAGGTAGCTGTGTGACTAAGCTAAGCGACCCAAGTGGCCGACACAAACACCTGGCCCATCTAGGAGTGGCACTGCAGTGTCAGACAGGATGGCACTTCCAAAAATAGTCCCCAAACAGCACATGATGCAAAGAAAAATGAAAGAAAAAAGAGGTGCAAGATGGAATTGTCCTTGGGCCCTCCCACCCACCCTTATGTTGTATAAACAGGACATGCACACTTTAACAAACCCATCATTTCAGCGACAGGGTCTGCCACACGACTGTGACTGAAATGACTGGTTGGTTTAGGCCCCCACCAAAAAAGAAGCAATCAATCTCTCCTTGCACAAACTGGTTCTACAGAGACAAGATGTCCACCTCCTCCTCTTCCTCCAATTCCTCACCCCTTTCACTGTGTACATCCCCCTGCTCACAGATTATTAATTCGTCCCCACTGGAATCCACTATCTCAGGTCCCTGTGTACTTTCTGGAGGCAATTGCTGGTGAATGTCTCCACGGAGGAATTGATTATAATTCATTTTGATGAACATCATCTCCTCCACATTTTCTGGAAGTAACCTCGTACGCCGATTGCTGACAAGGTGAGCGGCTGCACTAAACACTCTTTCGGAGTACACACTGGAGGGGGGGGCAACTTAGGTAAAATAAAGCCAGTTTGTGCAAGGAACTCCAAATTGCCTCTTTTTCCTGCCAGTATACGTACGGACTGTCTGACGTGCCTACTTGGATGCGGTCACTCATATAATCCTCCACCATTCTTTCAATGGTGACAGAATCATATGCAGTGACAGTAGACGACATGTCAGCAATCGTTGGCAGGTCCTTCAGTCCGGACCAGATGTCAGCACTCGCTCCAGACTGCCTTGCATCACCGCCAGTGGGTGGGCTCGGAATTCTTAGCCTTTTCCTTGCACCCCCAGTTGCGGGAGAATGTGGAGGAGGAGCTGTTGACGGGTCACGTTCCGCTTGACTTGACAATTTTCTCACCAGCAGGTCTTTGAACCTCTGCAGACTTGTGTCTGCCGGAAAGAGAGATACAATGTAGGTTTTAAATCTAGGATCGAGCACGGTGGCCAAATTGTAGTGCTCTGATTTCAACAGATTGACCACCCGTGAATCCTGGTTAAGCGAATTAAGGGCTCCATCCACAAGTCCCACATGCCTAGCGGAATCGCTCTGTTTTAGCTCCTCCTTCAATGTCTCCAGCTTCTTCTGCAAAAGCCTGATGAGGGGAATGACCTGACTCAGGCTGGCAGTGTCTGAACTGACTTCACGTGTGGCAAGTTCAAAGGGTTGCAGAACCTTGCACAACGTTGAAATCAGTCTCCACTGCGCTTGAGTCAGGTGCATTCCCCCTCCTTTGCCTATATCGTAGGCAGATGTATAGGCTTGAATGGCCTTTTGCTGCTCCTCCATCCTCTGAAGCATATGGAGGTTTGAATTCCACCTCGTTACCACCTCTTGCTTCAGATGATGGCAGGGCAGGTTCAGGAGTGTTTGCTGGTGCTCCAGTCATCGGCACGCGGTGGCTGAATGACGAAAGTGGCCCGCTATTCTTCGGGCCACCGACAGCATCTCTTGCACGCCCCTGTCGTTTTTTAAATAATTCTGCACCACCAAATTCAATGTATGTGCAAAACATGGGACGTGCTGGAATTTGCCCACATGTAATGCACGCACAATATTAATGGCGTTGTCCGATGTCACAAATCCCCAGGAGAGTCCAATTGGGGTAAGCCATTCTGCGATGATGTTCCTCAGTTTCTGTAAGAGGTTGTCAGCTGTGTGCCTCTTATGGAAAGCGGTGATACAAAGCGTAGCCTGCCTAGGAACGAGTTGGCATTTGCGAGATGCTGCTACTGGTGCCGCCGCTGCTATTCTTGCTGCGGGAGGCAATACATCTACCCAGTGGGCTGTCACAGTCATATAGTCCTGAGTCTGCCCTGCTCCACTTGTCCACATGTCCGTGGTTAAGTGGACATTGGGTACAACTGCATTTTTTATGACACTGGTGACTCTTTTTCTGACGTCTGTGTACATTTTTGGTATCGCCTGCCTAGAGAAATGGAACCTAGATGGTATTTGGTACCGGGGACACAGTACCTCAATCAATTCTCTAGTTCTCTGTGAATTAACGGTGGATACCGGAAACACGTTTCTCACCACCCAGGCTGCCAAGGCCTGAGTTATCCGCTTTGCAGCAGGATGACTGCTGTGATATTTCATCTTCCTCGCAAAGGACTGTTGGACAGTCAATTGCTTACTGGAAGTAGTATAAGTGGTCTTCCGACTTCCCCTCTGGGATGACGATCGACTCCCAGCAGCAACAACAGCAGCGCCAGCAGCAGTAGGCATTACACTCAAGGATGCATCGGAGGAATCCCAGGCAGGAGAGGACTCGTCAGACTTGACAGTGACATGGCCTGCAGGACTATTGGCTTTCCTGTCTAAGGAGGAAACTGACACTGAGGGAGTTGGTGGTGTGGTTTGCAGGAGCTTGGTTACAAGAGGAAGGGATTTAGTGGTCAGTGGACTGCTTCCGCTGTCACCCAAAGTTTTTGAACTTGTCACTGACTTCTGATGAATGCGGTCCAGGTGACGTATAAGGGAGGATGTTCCTAGGTGGTTAACGTCCTTACCCCTACTTATTACAGCTTGACAAAGGCAACACACGGCTTGACACCAGTTGTCCGCATTTCTGTTGAAATAATTCCACACCGAAGAGGTGATTTTTTTTTGTAATTTGACCAGGCATGACAATGGCCATATTCGTCCCACGGACAACAGGTGTCTCCCCGGGTGCCTGACTTAAACAAACCACCTCACCATCAGAATCCTCCTTGTCAATTTCCTCCCCAGCGCCAGCAACACCCATATCCTCATCCTGGTGTACTTCAACAGTGACATCTTCAATTTGACTATCAGGAACTGGACTGCGGGTGCTCCTTCCAGCACTTGCAGGGGGCGTGCAAATGGTGGAAGGTGCCACCTCTTCCCATCCAGTGTTGGGAAGGTCAGGCATCTCAACCGACACAATTGGACTCTCCTTGGGGATTTGTGATTTAGAAGAACGCACAGTTCTTTGCTGTGCTTTTGCCATCTTAACTCTTTTAAGTTTTCTAGCAGGAGGATGAGTGCTTCCATCCTCATGTGAAGCTGAACCACTAGCCATGAACATAGGCCAGGCCCTCAGCCGTTCCTTGCCACTCCGTGTCGTAAATGGCACATTGGCAAGTTTACGCTTCTCCTCAGACAATTTTGATTTAGATTTTTGGGTCATTTGACTGAGCTTTATTTTTTTGGATTTTACATGCTCTCTACTATGACATTGGGCATCGGCCTTGGCAGACGACGTTGATGGCATTTCATCGTCTCGGCCATGACTAGCGGCAGCAGCTTCAGCACGAGGTGGAAGTGGATCTTGATCTTTCCCTATTTTACCCTCCACATTTTTGTTCTCCATTTTTTAATGTGTGGAATTATATGCCAGTAATAGATCAATAGCAATGGCTATTACTATATATACGCACAACTGAAATGCACCACAGGTATGGATGGATAGTATACTTGACGACACAGAGGTAGGTAGAGCAGTGGCCTACTGTATCGTACTGCTATATATTATATACTGGTGGTCAGCAAACTGTGCAAAACTGAAATGCACCACAGGTATGGATGGATAGTATACTTGACGACACAGAGGTAGGTAGAGCAGTGGCCTACTGTACCGTACTGCTATATATTATATACTGGTGGTCAGCAAACTGTGCAAAACTGAAATGCACTACAGGTATGGTTGGATAGTATACTTGACGACACAGAGATAGGTAGAGCAGTGGCCTACTGTACCGTACTGCTATATATTATATACTGGTGGTCAGCAAACTGTGCAAAACTGAAATGCACCACAGGTATGGATGGATAGTATACTGTTAGGCGCCGGGGTCCGCTCGTCGGTGCGGCCCGGCGCCTAGCAACCAGGGACGCCGTGCGCGTACAGCCGCCGGCTCCCTGGCAACGCTAGACGCCGGGCGCACGGAGCCGCTCTGACCTTAGCAACGGGGACGCCACGTTCAGCCGCGTTCCCCGTTGCTGGGTCTGTCCTGATTACCTCATGGTGTGCTGGCCGTGCAGCATGCAAGCTGCACGGCATTTCAGTTGATTACCCTGTCTGGATTTTGATTGGAGGGTTCCTGAATAAAGGCACCCTCAGGACTCCTTACAGACGCCGGTGATAGCTTCCTGTTTGCCTGTGTCTGCTACAGAGAGTTTCCAGTCCTGCTCAATCCGGTTGTTCCTGTCCTCAGAGATCCTGTACTCGGAAGTTTGTCATCTGTTCCTGGAGTCTGACCGAGCACCTTTAACATCTTGTGGTGTTCGTGAGTCGCGGCTCAGCCGTGTGTTGCGGCTTGTCCGCTTACTGTTTATTATTTAGTTTACTTGTGTTCTGGAGCTTTTGCGGAGGATTCCGCTCCCACAGATCCACTCTGGTATCCAGCGGTGCTGGATAGGAGTAACGGATCAGGGGATCTTTGGTTGTCCTTTTCCCTGGCGGCTAGTCCGCACATACCTTTGGTTTAAGTTAGTTAGCTTGTAACCCCTGGCCTGGTTGCTTAGTCAGAGGGCCCCTTGTTATCACCCTGTCTCGGACTTCCCCTTGTCTCCCTTTAAGACCTGCGGGGGCATCGGGGTTGGGCAGACATAATCCGCCCTTCGAACGCGGCTGCCATGGGCTCAAGCAACCATAGTCTCGCAGGGGATTTCTGATAACACGGGCGAGACAACGGAGTTAGGGTGCCAGGGGTTACTAGGCTCTCCTGCTCCCACAACCAGCTTATTTTCCCTGTACTCAGACCTCTGCCATAAGATCTCCTCCGGTCTGGAGTACAGGAATCATAACATTATCACCGGCCAGACAAAAGAAAAAAATTTAATTAACAGGAGTTAATTTTTTCACTTATTCAGTTGGGAGATTTTGTCGGCCTCATGAATCCCGCCGGTATTGGGCCAAATCCTGGCCAGCTTCTAGTTAGTCAGATTCAAGAACTTACTCAGATGGTTCAGGATCTGTCCCTCCGGGTGAGGTCACAGGAAGATCTGTTACGGACTTCCCCGAGGGTCATCCCTGAACCAAAAATGCATCTGCCTGACCGTTTTTCTGGGGATAGAAAACAGTTTTTTAATTTTAAAGAGTCTTGTAAACTTTATTTTCGTTTAAGACCAGTCTCCTCAGGTACGGAGGCTCAGCGGGTTGGAATTATTATTTCTCTGCTTCAGGGGGATCCTCAGACCTGGGCTTTTGGTTTAAAGACAGACGATCCGGCCTTATCGTCTGTAGACGCCTTTTTAAAATCTTTAGGGCTATTGTATGACGACCCTGATAGAGAGGCGTCCGCTGAGAGTCAGTTGCGTGCTCTTAGACAGGGTAGGAATCCCGCAGAGAATTATTGTACGGAGTTTCGCCGTTGGTCGAACGACTGTGGATGGAATGACCCAGCTCTGCGCAGTCAGTTTCGCCTCGGCTTATCTGAATCTATAAAAGACAGTCTCCTTCAGTATCCCGCTCCTGAGACTCTCGATAAACTCATGGAGCTCTCTATTAAGATAGATCGTCGGCTCAGAGAGCGGAGGGCTGAAAAAGGGGCATCTGTCGGGTCTACTCCTTGTGTGCTTTCCATTCCTGTAGACATGGAGGAGCCTATGCAGATAGGTCTCTCCAAACTGTCTCCTGAAGAAAGAACCAGGAGGCAAAATTCTGGTCTTTGTTTATACTGTGGAGGTAAGGGACATTTTGCCCGTAGTTGTCCGAACAAATCGGGAAACTTCCTGACCAAGTGAATTGTGAGGGGGTTCACTTTGGTCTGCAGCTCATCTCCTCAAATAACTCACTGTTAGTTCCTGCTAAAGTTTCCTTTGGCAGCCTCTGTTCCTCGGTCTCTGCTTTTGTGGACAGTGGAGCTGCAGGGAATTTTATGGATTTAACATGGGCCAAGGCCTTAGGTATCCCTCAGTTAACCTTGGGTAGGTGTGTCACCATGCATGGTTTAGATGGGAGTCCCTTGTCCAATGGGGTTATTTCTCTAGGTACACCTCCTGTTTTACTCTCGGTGGGAGCCCTGCATTCTGAAAAGATTGAGTTTTTCCTTACTCATTGTCCAGCAGTTCCTGTGGTTCTGGTTCACCCTTGGCTGGCCTTTCATAATCCCATCATTGATTGGCAGTCGGGGGAGATCTTACAATGGGGTACCATCTGTAATAAAGAATGTATTACGCTTCCTATCCGAGTAGCTGCCGCCGTTCCTGCACCCATTCCTGAGGAATATCAGGATTTTGTTGACGTGTTTTCCAAGGGCAATGCGGATATTCTGCCTCCCCATAGGCCTTACGATTGTGCCATTGAGCTAATTCCTGGTGCCACGTTGCCTAAAGGAAGGTTATATGCATTGTCTGGTCCTGAAACTGTGGCCATGAATGAGTATGTGAAAGAAAGCCTTGGGAAAGGTTTTATCAGGCCATCTAAATCCCCTTTAAGTGCAGGTTTCTTCTTCGTAGAGAAGAAGGATGGTTCACTCAGACCCTGCATTGACTTTAGAGCTTTGAATAAAATCTCAGTAAAGAATACTTACCCTCTGCCGCTGATCTCTGTCCTCTTTGATCAGCTACGTTCGGCTGTGATTTTTTCTAAGATTGACCTTAGAGGAGCATATAACCTCATCAGAATCAAGTCAGGGGATGAGTGGAAAACGGCATTCAGTACTCAATCAGGCCACTATGAGTATCTGGTTATGCCATTCGGCCTGTCAAACGCTCCGGCAGTTTTCCAGGATCTCATTAATGATGTGCTCCGTGAATTTCTTGGAAGATTCGTTGTAGTCTACTTAGACGATATTTTGATATATTCTGACTCTGTAGAACAACATGTTACCCAGGTGCGTCAGGTGCTAAAGAAATTACGTGAAAATCACCTATATGCCAAACTGGAGAAGTGTGAATTTCATGTCACGGAGGTATCCTTTTTAGGGTACATTATTTCCCCTCGGGGATTCCGTATGGAACCAAAGAAGCTCCAAGCCATCCTTAGTTGGGCGCAACCCACCAACTTAAAAGCAATTCAGCGCTTTTTAGGGTTTGCGAACTACTATAGAAGATTTATTCACTCTTTCTCTGACCTAGTTGCTCCCATTGTGGCACTTACTAAGAAGGGAGCAGATCCTACCAATTGGTCATGTGAAGCTGAGTTATCTTTTCAGGCCTTGAAACAAGCCTTTGTCTCAGCCCCTGTCCTTAGACATCCCAACCCAGAATTGCCTTTCATTGTTGAGGTTGATGCCTCGGAGGTTGGAGTTGGGGCTATCCTTTCTCAGAAGGATCCAGATTCCCTTGAATTACATCCTTGTGCCTTTATGTCCAGGAAATTCTCATCTGCAGAATCCAACTACGATGTTGGTAACCGGGAATTGCTGGCTATTAAATGGGCTTTCGAGGAGTGGAGGCATTGGCTTGAAGGAGCGACCCATACCATTTCAGTTTTGACTGATCACAAAAATCTTCAATACATTGAATCTGCTAAACGACTGAATGCCCGGCAGGCTCGTTGGGCTTTATTTTTTACTCGTTTCAAATTCATTATCACCTTCAGGCCAGGTTCCAAGAATACTAAGGCAGATGCCCTGTCACGCAGTTTTCTTCCAGTTCAAGACAATAGTCCTGTTACTCCCATACTTCCGTCTTCAGTCATTCGGGCAGGCCTCACACAGGATGTATTTACCCAGTTAAAGCTGCTTCAACATCAAGCTCCTGGAAATACTCCTGCTGGTCGTCTTTTTGTCCCTGAGTTTTTGAGAGCTACTGTTTTGGCGGAGTTTCATGATAGCAAGGTTGCCGGGCATCCGGGAATCGCTAAGACTTTGGAATTAGTCTCACGCTCAGTATGGTGGCCTGGTCTTTCCAAAGACATTAAAGAGTTTGTTTTTTCTTGTCAGGTCTGTGCACAGCATAAAGTTCCCCGTTCTTTGCCTATAGGTCAACTTATGCCCTTGAATGTTCCCCTTAGGCCATGGTCGCATATCTCCATGGATTTTGTGGTGGACCTCCCTCTGTCAGCCGGATGCCGAGTCATATGGGTGGTAGTGGACCGTTTTAGCAAAATGGCCCATTTCATTGCTCTTCCCCGATTGCCATCTGCCCAGGGATTGGCAGTCTTGTTCCTCCGCCATGTTTTCAGACTCCATGGCTTACCCACTGATATTGTTTCTGATAGGGTTCCACAATTCATTGCACAATTTTGGAAGTCTTTTTGTGCTTCGTTAAAGATGAAATTATCTTTAACGTCCGGTTATCATCCCCAATCCAATGGGCAGACTGAGCGAGTTAACCAATCTCTAAAACAATATTTGCGTTTGTACTCGGCCAAACTCCAAAATGACTGGTCTGAGTTTCTTCCATTGGCGGAGTTTGCTTATAATAATGCCTGTCATTCCTCCACCAATGTGTCTCCATTTTTTGCAGTTTTTGGTTTTCACCCCAGAGCTAATTCATTTTTTCAACATTCCTCTGTCTCCTCTCTGGCCCTGACCTCTCATCTTAAACTTATTTGGAAAAAAGTGCACTTGGCTCTCAGAAAAGCAGCATTCCGGGAAAAAAGATTTTCTGACAGGCTCCGGCGGCCGTGCACTTTTAAAGTAGGAGACAGGGTGTGGTTGTCGACTCGCAACATTAAACTTCGACAAACCTCAGCCAGATTGGGTCCTAGATTTACTGGACCATTTCTCATTATCAAAAAAGTCAATCCAGTTGCTTTACGGTTACGTTTACCAAAAACTTTACGGATCGGAAATACCTTCCATTGCTCATTACTGAAACCATATGTTTCGTCCAGTAGATTTCCTCGTAAAATATCTCAGGGGAGATCACCAATAAATGTACAGGGTCAGCAGGAGTTCTTGGTGGAGAAGGTTCTCGATTCCAAGTTGTCCCGGGGTCGGCTTTATTTTTTGGTACATTGGAGAGGTTATGGGCCAGAGGAAAGGTCTTGGGTCCTGGATGAGGATCTTCATGCCCCGAGGCTCAAAAGGGCATTTTTTCGAGAATTTCCTCAGAAACCCGGCTTTAGGGGTTCCTTGACCCCTCCTCAAGGGGGGGGTACTGTTAGGCGCCGGGGTCCGCTCGTCGGTGCGGCCCGGCGCCTAGCAACCAGGGACGCCGTGCGCGTACAGCCGCCGGCTCCCTGGCAACGCTAGACGCCGGGCGCACGGAGCCGCTCTGACCTTAGCAACGGGGACGCCACGTTCAGCCGCGTTCCCCGTTGCTGGGTCTGTCCTGATTACCTCATGGTGTGCTGGCCGTGCAGCATGCAAGCTGCACGGCATTTCAGTTGATTACCCTGTCTGGATTTTGATTGGAGGGTTCCTGAATAAAGGCACCCTCAGGACTCCTTACAGACGCCGGTGATAGCTTCCTGTTTGCCTGTGTCTGCTACAGAGAGTTTCCAGTCCTGCTCAATCCGGTTGTTCCTGTCCTCAGAGATCCTGTACTCGGAAGTTTGTCATCTGTTCCTGGAGTCTGACCGAGCACCTTTAACATCTTGTGGTGTTCGTGAGTCGCGGCTCAGCCGTGTGTTGCGGCTTGTCCGCTTACTGTTTATTATTTAGTTTACTTGTGTTCTGGAGCTTTTGCGGAGGATTCCGCTCCCACAGATCCACTCTGGTTTCCAGCGGTGCTGGATAGGAGTAACGGATCAGGGGATCTTTGGTTGTCCTTTTCCCTGGCGGCTAGTCCGCACATACCTTTGGTTTAAGTTAGTTAGCTTGTAACCCCTGGCCTGGTTGCTTAGTCAGAGGGCCCCTTGTTATCACCCTGTCTCGGACTTCCCCTTGTCTCCCTTTAAGACCTGCGGGGGCATCGGGGTTGGGCAGACATAATCCGCCCTTCGAACGCGGCTGCGATGGGCTCAAGCAACCATAGTCTCGCAGGGGATTTCTGATAACACGGGCGAGACAACGGAGTTAGGGTGCCAGGGGTTACTAGGCTCTCCTGCTCCCACAACCAGCTTATTTTCCCTGTACTCAGACCTCTGCCATAAGATCTCCTCCGGTCTGGAGTACAGGAATCATAACATATACTTGACGACACAGAGGTAGGTAGAGCAGTGGCCTACTGTACCATGCTGCTATATATTATATACTGGTGGTCAGCAAACTGTGCAAAACTGAAATGCACCACAGGTATGGATGGATAGTATACTTGACGACACAGAGGTAGGTAGAGCAGTGTCCTTCTGTACCGTACTGCTATATATTATATACTGGTGGTCAGCAAACTGTGCAAAACTGAAATGCACCACAGGTATGGATGGATAGTATACTTGACGACACAGAGGTAGGTAGAGCAGTGGCCTACTGTACCGTACTGCTATATATTATATACTGGTGGTCAGCAAACTGTGCAAAACTGAAATGCACCACAGGTATGGATGGATAGTATACTTGACGACACAGAGGTAGGTAGAGCAGTGGCCTACTGTACCGTACTGCTATATATTATATACTGGTGGTCAGCAAACTGTGCAAAACTGAAATGCACCACAGGTATGGATGGATAGTATACTTGACGACACAGAGGTAGGCAGAGCAGTGGCCTTCTGTACCGTACTGCTATATATTATATACTGGTGGTCAGCAAACTGTGAAAAACTGAAATGCACCACAGGTATGGATGGATAGTATACTTGATGACACAGAGGTAGGTAGAGCAGTGGCCTACTGTACCGTACTGCTATATATTATATACTGGTGGTCAGCAAACTGTGCAAAACTGAAATGCACCACAGGTATGGATGGATAGTATACTTGACGACACAGAGGTAGGTAGAGCAGTGGCCTACTGTACCGTACTGCTATATATTATATACTGGTGGTCAGCAAACTGTGCAAAACTGAAATGCACCACAGGTATGGATGGATAGATAGTATACTTGACGACACAGAGGTAGGTAGAGCAGTGGCCTGCTGTACCGTACTGCTATATGTTATATACTGGTGGTCAGCAAACTGTGCAAAACTGAAATGCACCACAGGTATGGATGGATAGTATACTTGACGACACAGAGGTAGGTAGAGCAGTGGCCTTCTGTACCGTACTGCTATATATTATAGACTGGTGGTCAGCAAACTGTGCAAAACTGAAATGCACCACAGGTATGGATGGATAGTATACTTGACGACACAGAGGTAGGTAGAGCAGTGGCCTACTGTACCGTACTGCTATATATTATATACTGGTGGTCAGCAAACTGTGCAAAACTGAAATGCACCACAGGTATGGATGGATAGATAGTATACTTGACGACACAGAGGTAGGTAGAGCAGTGGCCTGCTGTACCGTACTGCTATATGTTATATACTGGTGGTCAGCAAACTGTGCAAAACTGAAATGCACCACAGGTATGGATGGATAGTATACTTGACGACACAGAGGTAGGTAGAGTAGTGGCCTTCTGTACCGTACTGCTATATATTATATACTGGTGGTCAGCAAACTGTGCAAAACTGAAATGCACCACAGGTATGGATGGATAGTATACTTGACGACACAGAGGTAGGTAGAGCAGTGGCCTTCTATACCGTACTGCTATATATTATATACTGGTGGTCAGCAAACTGTGCAAAACTGAAATGCACCACAGGTATGGATGGATAGTGTACTTGACGACACAGAGGTAGGTAGAGCAGTGGCCTTCTGTACCGTACTGCTATATATTATATACTGGTGGTCAGCAAACTGTGCAAAACTGAAATGCACCACAGGTATGGATGGGAAAGTATACTTGACGACACAGAGGTAGAGCAGTGGACTACTGTACCGTACTGCTATATATATAGTTATACTGGTGGTCAGCAAAATTCTGCACTGCCCTCCTACTATATACTACAATGCAGCACAGATATGGAGCGTTTTTCAGGCAGAGAACGTATAATACTGGTGGTCACTGCTCAGCAAAACTCTGCACTGTCCTCCTACTATATAATACTGCTGGTCCCCAGTCCCCACAATAAAGCAATTAGCACACTGAGCACAGATATTTGCAGCACACTGAGCACAGATATGGAGCTTTTTGCAGGCAGAGAACGTAGATATTTGCACTTGCAGCACACTGAGCACAGATATTTGCAGCACACTGAGCACAGATATTTGCAGCACACTGAGCACAGATATTTGCAGCCCACTGAACATAGAAACTGAGAGGACGCCAGCCACGTCCTCTCACAATCATCTCCAATGCACGAGTGAAAAATGGCGGCGACGCGCGGCTCCTTATATAGATCTCGTGAGAATCCGACCGCGGGATGATGACGTTCGGGCGCGCTCGGGTTAACCGAGCAAGGCGGGAGGATCTGAGTTGCTCGGACCCGTGCAAAAAAAGGTGAAGTTCGGGCGGGTTCGGATCCTAGTATATAGTAACATATAAATGATAATTACAGTTATGTCTGTATTCAGGATCTTCAAAAATAGACACTGTATTTCATCAATGTTTGTGGGGGAAAACTGTCGGGATTGTCTTGCAGTAATTCTAAATTTTCTCTGGTCAGGGCTTTAATGATTTCCACAGATTGTCTGCAGTATAAAAAACATAAGTAAAAATGATAACATATAGGGGAAATTCAATTAGCCGTGACAAAGCGATAGTTACCACCAGGGGATGAGATCCATGCATTCCTGGGAAGGGTGGCTAACGGTGGTGGGCATGTCAGTGTCAGGGACTGCACTGCAGTTCCACTGGCAGCGGCAGCCATTACCCAACAGACATTCTGACCATAGGGTTGCTCTAATGTCTGATGGTGTAGCCAATGTCTGATCGATGGTGTGTCTTCATGCATACATCGGCGGATTTGCGTTGTTGCCGGTGGGCATCTGAGGATGTTGCCTTTGTTGTCATTTATTATTTTACACAGTCCCTGTGAATGGAAACTGTTTTGTCTTTAATAAAAAAAAAAAAGGATAAATTGATCTTTGAGTTATTGCAAAAGGAAAACAGCCATGGTTGGAAAGGGACCCCTGCTTCATCCTTTATCTAATTAATATAATCTCACAGAGATAAGTAGCATTTTTCGGTCTGATTCACTATCATTTGCTAACGTGAGAACACATGCACTGAGCGCTTATCGTCAGACTGCGCATACGCTGCAAATGCTTTGTGCGTGTACCAAGGTCAAAATGTGACAGCTCTGCATGTGCAGCCTAAATGTAATGCGATCGCAGTCTAATTGACAGGAAGTGACCATTCGTTCGTGGTAACATGGCGTTTGTGGGGAGTGGATGGGAAAACATAGGCGTGTCATTGCCATTTTTTCGGGCGAGCATCTGATGTCATCTGTGAACGCTGCAGAGAAAAACATGGCTTCCAGTGTGATTGCATTCTAATTGATTTGAGTATGCTGGGGTCAGTCGCAACTGTTGCTTGTACTCATTTTTTGCGTATGCATTGCGATTCTGCTAATGCATACGCAGATTTGCAAATGCATTGGTGGGCATCTTTTATGCTCTCTTGGCGGCTCTTCACATGCGATTTTTAGCATTAGCAGGTTTGAGAAAATGAAAATTGCTATTTCAGCCTCGATAGCGATTCATAGTGAATTACGCCCTTTTTTCCTGTGCAGCTCTGCTAAATGAAGCTCCCCTCCTTTCTGCCTCTGATCAGGAAAATACCCCAAACAGGGCTGTTTGTAGCCAATTTGGCTCCCAGAGCACACTCCAGAAAAAGGGCATGGTCTTGCTGAAGTGGGCATGGTCTTGCAAAAATGGGCATAGTCTTGCAGGAAAATATTACCTTAACCTTACTATGCCCCAAACAGTAATGCCACTAGCTCCATATTATGCCCCACACTGTAATGCCCCTTGCACCATATTTAGCCCCCTACAGTAGCCCCCTACAGTAGTGCCCCTTGCACTTTATTATGCCCCACACCATAATGCCCCTAGCACCTTATTATGCTCCACACAGTAATGCCTCTTGCACCAAAGTATGCCCCACACAGTAATACCCCTTGCACAATCATTTACTTAGCAATAATTACAAATTGTAATGCCCCTTAAAATGGGCACTGTACCTGGTCCTGCTCGTTGTCAGGGGTTGTTCCATGCTGATGCTGCTGCTAGCCAGGCCTGCTCCCTCTGCTGCCGCCCCTGCCGTTGCCACTTTCCTGGCACTTCTCCCTCCGGGCTCCATCTAAATGTCCAACAAAACTGTCCTCTCTCAGGCGGTGGCCATTTTGTGAGGGACATTTTCACAGTATTCTGTGCGGTTGGCTAGACCGCAAAGAATACTGCACACAGTAGCCGCGGGCCGGTGCCCCATGAGGTTGCACTGTTGTACCGGCCCTAAAAACAGCACTGCCTCCAAATGCTGCCACACTGCTCTGCAAACCAATGCGTACTGCAAAAGTCTAGATGCAAATGTACAAATCAACTTACAGCAGAGCTGCCATACTGACCTCCAATGTATTTACTGAAACTTTGAATTGGAATTTAATGTATCAGGCTTATTATTGTAACTTTTTGAAGCCGTAACCAATATGTTGATATTATTAGTCATTATGTGTATAAATATATTATACAGTTAATCTTAATTCCTATATTTCTGTCTGTAAAGCTTTCAAGAACCGATTGCAAGTAACAAAATGATTTGTCGTGCCAGTTTAAAAACACAAGTATTGGATTCCTGTAGTGAGGCTGCACAAAGAGTCTCAGCAGGTGTAATTTCCATTGCCTGTTAACCTGATGGCTCTCAATATAGGTGTATATAGATAATTGTGATGTTATGCATGCTGCTTCCTTGTTTGGGGTCTACTACGCATACTTGCCTACCTGACCCTCTCCATGAGGGAGAAAACGCTCTGTTCCTGGACTTTCCTGGTAATGCATGATTGCCATCACCTGTGGTGAAACACCTTTCTTATCAATTAACTAGCTCACCACAGGTGATGGCAATCATACATTACCAGGAAAGTCCAGGAACAGAGCATTTTCTCCCTCATGGAGGGTCAGGTAGGCAAGTATGCTACTACGTTATGCCGGTGCTTGGGATCCTGCTCGCTGCACTCGCCACACTGTGGGCACTGTGGCGCGCTACGTGCGCCACGCTATTTATTCTCCCTCCAGGGTTGTCATGGACACCCCAAGAGGGAGAATAGCTCTCGTTATGCTGGATGTCGGGATCCCGGCGCCGGTATGCTGAGCGCCGGGATCCCGAAAGCTGGCATATCAAATGCTTCCCCTTGCATTGTCTTATCATTTCCATTAAATATCTTTTTAGCAATTTTTCATTGTATTAAATATTTCCTTCTCTGTCTATCTGTATTTCTCTGTTTCTCTTAAAAGATTCTCATAAGTAACCTGACTGATTCATACAGTAGCTTGCACACAATACAGAAAGATTTATTACTTGAAATAAAAGACAGAGACAATAAAATAGGTCATCAAATTGGTCAAGAACTTCTTGATCCCATACCTCTAAACTCATACAGTACCTCCCAACATGACCCTCTCCAGGAGGGACACAATGCTCTGCTTCTGGACTTTTAATTTTAAGATTGCTGGCACCTGTTTTGAATGGGTTAATAAATGAGAAAGGTGTTTCATCACAGGTGATAGCAATCATAAATGAAGAGGGAAGTCCAGGAGCAGAGCATTGTGTCCCTCCTGGATAGGGTCATGTTGAGAGGTATGGACACAGTGGTGCTGATCCCTGGGGACCTGCAGCCATGTCACCCCTGAACCAATAGTTTCTTATTATGAAATTTAGAAAAAATCTCAAATTAAGTAAACTGTGTTTATATGTCATCCTTATGTTCAATTATGTGGAGAGGGACAAGATTTGCTTCTGTTCATATATTTTATGATTGGCAGCCACCAGCACTGATTTTGTCTATTACATTAACCATACATAATTCGAATTAGTCCTGAACCACCAATCCGAGGCACCCCTGCAAGTGTCCCAAGGCACACCAGAGTGCAACGGCACACAGTTTGAGAACCACTGTGCTGAAGAGTAAATGTAACATATTTTACACCCATATGTCACAGGCATCCTAAGATTTAAGTGGTCCAATGCCCCCCTAGGCTACTTGAGAGACTTGACTACACTCGCCACCACTGGCGTTTCTATAATGGGTGCAGTGTGTGCGGTGCACACGGGTCCCTGAGTCCAGGGGGGTCCCATACCGCACACGCTGCACCCATTTCTCCTATACTTACCTTTC
The DNA here is from genome assembly GCF_028390025.1 of Pseudophryne corroboree. Taxonomy (NCBI): domain Eukaryota; kingdom Metazoa; phylum Chordata; class Amphibia; order Anura; family Myobatrachidae; genus Pseudophryne; species Pseudophryne corroboree. Next base: position 836,667,318 of record NC_086444.1, read on the forward strand.
CAGAGTCCATTGCTGACCGCGTGTGGGCCCCCCCCCCCCCTCTCCTGTATCCATCTCGCTGCTGCTAGCGCACTGACCACTAGAGACTCTGGCAGTGGCCATTTTTTGGAGTCCTGCGCATGCGCTGTAGACTCTGGCACTGTGCCAGAGTCTAGAGCGCTCAGAGCGATAGCAGCAGTGTGACGGCTTCGGGAGAGGAGGGGGCCCACACACGGAGTCTGCACATGGGTCCCCTCCTCTCTAGAGACGCCCCTGCTCGCCTCACACACTTTCTTAACTCACACAACTTATTTTACCCACCTCAGTCAGGCTTTCATTCCCAACACTCCACAGAGACAGCACTAAATAAAGTAGTAAATTATCTCGTCACTGCCAAGTCCAAAGGCCATTACTCACTTCTTAGTCTTCTATATATCTCTGCTAGATATAGCTGCTTTTGACACAGTTGAACATTCTCTTCTCATACAAACACTACAATCCCTGGGTCTTCAAGACATAGCCCTTTCACGGTTCTCATCCTACCTATTTAATTGTTTTTTCAGTTCCTCTTCTCTAAATCCATCTCCTCTGTCAGTTGGAGTACCGCAAGTCTTAGGCCCTCTGCTTTTCTCAATCTATACCTCATCTCTTGGCAAACTAATCACCTCAAACTGAATATTTTCAAAACAGAATTGCATATATTTCCACTGGCCATTAGTAGTTACCAACCTGATATCTATATCACTGTTGAGAACTCAATAATCAACCCTACCCCACAAGCTCACTGCCTTGGTGTCATCCTTGACTCTCACTATTACAATTCATTTGGAATGCAGCTGCAAAGCTAAACTTCCTTGCTAGACGCTCATTGTCTGCAGATCCACTATGTCGGTCCCTCCATTGGTTACCTGTATTCTACCGTATTCAATATAAAATACTTTTACTGACACACAAGACAATTAACCAAACTACACCAATGTACATCTCTTTGCTTACAGTATCTCAAAATATCATCCAACCCGACCTCTCCGCTCTACGCAAGATCTGCATCTCTCATCCACACTCATTACTCACTCCCATTTACGATTACAGGACTTTCTTGGGCTGCACCCACACACTTTAAGAATCACCTCTAGTCCAAACCTTCAAGCTTTCCTTGAAAACTTACCTCTTCAGGCAAGCCTATCAAATTCCACAACCGCACACATAGCCTTCATAAACTTTCCCATCTATAACAATAAACACATATCCTCACATATGTTCTCTTTCATCACTTTCCCATCCTCCTGACCCCAGCATTGCTGTGTGACCATATTATATAGCCCACCAAGAACCCTTGATCTGGCGGACCATTATGCAATAGATAGCACATACCCTTGTGTATCAATCCCTATTTCCCTATAGATTGTAAGATTGTGAGCAGGGCCTTCCTACAGATGGAGCAACTCTGATCGTGGTTCCATCTGTGCCTAGTCCCACTGTGCGAGGCGCGACTTCCGGGAACGAATGGGACATGCGTGCGCTGTAGATGCACACGTGCCCCATTCAAAGTGAATAGGAGTGTCTTTTTGCGCTGACCGCCGTGCGGTCAGGCGCACACACACCTCAGCACGCCGCACGCCTCCGTCTGAGATGCGGCCACCCTCAATAAGCGTGGCTTCATCTGTACCTCTATGTCTATCTGTTATTACCCAGTTTTGTTTTATCACTGTTGTTTCCAACTGTACAATTTAATTTGCTGCGCTATAAAATAAACTTTTATTATTAATAATAATAATAATAATAATAATACTAATAATAATACTAATAATAATAATAATAATAATATATTAATAATAATAATAATAATAATAATAATAATAATAAAGTGGTAGATGTGCCTGGTTTATGTCAGGCCCTACTTCCACTCAAGTACACTTAGTTAAACAAGTCATTTTTTTTTAACTATAGTTTTGAAAACAAAAAATACATATACAGTACTATTAGGATTGATTTAAATTAAAATTAAATATAGAATGTATAACCTTGTGTATGAAAGAAAGTAGCACAAAATAAAATCTAAAATATGCCCACTAAATCATATAATATACTGTGGTGAGGCATCTACTGTCTTTATCCAAACAGAAGCTGCCAGATGGTGCTAGTGACCTCAACCATCATCATCTGGGTATATTGCACCAAATCTTAGGCACTTGTAAGTCACGTGGTTGCTGACAGATTTAGGGGTTTGAAATCAGTGCACATTTCAATTTTAGTCACCAGAACCGCTGGCAGTGGTAAATAAATCCAGATGGAAAAAACAACAACAGCATTTTATACATTTAGCTCTATTGAGTGTTGTCTGACAGCACCACATGGTGCCAAAGCTTGGTTCCTCTCCTGCTCTGCAAGTGCTGTTTATTATGTGTTAGTGTCTTATGTGCATTCTTCCTGATGTGAATACAATTTACTTGGAATAACTTTATAAATATACAAGCGGGTGTGGATCATTAGATCGACAGTGTCTAGGTCGACAATGTTTAGGTCGACCACTATAGGTTGACAGTCACTAGGTCGACAGGGTTGGAAGGTCGACATGTGCTAGGTCGACAGGTCAAAAGGTCGACATGAGGTGTGGGGGTTTTTTGTGTCGTTTTCTGCGTACAGTGACCGGGAAGCCGAATTAGTGCACCATGTCCCCTCGCATGGCTCGCTTCGCTCGGCACAGATTACCGTTCCAGTCGTAGTCCACATGGATTGTTAATTATGAAAAAAGTTAAAAAAAAGAAAAAAAATGTGAAGAACTCATGTCAACCTTTTGACCTGTCGACCTAGCACATGTCGACCTAGAAACCCTGTCGACCTTCCAATCCTGTCGACCTAGTGACTGTCGACCTATTGTGGTCGACCTAAACATTGTCGACCTAGACAATGTCGATCTTCAGACCGGATCCCGTACAAGCAAACTTTTCTAAACTGTATTACTTCTGCATTCTACAAGTACTTGTGTTACTATGTGTCACATCTCTAGTTACACAATCTCTTTGAAAATTCTCTTTGTTTAAAATGTAAAGGTTCCACACTGTGTGACCCGAATGGCTTCCTCTATGACGTGACATCTGCTGTGATCCCCTTGTCTGATATACTGCTCTTCAGCAGGGACTGTGCTGACACTGATATACAGCTTGACCTTCAGACTTGTGGTTTAGGATGACCCACAGATGGGATGACAACACTGTAATTCATCCTTTTCCATCTCTTCTTCACCTTACAATGTGAGATCTGTAAAAAACTAAGGGTCTTTTGAAGGCTTCATTCCAAATATTCATTGTGTGTTTTAGTTTTCATATTTAGTTTCATATTATTTTCCAGATTAACAAGTAATAGATAAAAACATTAGATTGTATTGATAGCTCTGTGTGTTTTACTGGTAATTCTTTGATAGCTGTTGAAAACATAATAAAAAATAATGGCGCCACACTCAGTTGCTGTTATTTAAAATGGCAACCAAAGTGATTGGCAGTCATAGTCTGGAAATCTTGTATTGGGCAGCCATGATGTTGCGCAAATACGATACATAAAATATTTACTATATTTACAATATAGGGGAATGTTAATTACAAAAATTGCATGCACTAGATATCATTTTTTATTCCTATAAGCCATGGGCGTCACCTCTCCTACACATGTCATTTACAAATAATATAATTATGTGGTCTTACAAATGTAAACCATTACCACCTACTAATATTTTGCAGGCACAGCCGTAATTAGTCAGGCTGCTATCTATTTTGCGGAGGTTGTTTTATTTTCTCTTCCCTACTTTCTCCTCCTGTTTCACCCTTTTCCTAATGTCTTCCCATATTCCTCTTGTCTCCTCATGTTCTTCCCCCTGTCATCCCATCTACCGCATGCCTATGCCCCTTTCCACCCGTCTACCCTTGTTTCTATATCAAGCTATTTCTTTCCATTTTTCCAGTCTCTCCCTGTTCTTTCTCCTTTCCTACCATCTCCCATATGTACTTCTCCATTTATGCCCATCTCCACCATGTTCTTCCCCATCTATTCCCATATCTCCATATTCTTTCCTGTTCCAACTTATGCTGACTGCTTCGCTCACAGTGATAGACTTAGTGTGGGATATATGTCCTTTCTGCACAGCAGTTATGTGTGTGTGTGTGTGTGGGGGGGGGGGGGGGGGACGTCTCAGGACCATCTTCCTCAAGTCAGGGTCAGCGGGCTGCATCCTGCAATTATAGATTCAGGTGGTGTGGGGCTGTAGGTTAGCCAATTTCCAGTATCTCTAGTGGGGTTTGGGAATATGTACCAATTTGCGGGACCTCTAACGGTGATGGGTGCAGGGGCTGCCAGGTAGCTAGGGAGAGAGAAGAGGCTGTACCTGGTGGGAAGGTAATGTGTATTTCATGTGTCTACATGGGAAGGGCACTGGGGTTTGTATGGAGGTGCTGATTTGTCGGACCTCTGCTGGGGTGCTGATTCCCGGGATCTCCAATGGGTGGGGGGGGGGGGGGGGGGGGAAGGGGCAGTTAGATGAGGCTGAGCAGAGGGGCTGTGTCCTTTAATGCACAGCTGCTAGTCACAGTTCTTTCCATATTATAGAGTAGATGCTATTGTACGGCATTTTAGACTACACAGAAAACAGAAAAAAATTCAGGTGCACCCTCTAAACACTGGCAATCAGAACAGTTATAATAAACTCTGAAAATTAACATGGAGTAAAATTGAGATTCTTAGACTCATTTTTGGCAAAAAATATGGGCTCAACTACCATGACCAGGTGACCTCATTAGGTGGGTCCCTAACATTCTTAAGGTTCAATTCCAGAACACTGGGACCCCCTGAGCCAGCACAACCTAACCACCCCAAGGCATAGAAAGTGTTACAATGATATGAAGTAACAGCTCAGTACTAGAAATGTTATATAGGTGAGAAGTAGGAACTAGGGCCCTAAAAAATGTCACATTAGTGAAAAAGAGTTTAGGTATTAAAAAGTGTTACATTAAGTGTAACAATAATGATGCCCCAAAGGAGCCTGGCCACACCAACCCAGGGGACCCCATGCCTTGAAACCATTCCTAATATTGATATATTATATAAATTTATCCAGGACTTACAATTCATAGGGGGACATTTACTGAGCAGTGATAAGAGCGGAGAAGTGAGCCAGTGAAGAAGTTGCCCATAGCAACCAATCAGCACTGAATTAACATTCATAATTTGCATATTATAAAATTATAAAGAGCTGCTGATTGGTTGATGGGGCAACTTCTCCACTGGCTCACTTCTCCTCTCTTATCACTGTTTAGCAGGGGCATTGGAATGTTTTGAGGTTGGGGGGCGTGTAGTGAAAATTACATTTTGGGACTCCCCCCCCAAACCTCCCCACCCCCCAAGTGCGGGTGAGCGGCGCTTACCTCCAGGCGAATCCTGCTGTAAAATCAATGTGCTGCCGCTGCCTACTATGCCCCATGTCCTCCTAATCGGCTCTTCACTGATGCAAGCTTAGCATGGCCACGCCTCCATCCCAGTAATGCATCAGTGAAGAGCTGGTTAGGGGGACATGGGGAACAGTAGGCAGCAACAGCGCATTGATTTTACGGGAGGAGTCGCCCGTGGGGATCCGGGGGTAAGCGCTCCCCCTAACCCGTGCCTGCGCCTCCATCTCATTTGGGGGTGGGCATTCTGCCCCCTTGCCCTCCCCTTTCCGACGCCTATGTTGCTTAGTAAATGTCCCCCATAGTGCCTATTCTAATATGTAGTCTGCAAATACAAGGATCCTAAACTAATTAAAAACACCCAGGGGAAAGTGGGAGGGGTGCTAGACCAAGCTGAAAGAGTCTCCACCTTCAAATGTATGCACATGTACACAATATAGAATATATGGGAGTGGGGGGCTGGGCTGCACTTTGACTAGTTTAACATTTTAGCTTAGGAAAAAAATAGAATAAAATGTCTCTCTTTCATAGCTTTAGAGACATGAAAAATAGAACAACTTTACCTGATGTAGTAACCAATGTAAGTGAAGCAGAGATCGGTACAGAAGATGCTACAAATTAGAGATGTGTGGCTGCCACTCTTCGTGTTTTGTGTTTTGGTCCTAATTCCACTTTCGTGTTTTGGTTTTGGCTTGGTTTTGCCAAAACCACCCTTTCGTGTTTTGGATCTGAATGATTTTTGAAAAAAACATAAAAACAGCTAAAATCACAGAATTTGGGGGTAATTTTGCTCCTACGGTATTATTAACCTCAATAACAGTCATTTCCACTCAATCCAGTCTATTCTGAACACCTCACAGTTCACAATATTGTTTTTAGGCCTAAAAGTTGCACCAAGGTGGCTGTGTGACTAAGCTAAGCGACACAAGTGTGCGGCACAAACACCCGGCCCATCTAGGAGTGGCACTGCAGTTGCAGACAAGATGGCACTATTCAAAAACTAGTCCCCAAACAGCACATGATGCAAAGAAGAAAAAGAGGTGCAAGATGGAATTGTCCTTGGGCTCTCCCACCCACCCTTATGTTGTATAAATAGGACATGCACACTTTAACAAACCAATCATTTCAACGACAGGGTCTGCCACACAACTGTAGCTGAAATGACTGGTTTGTTTGGGCTCCCACCAAAAAAGAAGCAATCAATCTCTCCTTTCACAAACTGGCTCTACAGAGGCAAGATGTTGACCTCATCCTCATCCTCCGATTCCTCACCCCTTTCACTGTGTACATCCTCCTCCTCCTCACAGAGTATTAATTCGTCCCCACTGGAATCCACCATCACAGGTTCCTGTGTACTTTCCGGAGGCAATTGCTGGTAAGGTCTTCCCAGAGGAATTTATAATTCATTTTGATGAACATCATCTTCTCCACATTTAGTGGAAGTAACCTCCTACGCCGATCGCTGACAAGGTTACCGGCTGCACTAAACACTCTTTCAGAGTACACACTGGAGGGGGGGCAACTCAGGTAAAATAAAGCCAGTCTGTGCAAGGGCCTCCAAATTGCCTCTTTTCCTGCAAGTATACGTACGGACTGTCTGACATGCCTACTTGGATGCTGTCACTCAGATAATCCTCCATCATTCTTTCAATAATGACAGAATCATATGCAGTGACAGTAGACATGTCAGTAATCGTTGGCAGGTCCTTCAGTCCGGACCAGATGTCAGCTTTCGCTCCTGACTGTCCTGCATCACCGCCAGGGGGTGGGCTAGGAAATCTTATCCTTTTCCTTGCAGCCCCAGTGGCGGGAGAAATTGAAGTAGGAGCAGTTGACGGGTCACGTTCTGCTTGAGTTGACAATTTACTAACCAGCAGGTCTTTGTACCTCTGCACACTTGTGTCTGCTGGAAAGAGCGATACAACATAGGCTTTAAACCTAGGATCGAGCACGGTGGCCAAAATGTAGTGCTCTGATTTTAACAAATTGACCACCCTTGAATCCTGGCAAAGCGAATGAAGGGCTCCATCCACAAGTCCCACATACTTTGCGGAAACGCTCCGTCTTAACTTCTCCTCCAATTTCTCCAGCTGCTTCTGCAAAAGCCCGATGAGGGGAATGACCTGACTCAAGATGGCAGTGTCTGAACTGACTTCACGTGTGGCAAGTTCGAAGGGTTGGAGAACCTTGCACAAGACGGAAATCATTCTCCACTGCGCTTGAGTCAGGTGCATTACCCCTCCTTTGCCTATATCGTAGGTGGATGTATAGGCTTGAATGGCCTTTTGCTGCTCCTCCATCCTCTGAAGCATATAGAGTGTTGAATTCCACCTCGTTACCACCTATTGCTTCAGTTAATGGCAGGGCAGGTTCAGAAGTGTTTGCTGGCACACCAGTCTTTGGCACACAGTGGCAGAATGCCGAAAGTGGGCCGAAATTTTTCGGGCCACCAACAGCATCTCCTGCACACCCCTGTCCTTTTTAAAAAAATTCTGCACCACCAAATTAATTGTCTTTGCAAAACATGGGACATGCTGGAATTTGCCCAGATGTAATGCACCCACAATATTGGTGGCATTGTCCGATATCACAAATCCCCAGGAGAGTCCAATTGGGGTAAGCTATTCTGCAATGATGTTCCTCAGTTTCCGTAAGAGGTTGTCAGCTGTATGCCTCTTATGGAAAGTGGTGATACATAGCGTAGCCTGCCTCCTAGGAATGAGTTGGCGTTTGCGAGATGCTGCTACTGTTGCCGCTGCTGTTGTTGCTGCAGGAGGCCATAAATCTACCCAGTGTGCTGTTACAGTCATATATTCCTTAGTCTGCCCTGTTCCACTTGTCCACATGTCAGTGGTTAAGTGGACACTGGATACAACCACATTTTGTGGTGACTCTTTTTCTGATGTCTGTGTACATTCTTGGTATCACCTGCCTAGAGAAGATGAACCTAGATGGGATTTGATACCGGGGACACAGTACCTCAAACAATTCTCTAAGTCCCACTGAACTAATGGCGGATACCGGACGCACCTCTAACACCAACGTAGCTGTCAAGGCTTCAGTTATCCGCTTTGCAAAAGGATGACTGCTGTCATATTTCATCTTCCTCACAAAGGACTGTTGGACAGTCAATTGCTTACTGGAAGTAGTACAAGTGGTCTTCCGACTTCCCCTCTGGGATGACGATCGACTCCCAGCAGCAACAACAGCAGCTGCAGCAACAGCAGGCGTACCACTCAAGGATCCTACGGAGGAGTCCTGGTTAGGAGAGGACTCCTCAGTCTTGACAGTGACATGGCCTGCAGGACTACTGACGTTCCTGATGACTGGGGAGGAAGTTGATGTTGAGGGAGTTGGTGGTGTGGCTTGCAGGAGCTTGGGTACAGGAGGAAGAAGGTATTTAGGTGTCAGTGGACTGCTTATGCTCTTACCCAACATTTCACAACTTGACACTGACTTCTGATGAATGGGCAGCAGGTGACGTATAAGGATGTTCCTAGGTGGTTTACATCCTTACCCCTACTTATTACAGATTGACAGAGGCAACAGGTGGCTTGACACCTGTTGTCCAGATTTGTGGAGAAATAATTCCACACTGAAGAGGTGGCTTTTTTGGTAGTTTGCCCAGGCATCACAATGGGCTTCTTCATCCCAAGGACAACAGGTGTCTCCCCCGGTGCCTGACTTAAACAAACCACATCACCATCATAAACCTCATCGTCAACTTCCTCCTCAGCGCCAGCAACACCCATATCCTCATCCTGGTATACTTCAACAGTGACATCTTCAATTTGAATATCAGGAACTGGACTGTGGGTGCTCTTTCCAGCACTTGCAGGGGGCGTGCAAATGATGGAAGGAGCCACCTCTTCTTGTCCAGTGTTGGGAAGGTCACACTTAGACTCTCCTTGGGGATTTGTGATACCATCTCAGAACGCACAGTTCTTTTCTGTGCTCTTTCCAGCTTAACTCTTTTAATTTTTCTAGCGGGAGGATGAGGGCTTCCATCGTCATGTGAAGCTAAACCACTAGCTATGAACATAGGCCAGGGCCTCAGCCTTTCCTTGCCACTCTGTGTCGTAAATGGCATATTGGCAAGTTTACGTTTCTCATCAGACCATTTAAATTTCTTTTTACTGAACTTTGGCTTTTTGGATTTTACATGCCCTCTACTATCACATTGGGCATCGGCCTTGGCAGACGACGTTGATCACAATTTATCGTCTACTGTATGTCATGGCTAGTGGCAGCAGCTTCGGCACTAGGAAGAAGTGGTTCTTCTTGATCTTTCCCTATTTTATCCTCAAAATTTTTGCCCTCCATTATTTTTTGGGAGTTATATAAGACAATATGCGGCACAGGAATGACTGGATTGACTGACGGACAGGACACTACCACTGGTCTGATGCAGCACAACACAACAACACTGTAAGGGACTTGTGGTTGCTGTTATAATTATTATACGGCAGAAGTGGACATATAGCAGCAGCATATATAGTCACTGGAATGACTGATGGACAGGACACTACCACTGGTCTGATGCAGCACAACACAACACCACTTTATACAGCTATACCGGATATATGGCAGCAGAGGACACCAACACTGTGACTGGCTGGACTGATGCAGCACAATACACTGACTACACTGGACTGGACAGCACAACACAGCACCACTTTATACAGCTACACTGGATATATGGCAGCAGAGGACACCAACACTGTGATTGGCTGGACTGATGCAGCACAATACACTGACTACACTGGACTGGACAGCACAACACAGCACCACTTTATACAGCTAGCAGCTACACTGGATATATGGCAGCAGAAGACACCAACACTGTGACTGGTTTGACTGATGCAGCACAATACACTGACTACACTGGACTGGACAGCACAACACAGCACCACTTTATACAACTACACCAGATATATGGCAGCAGAGGACACCAACACTGTGATTGGCTGGACTGATGCAGCACAATAGACTGACTACACTGGACTGGACAGCACAACACAGCACCACTTTATACAACTACACCAGATATATGGCAGCAGAGGACACCAACACTGTGACTGGCTGGACTGATGCAGCACAATAGACTGACTACACTGGACTGGACAGCACAACACAGCACCACTTTATACAGCTAGCAGCTACACTGGATATATGGCAGCAGAGGACACCAACACTGTGACTGGCTGGACTGATGCAGCACAATAGACTGACTGCACTGGACTGGACAGCACAACACAGCACCACTTTATACAGCTAGCAGCTACACTGGATATATGGCAGCAGAAGACACCAACACTGTGACTGGTTTGACTGATGCAGCACAATACACTGACTACACTGGACTGGACAGCACAACACAGCACCACTTTATACAGCTACAATGGATATATGGCAGCAGAGAACACCAACACTGTGACTGGCTGGACTGATGCAGCACAATACACTGACTACACTGGACTGGCCTGTACAACACAGCACCACTTTATACAGCTACAATGGATATATGGCAGCAGAGAACACCAACACTGTGACTGGCTGGACTGATGCAGCACAATACACTGACTACACTGTGCTGGACTGAGCAGCACAACACAGCACAAGACTCGCCACCCCACTTTCCCGCCCCCACACAGACACTGAACACTGAGGACACGTCCTCTCTATACACTCTCCGAGACTGGAGTGAAAATGGGCGCAGCGTTCGGGTTTCCGAGTCAGATGGGAAAACCCGAGCCTGGCTCGGAACCGAACTTGGAAGGCAAAGTCCGGTAGTTCTCTGAGAACCGAACCCGCTCATCTCTACTACAAATGCATAAAAATATTAAGGTTAAAAGATATAATCATATACTATTGTAAACAACTTTCCATACCAATAAAGAACTAATACAGTAAATTATGATGCAATATTCCACGTGTGTGTGTGTGTGTGTGTGTGTGTGTGTGTGTGTGTGTGTGTGTGTGTGTGTGTATACATAAAGCATTTGTTCTATGTGATAAATCAGGTCTATAGACAGGTTTAATGTTCATAGAAATAATAATCTCACTCTTGCAGCTATCAAATATCAATATTCTAATACCTTCCAGAAAATCTTTTCTTTTATAGTATCCAGTATGTATACTTGTTTTATAGCATTGATAATTATGGCAACATATACCATAGGTTTATTACAAATATTTGCTTAGTGCATTTTGCAGAGGTAACAAATGAAACAACCTTTCTCTCAGATTGCAAAAAGCCACAATTGCTGTCTCAGAAATCTGCTGACTGAGGCAGTTGCCATCATTTTGGTGCATCAGAGATACAGGTTGTATTGTGTACTGTATTATTTTTATCAGGGCAATGCAACAATTTACTTCCATTAATTATCAGTCCAAAAATGACTTACAAGAAATATGATAGTTATAACTATTTGATGGCTTAATTATTTATATTCCCTAAAACAGTTAAATTCTAATAAAAAAAGAAATAAGTAGAAGCCAGACACTGTGACTAGGACAATTGCAATATACACGCCTGGGAACATATTTGTGTGTGACAGAGGAATGTTGGTGCTAACCAGTGGATTCTTTCTTTCAATATTCTAATTTACATGAAATGATTAACAAAGTGTAACTAGTTACTGTGAATTGTATTTACTTTGGCAAATGTTAAGCAATGTGTCCCAGCCTTTTCCATGCAGTGTTGTACTATATACAGATAGCCATTCACTGTCAGGATGCAAGCTAGGAGGCAGGTAGATAATGCTGCCTCGCTGCTCTGATTATGTGACCACCAACCGCCACAGCTTGGAGGCCCTTACAATTGTGGGTCCCTTGGCAGTTGCCCAGTGTGCCAATACATTAAGATGGCCCTGATATGCATGCCCAATTAATCCTTGGGCACAGCAAGGTCACAAAATACACTGATGTCTATATGCCAAATAGTGATGTATATTTCCACTCTCCCCTATTTGGCTTTAGGGTCATGGCCAGGTTGGGCAGGTGCAAGGGGGCACAAGAATGTGAAGATGTTGTCACAGAATGAGAAAGTCTGTGATCCATATCAGGACCCTTGGGCTCTGCTAATGTGAGGAGGATGTAATATGGGCATGCTCATGGAGTGATAGTGAATGAGGCTTGATGGTCAAAGGCTCATAGGTTTTACAAGAGAGTAAGCACACTATTGACACCTAGGAACCATGACATGGTGATATGCATGGATAGTGAAATGGAACTAGGAGCCACCAGGTCACCAGGCGACCTCTCACCTAATAATCAATAAAGACCAGTCAGGCCAGAGACCAACACCAGAAGCAAGGCAACCACTAGAACTCAAAGCAGCATAGTACTGACATAATGGAATCGGAATCCAAATCAGGAATCAGAGTCAGAGCTTGAGGAAGCTATATCCCTGGTACTGCTCAGATGCAAGACCTGGTCCCGGAATATGGATGAGGAACAGGAAAACAATCCAGGTAAAAAAGTTCAGGACACCGGAGTGCATTGACCATAACTCGGTTATGTACTCCAGCCCTGGGACCTGCACACAACATACTACCAGCCTAAGACACCAGCACACAGTATTGGGAAAACAATAATAGCTACAGAATGCCGTAACCTGAGTGAACTACAGGGGTGGTCTTCAGGTTGCCGACTGTCGGGATCCCGGCGCACAGTATACCGGCGCCGGAATCCCGACAGCCGGCATACCGACAGTTTTTCTCCCTCATGGGGGTCCACGCCCCCCCCCCCTGGAGGTAGAATAAATAACGTGGTGCACGTAGCACGCCACCGTGCCCGCAGCGTGGTGAGCGCAGCGAGCCTGCAAGGGGCTCATTTGCGCTCGCCACGCTGTCGGTATGCCGGCGGTCGGGCTTCCGGCGCCGGTATGCTGGTCGCCGGGAGCCCGTCCGCCGGCATACCATACCACACTCAACTACAGAGTATAGGAAATACTTGCAAACACAGTCCATGAAAGTATCCAGTACAATGCAGAGTGGAATCCACAAGGTTAGCGGTGAGTACAGCAGCAGATTAGATGAACCGCAGGTACACTGGTTGGACTGGAGATGGACGGCAGGATGTAATGGAGTGTGAGTTTGCACAAATATGGTGGAGGCAGTGCTGAACAGGACACATGGATAAGCTGTAGGCAGGAACACAATGTCACTGGGAAGAGACACCGATATTGCACTGGCAGCGTTCAGGTAACAGAGACCCGTGATCAGAAACTATCCCAGAGGGAAGACGTCGCCCTGACATTGTTTGCTAGGAGTCTCAGGTTTAAATAGGAAGAGATGGAAGTCCATTGGTGAATTAAGTCAGATGACCGCTACAGCACTAAGGTTGGCTGAATGAATCACATGACAAAGTCCAAGAAGACCACAGCTAGTGTACTAGATGTTTAGTAAACAAACATGTCAGAGACCATAGTCTATAGCAGACGGTTCAGGATTAATAGCAGGTCAGAATAACAGGATGATTGCAATGGATATAGGAGTGTATTAACCAGCAACTACAGTAGTAACACTTGTGCAATAAGTAGCTGCAGTCTGGGAATCACAAGGGCACAGAGGATTACTGAAACAGCACAGAGTCAGAAGACAGCAATGATCAGATTGAAGACTTGCAGAGTATGCTGATATGACAGTTCTTGGTTTTGTAAGTATTAGATGCTAAGATCCTGATTCATGACAGACACAGAAGTAGCTACACTGATTGTGGCTGCACCTAGTCGCGGCTGCAACTAGTTTGCCACGATGCACGTGCACGTCAGCATGCTCGTATATATTTGCACCCTCGATGCATATGCATTGCATAACTTAGTTGCGGACGCGAACAGGCGCAGGCAGGTGCAGCTAGCCATTGCCGTGATGCGTATGCATGTGCGTACACATCGCGGCAACGATGAGCCTGGCTACATCTGTATTAATCATTACCATGTATTGCCTATTCCACCTATGTTCCCTTCTGAGTAAACCTTTATGTACAGTAACCTAAATATTAGATAGATATAATGAATAGTACTCTCCATGTTCAGTTTGAAGAGAAGGTATTGTATTACAATGTTTCGGTATGCTGTGCTATTATATTCCTTCTGCTATGTTATTATACTAAAGAATAACACTGCCTGGCTGCAGGTGAAGGTTAGCCTCTTTTAGAGGAGGGATCATTTGCAGTCCTCATCTTTTGTATCATCCTCCCAATGACAGACAGTGATTTCAAACTCTCTGACAACATGATCAAAGTTGTAAAAAAACAGGGGTGAAGGGACTGCAGCACAGCCTCCTTATAGAAATAGGTGCATCAGACTGATGATGCCCAATTGCACAGCAATCCAGATACTGCTGCAATTTATCTTCTTTTCTGTTCTGCAGTGCAGCTTTAGAAGTCTCTGAGCATGGTGCATGTTTTACTCCATTGTGATCAGCGTTGTGGTGTAACTAAGCGGGAAGATTAGTGAAGTGGGAGCTGCCATGACAGACAGTTGTCACATTTTTCCACTCTTGAGTTTACATACGCATATACCATAGGGAATATGGGAGGGAGATGTAGGTGGTTAAAGGTGGTGCTGGCTATGCAATCTATGGCACTAGCCATACCCACATTGCACTTTCTACATCCAGTCCATCTAGTTGGAGCTTCTAAACTCCAGGTCCATGTGGCCCTTAATCTGTCTTGCGAAATGGAATGTATCTAATAGTAAAGCATGGTAAGTTTTAGGTATTCACAAAATGGACCTACTGATCTATTACACTATTACGGGTGTGATACAGAAGATAGACATTCAAAAGATAGACGGTCATTAGGTCTACACCAAAGGATCGACAGTAAAAAGGTCGACAGTGTTGAAAGGTCGACAGGGTCAAAAAGTTGACAAAGACAAATGGTTGACGCACAAAAATAATTGGGTGTATTTTTGTGTTTTCATTTATTTTTACCCATATTTGTTGAAATGCATCCACTTTGGGCTCGGTGGCTCGCCTCGCTTTGCTCGCCACTAGGTACTAATGGTAATAGTTTGTGATATGGATAGTATGTTAAAATGCGCCCCCCTTGCGGGCTCACTACGCTCGTCACGCTTCGGGCACGGTGGCTGGCTTTGCTCGCCACAAGGTTACTAAAGGTAATAGTTTGTGACATGGATAGTAAATGCAGCAAAAGTTCTAAAAACATGGAAAAACGCAAAAAATTGTGTTGACCATATGACCCTGTCAGCCTTTTGACTGTCTAATTTTTGGACCCTGTTGACCTTTTGACTGTCGACCTTATGGTGTCGACCTATTGACTATCTATCAACCACCTCTCATTACAACTCCATAGACACAGACAAATTCTTAAAATTTAACAAGGACTTAAACTAGTGACGTGCGGTGGCGTGAGGCAGAGCCAAAACTCTGGAGTAAAAAGTCTATAGCAGGGAAGGCCTATCTTTTCCACACATCTCTGATCAAAACTCACCCAGTTTTCAGGAGCATATACTGCTGCAACTGTGTATAAAGCCCAGAGGTACCCTTGGGCTCATATATTGCGTATAAATCTGGCTCTGGTGATAGCCTTCCGAGCTACTTACTGTAGCTCACCGCACGTCCCTGAGACTTAAACACAGAAAAGAAGAAGAAAGAGTCAGGTGTAAAGTCGTCAACCCCCCCCCGCATCCACAAATTGTTTTTTTCCTTAAATAAATAAGTAGGGAAATGTCAAATTTGCTAGTGTTAAAATAAGAATTAGAAAATCAGAAGTGATGTCTGTTTTGAAAGCAATTCTATATAGGCAATCTATATTTATTAACTTGAGCTACAGTATGGTACTAATCTTGAGATCCCGTCAGGAGGCTAAATGTAATAGCCTCCAATTTGCTGGAGGTGCAGGACTTTCTGCGAACCTGACTGTTTTTTTTTAAAGCAGCAATCATTTACAAGGCAAAACCAGATTGATTTTGCCTTGTAAATGATTGCTGCTTTAAAAAAAATGTACGGATTCGTAGAAAGTCCAGCACCTCTGGCAACTCGGGGCTATTACTTAGCCCAGGATGTTGAAAATGTCAACAGGTTCTGAATGTCTATATGGATATTAAGCCGAAGTGTAAAATGTCGTCATTCACAAATGTTGACATGGTCAAAATGGTTGACAAATATCAAGAGTACATTTTTGTGTTATTTTTAGGGTTAGGATAAAATAAGCAAAAATCGATATTCTGGTATCGACGTGTTTAATATTGACATTATGAACATGTCGGCCTTATGTCCATGTTGTCATTCTGACTGCTGACAAGATGAAAGCCGACTTTTCATAACATCTAAAATCTTACCCCCTAACATAAAACTTTATACTGATCTTACAGCATTTGTGCATGTTATAAATACAATTGCTTAGGCAACTTATCAAATACTGCTAATTAGTCAATTGGAAGTTAAACCAGAATAGACAATGGAAAAATGTCTGCCATCTGCCACAGACTCTACAGCATTAGATGCACTTCCATCATTTATAGACTGTAAATCTCTCCTTTTACCCAGTTTTCAGCTAGTGGCTGATAGCCGTATTCTGCAGAGAACGTGAATTCTTTTAGAAATCTGCTGAAGGTGATTATTTGACCTTTCTGTAAATCAGATCTTTTTAATAGAATAATGTATGAATTTAGTATAGCTCAGTCAAAACATTAATAGAATTATTTAACGTTAATATGCAAGCAGTGATGGTGAGGCACAATAGAATGCTCAAGGTCAGTACATGTGAAAATAAAGGAACTGGAAAGATAACCTAATTAAACTAAACCAGAGAGGAATAAGCTTTATAAATGAAGTACAAGAAAAAATAAATGACAAAATGTGCTGTTATAAATCCTTACATGTACATTTTATTAATGAATACTTATATATTTACAGCCATACATACATACATACATACATACATACATACATACATACATACAGTGTTAATGGCACAAACTATAACCTGATATCAAATGATGTTGTCATACCCTCTAAAAGTTAAGAGTTTTAAAGGGATGCCATTCCATTCTGTATATTGTATATGTAAATGTGCATTTTAGTGTGTGGTGTCAGTCAATTATAGGTGAAGAAGGTGGAGCATGAATGTATTTGGTGAACAGATTGCAGATGGGGGACAAACATTGAAATGTTCTTTGACAACAATATTGGGAGTAGAGATAAGCAGAGAAAAATCGCATGTCACAAAAGTTAAGGTCTATCAGTAAAGCTGGGATGGCGTTTGTTAGTTCATTCTGCTGTTTGGCATGCTTGGGTAGGACTAGGGATACTTCAGACAAATTGAAGGATTCTTCCAGCTAAATATTCAAAATGTTGTGAGCAAATGACAAATGAGATTAATATTCTGTGGGACAGTTTTGAAGATGCTGTGGTTGGAAGGTATGCAATTTACAGTTGCGTAGAAGGGGTGCCAGCAGCGGGGAGAGCGTTAGCAAGCCCCTTGTGGGCTTGTTGCGCTTGCCATGCTGCGGGCACGGTGTCTCGCTGTGTGTCGTGGACACCCATAGAGGGAGAAAAGCCTGTGGAGACGGGATCCCGGCATCGTCATTCCAGTGCTAGTCAGGATCCCGCTGTCGGTATACTGACAGCCAGGATCCCAACTAGCGATACTGTAACTGCTTCCCGCATAGAAATGTGGTGGAATCAGTATATGGCTACATTTATCACTATATCATTATATCTGTTTTGACAGCCATAAATCTGAAATTACAAAGCATTTAATTGGCAGCAGAAGTAAGTTCAGTGCTGTACATGATCCCATAACCACGGGACTCTACCAAAGGTGGTGGGATCAATGCCACCTCCCAGGGCACAAAGCCAAGGCAGTGTTAAGGCTGCCTGTTATTTGATGCAGAGGCATCTACTCCTGGTCCATACAGTGGTCTCAAAGTGGCTTCCTGTGGTCCCTTACAAGGCTCCTGGCATTTGATCAATACAGCACTGTGCACATAGGGGGCAATTTAGACCTGATCATAGCTTCAAATTTATTAGCAGTTGGGCAAAACCATGTGCACAGCAGGGGGGGGGGGGGGGGGCAGATATAACATTTGCAGAGAGAGTTAGATTTGGGTGGGTTATTTTGTTTCTGTGCAGAGTAAATACTGGCTGCTTTATTTTTACACTGCAATTTAGATTTCAGTTTGAACACACCCCACCCAAATCTAACTCTCTCTGCACATGTTACATCTGCCCCCCCTGCAGTGCACATGGTTTTGCCCAACTGCTAACAAATTTGCTGCTACGATCAGGTCTGAATTACCCCCATAGTTTGTAGAGGTGCTGTGGTAACTGAGTTAGGAGAATGGAGAAGCAACCGAGATGGATGATTAGTATGCATTGGTACCAGAGAGAAATTGTCCAGGTATGGCCCTGCATGACAGCTGCTGCTTTTTACCTAAAGTACACCTAGTCTTGAACCTGTATGTTACTATCAATCATGAACACAAGATACAATGTACCTGGTGTTTTGAAGGTGTCCACATAACAAGATTATAGCTTCTGAGCTGTTTTTCTTTGTTAGGAAGAAGTGTCTTACAATGCACATATGACATTCTACAGATTCTTTTAGCATTTAATATGTGCCCGATAGAGAATTAAATGCATTTTATTAAATGCTCAAGTATAGGGGGAAAAAACCCAGCAGGTATAAAATAATTCTGTTCCTTTTGTTAATTGTTATTGATTGCCACATGCTAATAGCATTCGGTATGGACAATAAAATCTTTAAAAAGAAACAGAAGAATCGATATGAGATCCAGAATAGATCTGGCTGTGACATATTAATCATTTGAGACAACACTTATATTATGTATTCTTGTTTTTTGGCTCAGTGGTTCCCAAACTCGGTCCTCAAGGACCCCTAACGGTCTACGTTTCCCAGGTCACATGTGGATTTTTAAAATATGACACTGGTGTTGACCATTTTTGTGTCGACCTTTTGATCGCTGACCTTTTGTAGCTATTGACCTTTTCTACTTTCTACCTTTTACATGTCAACCTTCTGCATGTCAACCAATTGGGTTCGACCTATTGACTGTCTATCTCTTTACTGTAGCTCTATCAACCGGATACTGAATAGAGACTTCTCCTCTTTTATAATTGTCAGAAACAGATTGAACTGAGTAATAGCATCAAGCTCAGTTAGTGAATAGCATCAAGCTCAGTTAGTGCTGCAGTCACCTTACAGTAACCCCAGAGCTTGCTCAGCTTGACGCAAGGAACATTGGTCACTATGCAAAAAGGACTATAAACAGATTTTTGCTTTTTCAAAAAAAATCTGATGCACTAGGAAGCTGAACTGTAGAAAGTTGAATAATCTGTGTAAAAGACTGTTTTGTTGGCAAACCCGGACAAAGTGGAGTCATACATTTGATCTGAACCAAATAGTGAATGTTCCAACTGCAATGTGCTTATTCACCTAGCATTATTGCACTGTGTCGCGAGATGCGTGGTTCGGCTTAGATGTCACAAAATACATGAAAACACTATTCTGAATAATTAATATCTGAGATGTCTCTGTAGATACAGTATGGGCAACTCGATGCATAAAATGTAGAGAATTTAGAGAACAGCTAAATAACAAAACTACATACAAGTATTAGCTCAAATCATTAATATGTCACAGTTATGTTTGGTAAGTAGTTTTGTGTAAATATATTCACTATTATGGTGTGCAAAAGAATTCCTGTCTATTCTTCATACCCAGGGGTGAAACTGTTCCCTATTAGCATATTCACTGCCTTTCTGAGTGACCAAACTGGGGAGGATGAAGGAGGCTGAGGGAACATATTTAAAAGGCCATGTATGTTATAAAAAATTAACATTATAGGGACTTTCGATGACTCCTTGCTTTTCCAGTGCTTTGGCAGCCAAACTTTTCCACGATCCCGTTATCCCATTGTTTGCAGTGCTTGCTGTGATTGGTAGGAGATATTGAAGGAGTTGGGACTTTTCCAACCCCAATAAATTCAACAAATTCAGGTTTTGTCTTTAGGTCTTAACATGTATAGCTACTGCAAATCAAAGTGTAGTCTCTTCCGAGAGTGGAGAAGTGAGAAGCGGGCATTATCAGAGTGGTAAGTGTACCTGTAGGTGGATACACAAAGTGGAAAGGGGCATTTGCCAACAATTGGTTTCAAAAGTTTAAAATTTTCCTTCCTCTCTCTTTTTTTTTTAAACTATATTTAATGAATAGGTATATTTTTTATAATAATAGTTGCAAATAAAGTGTTTATTGTGATTGTTACACTTTAAAACCTATTTGTTAGCAAAACTACACAAAATATTAAACCTGCAGGAATATCTGTTTAAATATCTGTTGAAAAGGATTGTCCAACCTGTGCTACACTGGAACGTATTAATCCTTTTGGAGAAGTTGGTGAAGGTGACTTAATGCCAGTCATAACAAAGCATTTATGTACCCTATCTGCCATAGTCTATATGCCCGAAAAATCTAATTATGTATTTATAAATCTGAAAGTCTGTCCTTACTGTCACATTTACACTAAATGCAAGTACTGTACAGGCTGACACAATTACTTAAAGCTATCATAAGAAGGGAAATACTATAGAAGTTCAATTAACTATAAATGTCAAAAGACATTTTCCTCTGCAATTAGCGGACATATAATGTCCCAGAAAATATATCACCCAAAGACTTCTTTTTGTCTCTTTGTAGAAACATGTCACATGCAGTACTGTATATACAGAAGCTTTATCAGCTAATCAATACCTGTACCTTTATCACAAGGTATGTCAAACATAAAATAATAAGAGGAAAATAGCTTCAAATAGCAGGTTTATTTCTCTGAAATAGAAGAGTTACATAATTGATCTAAGAATCTAACATTATTTTTTTCCTTTAGAAATTCTCAATCTAAAGTAATATCATTTTAAGCTTACTATATTGATATGGTGATTAGGTTATGGTACTATGAAAGACTGCTTTATTCCTAGTTGCTCATTCATCTGCAAATCCCACTTTTATGTCCAAGTTAATAGACTTTGAGGAAGCTATTTCTGCAAGCTAATAGGCTAAAGGAATCCAATTCAGCCACACACTAACGAGCAGCCTTGCAAGGGCTAGTCATTTGTTCAGCAGCATGGAGAGACATGTGTCACTTCTGTAAAACCCAAGGATATGGTAACAGACACAATTTCTGTATGCTTTGTGAAGAAAAAGAGCCTCACACTGTTTCATCGTCTAAGATATTGGGAGCGATAATATGAATATAGAAAGCCCACAACATGAACAGAACAGTGCTATTGAATAAAAAAATACTAGTATAGCTAATGAAACGTTGACTTGAAACGATAGGATTGTCCATGAGATTTATAGCAATAAAATAAAGGATTGAACAGTAAGCGGTTATGAATAGCTATAGACATGTATAATGCCAAGTAGAAAGGCAAAGTAGATTTTCTTGTACATAATTACTATAACTACACTCTTTTCATTTACGGAAAAATAGCTTTGGACCGTTGTCATCTAGGCTGTAATATACGTTTGTACTGAGCAGGATATTTCTTAAATTAGTATAACAAAAAGTAAAAATGCAAATAAATGCCAGGAGACAAATTGTGGCTTACATGATATAGGAAAAAATGAAATAGCCAAATTAAAAAGAAATGGTAACACAGGAATTTTAAGTCATGTTTGTCCACCTTTATGCTGGGTACACACTTGAAGGATGGATCAGTCAACTGATCCAATGATTTGGTAAGTATCCAGCACAAATGAAATGTGCATAGTTGCATACACACTTACTTACCAACACGCCTGGCCACAGGAACTGGTCGAGATGTCATTGTCTGCGGTTCCTATGACTGGAATATGTACATAGGCGTCATTCACAGGATATCAGGTGTACATATGAGCTGATGGCGTGATGCTGGGACAATATATCATTTGTCGGTTGTACAATCGATAAGACATTTATTTTTCTAATTGCACCTACAATTATCCACAGAGAAAAATGATTTTGTCTTCATGTTTATACATTGCTTTATATTCTAGTGGTCTTAACAAGTCAAAAAGTAATATAAAGATGTATTAAATACTACATCGCTGGAACTCCATAACAAATATATACAGTACAGTAGTTGAAGCGTCATTTGGATTTAATTTAAATTGGCAAGCCTTAAGCAAAAGCATGACAAATCTCTTAGTTATCTACCCTGGAACTGAACCACAAATATCTTTGGACCTAACCACACAATACTGAGCAGATGCTTCAGCCTTCTCCCTGCAAGTTACACAAAGTATTACCTGTAAACAAATCAAATGCACTTTCAGATATTTGGGTACCACCAAGACTTAGGAATGTAGTGCCAGGTGTTTACAGGTACTGTAGGTTACATAGGAAACCCAAAATGAAAGACAGTATGAATGTCAGTCAATCCAAGGTTAACAACAATTGGGTAGTAAGGTTCAAAACCACATAAAAATAGAATGTAGATGTTATAGCCTATTAATTACTTGGTATAAAATAGTCGTAACACCCAGGAACAGTGAAGAGATGTGGATTAATTTATATACATTAGCGCTACAAAGTCATGCATAGTTCTGGGGGACCTCATAGGCACAGCTTTGCATCAAAACAGAATGCCCCCTGTGTGCACCTTGGCAGGAGCAGGATTCGGTATTAATTAAAATCAATCTCTGCTTAAGCGCTAGCTCACCAAAGGAGATTCCTAATTCGCCAACAACAAAAATGTGTCATTATGGGCACCAAAGAAGGTGACCCAGCTCATTCCACTTGCCCAGCTCTTGAATTTATTATTAATATGAGAAAGAATCCAGAAAAGAAAAAGAAAAAAGACACAACAAGGAAAACTCCATAAATTAGAACCTCTAATTTGGCAGTCAGTCAAATTTATATTCATAGATAGGATTCAGTTATCTGCAATATGCATAATGCACTGATGGAATGCCATTGGGACAGTCGGCATGCCGGCACCTCCCGCCAACAACATTGCCAATTTTCCCTTGCACTTCATAGAGGTGTGCAGGAAAATGAACAATGTTGGGCCACCATAGTTCTCAGGGATGTGCACAGGCAAATACTGCAATCACACATTGGCAGGAATTGAAATCCCCCCCCCCTTCCCCATTGATTGAGATGCCTAGTCTATTTTGGAGCAAATGACCCATTACGTTGAGTAATTAGCCTCCCTCTGCCTGTGATACTCTAATCTAGTTTGTGTCTTTTGTTTTACTGCACACTAACACACAAAACATTACTTCTGCAACCAGTCCAGAACAACAGAATCCAGTAGCCAAGAAGAAAGCACAGGCTTCTGAGGAAGTGGTTTTTCACCCCAATTTGAGAAATTTGTCAGCGCTAGATGCTAAGTATCAGATATCTTTCCCACACAACACAGAATATCCTTTCAAAAATTGGCAAACATGTTAATCTCATCAGACAGGGGGGCGAACTTTCTTTTGTAACTCATGTATGCTTTCCAAATGTTCTGCATGTTTTCCCATTGCTTATGTTCTTTTATTCCTTTTTTTTTTTCATAACATCCATTAATTTTTTTCAGATAGGAACATTTCATCATTCAACACTGTAATGCTAAAAGGCAGTATTGTTTGAAAATGTGACCTTATTGAGAACACTATTTACAGCAGTAGTTTTTCTGTAAGCGCTTTTCCAGATGCCATATTACAAACTTCAATCTTGCATCTGCTCTTCGAATTTAAGTACTTCACAAGGAAAATTAAATTACCATCAGAAGATGTATCCTCCAGCCATTAATAAAACAACTGTTTCCCATAGAGTTATAGTGGGTTTCTTCACCGTGCAATAAATCTGATCCTGTTACTTTACCCTTACTTTGGGAGTCTGGAGGAAACTTAGGTGGCTTCACTCACACCTGTATGCATGACAACCGTCCCAGATACAACATCTGCAATTGTGAGGACCATTAAACAAGACGGCTAAAATAAGTAGTCTTTTATTATAATGAAAGCTCCTAATTAGGCATATATTAACTATACAGGCTTTAGAAGATATATTATATGCATATTACATTTTTAAATATGGCTCATAAGTTCAAAAATGAAATTGTTATTACAGGTGGCAGATGACAGATCGGCAGTCAGTAGGATGACAGTCCATAGGTCAACACCATATGGTCGACATGCATTTGATCGACAGGTCCAAAAAAAGGGGGGTTGTTCCACACCGGGTATGTGTTCCAGACAGGTCCTCGCTGAGGATAATAGTCTGATACCGACAGTAAATAAAATATACACAATGTGTTAATCTGAAGTCGGTGGTGCTCCCAGAGTCAGTAGAGTCAGTATCTTATAAGATACTTAGAAGATATAGTAATGACAGACAGGCTATACCCATTGTATTGAATTTTTCTTGATATTTTTCACCAAGGCTTAAATATATTCTATTTATGCACTACAACGTGAAGTTCATGTGTGTAACTTATATTTATTATTTTTGTTTATAATGTTCTACCACCTTTTGTCACATAAATTGTATTCTAAACATAATTAAAAGTAAAGTTTTATCATCTATCCATATTTCATTATAAGAGTGCCCCAACAGTCTCTTTTTTCTCCTTTTTCCAGGTACAAAAAGTCAACAGATACAAAATGTCGACAGATCAAAAAGGTCGACAGGGTATTTTCATATTTTTCAACGTTTTCATCTTTTATCATCCATGTGTGCTACAACTGGGAATAGTAACGTGCTGAGCACAGCTAGACACCCTGCCTGAAGCAAGGCGAGCGAAGAGACCCTGCGAGGGCACACGTTTCCAATAATTTGGATTAGATATGGTTAGAAATACAAAATCAAACAAACTTCCCCCCCAAAAAAACTTGTGGCGACCATTTTTGTGACAACCATTTCCATGTTGAACTTTTGATCCTGTTGACCTTTTGTAACTGTCACCCTTTTGTACTGTCTACCTTTTCCATATTGACTTTTTAACCTTGTCGACATAATGCATGTCAACCACAAACTATTGATTGTTGCCCCATTCATTGTCGATCTCACTCCATTAAAGTGAATATATTTCTCTTTATCTGATCTAGATACACTACAGTCACATACAGTATATCAATCCTCTGTCTATACCAGTCTCCAGACCTTTCCAGCAGACATACTGTATCTATACAGCAGAAGGTGGAAGAGTCAAGTTGACTGTCCAAGGCCATCTCGTTAGGTCATGGAATCGCTTTCACAGTGATTATAACAGGATACCCTTAAGTTCCACAGTTGCATGTGCCTGGAGACCTGTGTACATCAGTTTGAAAAGAGGTAACAGTTATTTCCCAGAGAAAGGAAGATTATGCAAAGAGGTATAAAATGCTACACAACTGTCATTCAGGGTCTAAAGCTGGGTATGCAATGATGCAACCCAGCGATGCGATGCAATGCAACTATACATCGCACCGCCATATATACTGCATGATCTGCTGTTAGGACAATGAGACCACCCAATTCATCATTTCATTTCATGAATTGGGTGGATTTGGAGGTACACACTACATGATGGCTTTATAATAAAAAGTTAACAGTTTTGCGCACCACTATGGACATGTGATGAGGTAAATGGCTGAGGAAGCACGGGCTAGTACCAGAGCCAGATTTACACACAATATATGAGCCCAAGGGTTCCTGTGGGCATTATACATAGGTGCAGCAGTATATTCTGCTTGAAATTTGGTGAGTTTTGATCAGAGATGTACGGAAAAGGCACTGTCTCACCTGTCATAGACTTTTTACTCCAGAGTTTTGACTATAAAAATGATTACAATAATACAAAGAAGACATTTATAATATATTCTTTGTATTTTTCATATACTTTATATAGTCAAAACTCTGGTGTATACTGGAGTATAGGCTGCCTCACGTGTCTCACGTCACTGTGCACCACAGAACTAATATTACCCTTCCCAGCTGCGACCTAAGACTGAAAAACAACAGAGTTCCCAGTAGCCAGCTGGGAACAGCAGATCCTACTGAACCACGCTGCAACACTAAGCTCTATGTAAAAAGCCAACTGTCTCTAATGGGTGTAGTATGTTATGCCGGTGGCCGGGA
This sequence comes from Pseudophryne corroboree, assembly GCF_028390025.1. Lineage (NCBI taxonomy): Eukaryota > Metazoa > Chordata > Amphibia > Anura > Myobatrachidae > Pseudophryne > Pseudophryne corroboree. The sequence continues at coordinate 836,693,814 of NC_086444.1, forward strand.
TCCCGGTCTCTAACATCCCAACCATTACCACACAGTGACTGTCCTCATCACATTATTATTATTCTATTCAGTCCTGCTCTCACATTTTCTGGATGCTTGAAATATAAAACTTCAAAAAGGAACAGAAGTTGTAGAGAGTGATAAACTTAACTTGGGTTTTTTTTTTACTGTAAGAACAGCATCTGACTTTGATGAGTAAATAAAGCGCTGCTTAATGGGCCTGTTCCTATAACAATTCATTGTGAGGCAGCTGTCAATAGAAGCAAGCTTGTTACTTTTTTTTTTTAAATTAAATCTAAATGGCTATATCTTACTTTAGTAGATCTAATTCTTAAAAATGAGGTTACAGAATGACCATTAACACCAACTTTTTAGTCATATATTAATGCTGCAGGTGGCTCATTTTAGTTTTTTTATTTACAATTTTTTAAAGATAATCAAGACTTTGTATTTCTGCTTTTCCTATTGTCTCTATTTATCTGCCAGTATTAGAGGTCACTACTTGCTTTACTTGCCTTCCATGATCTTTACTCTGCAACCACTATGTTTCCCCACTCACAGCTAGACCCGTTGGGACCCTGACAGACCTGGAGAATAGAAGGTTAAAAAACATAATTTTTTTTATTTTATCTCATCAAGCGACATAATAAAATAATAACACTGCGTTTTGGTTGTCATATTCCTTTATGTGCATCAGAGCCGTTTCGTGCAGCGGGCGGGCCGTGCTATCGCACAGGGTGCCTGCAGCGACATCTGCCGACTGCTTCCTCTCTTTCTACCCATAGCACTCCACTCTGGGGGCGGAGTTTTGTGAAATGACACGGTTGTGCAACCGCTTCATTTCCCGAAAACTACAGCCCCCGAGCAGAGTGCTATGAGCTGGAGGAGGGGGAGCCGGTAATAGCAGGGACTAGAGGAGCCACTAGCGCCAATGGGCAGGCACCAGTGGCTCCTCCAGACCCTAGAGGATGACAATCAGTACATGAAACCCCTGGCAACGAGCACTAAACAGCCCTGGCAGAGGCAATGAGCATGACACACAGAGCATGAAAAACCTGGCAATAGGCTAAACCCCTGACAATGAGCATGAAACCCAGCACATGGACCACCGGGCTACGAGCATTACACCCATGGCAACCCAGAGCATGAGACCCCTGGCAATGAGCAACACTCCTGGCAATGAGGATTACACCGATGGCAACGAGCATGACACCCAGCCAGGGGCGGATTGGGATGGAAAACCAGCCCGGGAAACTTATGGAATCAGCCCAAATTTTGCAGACCCCCTTAGATCTTTTTCTGCAGTTACGTCTGTACATCTGAATATGCAAGGACTGAGACGCCCACTTTCAGTGTCTATGGGCAGGGTGGGCGCAATAGTGGGAAGCAGGGGGCAGGATGTGAGTAGTAGAAGTGTTGAACAGGAGGTAGGAGCAAGGGACAGAATGGAAGTAGTAGTGCAGGGGCAGACTGGGAGCTGTGGTGGAGATCGGGGCAGGCTGGGAGTAGTATTAGTGGGAAGCTGGTGTCAGGCTGGGAGTAGTAGGGGTGGAGATCAGGGGGCAGGCTGAGAGTAGTAGTGGTGAAGTGGTAGAAGTAATAGTAATGGAATGCTAGAAGTAATAGAAGGGGGTAGCAGGGGGGGGCAGGATAGAAGTGGACAGGAATAAGTAGATAAGCTGACCTCCTCTGTGCAGCTCCCAGGTCCAGCGTGAGTGACGGGTCCCACTCCTCCAGCAGCTCACACCCATCTCTCCGTGTGTGGTCCATGGGGGTTTGTACATGATGGTGGATGTGGGCTAGACCTCCGCAGTGAGAGAGGAGGTAGCGCGCACAACTGAGCCTCTTTGCACTTCTGCACATGCACAGAAGCTGTATCCCAGCACTGCCTGAACGGAGCTGAGCTCTGATCGTGGCAGCCGGCCGGCCTGGGGAAGGGGAAAGTGAAGGCCGCGGAGGGGGCGTTAGGACCGGCTAAACAAGGACTGGTCCGGCGTCCCGGCATCCCAATCTGCCCCTGAACCCAGCGCATGAAAACCCTGGCAACGAGCAGGTAATTTTAAAGTAATTAGAAGCCTTACTGTACGGCATTATGTATCACGGGCATTGCGGTGTGTGGCATAATATGGTGCAGGGGACATAATATGGTGCAAGGGGCAAAACTGTCTGGGGCTTAATTTGGTGGATTTTTTTTCTTCCTGTGGTCAGTTTGTGCAGGGTTTTAGCAAGGTCACGCCCATTTTGGCAAGGTCAGGCCCCCTCGTCTGAAAAAATTATCTTTTATTATGTCTGGGGGGGGGGGGGGGATGTTGGTGCACACACATTTTAAAATGTCTATGGGGGGGGGCACATTTTTTTACTGTTCACACTGGGAGCCAAATTGTCTAGAAACAGCCCTGATGTGTATGTATTACTTTGAACGGTATGTATGGAGTATGTTTGCATATATGTGTAATTTTTACTCCGCTTTTAAAGTGGACACAAAGCAGATCACAAATTGAGTTTTTTACACATATAAATGGCAGTTACATTGAACACTGTATCATACTGTGTCTTGCATTCTTGCATGTAGATGCTTGTTAGAAAATATTCAGATATTTAGGTTATTATAGCCTATTACTCTTAAACATAACCATTTACGTGAACACGTTTTAGGAATGTGTTTAAGCAAGGCATTGCATAAAATCCTGAGAAGCCCTATATAAATATAATTAATCAATGTTAAAGCAGTTACTGATGAAATGTGTCTTCCAGATGTGCGTGTTACAACTGAGGGAATATATGAAGCTATGGCAGCATGATTGTACATAATAACATCAGATGTTACCAACTGCAGTCATTAGAAGACCACCTATGACATACGCTGATATACACACATGTGTTAAAACTCACACAAACTGACAGTGACACACATCCTTGTGCACTACACACACTTGTGTACCTACAATTTAGACTGCAATAATTAAAATGTTCACTAATGCCTCCATATCCGTTCTTATTTAAATCCCATTTTTATTTATTACCTAGCATTTACCTAACACCTCTCCCCTTTTCCCTAAAGTGGATAAGAACATCTGCATACTGGAGCAGAGCCAAAGACTGTTTGTCCGCATCTAGTACATTCCCCTGGCACGCAGCATGCCTTGCATAGTTACCAAGAACATTCTTTAAAATACAGAATTCTCCTAGGATAGAAGATGTACGTTTAATGTTATGTTTCACTGCATTCTGTTTAGTGAACAGGTGCCACTCTTTTTGTGATGGCATATAATTATGATCTTTCTAGACCATATGTTGCTGACACAGAATATGCGTGAAATTAAGACAGTCACATTCATATTATGTACAGCTGGCTGCTTCATTTCCCATAGAAGAGAATGTGCCTATGGTAGCGTATCACAATGTTATGTACAGTATATGCAGCAGCCACATATTCATGGAGGATAACACACTGTCATAACCAACACAACATTTATATGTTACAGATAGCCTTCCTGACTGAATAATATTATAAATTAGCTAAATAACTGTACATTTCAACATAGTCTTTTTCAAATATACGTACACTCAATTAACACATTACCCCTTTTTCTGTGCGGGTGGTCTTCTGTTTGCCGGCAGCCAGGCTCCCGACGACCAGCATACCGGCACCGGAATCCCAACCGCCGGCATACCGACATATTTTCTCCCTCTTGGGGGTCCACGCCTCCTCTGGAGGGAGAATAGATAGCGTGGCGCACGTAGCGCGCCACCGTGACCGCAGCATGACAAGCGCAGCGAGCCTGTTAGGGGCTCATTTACACTAGCCCAGCTGTCGGTATGCCGGCGGTCAGGATTCCGGCGCCGGTATGCTGGTCGCCGGAAGCCCGACCGCCGGCAACACATACCACACCCTTTCTGTACAGCTGGTGATGTGCATGCCTCAGGCCTCCACATAAAAATACGCCCATCAGCATGACTGCATGATGGTGATCAGCCACCCAGCTGGCCACACTGTTAGCCATAAATGGTAAGTATTAAAATTGTATTTCTATTTTCTTCATAAAATGATGCAGATTTTCTTTCTTGACATATCTAGGGCAGAGGTGTCACTTACTTAGGTGACTGCCGCTGCGGCGCCACAGAAAGGGACAGGGCTTCGTGGGAAAGGGGTGGGGCTCCTAGGAGGGCTGTGGCTTTGCGTCCCAACCCCGTTTTCATCACTCCAGGGGTTCGGGAGATGTGGGCTGCACCTGGTAGTGCTGTGGCTGCAGTGCCAGCTCCTACACAGTGAATGGAGCCGAGTGCTGCACATAAAGTTACAGTGCAGCCCCCGGCTCCTGTCACTGAGCAGGAGCCAGCATTTTGGTGTCACCCCTCGGCGGGTGGCACCCGGGTGTGGGTCACCCCCCCCCCCCTTGTGACACCACTAATCTAGGGAGGCATCGGGGATTATAGTGTAGAGGATGCACATGCCCACATGGTACTGGCTACACCCACACATAACTGATCACAGCTCCGCATCGTAGGCCTTGATCATATTTCAGTCCCAGGCCCATGTGGCTCTTACACAATGACAGGCACCCTGCTTAATTTAACTTCATTATTTTGTTATCATTTTGTAAAATATTAGTTTACATTTTACATATTATAAACATTTATATATGTGCTCATTGAGGGGGAATTATTTACTTGCATTTATTCTATATAGATGGGATGCAGAGGAGGATGGAGCCATGGAGAGCTACTGCATTGTGCGGGGCTGGAGAGGATATAGGGCAGCACAAAGCTAACACAACAACTTCAGCACTTGCTGCAGCTCGCAGGCAATTGCCTTGACTGAATATCTGGTGACCATTGGAGATGCAATAGTTAGGGCTTGAGGGGTCTATTTACTAAGCCTTGGATGGAGTTAAGTCGCTGGAGATAAAGTACCAGCCAATCAGCTCCTGTCATTTTTTAAACACAGCCTGTGTCATTGCAGTTAGGAGCCGATTGGCTGCTACATTATCTCCAGCAACTTTATCTCCATCCAAGGCTTAGTAAATAGACCCCTAAAGTAACCAGATATAGGACTAATGCAATAGCCTGCGAGCTGCAGCAAGTGCTGATGTTGTTGCGTTAGCTTTGTGCTGCCCTAGATCCTCTCCATCAGAGTCATGCTGATCAAGGTAGGACACAGAGTAGTTATATTGTGGAAATTGTGAAGTGGATCAGATCCAGTGCATATAAGCAGGGGTTAAAGCCAGCTGGAATGGGGTGGAACTGCATTCCGTCACTTCTAATTGAAGGGGGCACCAGTTTTGTCTCCGTCCGACCACCTACAACTAAAGCATCGTTTCCCGGCTGCAGTGTAAAGTTCTCAGCGGCCGCCAGTCAATACGGCTTGTGGATCAGCTGCAGTACCAATCAAGAGAAGGGGCCATTTTAAAATTGGGAGTGAGCAAATCACGGCTCGCAGACCGCCAGCCAATGAAAAGCTACCAAGGACAGCTTCTCATTGGCTGGCGATCTGTGAGCCGTGATTGGTGCGCAATCAGGGCCATATTTAGAAAGTGACCCCTTCTTTTGAATAGCAGCCAGTCCACGGTTGCTGCCAACCTTTCACTGCATTTGGACCTGCTGCTCCAGGCCCCACCTCCGACGTAGGGGGTGAGATCACGCGGAGGATAAGAGACACCCTAGGTTGTCACCACGCAGTGGGTGAGATGGGGGATGAGAAGCAGGGTGTGAGATGGGGGGGGGTGAGAGGCGCAGTCGGTGAGATGAGGGGGGTGAGAGAAGCAGAAAGTGAGATGGGAGATTGAGAAAAGAAGGGTGTGAGATGGGGAGGTGAGAGAAGCATGGTGTGAAGATGAGCAGGGGGTGAGATGGGAAAGTGAGATGGTAGAGTGAGAGGTGCAGGGGATGAGATGGGGGAGTGAGAGGAGCAGTGGGTGAGATGAGGTGGTGAGTGAAGCAGGAAGTGAGATGGGGAGTAAGAAGAGCAGGGGGTGAGATGGGAGAGTGAGAGGTGCAGGGGGTAAGATGGGAGAGTGAGAGGCGCAGGGGGTAAGATGGGAGAGTGAGAGGAGCAGGGGGTGAGATGGGGGAGTGAGAGGAGCAGTCGGTGAGTGAAGCATGTAGTGAGATGGGGAATGATAGGAATAGGGGGTGAGATGGGGGATAAGATGGGAGATTGAGAGGCGCAGGGAATGAGATGGGGGAGTGAGAGGAACAGGAGGTGAGATGGGGGAGTGAAAGGCGCAGGGGTGAGATAGAAGCAGAGGCTGAAAGGGTAGCAGGGAGTGAGAGGTGTAGGGCATAAGTAAAAGAGAAACATTCAGGTGATCAGACACAAAAGAGATCATATAGGAAGTAAGGGTTGCCTAGAATGAAGATATGGACATATGAGGAGAGTAACAAATGAAACAAGAAAGCAGAGGGGACACATGGAAGACATAGGTGAGGTGAGCAAAGGTTGTTCAACATATCCTGCTACATTGTGCATTACATCTAAAATTAAACATTGTCAAAATCCATATAGCTTTGGGGGACGGGACTGCTGTGGGCATTGCCTGTGTAAAGGGCACTAGTATTTGGGACAATGTTAATAAGATTGTGCTACAGTGAGGCGTAATTTGAATTGGGGGTACTATTGCGTGCATGCCCCTTCTTTGTGAGGCCACATCCCTTTTTTGTGACATGCACCTTTGGGCACTGATCCTTTACAATGCATGTGACACAGGGAGCAAATGTATAGTTTCCAGGGGAGGCGCCGAACACCCTAGCACCAGCCCTGGCTCCATCTAATGAGGAAGGGGGGGGGGGGGGTGAGATTCACCACCTCTATCAGTGGGTGATAATGCCGTATTCACCTAGTGTGAGAGGATAGAAAAAAAGGTGAGCCAGGCATCACAGCTGGTAAGAAATTTGGAGTCCATAAAAGGGTACAGGGGTATGACTACTCCACCACCTTGTCTGTTTCCGGCACAGATAGTGGCTGAGGCAAATGCCCCCATCAGAATTCAGCTGCAGGGGTTGAAGTGCCTGAGGTGATAGTTTATATATTGTAATGTTCCTGTAGTAGAGATTTTGAAATGAATAGATGATGGTTGGATTTGAGTTTGTTTTGAGTTGCCATAGAAACAAACCAGCACTCACGTTAATCCATGGTACTTCTTGACCAAGTTATTGACTCGTATAGTAGGTTGTGGGGCCATATAATGCTGATGGTGTCATCGTCATCATCATCACCACCATTTGTCTGTAAACCAAGCCAACAGTAAGCTCCAAAGAATCTGGAGAAGTGTCCAAGATTCATTTGGTTGCATCTTCAGGAGGCGTGCTACATATAAAGTATTATACCTTTCCTGTACTGTACTGAACTTATGCTTGCATATGGAGATACAAGTATAAGCAACATACAATGCTAGATACAGATTTATTTTGGTTCTAATTGCTTAGCACTGCAATGAGAAATTAGGTATTGCAGGGCAAGTATTAAAATACACATGCAGAGACTGGACTCCAATAGGAGCCCATCCCTGCTGTGTGTTAAGTAAGGTGATCACTAATGCGATTGCTTTACTCTTAGTTTCCAGGGCTGGGTCTTGTGTTCTACTGACAGCACATGTGCAAGCGAAGAGTTTCTTTGGATCCTTCTTCTGGTGGCTCTTGCAGAATGTTGTCAATATACTACAATGTATAACTGCTGGGGACAAGTTCTGTAATTAGTAATATTCTTTGATACATCAGACCCTAAGAGAGGTATTAAAACAACAGACCATTACAGGCTATGGTGGTGACTTCCAAAACTATGGAAGTAGCAGAAAGGACAACAATGTGCATTCTCTCCCAGTCCTATCTTGCACCATTTTGTAGTGAAGAGCAGAATTGATTTGCCAGCCCTGTATTACAGAATAAGGAAAGGCCCAAGAAAATTGGCTGTGTGGATCAGCCCCAATGCTCTGGCTATGGGTAATAGAGGTTTAGTAAAATTTTACAGTAAGCAAACAGTAATCTTAACAGCATTGTGGGTCCTGGGCAAAGCAATACACTGGGGCACCTACACACCCATTCAGGGGAACCAAGTAAAAAAAATTGTAACATGCATCTCCTGCGTGCCGTCCCATGCTATCTCTCCCCATGATTCCATATGGTGAATGGCTGTCAACACCCTGATTGGTGGATAGCTCCAGCCATGCTCCAATCAGCATGCTGACATCCACGCAGCTCTGACTATGTAACCATCACCCACCTCTGATCGACGGACACTAGATTTGTGGGGCCCTGGACAGCTGCCCAGTGTGCCTATATATTAAGATGGACCTGAGCAGTAGTGAAGCTTTAATAATAATATTAAAAAAAATAAATGTATTAATATTCTCTTATTCTCCCAAAATGTCTCTTATTTAATAATATAGTAGGTGATGCCCTTAATAGAATTAGTCTTTTGTATTGTGCTTTAAGAAATTGCATTTCTATCCCTGAGAGTGGTGCAACATAAGAGAGGAGTGTTTTAAAGTTGAATTCTTATATATAAACCAGGAATGTGCAGGCAGAGGAGGCAGTGCCTTCCCTGTCATTTATGATTAAAATAATACAAAGAAGATACTTATGACACAGATTCTGTGTCATAAGTATCTGCTTTTACCTTTATATTATTTAAATAATTTGTAGCATGAAAAAAAAAAAAGAATTCACTGTGTCTGGATGCACTGCTTTCGGTGCCTCCGGGTGCCAATAAGGGAGGGCCGGAAACGGGGTGTGGGGCCAAACATCGGCCAGTAAAAGCCTACTGATAAAAGGCCTATATGCGGCACCTAATAGCAGTGCCTCTGTAACAGGGGCTGACGCGAGCATTAGCTGCCCCCCCCTTCCCCCGCAAGCTTATACCAGCAGGCGGCCAATAATGCACACCCCCAGCTGGAGTTTACAACCGCGGACGCGGTGGGCGCATCATATGGTGGGAGAGAAGTCCTGCGGCAGAGGTCCCCGCTCTGCTACTTGTGCTGCAGGGTCCACCAATGTTACTGCCGCTGCACTTGTCAAACTGACAGGCAGCGGCGCGGGCAATGTGAACAGCGGCGGGTTTCAGCGCCGGGGCATGCCATGTGGTACTTAGCAAGCTGCCACTGCAGGGTTTCCAAAGGCGGAGCCCCGAGCAGCATTAAAGAAGACTGGGATGGGTGAGGAGACTTACAGTCCGCCGGCTGCGGAGACTCCATAGCGGTATGTTGTAACTGCCATGGCCTGGAGGGACTCTGCTGGAGCTTAGGCTGCCTGTGAGAGAGGATGTGTTGTGCAGAGTGGGCTCACCTAAGTAACTCACAGCCAGCCATGAGAGAGTGAGCTAAAGTACCAGGACTTCAGGCTGAAGATAGACTCCAGATAGCAGCAGCCAGAAGGTAATGTAGTGTAACTCTAATCCTAACCCCCCCCAGCCTAATTTAACTCCCCCGAAGGCCTAACCCTAACCTAACCACCCCTGCAGCCTAACCCTCCCTCCCTGCAGCCTAACCCTCCCATTCTGCAGCCAGACCCTAACCCTCCCCTCCCGCAGCCTGACCCTAACCTTCCCCTCCCGCAGCCTAACCCTAACCTTCCCCTCCCGCAGCCTGACCCTAACCTCCCCTCCCGCAGCCAGACCATAACCCTCCCCTCCTGCAGCCTGACCCTAACCCTCCCCTCCCGCAGCCTGAACCTAACCTCCCCCTCCTGCAGCCTAACCCTAGCCTTCCCCTCCCGCAGCCTGACCCTAACCCTCCCCTCCTGCAGCCTGACCCTAACCCTCCCCTCCCGCAGCCTGACCCTAACCTCGCTCTCCCGCAGCCTGACCCTACCCTCGCCCTCCCGCAGCCTAACCCTAACCTTCCCCTCCAACAGCCTGACCCTACCCTCGCCCTCCCGCAGCCTGACTCTACCCTCGCCCTCCCGCAGCATAACCCTAACCTCCCCCTACTGCAGTCTAACCCTAACCCTCCCTTCCCATAGCCTAGCCCTAACCCTCCCCCTCTAACCCTTCCCCCAACAGCCTAACCCTCCTCAGCATACTTAAATTCAGGATTCCGGCGCCGGCATTCTGACAGGTGTCAGGATTCCGGTACTGGTCTCTTGATTGCCGGCATCCGTACGTTGGGATGCCAACTACATCCCGCTGATATGTTTGTCTTTACTACTACCCCCAACCAGTACCTACTGCTACTATGATCACATAGATTATAGATTATTTCTGTTGAAGTGTGGGTAGGGGCAGCGGCAGTAACGGGGATTAAGTTGGCGGTGATAGGAGTCATCGTCAGTACTCAAATGACATTTTGACTGCAGTGCCTCACCAGCCACTGACCTCACTGCACGCCACTGATCTAAACCTACTTCTACGCATTGTAAACAGTACATTGTACTCGTACAGTACTAACTGTATGGCATTGTCCATTGTGGTAACACGTGCCATGCGACTGGAGGTCTTCTGGGAAACCTGGAGAACTGATAGTTTAGTCTAGTGGTTCTCAAACTTTTTGGAATCACGGCGCCCTAAAGTATCAGAATTTTTTTCACGGCAACCCTAGGCTAGAAGTTTCTAATTGATAAATTTAGAAAGAAATATTAAATTAAGTAAATTGTGTTTATATGTCATCCTTAGCTTTCATTGTGTGGTGAGGGACAAAATTGGCTTCTGTTTTGTCAAAGTCAGAAAAATGTCTCAATGCACGTTGCCATATTTGCACCGCACACTGGTCCGTGCTGCGCATGCGTACGCTCTCCCGTGGAAGCGCATACCCGCAATAGCGTGCACTCGCACGCGCAGTATGCGCATTTACGGTAGAGTTTATGTGATCGTAGCGTGCGACTCATTAGTTACAAATGTTCACAATTAATGTAGTTTATAGATCATGATCCCTTTGATAGTTTCTGTAAGTTTGGTTAAAGTATAATGTCCCAGAGCTGAGGAATCCCTCTTTGCATCGTACGAAGGGTTTAACAGGAATCATACAGCAGTGTTTGGTACCCATCGGAAGAGTATTTAATTAGCAATATTCCGGTGTTGGTTTGGAGCGTATTAATCGCTCGTGCGAATAGTTATGGACATAAGAAGTTTATGTCCATTTCTATGATTTGCACATACTCAGGTATGCGGCGGGAAACCCAGTTTCCCACCCACCTGAGCTGTTGGAAATCGTCACAGCCCACCTGTATGAATCACCCTATGACCTTTTGTTATGATGCAGGGCCGAATTCCTTCGGCCAATGGACAATGGGATTGTAGGACCAGGAGATTGCATTGTGTGTGGAGCATAAATAGGCAGGCCGACCACATCCAGCTCTCACTCTCTCATCAACGGTTATCTGCTGATAATCGGGAGCTGGATATCGAGGCGCTGGCGATCATACCCTTTGTGCGTAAGTTCTCTCCATAATCATTGTCTTTCTGCGAGCCAATCTCTCTCTCTCTCTCTCTCTCTCTCTCTCTCTCTCTCTATCTCCCTCTCTCCTCTTTTTCTCTTAAATACCTTATAGTATTATAGTATTGTATCGTATTGCATTTAGGTCAGTGTAGTATTGTCTTTTTGTATTTATTGTTTAGTTCTGTGGTTAGGAAGTCTCTGTTATATTGTAGTGTATCATATGTACTGTTATCCCCTTTTACAAGTATATTAGACATAATACAGTTAATAGGCCTTGGAAACCTAAACCAGTATCTGTGTATTTCCTATAGTGATAAGTGTTCATTTGAGCGTCGGTGACGCTCATGCAGCTTTGTAGATAGTCAGGTTCCACAAGGTTGCACTTACACCCTGTACTCACATTAAGGTATTCAGTGTATTTCATCGGTATAAGGTTTAACATAAAGGTATAGTGTTGTGAGCGTCTGCACCGCTGGTGACCTCCTCGTGGTCTCTAGCGTATGCTGCGTTACAGCGAATCTTTCCCCTAGACATAACCAATAACGTGTCCTGTGATCACTGGGCCGTGAGCGAACGTGACGCTTGAGCGTCTCGCCTACGGCTGAGCGATCGTTACGCAAATAGCGTATCATTACGGTATTTCTTAAGTAAACAGCGTACAGTGTTCTTAGCTTCATAAGGGTTGTTTATATGACAAAGGAATTTAGCATTGTCAATTGCGGGCTCGTCCGGTCCTTTTCACATCTGCACTAGGTAGATCAGCAGACATTATCCCCCAGCAAAAGGGTGGGAGGTTATCTCGCAGTTGCTGACGGGATAAGCGTCTGCTTCGCTTAGGTAAAGAGTGCTGAAGGAATCCGGTAACCGGAAGTAAGAACAAAACGCTTGTGTCTTTTAAAACTGTTTATTTTTCTTTTGTCTTGCGTACGCATACATTTATCTGCATTTCTGTTTCATTTTCGTATATCACTATTCCTGTTTGCCAATTTTTTATAGTTGATAGAAAGTGCTAAAAAAAGAGATTTGCTGTTATTTTAGAGGTAATAGTTAAAGTATAGAACAAACACACGGTTTGTCTGAGATACAAGGCAGGCAGTGTGGATTGCGGTAGATGATCAGGGATCACCTACATTGATGAATAAATATATTGTGTTACGGTGGATCCTTTGCATTGCGTACACGTGTCGCTAACAAAGACTAGCGTACGCAATCCAAAAGGCAGACGCACGCAGCGTTCACTACGCAACGTAGCGTCTGGTTACGCCCACGTAGCCCAAGTCACGAAAAGTTGAATTAGCGCAAAGCGATAATTAGCGCAAAAGCGATAAGTAACGCACAGCGGTAGATAACGCGACGCGGTAAATAACGCAAATCTATTTTTTTGGAAAATCTGAAATTTAGTTTAACAGATCCTGCTCCTAATTGGTAACACTTTTGGCCTGAAGACAATTTCTGCGCAGAAATAGATATAGAAACAAAGTGTACATGTGTTGAGTGAGTGTGTTTTGTATACAAAAGTTTATATAACTTTAAGGTGGAACCAAAAGGAAAGTCGGGTACTCGTCAAGGAACATACGTGTAAGTGACATATACGGTGGCCAGGGAGGCATCCCTGGTTAAATAATATTTGAGCATTAGAGTATAGCGGACCATAAGGTAACAAGACCAGGAGGTCATAAGGAACAAGACCAGGAGGTCGTAAGGTAAAAGGTCCGCTATAAAAGTCCAGTGGCACAACGCCTGGGGTGTTGGTGCAGAACCCATATAGGCCATAAGCTCTTGCTGAAGGAATCGCGGCCGGAAACATCGATTCCATTGATCTTTCAGTACATGACAAGTAGTGCTCGTGTACCGAACGATTGGACCACACGTAATTGTGTGCAGTAGTTAGTAATCTGACCTAAATACCATTAGAGTAAAGTGGTCACAAACGCTATTTGTACATTCTGACGTGATTTGTGTAATTTTTTATTTTTGGAAGGGAAGTTCGCTGGTCACTCAGGAACTATCTAACAACCCCAACTTTACTGGAAAGAGTAAGTGTCCTGCGGGTAACCCTCATATGTTCCAGTAAACTGAAGGTTCCATAGGGGCCCTGTATCGAGTACGCTGGCATCATAACGGTGTTTACAGGTCGTATTGGTCGAGGTGGGCGAGTGAGTGGGGTACTCGGTAAACCGCCACCGCCGGCCTACTGTGGAGTAATTTGGTTGTCTGAAAAGGCTTGCTGAAAACCTTGATACAGAAAATCCAAGGAGGATTAAGCAACACCTACAGACTATGGGGGCCAGTTGCTCAGGTAGGGGGCGATCAACCCTGGTTCAGGTTGATTCTGTGAACCGACCAGTTGGGTCGGCACGATATGTAATGTGTGAAAAATATGGAATTCACACCGAATCTTTATGTGATGAATGGGAGAGAATGACTGTACAAGACAGGGACAAGTTCCCAAGAATAGGTAGCTTCAGTCCAGAGGTGTTACAAAATTTAAGGAGGAGGATATGTCTCGTAAAATCAGCAAAGAGACGAATTCAGCATCATGATTATTTACAGTTATGGCACCAGGAAGGTGAGATACAGAGAGGTTTGGCTCTGGCGGCGGGATCTGGGGCAGTCAGGAAGTTGATTGCCACAGCTCCTCCTCCACCATACATTGCAGGAGAGAAGTTGATTGCGGAGAGAAACGCACTGGGTTGTAAAACACAAACTCTTAGTAACACTGTAAATGTTAATGATGTTAACCAAATAACTCATGCAAGTATTAACCCGTGCAAGATGTACCCTGTTTTGAACCTTCCTCAGGAGTGTGATCAAGAAGACGATTCAGCAACAATTTCAGCTCTCTCTCTTGCAGCCACCATAGCAGAGACCACAGTAGGCACAGCGACACCCACGAGATTAGTGAAAGCCCCTAGCGGAGGGATAGGTGAGGTCGTGTCAACGGGTAAGTACGGCACCATGCACTACACTGAAACAATTGTACCACAACAAGCTGTAGAATCTACACAGGAAGAGGCTGTTAGAATTGCTCCTGTAAGGGTAATAGCAGTTCCCAATGGAAAAACAGATGTGTCTGGAGCCACTCCCATAAGGAACATTGCCATGTACACTCCATTTTCCAGAATGGAATTAAGAACAATAGTGTCCGAATTTCCTGACCCCAGGAAGGATTTAGTTGCTAGCCAAAAATACATCAGGGATTTAGGTAACACGGTAGAACCCAACAACAAGGATTGGCAGATACTGCTAAGAGCTTGTTTACCTTCCAATGTTGATGCAACTCAGTTTTTAGCTGATTGTGCATTGGATAAAGATGTACCGCTTACAGACGTGTACAATAAGGATAATGTAAAAAGGATAAATTTACAGCTAAAAGAGTATTTCCCAGCCGTTGTTAAATGGAATAAAATATTTTCCATTAAGCAAAAGGAGTCCGAAACGGCAATAGAATATTTTCACCGGGCACTATTAGAAATGGCAAAGTACACTGGTATAGAAGACATTAAGACCAACCCAAACCATCGAGAAGTAGCAGTATCTGTACTGATGGATGGTTTGAAAGAAACATTAAAAGCTAGGGTACAGACCACGCAGCCATGTTGGCGAGGTCTGTCAGTGTCCACCTTGAGAGAGGCTGCTATTGATCACGACAGAAATATCACTAGGCACAGGGAGTCGCAAAGTGATAAGTTGATGTCCGTAAGTATACAGGCGCTGACCACAAGGCAGCCTGCGTATGTACCACCGAATCCTGTGGGTAAGGCAAGTGTAATAACATGTTTTTCTTGTAACAGACCGGGACATTTTGCACGAGACTGTAGAGTAAGAAATGTACAAAGATCTTTTCAACCCCCTAGACAACAACACCACACACGACATTGGGAGCAGGGTCCACAGAGGCGGAGTTTTGAGCCACATACAGGGGAAACAAAAAGATATCCCCCAAACAGAGATTGGCATGCCTCTGGTAGTTCCCAGCTAACTCCCTCACAAGTAGTTGCTGCCAGCGGGATTCAGGGAGGTCAGCATACCCAATAGGGGTGTGGCCATACCTGTAATCTGCAACCAGTTAAATTGATTGCCAGTCTTGGAAGCGAACCAGAGATTGCAATCAATGTAGCCGGTAAAACTTTAAACTTTCTTGTAGACACAGGGGCGGCCAAGTCAGTGATCAATTCGACAGTGGGCATGAGAACCACTGGTAGGACAGTTCCAGCCATAGGAGTAACAGGAGTAGTCCAGCACTACCCTGTTAGCAAACCAGCCGAGATTACAATAGGGCCTTTGCATACCAAGCATTCCTTTTTGCTGGCTGCATCGGCACCGACCAATCTCCTGGGAAGAGACTTACTATGTAAAATGGGTTGCGTCATTTATTGTACTCCCGAAGGTGTATTCTTGGACATCCCTGAGAATCACGCTCAGGAAGTACGAGACATGTTAGACTCCCCATCAAAATTAATGTCACATTCCATTATGACAAATAGGAATCCATCCCAAGTAGAAGAGATGACATCTCAGATACCAGAGTCGCTTTGGACAAAAGATGGACAGGACACTGGATTAATGGCAAACGTAGCTCCAGTAGTAGTACAAGTAAAAGATGGTAGGATAGCTCCAAAAATCCCACAGTATCCTCTGAAGCCAGAGGTGGAGTTAGGAGTTTTCCCGGTAATAGAGCGCTTGCTACAACAGGGCATTCTAGTAAGAACGTCCAGCACAGCAAATAGTCCCATCTTCCCTGTTAAAAAGAGTGGGGGGAGGGGTTACAGGCTAGTGCAGGATCTAAGGGGGATTAACAAAATAGTTGAGAGTCAGTTCCCCGTAGTGCCTAATCCAGCTGTCATCCTAATGCAAATTCCTCCCACTGCCAAATTTTTCACTGTTATTGACCTCTGCTCCGCTTTCTTTTCGGTACCTCTGCACCCTGACAGCCAATATTTGTTTGCATTCACATACAGAGGAGTCCAATACACGTGGACTCGGTTACCCCAAGGTTTCATAGATAGTCCAAGTATATTTTCTCAGGCTTTGCATGATTGTTTACAGTCTTTCCAACCGGAAAGTGGATCAGTGTTGATACAGTACGTGGATGATCTACTGCTGTGTTCTGATTCATTGGAGGCATCCCTGAAGGATACGAAACAGCTCCTGTTTCATCTTTCAGACACAGGTCACAAGGTCTCCAAAGACAAGTTGCAATTATGCCAAGCTAAGGTAAAATACTTGGGACACTGTCTAACACAAGGACTGAGACACCTGACCGCTGATAGAATCCAAGCCATTAGAGACATGACACTGCCACAAACCCAGCAACAGATCAGGACGTTTTTAGGAATGTGTGGGTATTGCCGTAATTGGATCCCAGGGTTTTCCATATTAGCACTACCTTTGCAGGAAATGGTCTCCTCAAACAAACCTGATCGGATTTCGCATACAGACGAATCCGAAACAGCATTTGAGAGACTCAAACAGTGCCTAACGCAGGCACCAGCATTAGGTATGCCAGACTATGGGAAACCCTTTGAGCTATACGGAACAGAAAGTGCTGGGTGCGCAGCAGGGGTACTAACACAAAAACACGGTGATGCCAGCAGGCCAATTGCATACTACAGCGCGCAGCTAGACACGGTAGCGCGATCCCTCCCCACATGCTTGCGTAGCGTTGCTGCGATAGCATTGCTAGTAACGAAAAGCGAAGACGTCGTGCTAGGTCACAACCTCACAATTCATACACCACATGCAGTGTCAGCCTTGCTAAATTCTGCCCAAACCAGGCACGTCTCATCAGCGCGGTTTACGAGATGGGAATTGGCATTAATGGCCCCAGTAAACATCACCATAAGGAGGTGCAGCGCATTAAACCCTGCAACATTTCTCCCAGGTGTGCCTGGACAGGCACAAAGGGTGGGAGGTGAGAGTGATGGGGAAGGAGGATTTAATGCAAAGGAAGATACACATGATTGTATGGAATATTTGACCCAAAATTTTTCCGCAAGGCCTGACATCAGTGACAATCCACTAGAAGATGCAGAACTCACGTTCTACACGGACGGTAGTTGTCACAGACAGTCAGACTCGGGAGACTTGTGTACTGGATACGCAGTCGTAGATGACCAAGACACCATAGAAGCGGAACCGCTAGGCCCACCTCACTCAGCCCAGGTTGCTGAACTGGTCGCCCTAACCAGAGCATGTGAATTGGCTAAGGGTAAGTCTGCCAATATCTACACCGATTCTAGATACGCGTTCGGGGTAGTCCATGATTTCGGAGCGCTATGGCGTCTCAGAAATTTCATGACGGCAGCTGGTACACCGATAGCGCATGCAGCTCACATAAAAAGGCTTCTAACAGCGATACAGGAACCCGACAGAGTGGCTGTTATCAAATGTAAAGCACATACATATAGTCAAGACCCAGTATCCCTTGGTAACAGCCGAGCAGACGAAGCTGCAAAGCTTGCAGCTGCTACCCCCATACGGACAGACACCACACAACTGATGGTATTTAATACCATCAACACACAAAAGTTGTGTGAAATGCAGAATTTGTGTTCCACTCAGGAGAAGGCAGTCTGGAAGGCAAAGGGATATGGCCAGGAGTCCTCAGGGCTCTGGACGGATGGACATGGTAAACCAGTGGCCCCCAGGGCATACCTTCCGTGTCTGGCTGAAGCAGCTCACGGGCTGACTCATCTAGGCAAGGAGGGGATGTGCAAATTGGTAAGAGCATACTGGTGCGCCCCAGGATTCTCCTCTCATGCTAGTAAAAGAGCAATGTCATGCCTTACCTGTCTGAGAAAGAATATTGGAAAGGCAATACCTACAGAACCCTCCCATATCCCACCTGCCGGCGGCCCTTTCCAAGTAATACAAATTGACTTCATTCAATTACCCCCATGTAGAAATTTGAAATATGTACTTGTTTGCATAGATGTTTTCTCGAATTGGGTCGAGGCTTTTCCAGCAGCTACAAATACCGCTATGTTTACAGCTAAGAAAATTGTGCAGGAATTTGTATGTAGATATGGTATCCCTAGAATCATTGAAAGTGATAGGGGTACCCATTTTACAGGTGATGTCTTTCAAGGAATGTGTAAGTTGATGGGAATTGATAGTAAGCTGCACACTCCGTACCGTCCACAGGCGAGTGCGAAGGTCGAAAGAGTGAACAGCACTATTAAAAATAAATTGAGTAAAGTAATGGCAGAGACAGGATTGACGTGGCCAGAAGCTTTACCCATTGTTTTGTATAGTATCAGAACCACTCCCAGGTCCCCTCTTAATCTGTCTCCTTTTGAAATTCTGTTTGGTCGACAACCGCATGTCATAATTAACCCTCAGGATGATTTGAAATGTAACAATGAAGTAACTGTAAAGTACTTAATTAATATGAGTAAGCAGTTGAGGAATCAAAATGATAATCTGAAGTTGGTGATTCCTGATTTACCAGATAGTAATTGTCATGACATTGAACCTGGGGATTATGTAATGATACGAAATTTTCTACGCTCAGGTTGTCTTATTGATAGATGGGAAGGACCATACCAGGTCTTATTGACTAGCACCACAGCATTGAAGGTTGCTGAGAGAGAGACTTGGGTCCATTCATCCCACTGCAAGAAGGTTGCTGATCCAGAGAAGTCCCGTGATAAGGAACAGACGGTAGAGGTTGTATCACTAGAGTGTCTGTTCCAGGAGGACTGAGGCGGCACCTGAGCCTTGAAGACCGAAAGCAGCTGTCGACTCCCCTCTCCCTTTTATTGTTTTCTCCACTTCCCATCCCCTCTCCTTTAAAATTTCTTTTTCCCCCTTCTCATTCTTCTCTATTTCCTCCTCAAAGATGGACTTGCCCCAAGAGACTGTGATCCGGATTTTGATGTTAACCATGATGTTGACCAGAGCAGTCTGTTCCGGCGAGAGTACCATAGAGGTCGAAAGAGGTTCTGGAATGGGTTCCGATTATGATGATGGAGGCGTAGTTTTCCAAGATCAACCAAGCCAACAAGCAAAGGCGAGTATCAGAAAACGATCCGATAGAAGAAATTGTGATGGATTGTTAGCTGAGGAAAATTGTATCTGTAGGCTCTGTGATAATCTGGTTGAAGATGGATGCATAAAGAAATGCCAATCTAGTTTTAATATCCATATAGACCGGCATCCATTGAGTGACTATCACTCCTTAGTGGGTAACGTGTTAAACCAAACAGATTGTTGGGTATGCTCTCAAGTACCTCAGGGTCACAGTAAATCAGGGCTAGTACCATTTCCTTTAACGTTAGGGGAGGTACTTGAGCTAAGTGGTGGGAGACCGGTGGACCGGAGGTTTAACATCTCCAGCCCTCCTAGTTTGAAGCTCCACCAATACCATGTGGATAGGTCCCTCATATGCTTTAACATCTCCAATCCTAGAAAACCGGGAAATTGGGAAGTGTCATGGAGCAACCTTACCATGACCTTTTCACACAGAGCAGATAGAATGCCTACAGATACAGAGCTCGTACGCCACATAGCCAGTAGAGGAAAATCTTTCCGGTATCGATATACCTTAGGAAATAGGATTACTAAAGTTGGAGAGGTATCACCAGGATACTGTGCACATATCGTACAAACCGATACGTGCATTAGGCAGATGGAAGAATTAGGGTCAGGAGATTTCACCTGGAAGGTTTGTAATATGGTCATGTCCTTCTCCGTCCCCTATGTTCTCCCCGATGATGCATATTTCATATGTGGGAGAAAGGCGTACAAGTGGCTTGCCCCAAACTCTGAAGGATTGTGTTATATTGGAAAAGTATTGCCTGAAGTAATGACTGTTACACATGACAAAATGAAGGACATACACCGTGGTGCCCAAACTCCTTATACTCACACACACTACGAGCACCTTGTTAAAAGACAACTGTCAGAAAGGTTAGAGCATCCGGCCTCTGATCTTATCCATGAATCCACCGGGATTCAGGTTCTGGTAGCGTTAGATTTCACTCGCACCGCTCGAGGTGTGATGAATTATAGATACATTTCCGCACTCGCCAATTTGTTAGATAATATCACTGAAATGTATGATGACACGTTTAGATACACTGGAAGAGAACTTCAAGCTTACAAAACAGAACTAGTTCAGCATAGGATGGTTCTTAATTATCTTACAGCAGTAACAGGCGGATATTGTGTTACATTGGCAACACAGTACGGCATAAAGTGTTGCACGTATATCACAAATAGCACCGAGGATCCGATAGAGGTCATAGACCAAAAGATGGACGATATTCTGCAATTAAAGTGGGAATTTCGTCGAAAACACAATCTCACCCTTGCTGCTGTAGGTAATGAGCTGACTGGTTGGGTGTCATGGTTGAACCCGCGAAATTGGTTCTCCGGTTTAGGAGACTGGGCTCAAGGAGTCATAATGGATGTTGGAAAGTTTCTCCTATGTATTTTGGGTGTCGTTATATCGTTTGGATTGATATTTAGATGCGGGCAGGCTTTAATAAGGTGCAAACAAAGTACAAAAGTGATGAGCTTGAGGAGTGAGGAAACTGTAATTAACCTGGATTTGATTTATGACCCAATGCTAGAAACCATGACGTAATGATGTAATAAGTATACGGTCCGTCTTTCACCCATTTCTATGTTTTCCTCCGAGGTACAAAGACCCACGTAGACGAAGGATTTGATGAGCCAAGGGGCCGACAACGGAAAGATGGAAAGAAGAAGAGCAGACGACCTGATAAACAAGATTTTGATGGACAATGCCATGGGTACCCCAGTTTCCCTAGGAACCTTAAAATCACGATAGCCCAACATTTTTTGTAAATCCATGGACGTTGTATGCTTTACTCACGATTTATGAGCAAAAGCACAAAGAAGAAGACTCCAATCAACTGACACCAATCAAGACCTCAATCGACGAATGTACATTTCCCTGACATAGAATATTATTGCATTTTTCGTAAGTGTTCTTTATCTTCATCTCTACAACCCTCAGGTAACAACACACATAGACGATAGGGAATACAGGCACAGATATCAGCAACCACATACCTCCCCCATTCATGTATCATCAACTAAAATGTGCATCCCCATTGTGTTACAACCACAGCCGAAATGAGCTCGGTAGAGTTTGACAGCCCATCCACAGACCTGTACCACAGGATAAGAAGGAATTCAAATGTATACTTCGCAATACCTCGAAGCTTGATTTACCACACGTACGGCACGATGATACATGACCCTCCAAACATGGACTCATACACACATGCTTCTACTTTCTCACTAGGTCATACCCTCTTCACACCTACTCCATTCTTCTTCCTTTCCCCACCATGGAAATCAATTAACCCCTGACTTACATTTTTCTCCTTAAATATTTTGTGGCAGTTATTATTGACTGCCAAAGGGTGGACTGTCAAAGTCAGAAAAATGTCTCAATGCACGTTGCCATATTTGCACCGCACACTGGTCCGTGCTGCGCATGCGTACGCTCTCCCGTGGAAGCGCATACCCGCAATAGCGTGCACTCGCACGCGCAGTATGCGCATTTACGGTAGAGTTTATGTGATCGTAGCGTGCGACTCATTAGTTACAAATGTTCACAATTAATGTAGTTTATAGATCATGATCCCTTTGATAGTTTCTGTAAGTTTGGTTAAAGTATAATGTCCCAGAGCTGAGGAATCCCTCTTTGCATCGTACGAAGGGTTTAACAGGAATCATACAGCAGTGTTTGGTACCCATCGGAAGAGTATTTAATTAGCAATATTCCGGTGTTGGTTTGGAGCGTATTAATCGCTCGTGCGAATAGTTATGGACATAAGAAGTTTATGTCCATTTCTATGATTTGCACATACTCAGGTATGCGGCGGGAAACCCAGTTTCCCACCCACCTGAGCTGTTGGAAATCGTCACAGCCCACCTGTATGAATCACCCTATGACCTTTTGTTATGATGCAGGGCCGAATTCCTTCGGCCAATGGACAATGGGATTGTAGGACCAGGAGATTGCATTGTGTGTGGAGCATAAATAGGCAGGCCGACCACATCCAGCTCTCACTCTCTCATCAACGGTTATCTGCTGATAATCGGGAGCTGGATATCGAGGCGCTGGCGATCATACCCTTTGTGCGTAAGTTCTCTCCATAATCATTGTCTTTCTGCGAGCCAATCTCTCTCTCTCTCTCTCTCTCTCTCTCTCTCTCTCTCTCTATCTCCCTCTCTCCTCTTTTTCTCTTAAATACCTTATAGTATTATAGTATTGTATCGTATTGCATTTAGGTCAGTGTAGTATTGTCTTTTTGTATTTATTGTTTAGTTCTGTGGTTAGGAAGTCTCTGTTATATTGTAGTGTATCATATGTACTGTTATCCCCTTTTACAAGTATATTAGACATAATACAGTTAATAGGCCTTGGAAACCTAAACCAGTATCTGTGTATTTCCTATAGTGATAAGTGTTCATTTGAGCGTCGGTGACGCTCATGCAGCTTTGTAGATAGTCAGGTTCCACAAGGTTGCACTTACACCCTGTACTCACATTAAGGTATTCAGTGTATTTCATCGGTATAAGGTTTAACATAAAGGTATAGTGTTGTGAGCGTCTGCACCGCTGGTGACCTCCTCGTGGTCTCTAGCGTATGCTGCGTTACAGCGAATCTTTCCCCTAGACATAACCAATAACGTGTCCTGTGATCACTGGGCCGTGAGCGAACGTGACGCTTGAGCGTCTCGCCTACGGCTGAGCGATCGTTACGCAAATAGCGTATCATTACGGTATTTCTTAAGTAAACAGCGTACAGTGTTCTTAGCTTCATAAGGGTTGTTTATATGACAAAGGAATTTAGCATTGTCAGTTTGTCCACATATTTTTTGATTGACAGCCACCAGCACTATTTTCACCGATTACATTGACCATAAATAATTTAAATTGGTCCTGGACCATCAATCCAGGGCACCCCTGCAAGTGTCCTGAGGCACACCAGGGTGCCACGGCACACAGTTTGAGGGGTTCACTACGGCTGGCCGGCGGTCGGGCTCCCGGCGACCAGCATCCCGGCGCCGGGAGCCCGACCGCCGGCTTACCGACAGCTTGGCGAGCGCAAATGAGCCCCTTGCGGGCTCGCTGCGCTCGCCACGCTACGGGCACGGTGGCGCGCTATGCGCGCCACACTATTTTATTCTCCCTCTATGGGGGTCGTGGACCCCCACGAGGGAAAATAATTGTCGGTATTCCGGCTGTCGGGCTCCCGGCGCCGGTATACTGAGCGCCGGGAGCCCGACCGCCGGCAAACAGAAGACCACCCAGTTTGAGAACCACTAGTTTAGTCAGTATGTGCTGATCATATATTTGCTATACCAATGTAACTGAAATGATCCTGTCCAACAGAAGTTATTTTGAGATACTAAACTACCATACAATGTCAGAAGCTCTTCTCTTTATACCCTATTACCACCTGATAATGGTTTTAGGACTTTTCTAAAGTTTGCATGTGCATCAACTGTAGTGGAGTAAGTACACTTTGGTCAGGGAAAAAACACCTTGCAATTTAAATGGCCATTATAAGTTTATATCAATATGGTATTCCTAGGAGAATAAAATTATTGGTGAGTCTAATGAAAAGTCATAAATATGTTCCTTTGGTGCTTATCCTATCAACCTTATACTGCAAACTGAATATAAAAGAAAAGTAAACACATAAAAGCATGTCTTCAAAAGAAAATTACTACTTGGAAAGAAATTTCTACCTTCACATATAAATGATTCAGAAAAAAAAATCCTATTAGATTTTATGTATTTATATATAAGTTTAGGAAAATAAGAGTTATAGGTTTTGCATTGCAAGCCAAAGTAACTGACCATTAGTGCATGGCTATGATAGGAAAGGCTCATCATATATCAGGATATATCAGCACATTTAAATACGTCCAGGAGAACCCTTAAATCATCCAAATCATGTCTTATAACACCTAAGCTACAATACTGCTTTCTTGCCTTGACTGCAAAGCACCCGTTTATGTTGTGTGATCAGAACGCCCACACACAGACTCGGGAAATGTTCTGTATTATGTATACTGGTATTAGGGCAGCTCAGTTAGTCAGCAGCTGTCTTTATTTTTGCCTTGTTAGTTATTAAATTGAAAGCATGTTGCAAAATCCGACATTCCAAATAGAAACACATTTACATGATCCATACATCTCTAAATAAATATACAGTACTGCATACTATTTTCTGCACTCTTATAGAAAATTATCACATAGGAAAAATATTTATATTTTTTCAAATGGCAGCTATTATAATATAAATGTGTAATTTAATAATATAAATATGTGACTTATTATAGTAAAATTGATTCTAACTTGAGTATGAAATCTAAACAAATTGGTTTTGGCGTCCTATGATGAAGATGAAGATACATGAAAAGTGCTGCATTCTCCTGACTGCAGTAGGAACAATAACAATGGGTTGGGTTCGTGTGACCGGCGCCGGGATCCCGAGCTTCAGATTGCTGGCGGGGGGCGAGCGCAACTAAGTGGGAATAGTCCCTGTCAGTCAGCATGCCGACTGCCGGGCATTTAAGCGAGTGGGATCCCGGGGTTGGGAGACCACCGGCCACATGACTACATCCCATAAAAACATTCTCTACACTTACTGTAGCTGTAGCATACAGTAGGTGGTTTTGTGCTTGTGTACATCACTCCCCATGGATCCTGACGCTTTCATGCTATTTTTCCCTGCACATAGCTTGGGAGTATAACAACCCACAAGTTGTCAGGAATTTGGTGACTGCCTGATATATGTAGGATAAACTTGGTGTTAGAACCAAGTGAAGCATGTGAGCATACAACAGGGGTGGCCAGACTTTTGGGACCTGGGATCTACTTTTTGTTCACTTACTTACCGGTGATCTACTGGCATCAGTGTGTTGAAACTTCATGTCACTTGCACATTTAAATCCTAGCAATACCCCCTCTATGCAGAACAACCCCCTGTGCACAAAACTCCCTCCCCCTCCCTGTGCAGAACAGCCCGCTGTGCAACATCACCCTCTGTGCAGTTACACCCATGTGCAGAATAACCCTCTCCCACTCCCATTGCAGAGCAGCCCAAGCTGTGCAACATACCGTATCTCCCCCCCACCCCATGTGCATAACAGACCTCTGTGCTGGCTTTCTTCAGTGGCTCCCCGCTGGCTGGCTAGCTTCAGTGGCTCCCGCTGGCTGGCTGGCTTCAGTGGCTCCCACTGGCTGACTGGCTTCTGTGGCTCCCCGCAGGCCGACTTCAGTGGCTCCCTGCTGACTGGCTTCAGTGGCTCCCGCTGGCTTTCTGGCTTCAGTGGCACCCTGCTGTCTGTCTGGCTTCAGTGGCTCCCGCTGGCTGTAAATAACTCTGCGGCACCCCACTGTCACGCTGTGCCTGCCTGCTCCTGCTTCCCGCCGCCTCTGACTGGATCACTCCGGAACAGGCACACAGGCTCCACACATCGCAGGTCGTGGGTGACATCATGATGTCAGCTGTGCACCCACCCATTGCATCACTGGGACTGCTAATTATGAAGTTGGTCACGATCTACCAGTGGAAGCTCCGTGAGCTACCGTTAGATCGTGATCGATGCTTTGGCCACCTCTGTCATCTAATGTTCCTGTGTGCCATTTACTTTGCTGACTGTTCCTGTTAGCCAAACTGGATAAACTCAATAACTACTTTTACACTGATATTATGTATATACACTTCATGTGTGATCTTAAAAATAAAGGTATTTTCCCCCAGTTTTCCAATTGCTTAATCTGATGTGAGCTTGTGGTAAAATCATCCGTGAAAATCTCTAGACAATAAATACATCACAGTTCTAATTTTAACGAAATCTGCAAATTTATAAGACAATACAGAAGTGCGTATTAGAATTATCGAAAGCCATCATAAAACATCTTAAAACTCACTGCTTGAAAGGACATGTTTATAATGCATATTAGGTCCCCATGGATATGCTAACCAATCACAAAGTGGTGTGTAATTTTCCCTAGTGAAATGATTGGTCCTGACACAATGTGTAGTGCTATCTCCAAGCACCTCCCACCTGGAAGAATTAAGATGTCAGTAAGTATTACAGTAAAACTATATTGAAACTTTCCGTTATACATCTTTAGTTTCAAATGTAACAGACTGTGATTGTGGGCTCTGACGCCTTTTCAGTGATGTAGCCACAGTGATACAGCCATTTGGGAAAGTGTACACTTGTGATAGATTAAAACAAAAAACATAGTTTTTCAAGTCTTTTTGTTTTGTATCCCAAAAATCGATGTTGTTACAAGTTTATGTAATTTAGCACAGAATTCCCAGAACAAATCATGCTCCCAGACCTTGGGCTTCAGCTGACAGTGGCACAGGTAGTGAGAGCTGTTAATTCATTCACTAACTGCAGCATAAAAGACACTGCATAGCCCTATGACAATGAAATAATACAGAGCCCTGGTGGCTTTACTAAACATGCACTAAAATCTGTTGTGGCTTTACAGTGCAGACCCCAAAATATCTGGTGGTTTTGCAATGCAAACATCAAAATATTGGTTGAATTTATAATGAAGACCTCAAAATCTTTGGTGACTTTATAATGCAGACTCCAGGGGATATCTGATATCTAGTACCTGGTGAATGGCTGGTGTTATCAATCAATGAAAGTGCCAGGAGCTGAGGATTGAATTCCAATAATATCAGGTTTGGGTTTTTATTGCCCGTGTAAGACCCAAGTCAGTAACTAATATTAGAGAGAGTCAGTTTTGCAACCTGTTTTTTTTCAGAATAATAACCCAGAACATTAAGTTTGTGATGGGAAATTATCTCAATTATATCAGGCTATCAAACAGCATCATGACCTTTATAGAACAATACAGCCTCACAAATAACATAAATACATTTATAGCAATCTGAACATATTCCAACTGTGCATTTCCATAGCCCCCCTTGTTCTCTGGTGAAGAGAAGCACATATTAAACTTTTATTATACTGCAGTATATTTTCTATGAGAAGACAAAGGAATAGCATGAAAATAGATTCAATATCAAACTGTAAAATGATCTGTAAAGTAAAATATACCTATTTAAATGTAACACTAAACAGTTCATAGTACCCATGTTTCCCTGCTCTTGCTTTATTAGCACATTCATATTCATATCCCATTGTCCCCACACATCAGGTGGATCTGCCTTTCTGTAGTTATTAACAGGCTAAAAGAGAGAACACAGTCTGGTTCAGTAAGGCTGAGCACTAAAGGCAGAGGATGCCACTAGCAAAGGAAGATGTGATGAGGAATATAAACTGATCAATACAAAGAAATGGCCTGAGGCAGAGTTGAATGTAAATCAGCTGTAATTGTTCATAAGTAAATGTGGATATTTGCCCATATGCAAAATTGTACACTTTTTTTGGTAGGACCATCCCTGCCCTCAGTTCACAGAATTATGACAAAAAGGAGTATGCAGCGCTGCTTCTCAATTTTCCAATATTACTGTTATCAATCCCAATGGTAAAAAGCATTATCTCTCAGTCTATGCAATGTAAATCCATGAGATGCCAAGGAGTATCTTTTTCCACATAAAACAATTTATTAAAAACACACTCCAAAAAAGATAAAAATATTCTAAATGGACGCGCGTATATTCATCACTTTTTTAGTGCCAATTATGGGTGGGGGACGCCAGAGAATGTTTTGTCTTGGGGGAGAAAAATTTCTAGTTACGCCACTGACTATATGGTCAGTGCTTCAGCCGCCGCTGGCAACCAATAATTAGCATAAATCTGTTCACTATAATTAATAAAAGAAAATACTCGATAGATTGCTATAGGTGACTGCATACATGCTCCTGTGTAATTAAACAAACCGAGAATCTCTACAGACAGTTATGCTATAAAGCTTCAACTGGGTATAAGAGCATAATGATTTCTTGTCACTTCAGTGACATTGAGGAGAAGTTGCAGTACCCTCAAAACCTCTATAGTTACAATGGGCCTAATTCCAAGTTGATCGCAGCAGGAAATTTTTTTAGCAGTTGGGCAAAACCATGTGAACTGCAGGGGAGGCAGATTTAACATGTGCAGAGAGAGTTAGATTTGGGTGGGCTATTTTATTTCTGTGCAGGGTAAATACTGGCTGCTTTATTTTTACACTGCAAATTAGATTGCAGATTGAACATACCCCACCCAAATCTAACTCTCTCTGCACGTGTTAAATCTGCCTCCCCTGCAGTGCACATGGTTTTGCCCAACTGCTAAAAAATATCCTGCTGCGATCAACTTGGAATTAGGCCCCATGTAAGTACAGTATAGATCAGTGATGGCTAACCTTGACACTCCAGCTGTTGTTGAACTACACATCCCAGCATGCCCTGCTACAGTTTTTCTATTTGGCCATGCTAAAACTGATGCAGGGCATGCTGGGATGTGTAGTTCAACAACAGCTGGAGTGTCAATGTTAGCCATTACTGGTATAGATGCACAAGGGATAATCCTAGAAAACAGTTACCTGTAGGTTTATGTTTTAGAGCTTTCTGTTTAACCAAATATGACCTGTTAACGCGGATTCAGTATGATTTACTGGCAGGCGGGATGCTGGTTATCAATATCCCGACAGCGGCATCCTGCCCGCCCGAATGCGGACAGCGGGGTGAGCACAAAGAGTCCCTTTGTGATCTCGCTGCGCTCGTCACGCAGTGGGCTTGGTGCCTCGCTGCGCTCGCCACAGGATCTATTCCCACTCTATGGGTGTCGTGGACACCCACGAGTGGGTATAGTCCTGTTTTGCCAGGATTCCGGCTGGCGGCATTGCAGGTGGCAGGTGACAAATTAAAGGCATCCCATTAAGGCGTTTGATGTATGTTTTCTCTAACGTCCTAGAGGATGCTGAGGACTCCGTAAGGACCATGGGGATAGACGGGCTCCGCAGGAGACATGGGCACTTTAAGAAAGAATTTAGTTCCTGGTGTGCACTGGCTCCTCCCTCTATGCCCCTCCTCCAGACCTCAGTTTGATACTGTGCCCAGACGAGCTGGGTGCTTTTCAGTGAGCTCTCCTGAGTTTACTGATAGAAAGTATTTTGTTAGGTTTTTTATTTTCAGGGAGCTCTGCTGGCAACAGACTCCTTGCATCGTGGGACTGAGGGGAGAGAAGCAGCCCTACTCTCTGAAGCTAGGTCCTGCTTCTTAGGCTACTGGACACCATTAGCTCCAGAGGGATTGATACGCAGGATCTCACCCTCGCCGTCCGTCCCGGAGCCGCGCCGCCGTCCCCCTCGCAGAGCCGGAAGATAGAAGCCGGGTGAGTATGTGAAGAAAAGAAGACTTCAGAGGCGGCAGAAGACTTCATGATCTTCACTGAGGTAACGCACAGCACTGCAGCTGTGCGCCATTGCTCCCACACACCTCAAATACTCCGGTCACTGTAAGGGTGCAGGGCGAAGGGGGGGGGGGGGGCGCCCTGGGCAGCAATATAAACCTCTTATTTGGCAAAAGGAGCATATATATACAGCTGGACACTGTATATATGCATGAGCCCCCGCCAATTTTACACTTTTAGCAGGACAGAAGCCCGCCGTCGAGGGGACGGGGCTTCTCCCTCAGCACTCACCAGCGCCATGTTTTTCTCCACAGCACCGCTGAGAGGAAGCTCCCCGGACTCTCCCCTGCTTATACCACGGTAGAAGAGAGGGTTTTAAAGAAGAGGGGGGGCACATAATTCGGCGCAGATAATAACAGCACTACTGGGTAAACATTAAATTGCTGTGTTTTTTTCCTGGGTCATATAGCGCTGGGGTGTGTGCTGGCATACTCTCTCTCTGTCTCTCCAAAGGGCCTTGTGGGGGAATTATCTTACGTGTGTGTCGACATGTCTGAGGTAAAAGGCTCTCCTAAGGAGGAGATGGAGCAAATGTGTGTGTGAGTGGTGTCTCCTTCGACAACGCCGACACCTGATTGGATATGTGAAATAAAGTGCTGAGGTAAATTTATTGCACAAAAGATTAGAGAACAGACAGTGAATCTACACAGGTCTGTCCCTATGTCGCAGAGACCTTCAGAGTCTCACAATGCTCACTATCCAAAATAATAAACACTGATATCGACACGGAGTCTGACTCCAGTGTCGACTACGATTATGCAAAGTTACAGCCAAAACTGGCAGAAAAGTATTCAATATATGATTATTGTAATAAAAGATGTTTTGCATATCACTGATGACTCATCTGTCCCTGACACGAGGGTACTCATGTTTAAGGGGAAGAAAGCTGAGGTAAATTTCCCTCCTCTCATGAAGAAAAAGAGCGGGAATCTCCAGACAAGAAGCTGCAGCTTCCCGAAAAAGAATTCTTAGGGAGTATCCTTTCCCTACTAGGGCCAGGATACGATGGGAATCTTCCCCTAGGGTGGACAAAGCTTTGTCACGTTTACCCAAAAGGTAGCGCTGACTTAACAGCTATCCTCAGGGATACTGCAGATAGCTTGCAGTAAAAGTACTTTGAAGTCCATTTACACACATTCTGGTACACTACTCAGACCGGCGATTGTGTCGGCATGGGTTTATAGCGCTGTAGCAGCGTGGACAGATACCTTATCAGCGGAGATTGAAACCCTAGATAAGGATACCATGGTATTGACCCTAGTATATGTATGTATAAATATATATATATATATATATATATATACACAATGTAGAGATCAGCAGCACTCCATTCAATTTTGCATAGTTAGATGAATAAAGCCGGTGCCTTCCTAGTGATATCCATATGATGGATATCCATAAACAAGTGTAGTGGTCAGCGGCACTCACGGCTCCCAATCAGGGAATGAAAGAAGACACAGACGTTGTGTAGTCAGTCAACGTTTCAATGTTATTCAAGTGAACATTTTCCTCATGTCCTGAGGAAAATGTTCACTTGAATAACATTGAAACGTTGACTGACTACACAACCTCTGTGTCTTCTTTCATTCCATGATTGGGAGCCGCGAGTGCCGCTGACCTCTGCACATATATATATATATATATATATATATATATAAGATGCTGTCTTATATATATTTAAAACATGCCCAAAGAGACATTAGTCTACTGGGTTCTAGAGTCAACGCTATGTCGATTTCTGCTAGAAGTGTCCTGTGGAACATGCAATGGACAGGTGATGCCGACTAAAAGAGGCATATGGAAGGTTTACCTTACAAGGCTGAGGAATTGTGTGAAGAAGGGCTCTCGGACCTGGTCTCCACAGCTATAGCTGGTAATTCTGATCTTTTGCCTTATATTCCCTCACAGCCTAAGAAAGCACGACATTATCAAATGCAGTCCTTTCGGTCGCAGAATAACAAGAAAGTACGAGGAGCGTCCTTTCTTACCAGAGGTAAGGGTACAGGGCACAGCTAGTTCCCAGGAACAGAAGTCCTCCCCGGCCTCTACTACATCCAACGCATGACGCTGGAGCTCCGCTAAGGGAGTCCGCCCCAGTGGGAGCACGTCTTTGACTCTTCAGCCACATCTGAGTTCACTCACAGGTGGTTCCCGGGGCAATAAAAAATTGTTTCTCAGGGTTACAAGCTGGAATTCGA
Organism: Pseudophryne corroboree; assembly: GCF_028390025.1. Classification (NCBI taxonomy): domain Eukaryota; kingdom Metazoa; phylum Chordata; class Amphibia; order Anura; family Myobatrachidae; genus Pseudophryne; species Pseudophryne corroboree. The sequence continues at coordinate 836,725,761 of NC_086444.1, forward strand.
TAGGTGCCTCCTCGCCGGTTTTTCCTTATCGGACCTACCGGCTTCTCCCCCAGGAAGGGAGATAATATTAAATACAATTCACACATTGTATCTCCAACAGGTGGTGCTCAAGGTTCCCCTCCTGCAACAAGGAAGGCGATATGACTCAACCTTGGCTGTAGTCCCGAAACCGTACGGTTCGGTCAGACCTATTTTTAAAATTAAAATCTCTGAACCTATACGGGAAAAGGTTCAAATTTAAAGTGGAATCGCCCAGAGCGATCATCGCCAGCCTGGAAGGGGGGGATTTGATGGTGTATCTAAACATGAAGGCTGCATACCTTCATGTTCCCATTTATCCACCCCATCAGGCGTACCTGACAATTGCGGTACAGGATTGTCATTACCAATTTCAGGGTAATTGGCGGAAATAATGGTGCTCCTACGCAAGCAAGGAGTCACAGTTGTCCCATACTTGGACGATCTCCTAATAAGGGCGAGATGAAAAGAGCAGTTGTTGAACAGCGTGTCACTTTCGCTGAAGGTGTCACAGCAACACGGCTGGATTCTCAATTTCCCGAGGTCACAGTTGGTTCCTATAACTCGTCTGCCCTTCTTGGGTATGATTCTGGATACAGACCAGAAATGGGTTTACCTTCAGATAGAGAAGGCCCAGGAACTCATGACTCTAGTCAGGGACCTATTGAAACCAAGACAGGTGTCAGTGCATCACTGCACTCGAGTCCTGGGAAAAACATTCCCTTCAGCAGGTTCCATGCAAGGACTTTCCAATGGGACCTACTGGACAAGTGGTCCGGGTCCCATCTACAGATTCATCAGTTGATCACCCTATCCCCCAGGGCCAGGGTATCTCTCCTGTGGTGGCTGCAGAGTGCTCACCTTCTAGAGGGCCGCAGATTCGGCATTCAGGACTAGATCCTAGTGACCACGAACGCGAGCCTCCGAGGCTGGGGAGCAGTCATACAGGGAAGAAATTTCCAAGGTCTTTGGTCAAGTCAAGAGACTTGTCTTCACATCAACATATTGGAACTAAGGGCCATATACAACGCCCTACGTCAAGCGGAGACCTTTCTTCGCGACCAACCGGTTCTGATCCAGTCAGACAACGTCACCGCAGTAGCTCATGTAAACCGCCAAGGCGGCACAAGGAGCAGAGTGGCGATGGCGAAAGCCACCAGAATTCTTCGCTGGGCGGAGAATCATGTAAGAGCACTGTCAACAGTGTTCATTCCGGAAGTGAACAACTGGGAAGCAGACTTCCTCACCAGACATACGTCCTGGAGAGTGGAGACTTCATCAGGAAGTCTTCGCACAGATTGCAGTTCGGTGGGGACTGCCACAGATAGACAGGATGGCGTCCCGCCTCAACAAAAAGCTGCAGAGTTATTGCGCTTGGTCAAGAGACCCTCAGGCAGTAGCGGTAGACGCCCTAGTGACACCGTGGGTGTTCCAGTCAGTCTGTCTATGTATTTCCTCCTCTTCCTCTCATTCCCAAGGGTTGAGAATAATAAGAAAAAGGAGGAGTGAGAACAATCCTCATTGTTCCAGATTGGCCACGAAGGCTCTGGTATCCGGATCTGCAGGAAATGCTTACAGAAAATCCGTGGCCTCTTCCTCTAAGGCAGGACCTGTTGCAACAGGGCCCATGTCTGTTCCAAGACTTACCGCGGCTGCGTTTGATGGCATGGCGGTTGACCGCTGGATTCTAGCGGAAAAAGGCATTCCGGATGAGGTCATTCCTACGCTGATAAAGGCTAGGAAGGACGTGACATCTTAACATTATCACCGTATATGGCGAAAATATGTTTCTTGGTGTGAGGCCAGGAATGCTCCTACGGAAGAATTCCATCTGGGCCGTTTCCTTCACTTCCTACAAACTGGAGTGAATTTGGGCCTAAAACTTAGGCTCCATTAAGGTTCAGATTTCGGCCCTATCCATTTTCTTTCAAAAAGAGTTGGCTTCTCTACCAGAAGTTCAGACGTTTGTAAAAGGAGTGCTGCGTATTCAGCCTCCTTTTGTGCCTCCGGTGGCACCTTGGGATCTTAACGTGGTGTTAAGTTTCCTAAAGTCACACTGGTTTGAACCACTTAAAACGGCGGAGTTAAAATATCTCACTTGGAAGGTGGTCATGTTATTAGCCTTGGCTTCAGCTAGACGTGTGTCAGAATTAGCGGCTTTGTCACATAAAAGCCCCTATCTGGTTTTCCATATGGATACAGCAGAATTGCGGACCCGTTCGCAATTTCTGCCGAAAGTGGTATCATCTTTTCATATGAACCAACCTATTGTGGTGCCTGTGGCTACACGTGACTTGGAGGATTCCGAGTTACTTGATGTGGTCAGGGCTTTGAAAATTTACGTGGCCAGAACAACTAGAGTCAGGAAAACTGAAGCGCTGTTTGTCCTGTATGCATCCAACAAGATTGGTGCCCCTGCTTCCAGGGCCGGTGCAAGGTTTCTCGGCACCCCAGGCAAAACTTCTGCCTACTGCCCCTTCCCCGTACCCACCCCTCAGATGAAAGGCATGCTGCTCTCACCCCCTCCCCTCTACTCTGTTAACTGTCTGCTGTTCTATCCCCCCCCCCCCACCATCTGTGTGCATGGTGCTGCGTGCTCATCCCCCCAGACTGTGTGCATACCTGCTCCTCATATCCCTCCCCCCCCCCCGCTCACCACACTGCTGCTGTCACCCTTTTTCCTTATCAATGCAGAAAATGCACTGTGCAGCCACCTTACCTGCAGAGTTGGGACAGAGTAGTCTGTGAAAGAGCCTGGAAAGAAGAGCAGTGCTGCATGTCACCCCCAGCCAGGACTCCAGGAGCTGTCAAAGATACTGCCTGTGCTGGGTGGAGGTGGTGCTGAAGGCTGCAATACGGGAGCTTAACAGTCACGGCTACTGTAACATACGAGTTCTGGGGGATTGCAGCGGCTGGGAAAGGTAGGACCATGCAACCTTTTTCAGGCAGCTGTAGCAGGCCGCCCCCTCAGGTCCCGGCGCCCCTAGGCAGCTGCCTAAAGCTGCCTAGTGGAAGCTCCGGCCCTGCCTGCTTCAAAGCAAACTATTGCTCGCTGGATTTGTAACACGATTCAGCAAGCGCATTCTACGGCTGGATTGCCATTACCAAAATCGGTCAAGGCCCATTCCACTAGGAAGGTGGGCTCTTCTTGGGCGGCTGCCCGGGGGGTCTCGGCACTACAGCTGTGTCGGGCTGCTACTTGGTCGGGTTCAAACACTTTTGCAAAATTCTATAGGTTTGATACCCTGGCTGAGGAGGACCTCATGTTTGCTCAATCGGTGCTGCAGAGTCATCCGCACTCTCCCGCCCGTTTGGGAGCTTTGGTATAATCCCCATGGTCCTTACGGAGCCCCCAGCATCCACTAGGACGTTAGAGAAAATAAGATTTTACTCACTGGTAAATCTATTTCTCGTAGTCCGTAGAGGATGCTGGGCGCCCGTCCCAAGTGCGGACTTCTTCTGCAATACTTGTATATAGTTATTGCTTCAATAAGGGTTACGTTATAGTTGCATCGGTCTTGCACTGATGATATGTTGTTTTCATACTGTTAACTGGGTAGTTATCACAAGTTATACGGTGTGATTGGTGTGGCTGGTATGAATCCTGCCCTTGGATTAACAGAATACTTTCCTTGTACTGTCCATCTCCTCTGGGCACAGTTTCTCTAACTGAGGTCTGGAGGAGGGGCATAGAGGGAGGAGCCAGTGCACACCAGGAACTAAATTCTTTCTTAAAGTGCCCATGTCTCCTGCGGAGCCCATCTATCCCCATGGTCCTTACGGAGTCCCCAGCATCCTCTACGGACTACGAGAAATAGATTTACCGGTAAGTAAAATCTCATTTTCTGTTTTGATAATTATTCTCTAAAAGTTGTAGTGATAGTTTAACGTGAAGGTTGTTACAGATGAAAGCCTCAGGCAGGTCTGAAAGGATAGATTCTTCATACAATCTTTTTGATGGTCATATCTACAATCTTTTGAGAATTTGTAACAAGGACAGCTGATGTCCTACACATTCTGCTCTTCCTTATCTACTCTTTATCCTGGTCTTTCATTTTTATTCTCTTCAGGACTCTCTGATCCTTTGTTATAGTGTATGTATTATATTGCTGCCCAGTGTGAAATTTAAGTCTCTTAAGCACATTATTCTTCCAAAGTATTAGATATATATTTCAGGTGTCTTAAAGTACAAAGAAAAGTGATTCCATTTTCTGCTCAGCAGCCATGCATCACTTTGTGCTGTGGAAGTTTCAGTCAGCTGTTCCATTTTGTGTCATTCATGATGGGTTGAGTAGCAGCGATAAGGGTAAAGTTGCTTGGCAAGGTTTCAAAGTTCCCATCTGTCACTGCTTCAGTTTTCATAGCTCACAGTTTTCAGTCTTACAGAGTCCTCACTATCTTTTGAACAAATACAGTATGTTCAGCTTTTTTTCTATGTGACTTATAATTCTTTGTTTTGCAATATAAATGTAACAAAGATTTTAAACATTATTATGTATTTAAATTTGATACCTCTTTTATTCATCCATCAATCCTGTGACATCAGTCAGGAACATGAAAGGAGACAGATCAAGGTCATCAGAATGCAAGGTAAAAAAAAGTAAATTTTTCCCATTGATTTCCAGTTACACCTTGTAAGTTCCTCATTTGCATTTGTAGAACTGCAATGTCAGTTCTTTACCCGCTCAATTTTTAGTATTTAAAACCCCCTACCTGCTACCCAACAAAAGATAACTCGGGAGTATTGTAAGTGCTAGTACTAGCTATGGATCATCTCAAAACAGGACAGTTTTAATGGTGATGTACATTGGGGGTCATTCCGACCCGATCACTCGCTGCAGTTTATCGCAGCGCAGCAATCAGGTTGGAAATGCGCATGCGTCGTTGCCGAAGTGCGCTGGCGCATGCCAGACGGCTGAAGGGCGTTGTTGCCTAGCGATCGCCTCTGCCTGTCAATCAGGTAGAGGCGGTCGCTGGGCAGGAGGGGGCTGGACGGCGCCGTTAAGCCGCCGTTAAGGGGGCGTGGTCCGGCCAACGCAGCCACTGCGACCCGGGCAGCGAAGAGGTTCTCCCGGCCAGCTGCAGGAGCTGCGCTGACCGGGAGTTACTCCTCAAATGCAAAAGTGATGCTTTTGTATTTCTGTGGGGGGGCCGGCACTGACATGCGGGTCGGACTAGCCCTGTGCTGGCCGTCCCCCCGCATGTCTGAGTGCCTGATCGTAGCTGTGCTAAATTTAGCACAGCTACGATCAACTTGGCATGACCCCCATTATTAAAGAGGGGTACATTTTGTCAGCATTCATAATTTTCACTCATAGTGTTGACATGAGAGAGTTGGCATGGTCATAATTCTTAGCATATCAACATTCAGCATGCCGACACTGGCAAAATGTCAACATGATTAGCCTGACGACAAAACAATGTGTCCCGATGTAGTGGTTACTTACTTGGTAGTGGATCTCCAGGCAGCTTTGGTGGTGTCTTCTGGGTCTAGCAGTCAGGTGATTGTGACTTCCGGGTGTCATCCAGAGGTTCTAGCAGTAAGTAATGCTAGCCCATATCCCTAATACTAACCCTCCCACAGCCTAACCCTAACCCTCCACCCAGTGCTTAACATTAACTCTACCATCCCACAACCTAACCATCCAGTCCTACAACTTAAACCTAACCCTCCAATCACTGCAGAATATAAAGATAGTACATCCGACGTTCACCTCTCACAACAATGGCACGTGGTGCTCCGTAGTTTCCACGACGGTTATTCGCAATGGTGCCATTTGTCCAGTCACGATACACCTTCACCACAGCAGCACGCGAACAGTTCACAAACAGCACTGTTTCAGAAATACTGTCACCCTTGGCCTTAAAGCCATAATCATTCCTTTTTGCAACTCAGATAAATCCCTCCTTTTACCTATGACAGCAACGAGTGATATGTGTGAAGAAGGGCCTATTGCACACCTTATATACCCACCAAGCCAGCACACCACACATGACGTACTTCATGGGTTACGTGCTGCCGACATAAAATGTAGATGGTTATCATAATAATGTGACTCGACTGTGTATGTGGATGCCGTTAGATTATGGACATCAACAAAGTTGTTTAATGTTCCAAGTTAAAGTCTAGTTAGTAAGATTCATCATTTTAAAATTACCGTATTCCCAATCTCTACTGAACAGACGCGAAAAAAAATCCCAATAGCCAGTAGGTTAGCGGGTTCCCATAACCTGTTAACATGCAAATCCGTGAACTTCCCTTATCATCCCCCCCATTAACTTTACGTGGGCAATTTACTTCCCCCCTAAATGTGTTAAAAAAACATACTGGATGATGTTCTTACTAGAAATTGCACGTGTAAATGATCTGATAAATAGTAAATTGCATTTAAAAGGCCAGGAAGAACCTTTTGCTCTCAATGAGGCTACATTTACAGCTGTCTCACTGAGTGTTTTCTGCCTTTTTATAAATCAGAAAACATTCCATTGTCCCTAACCTGCAGATAAGCTACACTTTTTTTTAAATGAACAGAATTGGGTAATTAGTGCAAAAGATGCTTTTAAAATTCACAGTTATACACACAAAATAAATAAATAAATATTCTGATTTAATGCACATTCCTGAAAAATACAGTTTGTTTATTGCCCGAAGTTGGTGTTTGCAAAACACTTTCACAAAAACATTGCATGTGCATTATTTATGTTAAGTCATATAGCAATAACACAGTATTTGGGCCTAATTCAGACCTGATTGCAGCAGCAAAATTTTCCTCTAATGGGCAAAACCATGGGGGTCATTCCGAGTTGATCACTAGCTGAATTTGTTCGCAGCGCAGTGATCAGGCTAAAAAATGGCAGTTCTGCGCATGCATATGCGGCACAATGCGCACTCGTGACGTACGGGCACAACGAACGTTGTAGTTTTGCACAGGGTCTAGCGATGCATTTCAGTCGCACTGCTTGCCGCAGAGTGATTGACATGAAGTGGGCGTTTCCGGGTGGCAACTGACCGTTTTCAGGGAGTGTGCGGAAAAACGCAGGTGTGCCAGGAAAAACGCAGGTGTGGCTGGGCTGGTTTGTAACGTCAAATCCGGAACTGAATAGTCTGAACTGAAGTGATCGCAAGCGCTGAGTAGGTATTGAGCTACTCTGAAACGACACGATTTTTTTTTGCAGGCGCTCTGCGTTAAAAACGTTCACACTTCTGCTAAGCTAAAATACACTCCCAGTGGGCGGCATAGCATTTGCACGGCTGCTAAAACTAGCTAGCGAGCGATCAACTCGGAATGACCCCCCATGTGCACTGCAGGTGGGGCAGATATAACATGTGCAGAGAGAGTTAGATTTAAGTGGGGTGTGTTCAAACTGAAATATAAATAGCCCCCACCCCTGTAGTGCAACATGGTTTGGCCATTAGAAGAAGATTTTGCTTTTGTGATCAGTTCTGAATTAGGCCCTTGATTCATTAATATAACTCTACTCATAACTTATTAAATATAATTTTATTGGTGAAAATAAAATATAATATCCCCCTCACAAGCAGGGGTTAAACAAAACGTAATACTATTATTATACTGTAGTAATAACACATTTAATCAAGATATATAAGACCTGGTTAATCGTGTTCATCAATCCTATCCACTGCAAAACCAAATCCAAAGAAGACATTACTGATGTCAATTTAAAATGTCATTGATTTTACATGGCTGATGTGTGTTTCAGCATACTAATATGTGATTGCTGCAACATCTTCCAGTTTTATGGAAATAATAAAATGAAGAAATAATATAGTACAGTAAATACTATTAATAATGAAGGTAGTAGAAAATGAAGGTGATCTGGTCAGCATACCGGCGTTCGGGATACTGGCAGTAGGAATACTGACACGGGAATCCCGCCACTGGTCTCAAGACCAGCATCGGAATCCCGATCATAAGTATGCCGGGGTGGGAGGGGTAGGTTAGGTTTAGGCTGCAGAGGGAGGTTTAGGGTTAGGTTACGGGTGGGGGGGGGGGTTTGGGTTAGGCTGCGGGGAGGAAGGGTTATGTATAGGCACTAAGAAGGTGGGGTTAGGGTTAGGAACTAAGGGGGAGGGTTAGGCTGCGGGGAGGAAGGGTTTGTGTTAGGCACCATCGTGGATGGTTAGGGTTAGGCTGTGGGGGAGGGGGTTAGGGTGAGGCTGCGGCTGCAGAAGGGAGGGTTGGGGGTAAGGGGTTGGGGTTAGATTACTTACCTACCAGGCATTGTTATCCTGCGCATCGGGATGCCGCTGTCGGTATTCTGACCACTGGCATTCCAAGCGCCAGGATCCCGATACCATCCCAAATAAGGAAATAATATTACAGTACAGTAAGTACTATAAAAGAACAGACCTTAAAGGTGCTAAAAAAAAAAATCCAGATCTACTTTGTACATACCTCCCAACTTTTGATCTTTTGAAAGAGGGACACACGCGCGGCGAAGCAGCGCGCGCTCCCGAAAAAGGGGCATGGCCTGCGAAAATGGGGCGTAGCTTCGCAAGAGGGCCCGCCCCCGTTTTCGTCACTGAGGGGGCATGCCCAGCGCTCTATAAGCTGCTGGCATGCCCCCTCTCCCTCTGTCTGCACTGAATAGACGCTGTGCGCATGCGCACAGTGTCTATTCACCGCTGCGATGCTAAGCAGGGCAGCGAGTGACAGAGCCTCCCAACTGCCCCCCCCACCGCGGGACACTGCGGCCCGCGGGTGGGATAGCAGGACAGTCCCCAAAAAATGGGACTGTCCCGCGAAAATCCGGACAGTTGGGAGGTATGTTTGTACCACATTCAAAGAGAAGTGCGGTGAGCTAAATTGCTATTATGACAGGAAAGGCTCTGCCTCACCTGCCTCACCCCACCGCACGTCACTGATTTGAACACACTTTGCAGTGAGACCAAGCTGCTGTATCTGCATCAGTGATGAACTATGTGATCTATGTTTATTACACAAGAAAGGGCTTTATCCTTACAGTGCCACAGAAAATAGCTATGCATCCATAGTGCAGAAAACCTGAACCATTTGTGCAATCATTTATTTATGCCACCACTGCTTTATATAGCATATATCCCACCACCTCTTAGTTGCCCGAGCAGGGCCCGTCAATGCCATATGGCTCCTATGGTTAAAGGCACTTTGCACTCTGCGCGTAACAACTGGCACACTCCTAATAAGCGCATGTTTTGAGACATGGGTAAGTGGGGGAAGGGGAAAGACAGAGGACCAATAGCGTACTAGCGCTATTTCAGAAGAGAGGGGAAAAAAAGAATGAATGCGCTGTGAGAAAAGAGGTCAGCAGGTTTCATTTCAACTGGGTATCGATGTCTGTGTGAATACTGAAAGCATAAATGATGGCATAAGCTCTGCTTCCCAAACGTCAGCTGCAGTGGGGTGAAAGATTGAGGTGCCAAATACCTGAAAGCCTAGGGATCTGGCCATGGGTTAATACGTCTCTGTGCCCAAGCACCCTACTGCCCTCACAGTGAGTTTAGAGAATGATGGTGCATTCTGCGCCAGATGTACTACAGTGCCCAGCAAACCATGTATGCTTCAGACTGCCACTGTATTTAATTCTGTTTAACTTCTGCATCAGGTAAGTGGTGTGGCGGGTTACTGCAGCTGCCCCTGAGGGGGTGATATCTTGCCCCCCACCCTAAAAAGCTTCTGACACCACTGCAACAGATCCTGCTGTACATAAATAGGAATATTTAAGTACAGTAGGATGTTTTCACTGCGTTCAGTGTTGCAGAGCACGATGGGTCTAATTCAGACCTGATCGCTGTTGTGCGAATTCGCAAGCCATACGATTATCGAACAACTGCGCATGTGTACAGATCATAATGCGCACACGAGAGGCCAAACTGCAAAGGAAATCAGCGTCTTTTTTGATCGCTAAGTTGATTGACAGGAAGTGGACATTTGGGGCTGGTAGCTGGCCGTTTTCTGGGCATGTCAGGTTCCCAAGCATTTTCAGGCGGGTGTGTGATCTCCCAATCAGCCTGTTTCTTTTGCACTGTAGGAGTAAGTCTTGGGCTACGCACAGACTGCATAGACTGGAAAAAAACAGCTGCAAATGGATTTGCAGCTGATTGGCGTGTGCAAAACTTTTCACTCTGTCTTGGCGGTGACTATCCAATAGCAAACCTTTGCAAAGGAGCGATCAGGTCTGAATCAGGCCCTATGACACTTTCCAAATCATAGACAATAATAAAAATAATAACTGATAAGGATTTTTTCCTTTTTTGAAAAAAACTCCCGCTGGAGGAGAGAGGAGCCGCGGAGGGTGAGGAGCAGCCAGAACTGAGTAGAAAGTAAGTGTCAGACAGTGTAGGGCTGGTGGGACAGAAGGGACATCGCTAGAGCTAGAAATATATATACAGTAGGGATAAAGTAGCAACGAGGTGGGGAGGATGGGGGGGAAGGGGGATTGGGGGTGCTGCCTATTTTGTCAGTCCCATGCCCCACAATTTACGGTGGCAGCCATGGCCATGACACTTGAAATTTGGGACAAGCTTTTTTGATAGTTTCTCTAAATACAAACCTTGCAATCACTGTTTTTCAAGTATCTACAATGTCCCCAATTAGACTTTCGCTCATTAATTGATATTACTTCAGCCTTATAAGCTTACTACCTCATAACATTTGATGAACTAAATGTACTTTGTCATTTTCACTTTCTCAAAAAAATAATTCTCCTAGCAGAGATCATTAAATAATCATTCTAGTGGGTTTCAAAGAGTCTTAAAAGCATTTTCATGTTTCTTTTATGAAAGAAGTCAGCCAACACCTGCCACCTTAAAGTGTAAACAGAGTCCATCTGTGAGATGCAGTATGAACATGTCTGTGTGTACGCAGAATGCACTACAATACATGGCATTGGTACTGAAATAATAGACATAATTAGGCTTGGAGTAGGCTGCCAGGTTAGGAGAGAAGAGCTGGCACCAAGCCTCAATGATTCTTACTGGAATTCGAGCAATTAAGCATGTGTGCCACAGAACAGGTCCAGCCTTCCCTTATATCTCTCCTCTCCTATAGTGAATATATCATGTAATGTATAATATTCACTTATACAAACACATTGTACTGTACAACTATCTAATTGTGTGGTCTAAATAATCCAAATTGATGTCATTTACAATAGGTACTGCATGATAAATAAAACACACATGAACGTAACTTTTAATTATTAGGAATGCTGTACTCCATTCTGGGTCAATTAGATATATTAAGAAGTTGCTTAATAAAGTAATTTTTATATTTAGTTGAGTGATAACGTCATTGTGGCGGTGGAATGCCTGAGGCGATATGCCACCAGTGTCTGAACTTTACTGAGTGCATATTGTAATGAGAGATAAATCAAGGTGATAAACATACATACAACACCTTCTAATTGTAGGCGTGCCAGTCCCAATTGGAAAGGGCTGTCCTGCCAGTTGGCACTTTTGTCCTGACTTGTGGTAAGTTAGGAGGAAAGTTGTTCAACATGTCGATAAGGCTTTCATTCTTTTGTACTCCATAAGGCCAACAAGTTATGTCATATAGGGGTCTATGTACTAAGCACTGGATGGAGATAAAGTCGCTGGAGATAAAGTCCCAGCCAATCAGCTCCTAACTGTCATGTCACAGGCTGGGTTTGAAAAATGACAGTTAGGAGCTGATTGGCTGGTACTTTATCTCTGTCCACTTTATCTCCTCCTGAGGCTTAGTAAATAGACCCTATATAGTAAGGGGGGCATCATCATGGTGAATGGGTGGCACACACTTACCATTGATGCAGGTGGCAAATGAAGGCTATTTTAGGGGAGGAAGGTTGAGGGGAGGAAGCACCTTGCAAACACTGTGCCCACCCCTATCATATGTTGCTTTTTGTGTGCGCACTGTTGGAAAGCAACAGCCACAGAGATAAGGTCGGGCGGTATGCAGTATGCACAAGAAGGTTCCTACTTTTGTCAAAACATACATAACATAAGTCATTTCTCATAGTAAGATGTTTGGAAAAACAAGACAATAATAATTACAGAAAGAAAAGCTCACAGTTGTTTCCCAGCAGCACCATTGTCTGTAGCTGGTCAGTTTGCTGAGAAATGGGGGGACTGATCCAGAAATGTATCAGATAATCACAACATGTCATTAACCATTGCATTATTTACTTTGTTGCACCAATTAGCCTTTAATACGCAACTTAATACAAAGCTACAGTGTGAACAGGGTTTAACCTACATCACACCGACAAATGATTGCATGATTAGAATGAACAAACAGCTGCAATTGCAGCTGTGTATTTGCATAGTTATTGCTTTACAATTTACATCGGATATATACTGCATACAGTATACTGTATAAGGAATAAGTACATCAGTAAAGCCTGCCCTGGATGAAGTGGAGTAAGATAAATGGTTTGAAGGGAATCAGTGACCATGAACAAATGTGGTGGGATCAGCGGCTTAGGGGTGTACGATTAGTGGTGGGTTTCAGTCCTGAAACTCCCTTCATGCTCGAGGCTGGTAACTGTTCCCATTGGAGGTTACCCTGCATTATGATGCCCTATTATCCCATTGATCACTTTCTGCTGCCTTCCCCATGTCTTCTTGCCCCCTCTCCTATTTGTATTTCATCCTCCAGAGTTGTACACGTACCTCTCTCTATGTCACGGTGTGAGTGTCTCTTTACCCTCATTGAAATTTTTTTGTGAAAGAAAACGGATTTCTGTTTCATTTAAAAAATAGATTAAATGCATTTTTTTATATATTTTAAAACTCTCATTATTAACAACAGGTATTGTGGCAAACATTGGAAATCCTAGAAGTCTGCGTTTGCCACTGGGGCTATGAATGTAGACAAGAAATAATGGCTGGGCTCATTGTAATGGTAAGAAAAAGTTGCTGAGCTGTAAGCACTGAAGTCACAATACAGTATCTCACCCCTTGCGCTAGACAAAAGACTTTTACCGCTCCTGGATCGGGTATTTGCGCACGCTAAAAACCCAGCCACAAATATAGCCTACCTTACCAATGGGAGTAATATATGGATGTACAGTATATTGGTAACAAGAAACAGCCAGTAATAAAGGGTCCCTAAGTGTCAATTTGAAATAGAAATCCTCATTACAAAAGTACATTTTGTTCTTTAAAAGTATCAAATGTATTACACTTACATTGGTGATAATAACTGCGAGCCCGTAAAGGTATCTTTCACAGTCAATAATCGGGAAAGAGTAGATGTTATTTTCTGTAACTGACACAAAGAGGAACACTTACGTATCTGGCTGAAAATATCTGTGCCCATAAAGGTTTCTTTATAGTTTAGTGTCAAAGACTTTCAGCTATTGGGACACCTGGAGACCTCAGGCTTCCCTAATTGAAGACTTCAGAAAACATCTTCTTGATTCCCACAACAACTGTCCCCAAACGTGGGGACATGTGAAAGTGTTCCTGTGTGTGTTGGTTAGAGAAAATAAGTTCTACTGTTTGTTTACCCGATTATTAACTGTGAAAGATAACTTACAGGCACCGGTTATTATCACTAATGTAAGTCTAATACTTTTAGAGTGATAACCAGTATGAAAAAATTTAAACAGTTGTACTTTTAAAGAGTGAAAAGTCCTTTAATTAGTAGTTCTTTATCGAAGTGACACTTATGGAACCTTTATTTATCACTGGTTGATACCTATGTGCATCTATATATTACTCCCAGCACTAATGGGCCCTACACACTGGCCAAGGTGCCCGACGGACGAGCCGGCGGTGGGGGTGAGAGCCGCGCACCGTTCATAGTTGGTGCCTACACACTGAGGGTGTGTACACACGGTGAGATCCTTGCTATGCCCGATTTTCACTTGCGATTTCCCCTGAACTCCCCGAAGCCCAGCACCACCGATTTTGTCTAACTTTTCTTTAGATATGGACTATGTGTGCTTACTATTTTGGCTTATGTGAGATTTTGGCTTATGTGAGATGTCATTGACATGTGAGACGAACTAGATAGTACACCGACCTAGCAAGGATTGACTTGCCTGCACAATCTATCTTTACTTGCGATGCCGACCTGGCGGGACCGCGCATCGGGATCGAATCGGGATCACAAGGTGACTTTCACCTTGCGATCTGCACTAACTTTTCTTGCGATTTTGACTATATAGTCAAAATCGAAAGAAAATATCTCACCGTGTGTACACACCCTGAGAGATATGAACAATTTCTCATTCATTACTGAATGAGATTATTCATATCGGCCGCACACACATCGGGCAGTGTGTAGGGCCCTTAAAGTCTGCTATATTTGTTTCTGTCAGCAAGCATTCAGAATATGTCAAAGGGCCCTAATAGTCTCCCTATCACAGGGATCAATGTCAATAATCCAAGCTGTGTTCACTATACAATAAACTCAAGGCAAATCAATACTTGGTCAGAAGTAATATTACGAAAAATGTAATGTAAGTGCATTTTCAACAAAAAGTTAAGGTATTTTTTGAGTGCCAAAAATATTACTCTCATCACCTTAAATTAGCACCGAGATAAAGCAGGTGATTTAGGCAGCTAAATGATGTCTCAGCAAGGAAGCATTTGGTAGGGGGACTAAGCTACGTGAATCAGCTATTAATTAGCAGAGTGCATATTTGTTGCGGTATCACAATCTGTACAGTCTGGAGTGTGTCAGAACACTAAGCTGCTTCCAGTACTGGACTATTTGCCCGACCGACCACCATATGCCTTTGCAGCATCTATGCAACCACAGGAACCTTTTCATCTGCAGTCATAATAGACACATGATGCAAGGCTGGACATGCATAAAACATGAGCAGCAAATTCTAATCCTTGACAATGTGATGAATAAAATAACTCAGAGATAGATCTGTGGGAGAATCTAAATATATACAGCAGGAAACGTGATTGAGGGAACATTTACAGTATGAGATGCATGACAGCAGGGAGAATTACAGTCATACATTTATTATCCTCATTTAGGGGAATATTTACTAATTACCTGGTTTAAATCCGATAATTAGAATTTCTTATGCTGCTATCTTCAGAAATAAGAAATTGTACTAAATATCACATACAGGGACAGGGGCTCAGGAAGGAGCTTGTCCCAGTAATGTGTAGGAGAAGTGAAATGATCACTACTTCTTCAGGAGCCAGGGGCCGTTCTGCACATGTGGAGTCTGCTGACCACGCATGTGCAGGGGATGGCTCTGGAGGAACCTTCTCCTGGTGTTTTCTGCAATCTGTACCCCATAGGTCTACAGCGGCACAATGCCATCTTCTGCCGTTAAGTTGCCAGTGTCAAACTGCCACTCTCCTTCAATCACAAAGCCACCAGTAGCGACAAATCGGAAGTTATTAAAAATACTGAGTAAGCTATTTTGCCTTCTTAGAAAATGTAAAACATATTTTATGGTAGTATTCTGATAGCATAAGACTGATTTAGTCTTTTTAGGCCTATTTTATAAATAGAGCCCTTAAACCCTCTGAAAAGCACACCATCTACTGGCTAGCTATTACCAACCTAGAGAAACTGAGCGCACCCCACTCTGGGACCAGGGCCGGTTCTAGCCCTTTTTGCGCCCTGGGCGTGAAATAGGGGTGTGGCTTCATACGGGAGACGTGGTCAGTTACGCCCCCTGTACAGTAGAGTAGAGCCGCTGAAATGCTGTGCGGTGCGTGATGACATTATCGCGCACCGCACAGTAAAGGTCCTCTACACGAAGGGAAACTAGACGCTACGCGTCTAGTTCCCTTCACAGCGGGACACAGCGGGCATCGGCAGCGGGACACAGCGGACAGCGGGGGGCACAGCAGTAGCGGATCTTGCCATGGTGCGGCGCCCTCCGGATGGTGCCGGCGCCCTCCGGAAGGCGGCGCCCCGGGCAAAAGTCCTGCTTGCCCGTGGCAAGATCCGCTACTGCCTGGGGCATACATTCATACCAGGAGCCTGGATTTGAGACAGATGTTAGTTGATGATTCCCCTGTCCCCTCCACTCACATTCACTAACAACACCTAATCCCAGCAGCACCAAGACACACGCTTTCTCCAGCGGCACCTTTACAACTACAAGGAGGACGAGAAAAGAGGATGGGGTGGAGGAGTTCTCTCCTCATAGGTGGCGGCTACTATGGGAGGGGCCCTGCTTCTTGCAGATCACATTCACCCTCCCCACTTCACATTCACTTCCACCACCCCAGACAGGGGACCCGATGTACTAAGCCTTGAAAAGTGATAAATTGCACGGTGATAAAGTACCAACCAATCAGCTCCTGTCATTTTTCAAACCCAACCTGTGACATGGCAATTAGGAGCTGATTGGCTGGTACTTTATCACCATGAAATGTATCCTTTTTCAAGGTTTAGTACATCTCCCCCACAGAGGGGGAGGACCGTGGCATATGCCCCCTGGGCTCTATGCTAATTTGTGCTCTGGGGCGCATAAAGCAGAACCTGGAGCAATGTAGGAGGTCAGTGTGCCCCCTGCATGGTTGGCGTCCCAGAGGTGACAGCCTTCTATTGTATTTCCTGTATTTATGCTCCTGACCCCAACAGATGATACCACAAAACTATTATAGTGACTCTTCAAAACAATTGATCGACTATAGCTTACTTTTTCTCCTGGATTGTTATTTAGCAATTTGCATTATTTGGTGTTTTAAAAAAAAAAAATGAATAGCATCTAAAGTAAAAGAAAATAAAGTCAATACTTATGTGAACTGTGTTTTAATCACATTTTAACAAATTAAAGCATTCCAAAGATTTTACAAATTGACAACAAAGTCTTAAAATATAATTTTTTCAGATAGAACTTTTTGATATGGTATGATACACATTTACTATATGGTAAAATTCCTCAAACCTGAAATACAGAAATAGAAAATACTGTATAGCCACTTAAATGTAATACAGATACATTGTCGCCAGAATAACAAATTCATTCTATTTGTTAAATTGGTCATTAATACCCCTTTCATACTGAGTGGAGAACTCGGGTTATTGCTGGGGCAAGTCGGTACGACCCGTGTCCCGTCTTGGGGGTTTATTTACTAATATTCATGTTTTGTCCGTTTTGAAGGGTGTTTGAACTCGAATGGTATCAGGTGCATTTTACTGCAACTTTTTGAATCCTGATACGGTCATTCACTAAGCTGCCGAGTTTTGCACAATCGTTTTTTCCGATGTCGATGTGATTCGTAATATCAGGCAGTGTTTTACGGGAGTGATGAGTAAAACACTGCCTGAAAAAACACAAGGAAACCCGGATGGATCTGTGAGATCCGTGCAGGGCTTCATTGTGTACCTTAAAAAGTTCATTAAAGTCTTTAAAATCCTGGAAAAAATTGAGTGGGGTCCCCCCTCCTAATCATAACCAGCCTCGGGCTCTTTGAGCCGATCCTGGTTGAAAAAATATGGGGTAAAAAATTACAGGGGTTCCCCCATATTTAATCAACCAGCACCGGGCTCTGCGCCTGGTCCTGGTTCCAAAAATACGGGGGACAAAAAGCGTAGGGGTCCCCCATATTTCTGAAACCAGCACCGGGCTCCACTAGCTGGGGAGATAATGCCACTTTGTGGTCAGCGGTTGACCGAAAGTAACCTCACCGCTGACCACAAAGTTCCCACCATTGGTTACAATGGAGCGCATAGGCGCTACGTTGTATCACTGCCGTGTGCTGCCTGACAGACACTACAGGAGCACACAGCCAATCAGGAGGGTGCCACGACGTGGCGCTCCCTGATTGGCTGAAGGAACCCTCTTAGACAGGAGTCGGGGGGGTCCTGGCAGTCGGGGAAAGGGGTCCCATGTGAAAACATGGGGCCCCTTTCAGTGCGTGGTCGGGTTTGCGTTTTATTTTTTTGTCAAGTACGTGGATTATATAGAGAACAGAAGAGGACCAATCTACACTGGATTATGTGAGTATAATTTTTCACACAGGTACCCCATGGATTCTACATGGAGAAGAGGACCGACCCTCGTGTGAACATAGGTAAGTATGTATGTTTGGAGGTGTGCATGTATGTAATAAACTTATACTTTCAAGGTGTGTGTCTCCTGTTTTTATTGGGGTATTTTTTTAGTAGTAGTACTACAGGTGCCAGCGGGCCCGGTTTTCCACCGCATGCTGGTACTTGTGGTTCTCCAAGTACCAGCTTGCGGGGGAGGCTTGCTGGGACTTGTAGTACTGCTACTAAAAACAATATTCACATTTTTTAAAAAGGCTATCAGCCCCCCATCCGCCGCCCTTGGATGGGGGGGACAGCCTCGGGCTTCACCCCTGGCCCTTGGGTGGCTGGAGGGGAGGACCCCTTGATTGAAGGGGTCCCCACTCCTCCAGGGTACCCCGGCCAGGGGTAACTAGTTGGGGTTTTAATGGCACGGCCGCAGGGACCGATATCAAAGTGTCCCCCGGCTGTGGCATTATCTCCCCAGCTAGTGGAGCCCGGTGCTGGTTTCAGAAATACGGGGGACCCCTACGCTTTTTGTCCCCCGTATTTTTGGAACCAGGACCAGGCGCAGAGCCCGGTGCTGGTTGATTAAATATGGGGGAACCCCTGTCATTTTCCCCCCAATATTTTTTCAACCAGGATCGGCTCAAAGAGCCCGAGGCTGGTTATGATTAGGAGGGGGGACCCCACACATTTTTTTTTCTGATTTTAAACTAAACAGACCCTTTCCCATAGATAACCATGCACAGATCTCACTGATCCGTGCATGGTTATCCAAACTCGACTGGAAAAAGCAGGTCTATTTTTTTGCTGCTTTTTTAACGATTCGAAAAAAAACAGAGCCGCACTTGAGCACTCAGAAACTAACACCCAAATACGAATGAATAGTGAATGCCCGTATTCTATGAAATAACAGCCGCTTTTGACCGATGGTCTATTCATTCGTATTTCGGGACATTGTCATTCAAACCATTACGAATAGACTAGACACTGCCGAGATTGCTGCTTAGTAAATTCCCGGATTGGGACTTAGAAAAAAAAACACAAATCGACCAAACTCGGATTTTTAGTAAATACTGGCCCTGGTGTGAAAGGGTTGAAGAAAAAAAAATGCAATACTCCAGCACTCCCCTATTTAAACACGTTCACTTACAGATGTCTCTTCCTACATCCTTGCTGCAGTCACGTTAAACAGCCCCTCTAGTCTCGCCATGCCATGGTGTGAATCTACAGCGCCAAGCGTCTTTATGTGCAACATTTTTCCATTTAAATGTGTTTTAGTCGCATCACTATGAGATTAGGACACAAAAGCATTTTATGCTGATTAAAATGATATGCGGCAAGCCTATATTCTGTGTGCGACTGCAGCTGTATCTGCATATGAAATGCTACATTACAGTGTTTTCCTGGAAATCACTGCAATGTAGCACTTCGTGTGCAGATACAGCTGTGGTCGCACACACAATATAGGCATTTTGCATATAATTTTAAACAGCATAAGCTGCTTGTTCGTCCTAGTTCATAGCAATGCGTATGAGATGCATTTTGGGCAAAAAAAGACGCCCAACGTTAGCAGAGCTGCCCGGGAGCTGCCAGCTGACTGACGACAGGCATCTCCTGCTGCATGGTGTATTGCGGCAACATGTATGAGGACACATCTGTATACAATACACACTGAATTTCACAGAAATCCAGGGTACTCTTCCAAACACCAATACAGGATAATCCCCCTTGAAACACTGTGCAATTGTAATACTGTATGTGACTATTTTAAAAGCATAAACAACTCCTTAGTGGCAAATAGGTCACCATTCCATATGCCACACAGATGACAGATAGGGAAGCAGCATGGTTTTCAGGTCCTTCATCAGAAGTGTGACTGCCTATTCCCCCCATTTCCCTTTATATACCTCTCTGTTAATTGGAATCAGCTGTGCCTCCTTTCCAAAAACCATGCCGTCTTCTCAATCTATTAGCTGCGACCAAAGTGACATATGCGGAAACTGAAACAATTATGGGCACTGGTTTGCTTTCCATCTGTATGTTCCAGCACAGACATAGGCGGATATCCAGCACTAAACATCCACAATCAGCGCTTATAATCTCATATAAGTGATAGAGTTATAAATGACCAATTTGACAAGTAGAATGAATTTATGTTATTGTGGCAACCAGGGTTATTCCTGGGCCCGACCTGGGTCATTTGCAGTGTGAAAGGCATGACCAGGATCATTTGACCCAGGTCATGCCTATAAGGCTGCTGGTTGGCAGACTCAGAAGCACTTGGAGATGACTTCATCTCCAAGTTTCCTGTGTGAACATTGAAGAACCAGGAATAACCCGGGTCCCGGCGGCAGTCTGAAAGGTTAAGTACATCCGAAGCCCTGACTCCAACCCGCGTTCAGTATCCCAGGTCAGGCACGGATCAGAGCCAGGGCTTCTTCCTGAAAGGGGTAATATCTTCCATGCAGACTTTGTTTGAGCTTGTTAAAGTTGTACACAGACACATAATTCTATTTATAGAGCACAATTACTAGTACTTTATGCATGTGATATCATGGAAGCAGCTTTGCCTGACATCACACAGTTGGAATGTATAGTAAACAGAGATGACAGCATTTTACCTTGATCAAGTGTCAGCATTACAACAAGCCTAGTTGATTTCTTCCATAACATCACTACTCCTTCCAGATTTATTTACACAGTACAGTTTATCAATCCAGAGTCTCTTAACCATAGTTTTAGACCATGCAAAATGTTCCAGTTATAGGTTATGGACGCATAGAGGTCTATTTATCACAGTCCGCATCTTAGGGTGGCGCCGAAGACGTGGAGTGTCGGAGGTGGCAGAAGCGCTGCAGCTTGGGGTGAGAAACCGCTGCAACCCTTCTGCTGCTAAACTCTGCAATTAGTCAATTAAGGGGGTAGGCTCCCCTCACCACAGTGCCCCACAGGCCTTGTTAATTAAGGGGGTAGGATCCCCTCACTCTATAATGTGAATTTTGGCTCATACCATGTGCTATAATGTGAATTTCGGCTCATAGCGTGTGCTATAATGTGAATTTTGGCTCATAGCGTGTGCTATAATGTGAATTTCAGCTAATACCGTGTGCTATAATGTGAATTTCGGCTCATACGGGGTTCTATAATGTGAATTTCGGCTCAAACCGTGTGCTATAATGTGAAAGGGGCACCAGTACTAGATAGTATAAGGGGACCTACTACACTGAAGGACATGCCCCCTTTTGAGTGACCACGCCCCCTTTTCCAGAGCGAGGCGCGCGCATAATTACAACCTTCACTTTTTCATTACCTCTTCAAAAATTCCACTTTGACCATATACACCCTGACATCCTTATATACAGTGACACCGGTGGTGCGCGCACATACTTTCCTTTTGTTTTTTGTTTGTTTGCTTTGTTTTGTTTTTTTGGGGGGTCGCCATTATTGATCTTGCCCTGGGCTCCAAAAACCCTAGTTAAGCCTCTGGATCCCTATATTGGTTACAGGTACTGCAAATTTAAAGCATGGTTTCAGTACACATTGGTGCTGTGCAAGTACTGACCACATCAAGGATGGAAAAACACTCATGGAGGTAAATTTACTAAGAATTGTGTTTGGCTGAGATTGCATCCTCATGCAAGTTCAGCCTGTTCTTCAATCTTGGAGATTTACTAAATACAAACATGGATGTAAAAAACGATTCTATCTTAAAAACACGGTCGAACACTAAAATAGAATTCAATATACCATTAAACCAACTCGTACTTTCCATAGAAAAGACTAAAACACCCAGATTTACTAAGAATCATGTTTGCAAACACGGAGCAAACTTGGACCAAAATAAGGGGTCTATTTCCTAAGCCTTGGATAGAGATAAAGTAGACGGAGATAAGTCCAAATAACCAAACAGCTCCTCATTGTCATTTTTTAAACCCTGCCTGATTGGCTGGTACTTTATCTCCATCCGAGTCTTAGTAAACAGACCCTTAAGTTTCAAATAGAACTGCCTGTGAGCTGCATTGTCTGCCAAAGGGTATCCGGTCCTTAGGTCAACATCACTTAGGTCGACACTCATTAAGTCGACCACTATTGGTTGACATGCATTAGGTCGCACATGGTCATTAGGTCGAAATGGTCACTAGGTCGACATGGCAAAGGTCGATACATGAAAAAGTCAACATAGGTTTTTCAAATTTGTTTTTCATTTCTTGAACTTTTTCGTACTTTACGATCCACGTGGACTGCGATTGGGAATAGTAACCTGTGCTGAGCGCCGCAGTAGTGGAGTGAGGCACCTTGCCTGAAGCATGGCGAGCGAAGCGAGCCATGCGAGGGGACACGGTGCACTAATTGTGGTTCTCGGTCACTTTACGAAGAGAACGACACCCAAAAACGTTAAAAAAACTCATGTTGACCTTTTTCCAAGTTGACCTTTTCAAAGTTGACCTAATGACCGTGTTGACCTATTTCAGGTGGCGACCTAATCACGATCAACCTAAAGACTGTAGACCTAGTTACTGTCAACCCAATGATCCACACCCCTGCCAAAGCCTGCACAGATCAGTGTGATATGTTCAGTGCTTCTGTGTGATACAGTATAAATAAATAGTTACAAAATAGAAAATAAAATGCTTGGTGGTCAACCCATAAAGTATAACCACAGCCATAATGTCATAACTGGGGGAAACACTATCTCAAAACACGCACCCTCCCATTCCTCCCCCAACTAGTCAGCACAGGCTTTCCCCCGTGACTCTGGGTAGTGGGTGAGAGGTTGATAGTGTAACTAAAAATGTTAATTAAATATTGTCTGTTACAGGGGAACTGCAGGTCCCAGCAAGCCTGCCCCACATGCTCACAGTTGCAGAACCACAAGTGCAAGTATGCCCGGGCAGTAAGGGCCTGCTGGTACCTATAGAACCAACTGTACAGGAAATAAAAAAAGAAGACAGTGCACACACATCAAATATGGTAGAACTTTATTGCATACTCACATTCACACTATTACACTAGATACTCACCTTGTCTATGATGCTGATTGGTCCTCTGCTCTGGAAGTAATCCACTGGTCTTGGCAAAATAAAAAAAATGCAGCTCCAAATCCAAAGGACATAGAGGCACTGTAGCAGTGGCGTAAGTTTATCCCAGTTGCCCGGAGGCAAGAAAAATATTGGTGCCCCCCCCCCCATATATAATCTGTGAGCCAATAAGATGCCGTTTTGAGATCCGAGTAACACTGAGTAAAACCAAACCCGCTCACCTCTAATTCTAACTATATGAAGCTACTACAAAACCGTTGCAACTAGGCAGATCTATGTAAGGGTCCAACCACACGCTACATAGATCTGCTCAGTCACTCACAATGCTTATGTCTCTGACAATTAATTTGCAAGTGTCATATCCAGAATTAGAACCCACAACCTTTTACACTGGTAGCATGCACCTTATTGATGGAGATATCTGCTCTTGCATAGGAAGTATGAGAATTCTAACTATATGAAGTTACGTGTACTTGTCAGAGAAATAACTTCATATAGTGAGAATTCTCATGCTTCCTTTATAGGAGCAAATAGCTTAATCAGTAAGGTGTCTGCTTCCAGTGTATCTATAATAAAGAGGGTGTGATTTGTAATGTGTAGTGACTAGTGTGTAAGTCGGCTACGGAAGAGATACCTGCTGCTGTCAATTAACTTAACTGATTAATGTCGCTGAACACACGGAACAGGAGGAGAGGTGCCCCCCTTCAAAGCAGGAGCCCGGCGGCAGCTGACTCCGTTGCCTCCCAGAGTTCTGCCTCTGCACTGTAGTGTATATGCATGCTGTACATACAGTGCTTCCCCAGAGCCTGAGAGCTGCCCACAGAGGGGATACATTTTAACAAGGAAGCAGCAGAGAGAGCTAATCCAACCGCACCTGAATGACACCCCCCCCTCCCCGTGCTCAATAGTGACATTAAAGGATGTCCACCATTTGTGCGATGTGTATAAATGATGTTTCTTTGAGAGCTTAGGTAAAGTAGAATATCCTCACACAACATGTACAGAAAAAAAAGACTAAAGCAATATTTTCCCTTCAATTAATTTCTTAGGAAAAATACAGAAAGAAAGCAAACAACACATCCATAAAGAAACAGCTGGTATATTCATAGCAAACACATCTGGAATGAACTCACAGTCAAGGAAAATAAAGATAAACAGTAGGGGGCTGTACCTTAAACATTGCAACTATCATTTTAAGCTTTGGAGAATTAACTGGATAGCTAAATGAGCCGTGTCCAGTGGCATATTTATAATGGGTGCACACGGGCCCAGGGGGACCCACACCGCACACCCTGCATCCATTTATTGAATCCTCACCCCTCCGGAGTCCTGCGTTGTTGGCACCATTGTTGCACCAATCAACAGAAAAATGGCACAACGAACATTTTCTCTGCGTTTTGCGCATGCACAGTAGGAAAATTTCTGGGTAAATGGCCGCTCCACAATTTTCCCAGAGACCTGTGCATGCGTACTGGACTTTGGTACAGCGCTAGGGTCTCATAGTGACCCTAGTACTCAGAGTTCCACTGCACTGCCGGCTACAGAGGCGGGGGCCCAGAAGGAGACAACACACAGGCCTCCTCCTCTCTTCAGATGGTCCTGGTCGTGTCATATCTCTTATGTATCCCAATTTAGGTGGAACAGTTCCGATTTGAGGGAGCTGTCCCCCCATTCCACAGAGCAGGATTTTGTCCTGACTTCAGGACAGTTGGGAGGTGTGTGTCGCTGGCGAGTGTCCCTTCAATGGGATTTGCACCAGCAGCAGGAGGCATGTTTTTTGTTTTTTTTTGTTTAGGGGGTTGGATGACCCAGTGCGTCTGGAGCATGGCCACACCCAAATGAAGTGGCCACACCCCTTTCTTAATTAAAAATGACTTTCAGGAAAGTTGGAAAGTACGCATACGGTATGTAACAGTGATGGTACATTATTAATCAGCTACAATAGTATGATTTACAAATATTAATTGTAAACTGATAGCAGGGGCGTATCTACCTATTGGCCAGGATGGCACTCGCCAGGGGCGCCAGGCAAGGAGGGGGCGCCATCCGGCAGTGCCATCCATGGCCAGGGGGTAGAATCCAGTAGTACTGTCAGACTTGGTGACTGTCTGTTAGTGTCAGGTGGCAGCGCACCACACCTCGCTTATAATCAGACTCAACATAAACTACAGCTCCCAGCAGTCCTTGTTGTCAGGAGCTCCTGGCAGTAAGGGCGGCTAGGAGCTGTAGTTTACTTTGGGTCTGATTGATCACTAGTGTGGAGCTGTGCCGCTTGACACTGGCGCCTGCAGTGACAGACAGTCACCAGGTAAAGTCAGAGCCGGATTATGGGGTGGGGGTGGGGGGTTGAGGCACAGGACTGCACTGCCCTGTATTGCGCTAGGGCAGTGGACAGAGTGGAAGCATGGGGGTGGGGCTACATGGTACTCACTGCCAAGCAGCCCAGCAGCATGGAGGAGATGGAGAGAGGACAACGAGCTACTAAAGTACATGCAGTCAGCGTACCCTGTCTGTAATGTGGGGGGACACTATATAGTCTGTCTGTATGTGTGTCTGTGACTGAATTTATGTATGTGTGTGACTATGTGTGTGTATAAGTATCTACTGTATTTATGTGTGTATTAGTGTGTGACTATGTATGTGAATAAGTGTATAATTATGTATGTATGTATGTGACTGTATTTGTATATACTGCATGTGTGACTGTACTGTATATCATATGTATGTGTGTGACTATGTATGTAAGTGTATATGTGTGTACCTATGGACAGGATCAGATATACTAATGGCAAACGTGGTTTGACCGCATCCACATATAAAATTATAAATATATTTATTAGCACTGGTCCACATTTCCATTTTCTATTTGCATTCCTCATATGCCCTTTATAGACTGTGTTTCATACTTGCCTACTCTCCCGGAATGGCCGGGAGGCTCCCGAAAATCGGGTGACCCTCCCGGCCCCCCGGAAGAGCAGGCAAGTCTCTCGATTCGTGGGGACCCCCCTGCCCGTCCGCCCACTTAGTGTGTAAAGTGGGCGGTCCGGGCAGTTGATGACGCGATTCTTGCTGAATCGCGTCATCATAGCCACGCCCCCTGCAGTGTAATGCCGGTGATCGCGGCATTACAGAGCGGGGGTGTGGCTTAAAAGAGGCATCGTCATGACCCCACCCTTGCTCCGCCCCGTCCCGCCTCCGGCCCACCCCCTCCACGACGTCACAGCCTCCCCTGCCCGCCCTTTGCGCTGACCTGGCTGCTCTCTCCCGCAGAGAGCAGCCAGAATGTAGGTAAGTCTGCTGTGTTTTCTATAGGAGTACGACTGTGTGGCGTAATGTGAATAAGATACACTACTGTGCGTTGTAATGTGAGTAATACACACTACTGTGCTGTGTAATTTGATACTGTGTGGCATACAGTAATTTGAATTGGAAGTACTGTTGTGTGGCCATGCCCCTTCCCCACAAGGCCACATTCCTTTTTTGACACGTCTTCGTTATTTCATATATGTGTATGTGTGTGTGCGTGTGTGTGTGTGGAGGGGGGGGGGGTGCACCAGCCCATGACTTTGCCAGGGGCGCTCAGACCTCTAGATACACCCCTGACTGATAGCCAAATAATTTTCCTTTCCAGTATATAGATCATGCACTATTTAATCTTGTCAAATCAGTTAATTAGTCAGTGCTGCTTCAAACCTAGGGACTATCAGTCACAGTCACTGAAAGGGGCTGCAGCACATAATTAAATTCAGAATCTAACATTAATACATGTAAATAGCAGAGATGGCCCAACAGTTACAATATTTTAATCAATCCTACTGCAAATGATAATAAGTTTATGGATGTTGGAGAATTAGTATTGAAACAAAAATGTACTGTTATCATCAATCATTTTGATGTTGTTCATGTTGTAATGCTGCAGTAGTATTAAGCTCACAAAACACATAAACTTGCACTTAGGAACCAGTGAGTACAGATTCACCAAATCCCTGTTCTTACTTGATAAATTCAAATACACACTGAATTAAACTATTAGACAGAGCACAATTCACCAGAGACAGATCTGACTGACAGAAGCATTCTTCTGTTTTCTCAGAATAAGGCCAGGAGATTAAACCCTTAATTTTGTGCTACAAACTGAAAAGAGCTATCATTTACACACACCTCTGCCTGGCTGAGAATCTGTCCACAGAGTAAGAGCCAATCATTTTACTCAGCAATCGTAAAGAAAACTAAAGGGAATGAGAGTGCCTTTGCTTTATTTTATTCAGAGCCGCAATTAGACTTTGTGGATTTCTCCCCCCCCCCCCCATTGTTCCAATAGGGACATAATGCACATGCCTAGTGGGAAAGGGGCATGACAAGATTGATATTATACACATATATTTACAGAACACTGCAAGAAAATGGACACAAATCCTCTTTATACAAATTGTGTGCACTTAACATGAGAGCTTACTGTTATTTAGTTACAGTAACCTGTATTAAACAACACATTTCAGTATACAGTCATACCCAGGATTCAAACCTATGACCTATTGCATTCCAGTCAAACACCCTACTCATTGGTCTATTTGATCCTGCATGGAAACTATGAGATTCCTAACAATATGAACCTACTTGTACACTGCAAAAAATAATCAGCATTGTAATTGAGCAGATCCATACATCCAATCCCTTGCAGCCACACACTACATGGATTTGCTCAGCTGCAATGCTGATAAGTTTTTCACAAAGCACAAGAGGTAAGCTTTAAATAGCTGGAATTCTCAATCTAAAAATTCTCTAGATTTCTATGCAAGGGCAGATAGCTCAATGAATAGATTGTCTGACTGCAATGCCACAGGCAGTGGGTTTGAAACCTGGGTATGTCAGCATCTTGAAATGTAATAAAGGACAGTGTGATTGAATAAGAGCTATTAAGTTAGGTTCATGAATGTTGTATAGGAATTAGCGACGGAAGGGGTCAGGGTAGGAGACAGTGGCTGTCAGGAGATGCTGGGCTTCAAAAAGGGAGGAAGCTGCAAGTGAAAGTAATTAAAACAAATAATTGATAAGTGCTGGCAACAGGTCCCACTACCTGGCAGCGCTATGTGCGGTGCCCCCTCCGCACACACCTAGTTATGGCCCTGATTTTATTCACTCACATCCCTTAGTAGTAGTTGACGATACCAAAGCAAGAAGAAACTAGAGATGTGCACCGGAAATTTTTCGGGTTTTGTGTTTTGGTTTTGGATTCGGTTCCGCGGCCGTGTTTTGGATTCGGACGCGTTTTGGCAAAACCTCCCTGAAAATTTTTTGTCGGATTCGAGTGTGTTTTGGTTTCGGGTGTTTTTTTTCAAAACCCCCTCAAAAACAGCTTAAATCATAGAATTTGGGGGTCATTTTGATCCCAAAGTATTATTAACCTCAATAACCATAATTTCCACTCATTTTCAGTCTATTCTGAACACCTCACACCTCACAATATTATTTTTAGTCCTAAAATTTGCACCGAGGTCGCTGGATGAATAAGCTAAGTGACCCAAGTGGCCGGCACAAACACCTGGCCCATCTAGGAGTGGCACTGCAGTGTCAGACAGGATGGCACTTAAAAAAATTAGCCCCAAACATGACATGATGCAGAGATAAATAAAATAAAAAGAGGTGCAAGATGGAATTGTCCTTGGGCCCTCCCACCCACCCTTATGTTGTATAAACAGGACATGTACACTTTAACAAACCCATCATTTCAGCCACAGGGTCTGCCACACGACTGTGGCTGAAATGACTGGTTGGTTTGGGCCCCCACCAAAAAAGAAGCAATCAATCTTTCCTTGCACAAACTGGCTCTACAGAGGCAAGATGTCCACCCCCTCCTCATCGTCCGATTCCTCACCCCTTTCACTGTGTACATCCTCCTCACAGAGTATTAATTCGTCCCCACTGGAATCCACCATCTCAGGTCCCTGTGTACTTTCTGGAGGCAATTGCTGGTAAATGTCTCCACGGAGGAATTGATTATAATTCATTTTGATGAACATCATCTTCTCCACATTTTCTGGAAGTAACCTTGTACGCCGATTGCTGACAAGGTGACCGGCTGCACTAAACACTCTTTCGGAGTACACACTGGAGGGGGGGCTGGAGGGGGGGGCAGCTTAGGTAAAATAAAGCCAGTTTGTGCAAGGGCCTCCAAATTGCCTCTTTTTCCTGCCAGTATACGTACGGACTGTCTGACGGGCCTACTTGGATGCGGTCACTCATATAATCCTCCACCATTCTTTCAATGGTGACAGAATCATATGCAGTGACAGTAAACGACATGTCAGTAATAGTTGGCAGGTCCTTCAGTCCAGACCAGATGTCAGCACTCGCTCCAGACTGCCCTGCATCACCGCCAGCGGGTGGGCTCGGAATTCTTAGCCTTTTCCTCGCAGCCCCAGTTGCGGGAGAATGTGAAGGAGGAGCTGTTGACGGTTCACGTTCCGCTTGACTTGACAAGTGTCTCACCAGCAGGTCTTTGCACCTCTGCACACTTGTGTCTGCCGGAAAGAGAGATACAACGTAGGCTTTAAACCTAGGATTGAGCACGGTGGCCAAAATGTAGTGTTCTGATTTCAACAGATTGACCACCCGTGAATCCTGGTTAAGCGAATTAAGGGCTCCATCCACAAGTCCCACATGCCTAGCGGAATCGCTCCGTTTTAGCTCCTCCTCCAATCTCTCCAGCTACTTCTGCAAAAGCCTGATGAGGGGAATGACCTGACTCAGGCTGGCAGTGTCTGAACTGACTTCACGTGTGGCAAGTTCAAAGGGTTGCAGAACCTTGCACAATGTTGAGATCATTCTCCACTGCGCTTGAGTCAGGTGCATTCCCCCTCCTTTGCCTATATCGTAGGCAGATGTATAGACTTGAATGGCCTTTTGCTGCTCCTCCATCCTCTGAAGCATATAGAGGGTTGAATTCCACCTCGTTACCACCTCTTGCTTCAGATGATGGCGGGGCAGGTTCAGGAGTGTTTGCTGGTGCTCCAGTCTTCGGCACGCGGTGGCTGAATGCCGAAAGTGGCCCGCAATTCTTCGGGCCACCGACAGCATCTCTTGCACGCCCCTGTCGTTTTTAAAAAAATTCTGCACCACCAAATTCAATGTATGTGCAAAACATGGGACATGCTGGAATTTGCCCACCTGTAATGCACGCACAATATTGTCCGATGCCACAAATCCCCAAGAGAGTCCAATTGGGGTAAGCCATTCTGCGATGATGTTCCTCAGTTTCCGTAAGAGGTTGTCAGCTCTGTGCCACTTATGGAAAGCG
Organism: Pseudophryne corroboree; assembly: GCF_028390025.1. NCBI lineage: Eukaryota > Metazoa > Chordata > Amphibia > Anura > Myobatrachidae > Pseudophryne > Pseudophryne corroboree. Next base: position 836,756,066 of record NC_086444.1, read on the forward strand.
GTGATACAAAGCGTAGCCTGCCTAGGAACGAGTTGGCGTTTGCGAGATGCTGCTACTGGTGCCGCCGCTGCTGTTCTTGCTGCGGGAGGCAATACATCTACCCAGTGGGCTGTCACAGTCATATAGTCCTGAGTCTGCCCTGCTCCACCTGTCCGTGGTTAAGTGGACATTGGGTACAACTGCATTTTTTAGGACACTGGTGACTCTTTTTCTGACGTCTGTGTACATTCTCGGTATCGCCTGCCTAGAGAAGTGGAACCTAGATGGTATTTGGTACCGGGGACACAGTACCTCAAGCAATTCTCTAATTCCCTGTGAATTAACGGTGGATACCGGACACACGTTTAACACCAACACAGCTGCCAAGACCTGAGTAATCCGCTTTGCAGCAGGATGACTGCTGTGATATTTCATCTTCCTCGCAAAGGACTGTTGGACAGTCAATTGCTTACTGGAAGTAGTACAAGTGGTCTTCCGACTCCTCCTCTGGGATAACGATCGACTCCCAGCAGCAACAACAGCAGCGCCAGCAGCAGTAGGCGTTACACTCAAGGATCCATCGAAGGAATCCCAGTTAGGAGAGGACTCATCAGACTTGCCAGTGACATGGCCTGCAGGACTATTGGCGTTCCTGTCTAAGGAGGAAATTGACACTGAGGGAGTTGGTGGTGTGGTTTGCAGGAGCTTGGGTACAAGAGGAAGGGATTTAGTTGTCAGTGGACTGCTTCCGCTGTCACCCAAAGTTTTTGAACTTGTCAATGACTTCTGATGAATGCGCTCCAGGTGACGTATAAGGGAGGATGTTCCTAGGTGGTTAACGTCCTTACCCCTACTTATTACAGCTTGACAAAGGCAACACACGGCTTGACACCTGTTGTCCGCATTTCTGTTAAAATAATTCCACACCGAAGAGGTGATTTTTTTTGTAATTTGACCAGGCATGTCAATGGCCATATTCATCCCACGGACAACAGGTGTCTCCCCGGGTGCCTGACTTAAACAAACCACCTCACCATCAGAATCCTCCTTGTCAATTTCCTCCTCAGCGCCAGCAACACCCATATCCTTATCCTGGTGTACTTCAACAGTGACATCTTCAATTTGACTATCAGGAACTGGACTGTGGGTGCTCCTTCCAGCACTTGCAGGGGGCGTGCAAATGGTGGAAGGCGCCACCTCTTCCCGTCCAGTGTTGGGAAGGTCAGGCATCTCAACCGACACAATTGGACTCTCCTTGGGGATTTGTGATTTAGAAGAACACACACACAGTTCTTTGCTGTGCTTTTGCCATCTTAACTCTTTTCAGTTTTCTAGCGGGAGGATGAGTGCTTCCATCCTCATGTGAAGCTGAACCACTAGCCTGAACATAGGCCAGGGCCTCAGCCGTTCCTTGCCACTCCGTATAGTAAATGGCAAATTGGCAAGTTTACGCTTCTCCTCAGACGCTTTTAATTTAGATTTTTGGGTCATTTTACTGAAATTTAGTTTTTTGGATTTTACATGCTCTCTACTATGACATTGGGTATCGGCCTTGGCAGACGACGTTGATGGCATTTCATCGTCTCGGCCATGACTAGTGGCAGCAGCTTCATCACGAGGTGGAAGTGGATCTTGATCTTTCCCTATTTTACACTCCACATTTTTGTTCTCCATTTTTTAATGTGTGAAATCATATGCCAGTAATATATCAATAGCAATGGCCTACTGTACTGTACTATATATGTATACTGTTGGTCACCAAAATGCTGCACTGTAATACTATATATACTGCTCACAAAAATGCTGTACAGATATGGAATGGATACTTGCAGTGACACAGAGCTGCAAGATACAGCAATGGCCTACTGTACACTAGAGATGAGCGGGTTCGGTTTCTCTGAATCCGAACCCGCCAGAACTTCATGTTTTTTTTCACGGGTCCGAGCGACTCGGATCTTCCCGCCTTGCTCGGTTAACCCGAGCGCGCCCGAACGTCATCATGATGCTGTCGGATTCTCGCGAGGCTCGGATTCTATCGCGAGACTCGGATTCTATATAAGGAGCCGCGCGTCGCCGCCATTTTCACACGTGCATTGAGATTGATAGGGAGAGGACGTGGCTGGCGTCCTCTCCGTTTAGAATAGATTAGAGAGACACTTGATTTACTAATTTTGGGGAGCATTAGGAGTACTCAGTACAGTGCAGAGTTTTGCTGATAGTGACCACCAGTTTTATTTATAATCCGTTCTCTGCCTGAAAAAAGCGATACACAGCACACAGTGACTCAGTCACATACCATATCTGTGTGCACTGCTCAGGCTCAGGCCAGTGTGCTGCATCATCTATTATCTATATATAATATTATATATATCTGTCTGACTGCTCAGCTCACACAGCTTATAATTGTGGGGGAGACTGGGGAGCACTACTGCAGTGCCAGTTATAGGTTATAGCAGGAGCCAGGAGTACATAATATATTATATAGTGAGTGACCACCAGACACACAGTGCAGTTTATTTAATATATCCGTTCTCTGCCTGAAAAAAGCGATACACACAGTGACTCAGTCAGTCACATACCATATCTGTGTGCACTGCTCAGGCTCAGGGCAGTGTGCTGCATCATCTATATATATTATATATCTGTCTGACTGCTCAGCTCACACAGCTTATAATTGTGGGGGAGACTGGGGAGCACTACTGCAGTGCCAGTTATAGGTTATAGCAGGAGCCAGGAGTACATAATATTATATTAAAATTAAACAGTGCACACTTTTGCTGCAGGAGTGCCACTGCCAGTGTGACTAGTGACCAGTGACCTGACTGACCACCAGTATATATAATATTAGTAGTATACTATCTCTTTATCAACCAGTCTATATTAGCAGCAGACACAGTACAGTGCGGTAGTTCACGGCTGTGGCTACCTCTGTGTCGGCACTCGGCAGCCCGTCCATAATTGTATATACCACCTAACCGTGGTTTTTTTTTCTTTCTTTATACATACATACTAGTTACGAGTATACTATCTCTTTATCAACCAGTCTATATATTAGCAGCAGACACAGTACAGTGCGGTAGTTCACGGCTGTGGCTACCTCTGTGTCGGCACTCGGCAGCCCGTCCATAATTGTATATACCACCTAACGGTGGTTTTTTTTTCTTTCTTTATACATACATACTAGTTACGAGTATACTATCTCTTTATCAACCAGTCTATATATTAGCAGCAGACACAGTACAGTGCGGTAGTTCACGGCTGTGGCTACCTCTGTGTAGGCACTCGGCAGCCCGTCCATAATTGTATATACCACCTAACCGTGGTTTTTTTTTCTTTCTTTATACATACATACTAGTTACGAGTATACTATCTCTTTATCAACCAGTCTATATATTAGCAGCAGACACAGTACAGTGCGGTAGTTCACGGCTGTGGCTACCTCTGTGTCGGCACTCGGCAGCCCGTCCATAATTGTATATACCACCTAACCGTGGTTTTTTTTTCTTTCTTTATACATACATACTAGTTACGAGTATACTATCTCTTTATCAACCAGTCTATATATTAGCAGCAGACACAGTACAGTGCGGTAGTTCACGGCTGTGGCTACCTCTGTGTCGGCACTCGGCAGCCCGTCCATAATTGTATATACCACCTAACCGTGGTTTTTTTTTCTTTCTTTATACATACATACTAGTTACGAGTATACTATCTCTTTATCAACCAGTCTATATATTAGCAGCAGACACAGTACAGTGCGGTAGTTCACGGCTGTGGCTACCTCTGTGTCGGCACTCGGCAGCCCGTCCATAATTGTATATACCACCTAACCGTGGTTTTTTTTTCTTTCTTTATACATACATACTAGTTACGAGTATACTATCTCTTTATCAACCAGTCTATATATTAGCAGCAGACACAGTACAGTGCGGTAGTTCACGGCTGTGGCTACCTCTGTGTCGGCACTCGGCAGCCCGTCCATAATTGTATATACCACCTAACCGTGGTTTTTTTTTCTTTCTTTATACATACATACTAGTTACGAGTATACTATCTCTTTATCAACCAGTCTATATATTAGCAGCAGACACAGTACAGTGCGGTAGTTCACGGCTGTGGCTACCTCTGTGTCGGCACTCGGCAGCCCGTCCATAATTGTATATACCACCTAACCGTGGTTTTTTTTTCTTTCTTTATACATACATACTAGTTACGAGTATACTATCTCTTTATCAACCAGTCTATATATTAGCAGCAGACACAGTACAGTGCGGTAGTTCACGGCTGTGGCTACCTCTGTGTCGGCACTCGGCAGCCCGTCCATAATTGTATACTAGTATCCAATCCATCCATCTCCATTGTTTACCTGAGGTGCCTTTTAGTTGTGCCTATTAAAATATGGAGAACAAAAATGTTGAGGTTCCAAAATTAGGGAAAGATCAAGATCCACTTCCACCTCGTGCTGAAGCTGCTGCCACTAGTCATGGCCGAGACGATGAAATGCCAGCAACGTCGTCTGCCAAGGCCGATGCCCAATGGCATAGTACAGAGCATGTCAAAACCAAAACACCAAATATCAGTAAAAAAAGGACTCCAAAACCTAAAATAAAATTGTCGGAGGAGAAGCGTAAACTTGCCAATATGCCATTTACCACACGGAGTGGCAAGGAACGGCTGAGGCCCTGGCCTATGTTCATGGCTAGTGGTTCAGCTTCACATGAGGATGGAAGCACTCAGCCTCTCGCTAGAAAACTGAAAAGACTCAAGCTGGCAAAAGCACCGCAAAGAACTGTGCGTTCTTTGAAATCCCAAATCCACAAGGAGAGTCCAATTGTGTCGGTTGCGATGCCTGACCTTCCCAACACTGGACGTGAAGAGCATGCGCCTTCCACCATTTGCACGCCCCCTGCAAGTGCTGGAAGGAGCACCCGCAGTCCAGTTCCTGATAGTCAGATTGAAGATGTCAGTGTTGAAGTACACCAGGATGAGGAGGATATGGGTGTTGCTGGCGCTGGGGAGGAAATTGACCAGGAGGATTCTGATGGTGAGGTGGTTTGTTTAAGTCAGGCACCCGGGGAGACACCTGTTGTCCGTGGGAGGAATATGGCCGTTGACATGCCAGGTGAAAATACCAAAAAAATCAGCTCTTCGGTGTGGAGGTATTTCACCAGAAATGCGGACAACAGGTGTCAAGCCATGTGTTCCCTTTGTCAAGCTGTAATAAATAGGGGTAAGGACGTTAACCACCTCGGAACATCCTCCCTTATACGTCACCTGCAGCGCATTCATAATAAGTCAGTGACAAGTTCAAAAACTTTGGGTGACAGCGGAAGCAGTCCACTGACCAGTAAATCCCTTCCTCTTGTAACCAAGCTCACGCAAACCACCCCACCAACTCCCTCAGTGTCAATTTCCTCCTTCCCCAGGAATGCCAATAGTCCTGCAGGCCATGTCACTGGCAATTCTGACGAGTCCTCTCCTGCCTGGGATTCCTCCGATGCATCCTTGCGTGTAACGCCTACTGCTGCTGGCGCTGCTGTTGTTGCCGTTGGGAGTCGATGGTCATCCCAGAGGGGAAGTCGTAAGCCCACTTGTACTACTTCCAGTAAGCAATTGACTGTTCAACAGTCCTTTGCGAGGAAGATGAAATATCACAGCAGTCATCCTACTGCAAAGCGGATAACTGAGTCCTTGACAACTATGTTGGTGTTAGACGTGCGTCCGGTATCCGCCGTTAGTTCACAGGGAACTAGACAATTTATTGAGGCAGTGTGCCCCCGTTACCAAATACCATCTAGGTTCCACTTCTCTAGGCAGGCGATACCGAGAATGTACACGGACGTCAGAAAAAGACTCACCAGTGTCCTAAAAAATGCAGTTGTACCCAATGTCCACTTAACCACGGACATGTGGACAAGTGGAGCAGGGCAGGGTCAGGACTATATGACTGTGACAGCCCACTGGGTAGATGTATGGACTCCCGCCGCAAGAACAGCAGCGGCGGCACCAGTAGCAGCATCTCGCAAACGCCAACTCTTTCCTAGGCAGGCTACGCTTTGTATCACCGCTTTCCAGAATACGCACACAGCTGAAAACCTCTTACGGCAACTGAGGAAGATCATCGCGGAATGGCTTACCCCAATTGGACTCTCCTGTGGATTTGTGGCATCGGACAACGCCAGCAATATTGTGTGTGCATTAAATATGGGCAAATTCCAGCACGTCCCATGTTTTGCACATACCTTGAATTTGGTGGTGCAGAATTTTTTAAAAAACGACAGGGGCGTGCAAGAGATGCTGTCGGTGGCCAGAAGAATTGCGGGACACTTTCGGCGTACAGGCACCACGTACAGAAGACTGGAGCACCACCAAAAACTACTGAACCTGCCCTGCCATCATCTGAAGCAAGAAGTGGTAACGAGGTGGAATTCAACCCTCTATATGCTTCAGAGGTTGGAGGAGCAGCAAAAGGCCATTCAAGCCTATACAATTGAGCACGATATAGTAGGTGGAATGCACCTGTCTCAAGTGCAGTGGAGAATGATTTCAACGTTGTGCAAGGTTCTGATGCCCTTTGAACTTGCCACACGTGAAGTCAGTTCAGACACTGCCAGCCTGAGTCAGGTCATTCCCCTCATCAGGCTTTTGCAGAAGAAGCTGGAGGCATTGAAGAAGGAGCTAAAAGGGAGCGATTCCGCTAGGCATGTGGGACTTGTGGATGCAGCCCTTAATTCGCTTAACAAGGATTCACGGGTGGTCAATCTGTTGAAATCAGAGCACTACATTTTGGCCACCGTGCTCGATCCTAGATTTAAAGCCTACCTTGGATCTCTCTTTCCGGCAGACACAGGTCTGCTGGGGTTGAAAGACCTGCTGGTGACAAAATTGTCAAGTCAAGCGGAACGCGACCTGTCAACATCTCCTCCTTCACATTCTCCCGCAACTGGGGGTGCGAGGAAAAGGCTCAGAATTCCGAGCCCACCCGCTGGCGGTGATGCAGGGCAGTCTGGAGCGACTGCTGATGCTGACATCTGGTCCGGACTGAAGGACCTGACAACGATTACGGACATGTCGTCTACTGTCACTGCATATGATTCTCTCATCATTGATAGAATGGTGGAGGATTATATGAGTGACCGCATCCAAGTAGGCACGTCACACAGTCCGTACTTATACTGGCAGGAAAAAGAGGCAATTTGGAGGCCCTTGCACAAACTGGCTTTATTCTACCTAAGTTGCCCTCCCACAAGTGTGTACTCCGAAAGAGTGTTTAGTGCCGCCGCTCACCTTGTCAGCAATCGGCGTACGAGGTTACATCCAGAAAATGTGGAGAAGATGATGTTCATTAAAATGAATTATAATCAATTCCTCCGCGGAGACATTGACCAGCAGCAATTGCCTCCACAAAGTACACAGGGAGCTGAGATGGTGGATTCCAGTGGGGACGAATTGATAATCTGTGAGGAGGGGGATGTACACGGTGATATATCGGAGGGTGAAGATGAGGTGGACATCTTGCCTCTGTAGAGCCAGTTTGTGCAAGGAGAGATTAATTGCTTCTTTTTTGGGGGGGTCCAAACTAACCCGTCATATCAGTCACAGTCGTGTGGCAGACCCTGTCACTGAAATGATGGGTTGGTTAAAGTGTGCATGTCCTGTTTTGTTTATACAACATAAGGGTGGGTGGGAGGGCCCAAGGACAATTCCATCTTGCACCTCTTTTTTCTTTTCTTTTTCTTTGCATCATGTGCTGATTGGGGAGGGTTTTTTGGAAGGGACATCCTGCGTGACACTGCAGTGCCACTCCTAGATGGGCCCGGTGTTTGTGTCGGCCACTAGGGTCGCTAATCTTACTCACACAGTCAGCTACCTCATTGCGCCTCTTTTTTTCTTTGCGTCATGTGCTGTTTGGGGAGGGTTTTTTGGAAGGGACATCCTGCGTGACACTGCAGTGCCACTCCTAGATGGGCCCGGTGTTTGTGTCGGCCACTAGGGTCGCTAATCTTACTCACACAGCTACCTCATTGCGCCTCTTTTTTTCTTTGCGTCATGTGCTGTTTGGGGAGGGTTTTTTGGAAGGGACATCCTGCGTGACACTGCAGTGCCACTCCTAGATGGGCCCGGTGTTTGTGTCGGCCACTAGGGTCGCTAATCTTACTCACACAGCTACCTCATTGCGCCTCTTTTTTTCTTTGCGTCATGTGCTGTTTGGGGAGGGTTTTTTGGAAGGGACATCCTGCGTGACACTGCAGTGCCACTCCTAGATGGGCCCGGTGTTTGTGTCGGCCACTAGGGTCGCTTATCTTACTCACACAGCGACCTCGGTGCAAATTTTAGGACTAAAAATAATATTGTGAGGTGTGAGGTATTCAGAATAGACTGAAAATGAGTGTAAATTATGGTTTTTGAGGTTAATAATACTTTGGGATCAAAATGACCCCCAAATTCTATGATTTAAGCTGTTTTTTAGTGTTTTTTGAAAAAAACACCCGAATCCAAAACACACCCGAATCCGACAAAAAAAATTCGGTGAGGTTTTGCCAAAACGCGTTCGAACCCAAAACACGGCCGCGGAACCGAACCCAAAACCAAAACACAAAACCCGAAAAATTTCAGGCGCTCATCTCTACTGTACACAACTATATACTGTTAGGTTACCAAAATGCTGCACTGTAATACTATATATACTGCTCACAAAAATGCAGCACAGATATGGAATGGATACTTGCAGTGACACAGAGCTGCAAGATACAGCAATGGCCTACTGTACACAACTATATACTGTTGGGTCACCAAAATGCTGCACTGTAATACTATATATACTGCTCACAAAAATGCAGCACAGATATGGAATGGATACTTGCAGTGACACAGACCTGCAAGATACAGCAATGGCCTACTGTACACAACTATATACTGTTGGGTCACCAAAATGCTGCACTGTAATACTATATATACTGCTCACAAAATTGCAGCACAGATATGGAATGGATACTTGCAGTGACACAGAGCGGCAAGATACAGCAATGGCCTACTGTACACAACTATATACTGTTGGGTCACCAAAATGCTGCACTGTAATACTATATATACTGCTCACAAAAATGCAGCACATATATGGAATGGATACTTGCAGTGACACAGAGCTGCAAGATACAGCAATGGCCTACTGTACACAACTATATACTGTTTTTCACCAAAATGCTGCACTGTAATACTATATATACTGCTCACAAAAATGCTGCACAGATATGGAATGGATACTTGCAGTGACACAGAGCCGCAAGATACAGCAATGGCCTACTGTACTGTACTACTGTAAGTATAATTATATACTGGTGGTCCCCAGTCCCCACAGTAAAGCACACTGAGCACAGATATTTGCAGCACACTGAGCACAGATATGGAGCGTTTTCAGGAAGAGAACGTAGATATTTTCAGCACACTGTGCACAGATATTTGCAGCACACTGAGCACAGATTACGGAGCTTTTCAGGGAGAGAATGCAGCCACGTCCTCTCCGTTCAATCTCCAATGCACGAGTGAAAATGGCGGCGACGCGCGGCTCTTTATTTAGAATACGAATCTCGCGAGAATCCGACAGCGGGATGATGACGTTCGGCTGCGTTCAGGTTAACCGAGCAAGGCGGGAAGAAGTTCGGGGGGGTTCGGATCTCGGAGAACCGAACCCGCTCATTACTAGAAGAAACCCCCCCAAATATGTATTAACAGCATTTATTGTGACGTTTGTGATTTGCTTCAAGATGCTACACAGAGCCTGTATCACCCCCATCACCACAAAGCTACATGTCCCATGTGCGCACGTGGGGTTAAATTAAAAGGCAACAAAAATAAATATGTGGGGCATTATTGAACTGGGGCATGGAGAGCTAGATATTCCAACCCACTAAAATAATTCCACTAATAAATGTACAATTTTGTGTGTACTAAATAAATATACACAATATGAAAAAGGGGAACCTCTGAAGAAATTGATCCTGTCTGGGCAACAGCGTCTTTAGTCGATATTCAATATTCATGTAGAGATCACATGTTCCACAAGATGCCTACTTGTATATAACCAATGTCATCATCATACAACAGAGGTTCAATCAGACTCATGCCACCTGTGTCACTTCCTGCCCCATATCCCCTACAGCCTCCTGGACTGTCTTTCCAGCCTCCTGCCCCATTACTCCTTCCTCCTGCCCAGCCCTGTCTCTCCAGCCTCCTGCCCCCAGAGTGTATCCAGTCCCTGCCTCCAATTCAACTCATGCCACACAATAGTGCCCCTTCGTCACATTACACCAAACAGCAGTGTCCCTTACTCACATTATGCCAGACAGTAGAGCTCACTCATGTTTTGCCACACAGAGCCCATTCATGTTATGATACACAGTAATAATGCCCCTTAAACAGTAGGCCACACACAGTAATGCCCCTGACACATTAGTCCACACACAGTAATGACCCCTATACATCAGTCTCTCTCTCTCTCTCTCTCTCTCTCTATATATATATACTGTATATAGGCCATATACAACTATATGTGTGCTATATACATAACTGGTAATAAATACATAATTATGGTTTGTTGAAAAAAGAAGCTCATGCCTAAGGTGGCAGAAGTTCTCTTTATTTCATATATTAATATATCATTATTTACATGTCACACACATTTAAAACATTTTAAAAATGATCTAAAATGTGGTTATGTGTGCGGCTCCATGGAGTGCTATGAGCATAGTTTATGTATCTCTGTGTATGTGAGACACTGTGGGGTATATTTACTAAAGTGCAGGTTTTAGAAGCGGAGATGTTGCCCGTAGCAACCAATCAGATTCTACTTATCATTTATTTAACACCTTCTAGAACAGAGATTTTCAACCTTTTACAACTCGCGGCACACTGAACAAGATTTAAATATTACCAAGGCACATTCAAATATAATGGTGATGCATGGTGCAGTTGCGTGTCCTAGTCATAGTTGCCTACCCTCCCGCATTTTGCAGGAGACTCCCTGAAACAGTAGCAATCTCCCTGACTCCCTGAAAAGTCCAGCAATCTCCCTAATTGCACCTTACCCCCATTAAGTAGCTGTTACATTCTTGGGGAAAAAACAAATCAGAGATGCATACATTGAAATGGGATCATCCGTGCCATGTCCCTGTATAGGTGATAAGGCACAATGATCTCTATGGCTACATGCATTTTAAATAAAGTTTCTCGTGACCACTTACAGTATATGGAACCTCTAGTAAAACACAATACATAAGCAAATACTGAAAAATATCAGTGTCTATTCTTCAACAAGTAGATCTTTCAAACTTTAAGGGCTCACTCACCTTTGGATGTAATTCATTTTCATGACACACGTCCGCCCTGTTAGGTGTTAAGCCCCATACACACTAGACGAGAAAGTAAAAGATCTTGCTCAGAAGGGCCAAAGTGAGCGAGATCTTTTACAATCTCGTCCAGTGTGTACACTCAATGTCGTTAACGATGCGTGCTCCCACGCATCGTTAATGACCCCCTCCCTCATCTGTACAGATGAGGGAGGTCCTCATTAACGACAGCCATGCTGGGTACCTACAGCCCCGGGGTGCCAGGGATAGCTCTGGGTTTTAAGCCCTGGCCTAAGGTTTGTGGAAAGGTTACCCCCTTCTACCCTGGCCAAGGCTAACTAGTTGGATGGGGGTAATGCTACAGCTGCAGGGACCAATATAAGCTGTGGTATTACCTCCCTGACTAGTGGGCCCGGTTTCAATAAGATGGGAGACCTCCTACGTCTTTGTTCTCCCAGATTTTTTTTTTTTTACCAGGACCAGCCTAAGAGCTGGGTGCTGGATGGAGGTGGGGGGCTGGGGTGGGGGGACGACACACTTCAGGTTTTTGTAACTCATTCTTAACGTGTACAGTCAGAAGCATGCACAGATCTCATTGATCTGTGCATGCTTCAATCAAACTCGCACCTAGTAATGAAATTCGCATGACAAGATGCTAGTTTTTAAATAGGGTAAAAACTCACACATACTCGCACATTGTAATAGCTTTGGTCTTAAAAACTTGCATGGATTGGTATGGAAAGCCGTCGGGCAGGATTCCGACGTTCTAAATACCGACGTCGGGATCCCGATTGCACAGAAGCCGACAGGGTTGAGTAAGGGGTGCTATACCCTCTCCCCTACCCCCTTAACCCTAACCCTCCCTACCCGCTGCCTAACCCTAACCTCCCCTTTAATGCCTAACCCTAACCTTTCCCCCGTCTGTGCCTAAACCTAACCTCCCATAAACGCTGCCCAAACCTAACCCTCCCTAACACTCGGAGGGGGAGGTGCCTATCCCTAACCCCCCCTCCCTATGCCCTAACCTAACCCTCCTGGGGTGCTGCCTAACCCTAATACGCCCCCCCCCCTGCAGCCTAAACCTAACCCCCGCCCACCCCCCACCCCCCTTTCCCCACCACAACTTGCCTCCTCAGCTGTTATGTCTACCTATTCGGGATGCCTGACTGCATCCCAAACTTGCAGGCTATTACATTGTGCGAGTTTCCAAAATTCAGATTACAATTGCAGGCATTCAATTACAATATTTCTGGTATAGACCACTTTGTAGCCCAGAGTACTAATTCCCACAAGTTGAGGTAAGAACTCATAGCACTACATAGTACTACAGTCACTGGAGCACAGAGTTAAGAATGCAGTGTTTATAAATTGCATGTTGAAATGTCAAAATAATGCACCGTTATGATAATGTCATATGATAAATACTGATGAGATTTATTATTTATTAATAGAGCACTTAGAAATATCAAGGGTGCAAGGTGTACAGTGTGGACGCTGGGGTGTGTGTACATCACACACCCTATACTAGGGGCTTGCTGGGCCGGGGGGGGGGGGGGGGGAAGGGGGGGCAGGGAGCCATCTGTCCCCTGGGCCAGTGCAATTTAAGTGTTCCAGGGCTGCCTGACCGTGAAGGAAGGCAGAGGATGCTCCTGGTCCCCTTGGCCGTTGCTTAGCTAGAGACAGATGTAGGGGGGAATTCAGATGTTTGAAAAGTCGATTGGGTGTCTGTTTTTTCCTGTCTATTAGATAGGAAAAAACAGACACCCAACAATTTTTTATACAACTGAATATACCTCATAGAGTAGCACAGGTGCAAGTTTTTTGGTAAACTCGCACCGAATTGAATGTATATACAGTATACAGGTATTGACCGTTATTTCATTGGCTATTTACCCACCATTATTGTCATGCCCATTTTTGCATTGCATTCCCTGTGAAAAACTGGGTCACTTGCTTGAGTCTGCCCCCCAGGCTGAAAGTTGCCAGCCAGCCCCTGCCCTATACCCATTATAGATACAGCTATGACAACACTATTTGTGGAAGTAGCCTTCCTGAAAATACCTACAGTATGTGACAGGCCAGAGGAGACCCTCAGCATTCAATTCACTCTCATAAATCCTTCTATCAGTTTGGTCACCTACAGATAGTAAAGGTTTTTATTATTTGTCATAGAACGTCATGTAATCTCTGTTCACTTACAGTATTAACATATCCTCCTCATATTGGTCAATTTATTGGCTGGTTTCACAAATTGTGGGTTGATTTAAAATATTCATGAGCATAATTACATTGGAATCTTTCTTAGTTAAAAATAACAAATGAAACACCTGTAGAAACGTTTGTGAAATGCTGCCTACAGTACTGAGAAGTGTTGTAAAGGGAAATAAATAGCTGGGGAGGCACTGGCTAGTATCAGAGCCAGTTTACCCACAATATATGAGCCCAAGGCTTCATGTTGACATTATACACAGGTGAAGTGGTATATACTGTTTGAAATTTGGTCAGTTTTGATCAGAGATGTGCAGAAAAGAGTTTTTACTATGAAAATGATTAGAATAATACAAAAAAGATTTTAAAAATATATTCTTTGTATTTTTCACATACTTATATAGTTAAAACTCTGGCGTATACTGGAGTACGACCGGAAAGGCTCTGCCTCACCCCACCTCATGTCACTGATGTTGTGAGACATCTGGCTGGGTAAGTGCGACAGTAAGAACATATAAAACAAAAGCCCCCAAATAACCCTTGTGCATGTGGACCATGAGTCTACATTAGATATTGAATATATATTAAATGTAAATAATTGCAGCTCAGATAAGTACAAGTCTCATTGCAGTACTATGAGGTTTCTAGAGACTTTCCTCAAATATGATTAACATATGGTATGAGCAGTACAGTGAAATCTTTCCTTTATTCTTCATTTAAGCTACAGGCAGAATTACAATTAAAAGGTTAGCGCAGTTTATGTCTATTGTCTCATCGGCTGCCCGAAGTAAATCATGCGATGAGACGTTCAGTCCCATCTTTAGTTTGTTATTAATAATGCAGGATAGTGTGAATAGAATATGCATAGTACTCTATATTTTAATCCATGGTAAACAGAAGATAATTGCAATGTTTGCACCAAAAACTATTCTCCACATCAGCAGATTCATTCTTGTTTTTCCTTTCTTTGTACAAAGCATACATTACCACTGAAAGTATTCCTTGCCTTTGTTAGATGTGCAGAGAAAAAAAAATAGATTTACGTTTTAAGCGATAATTGGAATATTATGAAATAAAAATGTACTTTAATTAAATCCACTGTTAAACATTAAAATCTGCATGTTTCCTTCTAATGAAGGAGATGGTTTTTCTAACTAAAGAAGTAGACAGTGACTGGCAGGGGTGTAGTATGGCTGACCGGCGGTCTCCTGACCGCCAGTCAGCTTACCGACGCCGGGATCCCGGCAGCATGCCGATGCCGGGATCCCGGCGGGGAGGGGCAAGTGCAGCAAGCCCCTTGCGGGCTCGCTGCACTCGCCACGCTGCGGGCTCGGTGGGCGACCTGCGGTCGCCACGGGTTCTATTCCCACTCTATAGGTGTTGTGGACACCCACAAGTGGAAATAGTCCCTGTTGGTCGGCATGCCGACCATCGGGATACTGAGCCGGCGGGATGGTGGAGGAGGCCATGTGACTGTCGTTCAGCAGACCGCCAGTCACATGAATACCACCCGACTGGCAGATACTATAGAATACGTGGATACTTTCCCAGAATATCCAGGGTGAGTAGACAGCCCTTTTGTGCACCCTACTTCTGTGTCTGTGATTGGGAAGAAAGGTTGCATAGTCAGAAATTGCAGGCACACCATAGATGTTTTAAAACATTGACTGTCCATGCAGTGCCATAACTAGACATTTTAGCGCTGTGTGCAAGTAACAGCATCTGCGCCCCCTCAATATTTAAAATAGTGGCAACAAAAATATAGGGGCGTAGCTTCATGGGGAAGGGACGTGGCTACAAGACAATACCAATTCATATTATGCTGCACAGTAGTCGCCATTATTCAAATTACAGTATTGCCACTTACACACATTACACCAGGTAGAGTCCCATTTTACAATTTACTCCAGGTAGAGCCCCTATCATACATTACGCCAGGTAGAGCCCTCTTTTACACATTACACCAGGTAGAGTCCCATTTTACAATTTACTCCAGGTAGAGCCCCTATCATACATTACGCCAGGTAGAGCCCCCTTTTACACATTACATCAGGTAGAGCCCCCTTTTACATATTATGCCAGGTAGAGCCCCCTTTTACACATTACGCCAGGTAGAGCCCTCTTTTATTCAATACGCCAGGTAGAGCCCTCTTTTACACATTACACCAGGTAGAGTCCCATTTTACAATTTACTCCAGGTAGAGCCCCTATCATACATTACGCCAGGTAGAGCCCCCTTTTACACATTACATCAGGTAGAGCCCCCTTTTACATATTATGCCAGGTAGAGCCCTCTTTTATTCAATACGCCAGGTAGAGCCCTCTTTTACACATTACGTCAGGTAGAGCCCCCTTTTACACAGTACGGCAGGTGGAGTCCCCTTTTACACAGTACGGCAGGCAGAGCTCCTTTATACACAATACGGCAGGCAGAGCTCCCTTTTACGGCCCTGGTGTGTGTGTATGTGTGTAGAGAGTGTGTGTGTGTGTGTGTGTGTGTGTGTGTGTGTGTGTGTGTGTAGAGAATGAGCATGTGTGTGTGTAGAGAGAGAGTGAGTGTGTGTGTGTGTGTAGAGAGAGTGAGTGTATATATATATATATATATGTGTAGAGTGTGTATATGCATGTAGAGAGAATGAGAGTGTGTATGTGTATAGAGAGTGTGTGTGTGTGTGTGTGTGTGTGTGTGTGTGTATATATAGAGAGTGTGTGTGTGTGAGTGTGTAGAGAGAGATAGAGTGTGTGTGTGTGTATGTGTGTGTGTATGTATGTGTGTGTAGAGAGAGAGAGGAAGAGAGAAAGAGAGTGTGTATGTGTGTGTGTGTGTGTGTGTGTTTTTCGCCCCCTTCCCCTACTCAAAACAAAAGAAACTACTTGCAGACTTGCACTATAGGTACATCAGTCACAGCTGCCGGCTTCTGTTTCCCTGAACTGGAAGTCTCCCTCTCCGCATACTACAGGAGGCATGAAGGGGTAGGGGTGAGGGCGGACTCAGAGTGCACGGTAATCCTGGGAAGCCTGGAAAGCCTCCGCGATGCCTGGTGATCTACACAGCAGCACGGTCAGGCACGTGGGAGTGACTGGGCAGGGCTTCGGGCGGCCACCCATGGTGACAGGCAGAGCTGCGGCCGGAGAGGGGGATGGGCTTGCGGTTCAGCAGCTACAGTGCTGTCCGGCCAGGGATGTAATGTATTGCATATGGTACGTCGAGAAGGAGCTGGGCGCACCTCACCACTGCAGCTACTGGCAATGGTGGGGGAGCTGATAGGTAATAGTATGGCTTGGACCTGCGGGTTGTGCTGGCGGTCCTGCGCCCACAGTGCACATGTGCTGTGTGCCAGGCACCGCTGGCACACACCTAGTTACGGCTCTGTGTCCATGTCACATTCCTTCTACATTACAAATGAGCATGCATTACTCTGTGTTTCAGACCTGCTTATCCAGCAGATTGGAAGGAGAGTGTGCTTGAGTCTATGTCAGAGGTAGAGGCATTGACAGCTGATATACAATTCCTCCCCCCTTTTACCTGTGTGACACACCCAAAAATACAAATGTTTTAATGGAGCTCTGCAATGAGAGAAGCTCAAATACACAGATCTCTCATTGGTCACCCAGCATCAACAGAAATAAGATTATTGATCATTGTCGCCCTTTCTGGGTCACAGCTGTATTGTGTTACCTATGTAGTCAGTTGAGTGAGTATTCTCCCGAGTGTCTTTTATGCTGGATTGATCACTCATAGGTTTACTCAGACAAATCTGCTATATCTTTGTACAGTAGATGTCAGGACTCTCCTCCCACCTGCTGCTCTCTCCTGTGAGTACTTGCTTTACACCATGACTGCAGCTGGTATCCCCCGGATCACACACTCACTGTAATGACAAGTCTCATGCTTCCTGGTTATCACATGTAGTGTCCCAGATGATGGTTCCCCTCTGACATCCACAGATCCCTAATTAACTCACTGGTCCTATGGTTGTCCTTTTTGTTTAAACACAGATAAATAGGGATGAAGTTACATTGCCAGCAGTCGGGATCCCGCCGGTCAGGGTACAGACACTGGAGTCCCGACCACTGACAGTACCGCCTTTGGAATCCCAGCTAACTGGGGCTATTCCCACCCGTGGGTGTACACAACACCCATAGAGTGGGAATAGTACCTGTGGCGAGCGCAGCGAGGGGCTTTGTTGCGCTCGCCCCGCTGCCAGCATTCTCACAGCAACTGGTTATACAGTTTCTTATTTAATACTTTAAACAAATTAGAATCAGCTAGATGTTTTGTGGCACCAATTACACCAGCAAGAAGTAGGAGATCATTGTGAGAGGCAGCCCTACATCAGAATTGGTTTAAGGCTTTGGAGGGCCCAGGGCACTTAAAACAAAGGGAAAGGGTCCTGTGAGCTAAAATTAAGAGCATACTTGCCTACTCTCCCGCAAGTTGTAGGAGACTCATCATTTTTTGAATAGTTCCTCGTGCCCACGGAAGAGTGTCTGGATCTCCCATGGGGAAAAGAGCACCTGAATTGCAGAGTCAGGAAGAGGGGGAGGGGCTAAATGCCACAAATCACATCATTTAGCCCCACCCCCTACCGGTGGACATGGGAGTCACTGCATTCTATTTCCAGGTGGGAGCAGGGTCTAACGATGAGACAGCCAAGTCCCTCCCTCAAAGCAGCCAGCAAGGTCTTCTCTCCAGGCTTCTCCCGGAAAGGAGACAGAAAATGTAAGTATGGTTAAGGGGCCCATGGGAGGGTTGACATTCGCCAGGAAGAAATTGAATATTTTATCCATAGGCTGTAGGTACCAAGTTGATTAATGATGTCTTTTACAGGTAGGACTACAGGTCCCAGGCTGTCTTTCCAGCATGCTGGTACTTTCAAAACCACAGCCTTGTGGTTCACCTCTATTAACCTTGCGGTAAACCATATAATGCCATGGTTGTTTCAATATACTTCTATGGATCAGGGGGCTGGTCCTACCTACATGGGGCACACTGATTGACTGCCAGCTCTCCTAGTGGCACAAGTCACATTTAGGCCAACATTTGGAAGAAGAGTTCTGTGGTATTAGCAACACATAAAACTTGTCAGTTCGTGACACTCATTTTTAATTTTTAAGCCCTGTGTGGATAACTTCATTATATAAAGAAAACTAAAACTATTACTGTACTGGAAAATACAAACATGACACATTCATTGTCTTACCTCACATTAAACAACTGAAGGATACAGATGGTCATCTTTGTTAATACAAATCCAGCCTACAATTTTATCAACTGTTATTCTGATAATGTGATTTACCTTGTTACTGTTCCATGTGGCCTCAAAAGTATTCTAGTGACCACTCTATAATACAGAGAGCCTCCTAGAGACCACTTTACAATGACACAAGCTGTGGGTAATGCGAGGGATGTGACTGACTGTTATTGTGTGCAGACTCTGCTTGTAATTATTGATGCTGACTCAACAGGCGTGAGGATTCTAATCAGCGTCCAGTGTTCACATAAGGCGATAATTGGCTTCACTGTGAGTCACCTCTACAGGTTGCTACCAAAAGGCTTATGCCACAAGGCAGCAGCTGACAGTAAGCAGACAAGATAACAATAGGAGATACAGACATACTGTAGTTGGGGTTAGTGTAGCTGTCAGAATGGGCAGCAAAAGCCCACGGTATTAGTCTGGCTCAGGATACAGAAGGCTGACAAGGCACTATGGGGGTCATTCCGAGTTGATCCCTAGATGAAAATGTTCACTGCGCTGTGATTAAGTGAAAAACCGGCACTTACGCGCATGCGTATGCGGCGCAGTGCGCACGCACGACGTACTTTCACAACGGCCAATGTAGTTTCACACAAGGTCTAGCGAAGCTTTTCAGTCGCAATGGCCGTCGCAGAGTGATTGACATGAAGTGGGCATTTCTGGGTGTCAACTGACCGTTTTCAGGGAGTGTTCGGAAAAACGCAGGCCTGCCAGGAAAAACGCAGGCATGGCTGGGCGAACGCAGGGTGTGTTTGTGACGTCAAATTCGGAACTGAATGGTCTGTAGTGATCGCAAGCGCTGAGTAGGTCTGAAGCTACTCAGAAACGGCACAATATTTTTTTGTAGCCGTTGTGCGATCCTTTCGTTCGCACTTCTGCTAAACTAAGATACACTCCCAGAGGGCGGCGGCTTAGGAAAACCTATAAAAAATATAGGTTAATCAAAATCTTGTCGATCATATAAATTCAATTTAAAAAAAAAAGGAGATTTATGGTAGACTTGCCATAGTTAAATCTCTTTCTGCAAGGTACACTGGGTTCCACAGAGAATACATCGGGGGTGTAGAGTTGGAACTTGATCCAGAGGCACCAACAGGCTAAAGCTTTGACTGTTCCCAGCATGCACTGCATGGCCTCCTCTATAACCCGGCCTCCGGACACTGGAGCTGAATTTTGTTAACCAGTCCAATGCAGTAGCAGGCAAAAGTAAAGGCAGGTGTTAGTCACATAGAACCACATTCTCACGACAGGAGAAGGGACCAGCAGCTAATGCCATACAAACTCAAAGAAGCTAAGTGTGTCTAGGCCTTGTTGCAGAAGAGCCAAAAGTCTGAAAGTTCTGAATTTGTATGCATCGTAATTCTTAGCAGCACACCAGGTGAAGTAAGAATTCCAAACCCTGTAATAAATCCGTGCAGAAGCCGGTTTGCGGGCCTTCAGCATAGTTTGGATAACCACCTTGGAGAATCCTTTGGCCCTCAGGAGCGAAGCTTCAAGAGCCACGCTGTCAAAGCCAATCTGGCCAGGTCCTGGTAGACACAAGGGCCCTAAACGAGCAGGTCTGGGTGTTGAGGAAGTAGAAGAGGACGCTTGATCGACAGACCCTGCAGGTCTGAGAACCAATGCTGTCTGGGCCACGCTGGAGTGACTAGAAGAAGTATTCCTCCTTCTTGCTTGAACTTCCGTAGTACCCTGGGCAAGAATGACACTGGAGGGAACACGTATGGCAGCCGAAAGTTCCATGAAATTGCCAGTGCGTCCACGAACGCTGCTTGAGGATCCCTTGTCCTTGATCTGAAGACCGGAACCTTGTGATTGTGTCGAGACGCCATCAGGTCTACATCTGGTAGGCCCCACTTGTGCACTAGGAATTAAAAGACTTCCGATGAAGACTCCACTCTCCGGCGTGAACGTCCTGACGACTGAGGAAATCCGTTTCCCAGTTGAGGACTGCGGGAATGAAAACTGCCGATATTGCTGGCAGATGGCATTCCGCTCAACAAAGGATTTTTGATATTTCCATCATTGCCATGCAGCTTCGAGTGCCGCCTTGATGATTTATGTATGCCACTGTGGTGGCGTTGTCTGATTGTACTTGAACAGGCCTGTTTTGTATCAGAGGCAGGGCAAGCGTCAAAGCATTGAACACGGCCCGCAATTCTAGAATGTATATTGGGAGGAGAGATTCCTCCTTGGTCCACCGACCCTGGAGAGAGTGTTGCTCTAGCACCATGCTCCAACCCCGCAGACTGGCGTCCGTAGTCAGGAGGACCCAGTTGGGGATCCAGAAGGGAAGGCCCCTGCTCAACTGTTGGTCCTGTAGCCACCAGCTCAGTGACAGAGGAACCTCCGGAGTCAAGGAAATCATTTGAGACCTGAGCCGATGAGGCAGGCCATCCCACTTGGAAAGGATTAACCTCTGCAGCCGGCGGGAATGAAATTGAGCGTACTCTACCATGTCGAAGCCGATACCACAAGATGGGTGACATGAGAGTCCATCGGCAGTGAATTTTCCCACTTGTTACTCAACTCCGCAGGGATAGGATAACGAGCTAGTATCTTTTTAGACAGGGAGAATTTCTTTCCTCTATTAAATGGTCAGAATGTGGTAAGACTACTTTAGCAACCTTCTGATGTTTGAACTTATCAGGTTTCTTAGACGCAGTAGTGGGATCTACCTCATCATCAATTTGTAGAATCAGCTTAATAGCCCCCACTAGGTCAGAAACATCAACCTGAGTTGTAGGTTCCTCGTCAGAAGCAACTGTATCAGTGTCTGACGGATCAGTATATTCCCCATCCTTATCAGAAGAATTATCTGAAATATTAGTGGATTGTGAGGAAGATGTGGCCTGCTTAGATGACCCCTTGACCACAGGGACTGGGGTAGACTTTTGTCTAACCAAAGATTGATTTAATTGCTGTATCTGGGTAGACAGAGTGTCTGCCCAGGGCGGATTAACTACAGGGACAATATGTGGCTGCAATGGCACAGGAGGTACCAAAGGGGGCATAAGATGTGTCACAAGAGTATTCAGCATACTTGAGAACGCTGCCCATGGTGGCTCCTGATTGGCTACAGGGGATGCAGGCTAACTGGGAGATGTATGGCTCCCTGTACACGGAGCATCAGTTAAAACTTCCCCCTCAGGTAAATCCTTGGCACAAGCACTGAGCACCCGCGGGGTTCCCTCCATTTGTGGCAGACATTATAGGGAACGTAGCCATAGAGTGTAACAGTACAATATAGCCAGACAAATACAATACCCGCAAAACAATCCCTTATTTACTGTATGTGACAGTAAATACAGAACATAAACAGAGAATAAATGCAGTAAGAGGTGACTGAAGAGCGCAGTAAAATACACTTAACAGTATATACTGCGCAGCACTATATTTTTGACCCTGGCGCACCTAGCCCCCAAGGGTACAGAATACAGTGATAGCTATAGCTGTGATTTACTAAAAGTGAATTACATACAGCAGATGCAGGCACACACAGTCACAATGACAATGCAGAAATTACTTTAGACACACAATAAAACTGCACTGGACTAGTAAATATATATGTATATATATATAAAACAAATATAAATAAATAAAACAATGCACAGCCAGAGACTGGATGTATATATCAGAACACTTGTACCAAATATTCTGATAGCGAGACACTTGTTCTTAACTAACACTGGGGCAGATGTATTAACATGGAGAAGGGATAAAGAAGTGATAAAGCAATGATAAGTACAAGGTGATAATGCACCAGCCAAACAGCTCCAATATGTAAATTGACAGTTAGGAGCTGACTGGTTGGTGTGTTATTACCTTGCACTTGTAACTGCTTTATCACTTCTTTATCCCTTCTCTAGGCTTAATATATCTGCCCCATTATCTTTAAAATGACATGTAGAATACTTAAGTGACTGTAAAATCACAGCGCTGATGAGGCAGGCGGATTTACAGAGGAGACTTTGCCCTGCAGTCCCGGAGACCCAGAGCTGGCCATAGGCATAGGCAAACTAGGCAATTGCCTAGGGCATTTGATATGTCTAGGGGCATCAGCAGCTTAAGCTGATTAAAATGATATGCGGCATGCCTATATACTGTGTGTAGCATTTCTTATGCAGATACAGCCACAGTCTCACACAATATATAGGCATGCTGCATATCATTTTAATCAGCAGAATCTGCTTGTGCATCCTAGCCACATAGCAATGCAAATAAGATGCATGTTCATAAAAAAAGGTGCCCGACGTTAGCATTGAGGCAAGATTTATGAGGACACATCTGTATCCAAACAGAGGCAGAGGTCACAGTATTAGTGGCAGCGTGAGTGCTGTGTGCATGTGAGTGGGTTGTGTTGCCATATAGGTAATTGTCCGCACTTAGTATAATATTAGGCCAATAGATGTTGTCTGAATCAAAATATAATTCATTATAAATAGGCGATGTTATCATAGTGGACAGTATACTGGATATATATAGTAAGGAATAGATATGAAATAAGTTTGAATGTATGAGGTAATGTTTAGCTGATTTAAGAGATTAGGTTTGTGTATGTCTTTATATAGATATACTGTATATTTGTGTTTTACTGCAAGATGGTAAAACAGTATAGGGAACAGGTTTATTCTGCTCTAGCCATAAATAAGGCTAGAGAGGTCACAGTAAGATCAAGAGTCATTGTAGAGAAAAGGTATTAGGCCATAAATGATAATAGGTGTGTGACAGAGCTCTGTTGGTCATTGGAATTCCCAGGTGTGCTTACAGTAGATCAGAATCAAGATTGCAATACCTATCGCAATTATAAAACTGGTTTGTCTATTGTCCAGTAAAGGTTAAAGCTAGGGAGCATAAATTAACTACTATGAAAAGAGATCACATCCATTGATAAAACATGGTGTAACCCACCCCAGGAAAACTTGTCAATACAACAGAACTTTGGATGAAAAGACATTCCAGATTTTACAATACTATACTTGCTTAAGGCAGTGTGGACACCACACTTTTATGACACCATGCCTCTGTGAACAGGACACGACAGCCCAGTTCAATGTTTGTTTTATTACACCTTGGAATCTGACAAACCTATAATTACCTATTCCATTGGAAACTATGAGAATATGATAGTTTGAATTGGTAAAATATGGGATAAAAAGCAGCAGACTTTTTAGTTAGGAGTTAGAGGGGAGAAGGAAGGAGGAAGGAGAAGGAAGGAAGTCAGTCAGGAGGAGAAGTCATGGAGAACATGCAGAAGGAATGATTCTTGGGATGGCAATCTTTAACTTGCAAGTATACATTTTATGTTAGCAATTGAAACTGTTCGTGAAACTTATGTCATGTTGTTTTATGTTATGTAACGAAGGAAGCTTAATATAATAATTAGTATATATATCACTACTGTGTATATCTTATTCTGTACGATTTGATCTGCCTGTAAATAAATAATCATATAAAAAGAGCGGTAATATTCAAGCTTGAACTCTCTTTAAGGAATCTTAATTTCATAATTTCATAAGTCATATATATATATATATAAGGACTGCATATATTTATCAGCCACTTAGTAAGCCTGACATAATATACTTGCAGATATATATGATAAATGCATATTAATTTAAATATATCCATATATTAAATACCATATATGATATATTAAATATTAATATTCATAAATATGATTCCATAAATCAATATTGGCGACCACGGATTGGACTTGTTATTACTGAATCTGATTATCTGATTTATAATATTTATGAGGAGTAGCAAATGCTATAAGCTGGCTACCAAATCTGCAGAATCACGGTGGGGATGTATCTATGTATCTATGAAAATTTATTACCATTGTGTAATGTCAATTTTGTATTCTGTATAACCTAGGATAAATGTGTTAGTGCAATATACGTTATTTTAACTAACATAATATCTATTAGGAAGCAGCACCAATGGCTGTAAGCCTGCTGGCAAAGTACAAGATCACAGTGGAATAGGTTACAAATGAGAATAAAGAATTTAAAGGCCTAGAATAGAAAATGTACACAACACCCATAGAGTGGGAATAGTACCTGTGGCGAGCGCAGCGAGGGGCTTTGTTGCGCTCGCCCCGCTGCCAGCATTCTCACAGCAACTGGTTATACAGTTTCTTATTTAATACTTTAAACAAATTAGAATCAGCTAGATGTTTTGTGGCACCAATTACACCAGCAAGAAGTAGGAGATCATTGTGAGAGGCAGCCCTACATCAGAATTGGTTTAAGGCTTTGGAGGGCCCAGGGCACTTAAAACAAAGGGAAAGGGTCCTGTGAGCTAAAATTAAGAGCATACTTGCCTACTCTCCCGCAAGTTGTAGGAGACTCATCATTTTTTGAATAGTTCCTCGTGCCCACGGAAGAGTGTCTGGATCTCCCATGGGGAAAAGAGCACCTGAATTGCAGAGTCAGGAAGAGGGGGAGGGGCTAAATGCCACAAATCACATCATTTAGCCCCACCCCCTACCGGTGGACATGGGAGTCACTGCATTCTATTTCCAGGTGGGAGCAGGGTCTAACGATGAGACAGCCAAGTCCCTCCCTCAAAGCAGCCAGCAAGGTCTTCTCTCCAGGCTTCTCCCGGAAAGGAGACAGAAAATGTAAGTATGGTTAAGGGGCCCATGGGAGGGTTGACATTCGCCAGGAAGAAATTGAATATTTTATCCATAGGCTGTAGGTACCAAGTTGATTAATGATGTCTTTTACAGGTAGGACTACAGGTCCCAGGCTGTCTTTCCAGCATGCTGGTACTTTCAAAACCACAGCCTTGTGGTTCACCTCTATTAACCTTGCGGTAAACCATATAATGCCATGGTTGTTTCAATATACTTCTATGGATCAGGGGGCTGGTCCTACCTACATGGGGCACACTGATTGACTGCCAGCTCTCCTAGTGGCACAAGTCACATTTAGGCCAACATTTGGAAGAAGAGTTCTGTGGTATTAGCAACACATAAAACTTGTCAGTTCGTGACACTCATTTTTAATTTTTAAGCCCTGTGTGGATAACTTCATTATATAAAGAAAACTAAAACTATTACTGTACTGGAAAATACAAACATGACACATTCATTGTCTTACCTCACATTAAACAACTGAAGGATACAGATGGTCATCTTTGTTAATACAAATCCAGCCTACAATTTTATCAACTGTTATTCTGATAATGTGATTTACCTTGTTACTGTTCCATGTGGCCTCAAAAGTATTCTAGTGACCACTCTATAATACAGAGAGCCTCCTAGAGACCACTTTACAATGACACAAGCTGTGGGTAATGCGAGGGATGTGACTGACTGTTATTGTGTGCAGACTCTGCTTGTAATTATTGATGCTGACTCAACAGGCGTGAGGATTCTAATCAGCGTCCAGTGTTCACATAAGGCGATAATTGGCTTCACTGTGAGTCACCTCTACAGGTTGCTACCAAAAGGCTTATGCCACAAGGCAGCAGCTGACAGTAAGCAGACAAGATAACAATAGGAGATACAGACATACTGTAGTTGGGGTTAGTGTAGCTGTCAGAATGGGCAGCAAAAGCCCACGGTATTAGTCTGGCTCAGGATACAGAAGGCTGACAAGGCACTATGGGGGTCATTCCGAGTTGATCCCTAGATGAAAATGTTCACTGCGCTGTGATTAAGTGAAAAACCGGCACTTACGCGCATGCGTATGTGGCGCAGTGCGCACGCACGACGTACTTTCACAACGGCCAATGTAGTTTCACACAAGGTCTAGCGAAGCTTTTCAGTCGCAATGGCCGTCGCAGAGTGATTGACATGAAGTGGGCATTTCTGGGTGTCAACTGACCGTTTTCAGGGAGTGTTCGGAAAAACGCAGGCCTGCCAGGAAAAACGCAGGCATGGCTGGGCGAACGCAGGGTGTGTTTGTGACGTCAAATTCGGAACTGAATGGTCTGTAGTGATCGCAAGCGCTGAGTAGGTCTGAAGCTACTCAGAAACGGCACAATATTTTTTTGTAGCCGTTGTGCGATCCTTTCGTTCGCACTTCTGCTAAACTAAGATACACTCCCAGAGGGCGGCGGCTTAGGAAAACCTATAAAAAATATAGGTTAATCAAAATCTTGTCGATCATATAAATTCAATTTAAAAAAAAAAGGAGATTTATGGTAGACTTGCCATAGTTAAATCTCTTTCTGCAAGGTACACTGGGTTCCACAGAGAATACATCGGGGGTGTAGAGTTGGAACTTGATCCAGAGGCACCAACAGGCTAAAGCTTTGACTGTTCCCAGCATGCACTGCATGGCCTCCTCTATAACCCGGCCTCCGGACACTGGAGCTGAATTTTGTTAACCAGTCCAATGCAGTAGCAGGCAAAAGTAAAGGCAGGTGTTAGTCACATAGAACCACATTCTCACGACAGGAGAAGGGACCAGCAGCTAATGCCATACAAACTCAAAGAAGCTAAGTGTGTCTAGGCCTTGTTGCAGAAGAGCCAAAAGTCTGAAAGTTCTGAATTTGTATGCATCGTAATTCTTAGCAGCACACCAGGTGAAGTAAGAATTCCAAACCCTGTAATAAATCCGTGCAGAAGCCGGTTTGCGGGCCTTCAGCATAGTTTGGATAACCACCTTGGAGAATCCTTTGGCCCTCAGGAGCGAAGCTTCAAGAGCCACGCTGTCAAAGCCAATCTGGCCAGGTCCTGGTAGACACAAGGGCCCTAAACGAGCAGGTCTGGGTGTTGAGGAAGTAGAAGAGGACGCTTGATCGACAGACCCTGCAGGTCTGAGAACCAATGCTGTCTGGGCCACGCTGGAGTGACTAGAAGAAGTATTCCTCCTTCTTGCTTGAACTTCCGTAGTACCCTGGGCAAGAATGACACTGGAGGGAACACGTATGGCAGCCGAAAGTTCCATGAAATTGCCAGTGCGTCCACGAACGCTGCTTGAGGATCCCTTGTCCTTGATCTGAAGACCGGAACCTTGTGATTGTGTCGAGACGCCATCAGGTCTACATCTGGTAGGCCCCACTTGTGCACTAGGAATTAAAAGACTTCCGATGAAGACTCCACTCTCCGGCGTGAACGTCCTGACGACTGAGGAAATCCGTTTCCCAGTTGAGGACTGCGGGAATGAAAACTGCCGATATTGCTGGCAGATGGCATTCCGCTCAACAAAGGATTTTTGATATTTCCATCATTGCCATGCAGCTTCGAGTGCCGCCTTGATGATTTATGTATGCCACTGTGGTGGCGTTGTCTGATTGTACTTGAACAGGCCTGTTTTGTATCAGAGGCAGGGCAAGCGTCAAAGCATTGAACACGGCCCGCAATTCTAGAATGTATATTGGGAGGAGAGATTCCTCCTTGGTCCACCGACCCTGGAGAGAGTGTTGCTCTAGCACCATGCTCCAACCCCGCAGACTGGCGTCCGTAGTCAGGAGGACCCAGTTGGGGATCCAGAAGGGAAGGCCCCTGCTCAACTGTTGGTCCTGTAGCCACCAGCTCAGTGACAGAGGAACCTCCGGAGTCAAGGAAATCATTTGAGACCTGAGCCGATGAGGCAGGCCATCCCACTTGGAAAGGATTAACCTCTGCAGCCGGCGGGAATGAAATTGAGCGTACTCTACCATGTCGAAGCCGATACCACAAGATGGGTGACATGAGAGTCCATCGGCAGTGAATTTTCCCACTTGTTACTCAACTCCGCAGGGATAGGATAACGAGCTAGTATCTTTTTAGACAGGGAGAATTTCTTTCCTCTATTAAATGGTCAGAATGTGGTAAGACTACTTTAGCAACCTTCTGATGTTTGAACTTATCAGGTTTCTTAGACGCAGTAGTGGGATCTACCTCATCATCAATTTGTAGAATCAGCTTAATAGCCCCCACTAGGTCAGAAACATCAACCTGAGTTGTAGGTTCCTCGTCAGAAGCAACTGTATCAGTGTCTGACGGATCAGTATATTCCCCATCCTTATCAGAAGAATTATCTGAAATATTAGTGGATTGTGAGGAAGATGTGGCCTGCTTAGATGACCCCTTGACCACAGGGACTGGGGTAGACTTTTGTCTAACCAAAGATTGATTTAATTGCTGTATCTGGGTAGACAGAGTGTCTGCCCAGGGCGGATTAACTACAGGGACAATATGTGGCTGCAATGGCACAGGAGGTACCAAAGGGGGCATAAGATGTGTCACAAGAGTATTCAGCATACTTGAGAACGCTGCCCATGGTGGCTCCTGATTGGCTACAGGGGATGCAGGCTAACTGGGAGATGTATGGCTCCCTGTACACGGAGCATCAGTTAAAACTTCCCCCTCAGGTAAATCCTTGGCACAAGCACTGAGCACCCGCGGGGTTCCCTCCATTTGTGGCAGACATTATAGGGAACGTAGCCATAGAGTGTAACAGTACAATATAGCCAGACAAATACAATACCCGCAAAACAATCCCTTATTTACTGTATGTGACAGTAAATACAGAACATAAACAGAGAATAAATGCAGTAAGAGGTGACTGAAGAGCGCAGTAAAATACACTTAACAGTATATACTGCGCAGCACTATATTTTTGACCCTGGCGCACCTAGCCCCCAAGGGTACAGAATACAGTGATAGCTATAGCTGTGATTTACTAAAAGTGAATTACATACAGCAGATGCAGGCACACACAGTCACAATGACAATGCAGAAATTACTTTAGACACACAATAAAACTGCACTGGACTAGTAAATATATATGTATATATATATAAAACAAATATAAATAAATAAAACAATGCACAGCCAGAGACTGGATGTATATATCAGAACACTTGTACCAAATATTCTGATAGCGAGACACTTGTTCTTAACTAACACTGGGGCAGATGTATTAACATGGAGAAGGGATAAAGAAGTGATAAAGCAATGATAAGTACAAGGTGATAATGCACCAGCCAAACAGCTCCAATATGTAAATTGACAGTTAGGAGCTGACTGGTTGGTGTGTTATTACCTTGCACTTGTAACTGCTTTATCACTTCTTTATCCCTTCTCTAGGCTTAATATATCTGCCCCATTATCTTTAAAATGACATGTAGAATACTTAAGTGACTGTAAAATCACAGCGCTGATGAGGCAGGCGGATTTACAGAGGAGACTTTGCCCTGCAGTCCCGGAGACCCAGAGCTGGCCATAGGCATAGGCAAACTAGGCAATTGCCTAGGGCATTTGATATGTCTAGGGGCATCAGCAGCTTAAGCTGATTAAAATGATATGCGGCATGCCTATATACTGTGTGTAGCATTTCTTATGCAGATACAGCCACAGTCTCACACAATATATAGGCATGCTGCATATCATTTTAATCAGCAGAATCTGCTTGTGCATCCTAGCCACATAGCAATGCAAATAAGATGCATGTTCATAAAAAAAGGTGCCCGACGTTAGCATTGAGGCAAGATTTATGAGGACACATCTGTATCCAAACAGAGGCAGAGGTCACAGTATTAGTGGCAGCGTGAGTGCTGTGTGCATGTGAGTGGGTTGTGTTGCCATATAGGTAATTGTCCGCACTTAGTATAATATTAGGCCAATAGATGTTGTCTGAATCAAAATATAATTCATTATAAATAGGCGATGTTATCATAGTGGACAGTATACTGGATATATATAGTAAGGAATAGATATGAAATAAGTTTGAATGTATGAGGTAATGTTTAGCTGATTTAAGAGATTAGGTTTGTGTATGTCTTTATATAGATATACTGTATATTTGTGTTTTACTGCAAGATGGTAAAACAGTATAGGGAACAGGTTTATTCTGCTCTAGCCATAAATAAGGCTAGAGAGGTCACAGTAAGATCAAGAGTCATTGTAGAGAAAAGGTATTAGGCCATAAATGATAATAGGTGTGTGACAGAGCTCTGTTGGTCATTGGAATTCCCAGGTGTGCTTACAGTAGATCAGAATCAAGATTGCAATACCTATCGCAATTATAAAACTGGTTTGTCTATTGTCCAGTAAAGGTTAAAGCTAGGGAGCATAAATTAACTACTATGAAAAGAGATCACATCCATTGATAAAACATGGTGTAACCCACCCCAGGAAAACTTGTCAATACAACAGAACTTTGGATGAAAAGACATTCCAGATTTTACAATACTATACTTGCTTAAGGCAGTGTGGACACCACACTTTTATGACACCATGCCTCTGTGAACAGGACACGACAGCCCAGTTCAATGTTTGTTTTATTACACCTTGGAATCTGACAAACCTATAATTACCTATTCCATTGGAAACTATGAGAATATGATAGTTTGAATTGGTAAAATATGGGATAAAAAGCAGCAGACTTTTTAGTTAGGAGTTAGAGGGGAGAAGGAAGGAGGAAGGAGAAGGAAGGAAGTCAGTCAGGAGGAGAAGTCATGGAGAACATGCAGAAGGAATGATTCTTGGGATGGCAATCTTTAACTTGCAAGTATACATTTTATGTTAGCAATTGAAACTGTTCGTGAAACTTATGTCATGTTGTTTTATGTTATGTAACGAAGGAAGCTTAATATAATAATTAGTATATATATCACTACTGTGTATATCTTATTCTGTACGATTTGATCTGCCTGTAAATAAATAATCATATAAAAAGAGCGGTAATATTCAAGCTTGAACTCTCTTTAAGGAATCTTAATTTCATAATTTCATAAGTCATATATATATATATATATAAGGACTGCATATATTTATCAGCCACTTAGTAAGCCTGACATAATATACTTGCAGATATATATGATAAATGCATATTAATTTAAATATATCCATATATTAAATACCATATATGATATATTAAATATTAATATTCATAAATATGATTCCATAAATCAATATTGGCGACCACGGATTGGACTTGTTATTACTGAATCTGATTATCTGATTTATAATATTTATGAGGAGTAGCAAATGCTATAAGCTGGCTACCAAATCTGCAGAATCACGGTGGGGATGTATCTATGAAAATTTATTACCATTGTGTAATGTCAATTTTGTATTCTGTATAACCTAGGATAAATGTGTTAGTGCAATATACGTTATTTTAACTAACATAATATCTATTAGGAAGCAGCACCAATGGCTGTAAGCCTGCTGGCAAAGTACAAGATCACAGTGGAATAGGTTACAAATGAGAATAAAGAATTTAAAGGCCTAGAATAGAAAATGTGCACAGTGGAAATGAGTATTTCCAAATAAATGTATAAATGTACCAGGTATTAGAGTTTAACCTTAAGACACCGGTCAATCTTAAGGAGAGGATACCTTCAGTACTAAAAACAAAGAATATATAAATTTTGCATTGCAATGTTAAATATGCAAAAAGTTGCAGCAGCATTAGGAAAAATGCGCAGAACTGCGGCTTTAGAAGCCAAACAGAAATGTAAAGAAGAATCAGGTTCACGTCTTCGTAAGGCGTGCCTGACCATTAATGCAAAAATGCATTCATTATTTAAGTCCCTTAAACAGGGAAATAAACAGAAAAAGATTAAGTCAAAAGCAAAAAGTCTGGCAGTTTGTAATCAAATTGTCAAGATCTCTCATGAAGAGATAACATCCAGCAAGCAAGCTGAGATAGAAACACCAAACAGGAATAGTGTTGAGGTATGTGAAACTCTGTACACAGAGTCTACAGGAGTCAGAAATGACTTAATCAGTCAAGATCCTAAAATTAAGGAAAGTTACATGTTGCAGGACAGCATTCAGGGCCGGTTCAAGGGCGCAGAGCGCCCCGGGCAGGAAAGGGGCGTGGCCTAATACAGGGGGCGTGGTGAGTCACGCCCCCTGTACATTGAAAGCGCTGCTTGAATGCTGAGCGGTGCGCGATGACGTCATCGCGCACCGCACAGCAAAAGGTCCTCTCCACGAAGAGAAACTAGACGCTATGCGTCTAGTTCCCTTCGTGGAGAGGACCTTTGCTGTGCGGTGCGCGATGACGTCATCGCGCACCGCTCAGCAGTTACTCTCCACGAAGGGAAACTAGACGCATAGCGTCTAGTTCCCTTCACAGGAGGCGCCGAGGACGGGGACGGCAGCGGGCAGCGGAGGCGGACGGGGGACACAGCGGGCAGCAGTGGCGGATCTTGCCACGGTGCGGCGCCCTCCGGATGGCGCCAGCGCCCTCCGGAAGGCGGCGCCCCGGGCAAAAGTCCTGCTTGCCCGTGGCAAGAACCGCCACTGACAGCATTATCCATGTGCAGCACACAGAGTCTGCTATGGTCACACAGACCACAAGCAGAACAGCCTCTGTGGTAAATGAAGAAAGTAGCAATGTGCAGGATGTGTCTATCATCAGACAGCACATTAATGTAAAGGAGGTAGCAGCAATAGGAGATGTCCCCTATACTGTTTCTAGTAAAGGGGAAGATTATTGTAACTTAGATTATGAGTATTCTGCTGAATACACTCTCAGAGTTCCCAATGTAAATGAAGAATTTGTTATGCCCTTAGGCAAAGGTGAATTGTCAGCAGATTTAAACACTGATAGCTGCAGTACAGTGCACACAGGGGTGGAGAAGTTCCCCATGGTGAAAACTCCCATGGCAACCAGAGTTGCAAACCTTGAAATGTATTCACCTGGAAACATGTTTAAAGGGAAAATCCATGAAATTAATTCAGGAATGCATGTTTACAAACAAAGTTCCCAAACTTTTGTAACCCCCACACAACACTCAGAGAAATCTAGTGATGGTGCAAATGTTTGCATGCTCTCAGAGAGACCACATGCAGAGTGTCATTCTGCAAACCACACACCAATTAACAATGACAAAAAGGATCACCAGGATGAGAATCTTTTTATGCCCTGGTGCCATAACCATTTTATTACAGGTGTGGAAAGACAGAAAGCCCTGGGACCTGCAATACATATTTGGCAAAGTCTAATAAGTTTCTCTCCCCACAAGAATATTTTTCAGGAAATACAAGATGCTTCAAGACCAAGAAGCCATGCCAAGCAGCAAACGCTATGGTTGAAGACAGTCTGGGCCCAGGCTGCGTCACAAGGGAGTATGGTCACAAGTGAATACGGTAGTATCATTCCTTTACTTGTTAAGGGGGGTACTCACGGCGCGATATTCTAAGCAATCTGACTAGATTGCTTAGAATATCGGGATGATCGCTCCGTGTGTAGCCCCCTCGGCGATAGCGATGCGCGGCCCCGCACATCGCTATCGCCGCTGCTAGATTGGCCTGCATGCAGGCCAATCTAGCGGGTCGCTCACTTCACCCGCTGGGTGAAGTGAGCGGCCCCCCCGTCTCCCCCCGCACGCTCAGCACAGATCGCGCTGTGCTGAGCGGCAGGAGAGATGTGTGCTGAGCGCTTCGCTCAGCACACATCTCTCCTATATCGGCCCGTGGGTACTGGGCTTTAGATCCAATGTAGCCATTGTTTGCTTTGATGTTCAAACAGCCACAGTTTCCAAATTAAACCTGCATCATATCTGCAGCGACAATTGTGCTGTCATTGACACACAATGTGACAGGAAAGATTGGCACAGGCCAGAAACAATTGTTTGTTTGTTCCAGAAACAATTGTTTGTTTGTTATTCAATCTTTAAAGACACATTTGTAAATTCTGTACCTGATAACATGCAGCAGATAGGACAGAATGCATAGCAAGTTATGTTAAATCACTGTATAAATATCTGTGATATTCATTGTATGTATTTTTGTTTGATTTATAGTAATCCTGGCAACCTGTATACAGAATGGTGCAAGACTCCAAAAAGACTCTAATTTACAAGGGAAAAGGTCTTCATTAACCCTTTCATCGCTGCTATCCAGCAAAATCTACATAGCATCCCTAAAGACTGATATATGGACAAATCCTCAAGGAGTTTTCCAGTTTCACAAGAAAGGGGAAGGTTTTCATTAACCCTTTCATCACAAGTAATCATTACTTGTCTTTCAAACTACATGTACACCCCCACAACAGTGTACAGCACATCTCATCACTGTGATTATACAGAACTGTCTCATCCCTTCATATACCTTAATCAAATATATATGTAAACATTTGTCTGATAGATATATATATATATATATATATATATATATTTATTTTATATCATTGTATTATATACCTTGTAAATATTTTATGGTTTTTTTTATATTACACAGTAGATACTACCTATGCTTCCTTCGTAAAAGCTTCAAAAGTAATTAAATATCTAATACTGGATGGAATTAGATTTAGTCAAAGCCATTCCTAAATGATATTTAATATCTGTTTGAAGCAAAATTGTATTCATTTATTGTATTGATAGGATGTTACTATATACACATCAAAAGCATTTTAAATAATTATTAGTCAAAATATAGGTAGGATAGAAAACGCCTTTATATGGGTTAAACTGGTATAGGGTTATTTAAGATTGAGATGTATAAATAGGTTCAAGGTAGAATAAGGAGACTTAAGACTGCATGGTAATTTATTCAGTGAGGAAATACAGAACAGAGTAGGTGTACTACTCACAGCCATTTGTGGTACTATTGCCCGAAGACAATTAAGATCTACTATTAACAAGCAAGGAAAGAAAGAAAGAAAGAAAGAAAGAAAGAAAGAAAGAAAGAAAGAAAGAAAGAAAGAAAGAAAGAAGAAAAAAAAAAAAAGACTGTTTTTCATATATGCCTGTTCTATTCAAAATCACAACCTGTTTGTGCAAAAGCAATATGGACACTTGTCACAACTGCGGCATTGGAAAAACATTTAAAGGACGCACAAGGCTAAAGACCATTACTGAGGGTCGTCACAAGTACTGAATGTTCAAGACACAGCACTCGACGTACACAGCCCTCTGCCTCAAACAGCGAAATGGCAAGCAAAGGAGCAGCTGCTATGAAGAATTCTACTTCAACTGCCTCCATAATGCAAACGCAAGGCGTCTCCAATTGCAAGCAAACCACGCAGATGACAGTCTTATCCCAGTAAATTGCTACAGACAAGAACAGCAAAAATGTCCAAACGTACTGATCCAGATACAGAAAAAAGGTCTACAATTGGGCTATGGTATTCCAAATGTCTGTAGAAATTAGTTTTCCTCATGAATACTGAATAAAAACCTCAGTCTTGGTCTGCTTTAGTTAAAAGTAAAAGTAGAATAAGGTTAGGTAAGCTAAGAATTTTTAGAGATTTTTAAAATCATAATGGTTATTATTATTACACTTATGGTATATATTATGGTTACAACGAAAGTTATGTTTGAAGGAATATTTTGAAATGTATTTGGAAGCAATTACGCTAGTTTAATGTGTGGCCAATCAAAATAATTTCTCATGGCCACAAGGGGGCGACTGTTGCCATATAGGTAATTGTCCGCACTTAGTATAATATTAGGCCAATAGATGTTGTCTGAATCAAAATATAATTCATTATAAATAGGCGATGTTACCATAGTGGACAGTATACTGGATATATATAGTAAGGAATAGATATGAAATAAGTTTGAATGTATGAGGTAATGTTTAGCTGATTTAAGAGATTAGGTTTGTGTATGTGTTTATATAGATATACTGTATATTTGTGTTTTACTGCAAGATGGTAAAACAGTGTAGGGAACAGGTTTATTCTGCTCTAGCCATAAATAAGGCTAGAGAGGTCACAGTAAGATCAAGAGTCATTGTAGAGAAAAGGTATTAGGCCATAAATGATAATAGGTGTGTGACAGAGCTCTGTTGGTCATTGGAATTCCCAGGTGTGCTTACAGTAGATCAGAATCAAGATTGCAATACCTATCGCAATTATAAAACTGGTTTGTCTATTGTCCAGTAAAGGTTAAAGCTAGGGAGCATAAATTAACTACTATGAAAAGAGATCACATCCATTGATAAAACATGGTGTAACCCACCCCAGGAAAACTTGTCAATACAACAGAACTTTGGATGAAAAGACATTCCAGATTTTACAATACTATACTTGCTTAAGGCAGTGTGGACACCACACTTTTATGACACCATGCCTCTGTGAACAGGACACGACAGCCCAGTTCAATGTTTGTTTTATTACACCTTGGAATCTGACAAACCTATAATTACCTATTCCATTGGAAACTATGAGAATATGATAGTTTGAATTGGTAAAATATGGGATAAAAAGCAGCAGACTTTTTAGTTAGGAGTTAGAGGGGAGAAGGAAGGAGGAAGGAGAAGGAAGGAAGTCAGTCAGGAGGAGAAGTCATGGAGAACATGCAGAAGGAATGATTCTTGGGATGGCAATCTTTAACTTGCAAGTACAGGTTGAGTATCCCATATCCAAATATTCCGAAATACGGAATATTCCGAAATACGGAATTTTTTGAGTGAGAGTGAGATAGTGAAACCTTTGTTTTTTGATGGCTCAATGTACACAAACTTTGTTTAATACACAAAGTTATTAAAAATATTGTATTAAATGACCTTCAGGCTGTGTGTATAAGGTGTATATGAAACATAAATGAATTGTGTGAATGTAGACACACTTTGTTTAATGCACAAAGTTATAAAAAATATTGGCTAAAATTACCTTCAGGCTGTGTGTACATGGTGTATATGAAACATAAATGTATTCTGTGCTTAGACTTAGGTCCCATCACCATGATATCTCATTATGGTATGCAATTATTCCAAAATACGGAAAAATCCCATATCCAAAATTCCTCTGGTCCCAAGCATTTTGGATAAGGGATACTCAACCTGTATACATTTTATGTTAGCAATTGAAACTGTTCGTGAAACTTATGTCATGTTGTTTTATGTTATGTAACGAAGGAAGCTTAATATAATAATTAGTATATATATCACTACTGTGTATATCTTATTCTGTACGATTTGATCTGCCTGTAAATAAATAATCATATAAAAAGAGCGGTAATATTCAAGCTTGAACTCTCTTTAAGGAATCTTAATTTCATAATTTCATAAGTCATATATATATATATATATAAGGACTGCATATATTTATCAGCCACTTAGTAAGCCTGACATAATATACTTGCAGATATATATGATAAATGCATATTAATTGAAATATATCCATATATTAAATACCATATATGATATATTAAATATTAATATTCATAAATATGATTCCATAAATCAATAGTTGGTTGTGAAGTAGTGTTCAGAATATGTGTAAGGAGCATTATGTGTGTCATGTCAAAATGCATTAATAATGTGCAACATATGTGTAAGGGGCACTATGTGTGTCATTATGTGTATAAGGGCATTAATAATGTGCGACATATGTGTAACCGGGTACTACTGTATGTGTGTCATTATGTGTATAGGGGCACTAATAATGTGCAGCAAATGTGTAGGGGGCACTATGTTTGTCATTATGTGTATAAGGGCATTAATAATGTGCGGCATATATGTAAGGAACATTATGTGTATAAGGGCATTAATAATGGTTGTCATAATGTGTAAGGCGCATTATGTTTATAAGGACATTAATAATGTGTAAGGGCATTACTGTGTGGAATTATGTGTATAAATGCATTACTAATGTGTGGCATTATGTGTATAAGGTGCTCTACTATGTGGCGTTGCGTATAGAAAGGGCACTACTGTGTCGTCTAATAGGAATAAAGAGCAATAGGGTGTGGTGTAATGTGAATAAGGAGCAATTCAGTGTGATGTAATGTGAATAAGGGGCTCTACTGTGAGGAGTAACGTTTATAAGGTAAAGTGATACTACTGTGGGATGTAATATGTATTATGGACACTATCGCATGATCAAATGTGAATAAAGTTGCAGTACTGTGTGGCGTAATTGGAATTGGGGTTACTATTGTGTGGCCATGCCCCTTGCCAGTAAAAACACATCCCTTTTTGGGCTGTGCGCCAGCTGTGCGAATTGTTCCTATTTAAAATATAGGGGATACAAACACCAAAATAAGGACTGCTATGGGTGAAGGGTGATCGTGCTGGGAAAGAGGTGCAAGGTCAGAGGCGGTACCAGCGGTGGTGCTAGGGGGCACCAGCCAAAATCTTGCCTAGGGCATCATATTGGTAAGGGCCGGCTCTGCGGAGACCAGACGCAGCTACTTGAGAAGATGGTGCCGAAATCTCAGTCAGGGAGTGAGGGAGAGTGATAAGAAGCTCCAGGGCGAGAACACCAGCAGTAGATGGTGCCCAGGGCTGGGGGAGAGGCTACAGGTCAGTGCCTTATCCCATATACTGGTCCTCACCACCGGGTACTGTGGAGCCTTATTAAATTGTATATAAATTTACGCAATCCGACCTGTGCTCCCTGCCCTGGTGGATATAGTGGAGTCCCTGTACTGACACAGTTTCCACGCCAGCGGTGTGATCCGTCTCCTGGGACCGCATACGGAACGCGATTTAGCGGCGGGTCCCGCCTGGGGGACCCTCTTACCTCCTCCCTAAGAAGCAGCCACGCGATCCAGGAGAGTGTCTGCGGTGGTGTGCCTGGAAACCGAAGCGCCTCCACC
Organism: Pseudophryne corroboree; assembly: GCF_028390025.1. NCBI lineage: Eukaryota > Metazoa > Chordata > Amphibia > Anura > Myobatrachidae > Pseudophryne > Pseudophryne corroboree. The sequence continues at coordinate 836,795,307 of NC_086444.1, forward strand.
ACAAGTACCCGGGAACTCGGCCGGTGCGAGTATGTAGCGCTGCTGGGGAGGTGATGGAGCCACAGCACAGTATGTCACAATGACATATAATGTGCAGCAGCCCTTGAAGTCTTCTTAAAGCTCTTTATATGGGTTAAACTGGTATAGGGTTATTTAAGATTGAGATGTATAAATAGGTTCAAGGTAGAATAACGAGACTTAAGACTGCATGGTAATTTATTCAGTGAGGAAATACAGAACAGAGTAGGTGTACTACTCACAGCCATTTGTGGTACTATTGCCCGAAGACAATTAAGATCTACTATTAACAAGCAAGGAAAGAAAGAAAGAAAGAAAGAAAAAAAGAAAGAAAGAAAGAAAGAAAGAAAGAAAGAAAGAGAAAAAAAAAAAAAAGACTGTTTCATATATGCCTGTTCTATTCAAAATCACAACCTGTTTGTGCAAAAGCAATATGGACACTTGTCACAACTGCGGCATTGGAAAAACATTTAAAGGACGCACAAGGCTAAAGACCATTACTGAGGGTCGTCACAAGTACTGAATGTTCAAGACACAGCACTCGACGTACACAGCCCTCTGCCTCAAACAGCGAAATGGCAAGCAAAGGAGCAGCTGCTATGAAGAATTCTACTTCAACTGCCTCCATAATGCAAACGCAAGGCGTCTCCAATTGCAAGCAAACCACGCAGATGACAGTCTTATCCCAGTAAATTGCTACAGACAAGAACAGCAAAAATGTCCAAACGTACTGATCCAGATACAGAAAAAAGGTCTACAATTGGGCTATGGTATTCCAAATGTCTGTAGAAATTAGTTTTCCTCATGAATACTGAATAAAAACCTCAGTCTTGGTCTGCTTTAGTTAAAAGTAAAAGTAGAATAAGGTTAGGTAAGCTAAGAATTTTTAGAGATTTTTAAAATCATAATGGTTATTATTATTACACTTATGGTATATATTATGGTTACAACGAAAGTTATGTTTGAAGGAATATTTTGAAATGTATTTGGAAGCAATTACGCTAGTTTAATGTGTGGCCAATCAAAATAATTTCTCATGGCCACAAGGGGGCGACTGTTGCCATATAGGTAATTGTCCGCACTTAGTATAATATTAGGCCAATAGATGTTGTCTGAATCAAAATATAATTCATTATAAATAGGCGATGTTACCATAGTGGACAGTATACTGGATATATATAGTAAGGAATAGATATGAAATAAGTTTGAATGTATGAGGTAATGTTTAGCTGATTTAAGAGATTAGGTTTGTGTATGTGTTTATATAGATATACTGTATATTTGTGTTTTACTGCAAGATGGTAAAACAGTGTAGGGAACAGGTTTATTCTGCTCTAGCCATAAATAAGGCTAGAGAGGTCACAGTAAGATCAAGAGTCATTGTAGAGAAAAGGTATTAGGCCATAAATGATAATAGGTGTGTGACAGAGCTCTGTTGGTCATTGGAATTCCCAGGTGTGCTTACAGTAGATCAGAATCAAGATTGCAATACCTATCGCAATTATAAAACTGGTTTGTCTATTGTCCAGTAAAGGTTAAAGCTAGGGAGCATAAATTAACTACTATGAAAAGAGATCACATCCATTGATAAAACATGGTGTAACCCACCCCAGGAAAACTTGTCAATACAACAGAACTTTGGATGAAAAGACATTCCAGATTTTACAATACTATACTTGCTTAAGGCAGTGTGGACACCACACTTTTATGACACCATGCCTCTGTGAACAGGACACGACAGCCCAGTTCAATGTTTGTTTTATTACACCTTGGAATCTGACAAACCTATAATTACCTATTCCATTGGAAACTATGAGAATATGATAGTTTGAATTGGTAAAATATGGGATAAAAAGCAGCAGACTTTTTAGTTAGGAGTTAGAGGGGAGAAGGAAGGAGGAAGGAGAAGGAAGGAAGTCAGTCAGGAGGAGAAGTCATGGAGAACATGCAGAAGGAATGATTCTTGGGATGGCAATCTTTAACTTGCAAGTACATACATTTTATGTTAGCAATTGAAACTGTTCGTGAAACTTATGTCATGTTGTTTTATGTTATGTAACGAAGGAAGCTTAATATAATAATTAGTATATATATCACTACTGTGTATATCTTATTCTGTACGATTTGATCTGCCTGTAAATAAATAATCATATAAAAAGAGCGGTAATATTCAAGCTTGAACTCTCTTTAAGGAATCTTAATTTCATAATTTCATAAGTCATATATATATATATAAGGACTGCATATATTTATCAGCCACTTAGTAAGCCTGACATAATATACTTGCAGATATATATGATAAATGCATATTCATTGAAATATATCCATATATTAAATACCATATATGATATATTCAATATTAATATTCATAAATATGATTCCATAAATCAATAGTTGGTTGTGAAGTAGTGTTCAGAATATGTGTAAGGAGCATTATGTGTGTCATGTCAAAATGCATTAATAATGTGCAACATATGTGTAAGGGGCACTATGTGTGTCATTATGTGTATAAGGGCATTAATAATGTGCGACATATGTGTAACCGGGTACTACTGTATGTGTGTCATTATGTGTATAGGGGCACTAATAATGTGCAGCAAATGTGTAGGGGGCACTATGTTTGTCATTATGTGTATAAGGGCATTAATAATGTGCGGCATATATGTAAGGAACATTATGTGTATAAGGGCATTAATAATGGTTGTCATAATGTGTAAGGCGCATTATGTTTATAAGGACATTAATAATGTGTAAGGGCATTACTGTGTGGAATTATGTGTATAAATGCATTACTAATGTGTGGCATTATGTGTATAAGGTGCTCTACTATGTGGCGTTGCGTATAGAAAGGGCACTACTGTGTCGTCTAATAGGAATAAAGAGCAATAGGGTGTGGTGTAATGTGAATAAGGAGCAATTCAGTGTGATGTAATGTGAATAAGGGGCTCTACTGTGAGGAGTAACGTTTATAAGGTAAAGTGATACTACTGTGGGATGTAATATGTATTATGGACACTATCGCATGATCAAATGTGAATAAAGTTGCAGTACTGTGTGGCGTAATTGGAATTGGGGTTACTATTGTGTGGCCATGCCCCTTGCCAGTAAAAACACACCCCTTTTTGGGCTGTGCGCCAGCTGTGCGAACTGTTCCTATTTAAAATATAGGGGATACAAACACCAAAATAAGGACTGCTATGGGTGAAGGGTGATCGTGCTGGGAAAGAGGTGCAAGGTCAGAGGCGGTACCAGCGGTGGTGCTAGGGGGCACCAGCCAAAATCTTGCCTAGGGCATCATATTGGTAAGGGCCGGCTCTGCGGAGACCAGACGCAGCTACTTGAGAAGATGGTGCCGAAATCTCAGTCAGGGAGTGAGGGAGAGTGATAAGAAGCTCCAGGGCGAGAACACCAGCAGTAGATGGTGCCCAGGGCTGGGGGAGAGGCTACAGGTCAGTGCCTTATCCCATATACTGGTCCTCACCACCGGGTACTGTGGAGCCTTATTAAATTGTATATAAATTTACGCAATCCGACCTGTGCTCCCTGCCCTGGTGGATATAGTGGAGTCCCTGTACTGACACAGTTTCCACGCCAGCGGTGTGATCCGTCTCCTGGGACCGCATACGGAACGCGATTTAGCGGCGGGTCCCGCCTGGGGGACCCTCTTACCTCCTCCCTAAGAAGCAGCCACGCGATCCAGGAGAGTGTCTGCGGTGGTGTGCCTGGAAACCGAAGCGCCTCCACCACAAGTACCCGGGAACTCGGCCGGTGCGAGTATGTAGCGCTGCTGGGGAGGTGATGGAGCCACAGCACAGTATGTCACAATGACATATAATGTGCAGCAGCCCTTGAAGTCTTCTTAAAGCTCTTTTCAGGGCTGCCTAGCGCAACCCCCCCCCTTCCCCTCCCCGTTAAGTGACCTGCTCTGCAGGCACCAACTTACAAACTGAGCTCCAGTGTCCGGAGGCGGGGTTATAGAGGAGGCTATGCAATGCATCCTGGGAACAGTCAAAGCTTTAGCCTGTTGGTGCCTCTGGTTCAAGATCCAACTCTACACCCCCGATGTATACCCTGTGGAACACAGTGTACCCCGCTGCAGAAAAATGAATTAACAAACGCATAGAAACTATAAGTTTGATATTCTCCACAGCAAAAGGATCAAGCTGTAAATATGCACTAGTGCATATAATTGGATTTAGTTCAATTGTAAAGACCCATGCAGCAGTAAACTGTAATTGTTGGAACAAACTTTGCATGTATATACTGTTTTATGTGATAAGTCATAGGTCAAGGCGATGAGCACAAAGGGAATTATCATAAACAGGCCAGGTCAGCAATAGGTGGTCAGAACAGCAACAAACTGCAGGCACAGGAAAAACAAAGGTCAGTAATGGAGAATCAGCACAACGGTATAGAGTACAAAACATAACCTGCTCAGATACAGTAATGTCCCTATTTCGGTGGACCCGAAAGGAGTGAAGTTTCACCCCTAAGTGCTCTTCTGGGTGGATAGATGTTGAATTTTAGTGTGTCACAATTTTGAATACATAATTATTGGGAGACAGGCATGTGCAGAGGAACAGATATTGGGCTGGGCACATACTTAAGCAGTGGACAATGTCACGATCAATAATATTATGAGATTAATATTATTTTTAAGAAATCATGCAAAATATTTGACAGTTCACAGCAATATATAGACTGTCTGTAGTACAACCCAATTCTGTTGTTTCAGTATTATCATATTTTGCCAAATAGATTTCTCTGGAGGGAAATTAAATACATGCTATCTGGGAGTAAGAACTCTCAATTTAATTAAGCCAGGATGAGTTAAGTTAAAGGGGAGCAGATTTGTATGAAACAGTTTATTATATTCAGGATGAGATTGTTTTGTGGCATATGCAGTTGTTAGTACATCATACTGTACTTCCCAGGAATAAATACAGTAAGGAAGTGGGATGAGCTAAAAACTTCCCCATAGAAACCGTACTTGATGAAGCATGTGCTGAATAATTTATCCCTGCATGTATTACCAAACAGATAAGAAAATAATCCACACAAAATAAATCACAGTATTGGGCCTAATTCATGTTTGTATGCACATGCAATCACAAGTGCCATATTTTTGGCTACGGAATTGCAAATGTTAGCAAGTGAAGCTGCCACCCTGGAATGGAAAGACATTCCTAGTGGACCATTTGCAGACTCATTCGTATCTGCGTACACATTCGCAGCCTACATGCAAAAATTAGGAAAATCGGTTCTAAGCTTTGCCCTATGGATATGCAGACTGGGCGCGGCTGTAGCGATGCTGGCCCCATGTTTCCCTGCGTACATGGCTGCAGCTGAAGGCAGATACATGGCCATGACATTGTGGAGAAAAAATTAACAAGGTAATGGGCCCGGCGCCACTGAAATGAGATGTTTAACCTTTAAGCAGCTGACTAAAGGGATAGTTAATCCCTGGGAAGTACGATTACAAAATATATATACAGCGCTAGTAACTGGATATGGAAATAAACATATATTTTATTATATACATATAAAATTGTTGCAACAAATAAACAGCTGATGTTAAAAGTTTGAAATTGAGATTCAAATTGAAGCAGTAGGGCAAGCACAGCAATTTGATTGGTATATTACCACATATAGAAGCCGGACATTTTCGAGTGTAAAGTGTCCATGGAAATATGCCACAGTCCTGGGGATATATTCAAAGCTGGCAGATGATAGTCCACATAGGATTTGAAAACAGACCTTTGGATGCTTGATTCCGTACACCTTGATTCCGGTATACCTTGATAAAGCTGTTGATACAGCGAAACGCGTTGGTACAGAGGAGTCGGGCATCATTGGTATTCTGCAAAGTATGTATAACACAGCGCTCAGCCCCTGATATCTGACCGTAAAGGGTGTCAGTATTAACCTTGTATATGCAGTCTTGATTTTAATATGTCACAGGTGTGAATCATAAATTTCATTGATTTGTGTCAAACATATAAGTCACAAATTGAGGTATTAATTGAATTTTTAATTAGGAGTCACAGTGCTCCTCCCAGACAATATGTTATTACTTTAAGTTATCTTTAAACTACTAAGAGTTAATACTAACCATGCAAATTGCGTGAATTTTTCTCCTGTAAAATGACTTTAATAGTCTCTGATCACTATCATAGTCCCGCAAAGTTAGTGCACCCAAATGATCCAATTTAACGAAGTATAGTTTAAAATGCTGATCGCAAAATGTACTTATTAAAGGTGGTGTTTCGCCCTATATAGAGCCGTCCTTAGTACTGCTAACCGCAGCAGAAACTTAAATATAAATAGAAAATGCAGGTATGCGGTGGGGGATATATGTTCTGGGGGTGCGGCGTCCCGTAACCCTCAGGTGCATATACTTACCCTTCTTCTTCTGATCGTCCTTGTCTTTCGTCCCCCGCTGTGCTTGCTTCTCCCTCCGTCTCGGTCCCCGGTCGGTGTAAACCTTCTGTGTGCAAGCCTGCTCACCGATGTATGGACCTCCGGGACGACGAGACCACCGGCGGCTGCGGCACTTCCGGGTACTGTTAGCCTGTTGTAGACATTCAGTCCCCGGCGCGCTGCAGCACTGACGGCGGCTCCACTTCACTAGCTAGTGAAGGAGACTGTAGGAGCAGAAAGCGGTCGATGCTGTCAGCGGTTCTTTGAAGATAATATATGTTAGATCGTGTCTTGTTCCTCCAACGCGTTTCAGCCTTAATTGGCCTTCCTCTGGGAGCAGTGTATCAATTAGTGTTGTGTGGGACTCCTTATATGGTCCCTCCTACTTTCTGATTGGCTGTAATCAATTGAACAAATGGGTGTTAATCTTGAACACATGCTGAGCTGTATTGATTTTGTCTGTTTTGATGTAAACGTTACTTCTTATTACATTTAATACAGTGTTTCAATTGCGGATTTGTATATATCCATGTGCCTCATTACAAGTCCTTTGGATAATGGGAGACTTGCATTGTTTTGATGTGATATAGAATGCAACAATGTCTACCTTTCTGTTTGATGGAATATTTTCAAATTAACACACCCCTTATATGTGCCAGCGTAACTTATGTGCTGAAGTACCATGACAGTCATTGTCCTTGTTTCTGATATATTTATAGGTATATGGATCCCCATACTTCCTTGTTACCTATAGAGAGAGGGGGGACAGTTGGTGTAGGAAACTTAGTGATGAAAATCAGTTGTTTTGAATTGTCCCAAAACATGTTAGAGATTATGTTATGTCTTGTTAGTTTATTGATTCATTTACTAATGCTGTGTTAGCGGAGCCAGACGCCGAAAGCTATGGGTGAGGGGAAAAAACGGAATGGTTAAACGAATAAATGTAGGGAGGGGGGGAAATGATATGGGAGCGGAAGGGAAAAGACCTAAATCCAACTCGGTGGGGAAGGAAAGAGGAGAAAGAAAGAGGGATAAAGGAGGCAGGAGGCGGGATGTATGTGCATGATTGGTTACTAGGCTATATGGAACTAAAGCAATATGATAAAGGTAAATGAGTAGGTCCTCTTTTACCCATGTTAAAAATGTCAATGAATTCCTGAACATCTTATTGTATATTAATACTACACTCCTCGCAAAATGGTATCTATGTTCATTTCATGGTGCTTGGTGAACTAACACCTATTCTGGTCTAGTTCTTCTTGCATGCTAATCCCAACCTCTTCTCAAAATGGTAGCTAAGTTCATTTCATGGTGCCTGGTGAACTGACACCTAATTCTGGTCTAGTTCTTCTTGCATATGATGGATCTGACTTCATTGTCTAGATTTAGTCCCCGAGGTGTGAAGGTTTTTAGTTCGTACATCCATCTGAGTTCTGTCCTGTTGATCTTGTTCATGAAGTCTCCTCCTCTCCAGTTTGGTGTTACTTCTTCTATGCCGATGAATCTCAGGGAGCTTGGATCACTCCCATGGAATTCTCTAAAATGTCTTGATAAGTTGTGTTCTTCTGATCCTTTTTTGATGTTTCTTATGTGTTCACTTATCCGTGTCTTAAGTGTCCTTATCGTTCTGCCCACATATTGTTTGTGACAGTCACATTCTAATAAATACACGATGCCTTTGCTGTTACATGTTATCCTGTTCTTCACTTCATATTCTTTTTTGGTGATGCTTGAGATGAACTGTGTTGTTGGTTTTGTGCTTCTAGTTCTTGCATTAGTGCAACCTAAACATGTGCCACAGTAATAGAAACCTTTTTTGGGTTCTGAACCTGTTAATGTCGTCTGCTTCTGACGTTTGGGGGGGATATGATTGTGTACCAATGTTTTCTTTATGTCTGGGGCCTTCCTGAAGACTATTCTGGGTTGAGTTGGAAGTTTGTCTACTAGTGTCTCATCCTCCATCAGAAGTGGCCAATTTTTCTTTAGGATATTTTTTAATTGTGTTGCTTGTTTGGAGTAACCTGTAATGAAAAGTATCTCCTCCTTGTTTTCTTTCTTGTTCTGTTTCTTGTAGTTCAGTAAATCTGTCCTATTGCAAGCTGTTACTTCAGTGAACGCCTCCCTCACTACTTCTTCATCGTATTTCTTCTCCAAAAATTGTGTGGTGAGTTCTTCTCCTTGTGCTTTGAAGTCTTCTACTCTGGAGCAGTTTCTCCTAAGTCTTGTAAATTGTCCTTTGGGTATCGTCCGGAGCCAATTTGGGTGATGCCCACTTGTGGAAAGTATGAAGCTGTTTACATCAATTGGTTTTCTGTAAGTTTTTGTCTGTATTTCTCCTCTTTCTATGAATATATCCAAGTCCAGGAATTCTATTCTCGTTTTACTGTAGTTTGCAGTGAAGATCAGGTTATTGTTATTGGTGTTGAGAAATCTCAAAAAGTCTTTTAATCCACACTCATCCCTGTGCCAGATAAAGAGGACATCATCTATGTACCTGGTCCACAGTACGAGATTTGCTCCAAGACTATGATGGTTCCATATGTGTTGGTCCTCCCACCAACCCATGAACAGATTAGCATAGCTCGGAGCAAATTGGTATTCGTCTATACCAGGAATCACGCCTAGAATGCCGCAATCATCTATAAAAAGGGGAATCAGCAGCCATCCACAAAGGGGCACAAGACCAAGCTTTCAATAGGACTAATCTTTGTCCGGAATCAAGCATCCAAAGTTCTGTTTTCAAATCCTGTGTGGACTATCATCTGCCAGCTTTGAATATATCCCCAGGACTGTGGCATATTTCCATGGACACTTTACAGTCGAAAATGTCCGGCTTCCATATGTGGTAATATACCAATCAAATTGCTGTGCTTGCCCTACTGCTTCAATTTTAATCTCAATTTCAAACTTTTAACATTAGCTGTTTATTTGTTGCAACAATTTTTATGTATATAAAAAAATATATGTTTATTTCCATATCCAGTTACTAGCGCTGTATATACATTTTCTAATCGTACATGGCCATGACATGCTTGCGTTTTTGCCACCACTCCGTGTAAACTCTCCCAAATGTCCCTTCCAATCAACCTCTCTGCGTCTAAGTCCTCACTGCAAGCACAATCGCAAAGCTCCCTTGGCACGTGTTTACTGCGATTACAACACATGCGCAGTCTGATAATCGCTCCATTGCATGAACACCGGCCACTGCGTAGAAACATGAATAAGGCCCATAGTTACATATGATGCTGCAAATGAATGACCGAAGAGGCACATTATATATATGTTTTTAAATCAATAAAAATGATGCTACTAAACCTTATGTAACATCCCTTTAGCGGGTCTACTGTGTAATAGCATGTGTATTTTGGTGCATCTCACCTTCTCACTTGAGATCAGGGCTTCCACCCAAACCTTGACACTTGGCTCTCTGGAGGTGTTATCCGAGCCCATGCACACCAGGGAAAGCTGGGGGTTTGGAGAACCCCTGCCCTGCCACCTTAGGCCACAAATGTAACAGTAATGGATCACACAAATATGTTGCAAAAGCCACACTGGCACATTTATTACTGGAAATACAGTAGGGTACAGAAGGATAACTTTTACACTTTATATCAAATATACAGTTTGCAATATTAACAAGTGCCTGTTCACTGACAGCATGGCAATAGGCCATTACACTGAAATGGTAGACATGCATGAGGTCGACAGGGTCAAAAGGTCGACATGTAAAAAGTAAACAATTCAAAAGGTCGACAGGGTCAAGAGGCTGACAGGGTCAAAATGTCGACATGACAATGGTCAACATACATATGGTCGACACAAGTTTTTTATTTATTTTAAATTTTTTCAACTTTTTCATATTTTACCATCCATGTGGACTACGATTGGGAATTGTAACCTGTGCCGAGTGCAGCAGTAATGAAGCGAGGCTTCCTGCCCGAAGCATGGCAAGCCATGGTACACTAATGGGGCTTGTTTGTGGCAGAAAAGTGACAAAATACCCAAAAAAACTTAAAGAAAAAAAAGTCTACCTTTTTTGTGTCTACCATTTCCAGGTCAACCTTCTGACCATGTCGACCTTTTGACCCTGTAAGCCTTTTCTGCTGTCTACCTATTCTATTTTGACCTTTTGACTATGTCGACTTTTTGACCCTGTCGACCTAATGCATGTCAACCATTAGTGGTAGACCTACTGACTGTAGACCTGTTAGTGTAGATCTAATAATCCACACCCCATTGAAATATGTAAACTATTGTATTGACATCTTTATTTTGATTAAGAGCTCTCCATGGATGCTTTTAAGGTATTATCTTTTAGCAGAACCAATATCATAGATCCTTATAAAATAGATAAATGCACCAAAAAGCTGACAAACTGTCCAATATTTATATGAAATATAAACATTATAAAACAAATGTCCTTTGTAGAGTTTTCTTTTTATATATATATATATATATATATATATATATAAAAATATATATATATATATATTTTTTTTTTTTTAAAGAAACTTCACACAGCTTTCCACTCTCATGGACTAAAAAAGTTGAAGGACTTATGTTACATGCTGTCTTCATCTCTTTAGTGTATTACTAATGGCTGTTTCATTTACTTTTGATGTTATTTGAGCCGTTTCATATTAGATGTCTGTTCATCATATGTAATTTTAATAAAAATTTCTTTGATCCACTGAACTAATTAAGCATTAGATAATTCAACTTTGATATGACAATAACGAATGTCCCCAGTTATTTGGTTTGATGAACAAATAAAAGGTAAAGCCTGTAAAGTTCAAGAAAATAGCTATCTCAATTATATGTAAATGTTATGCAAATCTGTTATTAAATTAATTTACAAAATGACCCTGGGGTTTCTCAAATTGGGAGTTCATTCAATGCAGGTAATGCATCAGTGATGTTTTACCTTCATTGCTATTCCCAGATGGTGAACCTCCACTTTAACTGTAGATGTATGCTGTATGACTGCATCATTGCTATCCAGTTGTCATACAGTAAGTGTCTTTTATATAGGAAGTGTTATCTGTTATACATACAGTAGGCTTGGCATAATATCCATTTAATCTAGGATGCATAAAGAATTACATAAATTCTGTGACTGGCTAAATTCAAGCCTGCATATCACCTGGTTTTAATCAGCCACATACTGTAGGTGTTGTGGATTAAAGTAATATTATGGCAACCCTAGTTATACAGGAAGTACCTCTGTAGACAGTTGTTCAGCAAGCATGCAGGTAGTAAAATCACACTTCTGCAACTCTTCAGTGTCCACTGGTGATTTGCACATGGACCACTTTATATTATCAGTATCAGTGTGTCGCTGATAGTGGTTGCATACAAAGGTCCAGATTTGCTCAAATTGGATCAGTAGCATAAAGGGGGGTACTCACGGCGCGATATTCTAAGCAATCTGACTAGATTGCTTAGAATATCGGGATGATCGCTCCGTGTGTAGCCCCCTCGGCGATAGCGATGCGCGGCCCCGCACATCGCTATCGCCGCTGCTAGATTGGCCTGCATGCAGGCCAATCTAGCGGGTCGCTCACTTCACCCGCTGGGTGAAGTGAGCGGCCCCCCCGTCTCCCCCCGCACGCTCAGCACAGATCGCGCTGTGCTGAGCGGCAGGAGAGATGTGTGCTGAGCGCTTCGCTCAGCACACATCTCTCCTATATCGGCCCGTGGGTACTGGGCTTAAGTCCCAGAGACATTGGAGGCACTGGCTGCTGGGCTCCAGGCCTCCAGCTGTCAGTGAGGCACCAAGAAAGACTGAGGGGCTACTGAACTAAGACAAATCTCTCTCCACTAATTTCATAGTGATTTGCTACAGTCACTACGGATGCTATCCAAGTTCATAAACCCCCTTTACAGCCCCCTTCAGCCGAAGAGTCTTGGAATGTGTGTGATAAATCAAAGTGTGTATAGTGGGCTATAGCTTTTCTGTTGTATCTTATATGAGGAGGGGGTAATCAAAGCTTGGAGAGAGATAAAGTTGCGAGAGATAATGTACCAACCAATCTGCTCCTAACTGTCATTCTGCAAACACAGCTTGTAAAATGTAAGGCAGAAGCTGATTGGTACTTTATCTCTCACAATTTTATCTCTCTCTAAGCTTCTCTAAGCTTTATTCTCCCTGATGCACCATTGGCAAGTCGCTGGGACATCAGCACATGTGCAAGTCAGAGCCACTGGGTGGGGGGGGGGGGGGGGGGGGCACCACCTTCTATTTAGCCTCCGGGCGCCTGGAATGAACTTATGCGCCTGCATTGGATGCCATATTAGAAGAAAAATTTGCACCTGACATAGGGCTACAGCAATGTTCGATGGTGCGTCTGATGGTGCGCCTAAAGATGCACAAAGAATGCTGAAAGCGGGTGTCTCAGTCCTTGCACATTCAGAGGCACAAATGTACACCAGGGAAGGGACACGACTGCAGAAAAAGATGCAGGCACAGCTACGCCTGACTCAGAATCAGCCCCTATGAGTAATAACCCTCACGGATACTGTAGTTGGCTTCTATCAGAGCGGACTGAACTAAATATCAGCCATGGCACTTAACACTTAACACACAACCACACCTGTTGTGCTCGGGACAGCAGACCGGGGACGACCAGCGGTAAAGGGAGCCTTTGTGCACAGCCCTGGGTAGTAAGATTCTCGGTGGAGAGGCAATACCGTATCTATAATTGGCGTCCAGTAGATCCGGTGAGGTAATTTCATGTTTATTACCATCTATAGAGCCGAACTGTGAATCTGCTGAACTTTGTACTTAATATGACAAGGAGGAGTACAATTTTTTTATATTTTTTTAATAAATACATCGTGTTTTGTTTTTATCTACGGCTGGACCGCATACTGTAGGTGTTTTTTGTGGACGTCATTAACAGAATTGGAATGGTGATAGAACTCACCAGTACTTGTGCATAAAAGTGTAAGAAGAGATTCTTTGTATGAGATAATACTGGCTAAGGACAGCGCTGTGGAGTTTTTCAAGTTTTTTTTGAATTTTTGTATAATCTTTCAACCATTAGCAAAAAGTTAAAAAAACAAACATCCTTTCCACACCTTTTAAAAACCTCAAGTAATTTCCTTATGGCCATTAGCAACCTTCTATTTGGTCCTGCTATCTCAGTTGTCACTTTTAGGGGGGTCCTGGGTCGATTCCCCACTTTTTCATACAGTTCTCCCAGGTCACATATTGAAAAAAAAGTTGCACAACCTCGCCGTGAGTGCCGCAAATTGGCATTTCTAATTGAATCTCACATGTTTTCACGTTCATGCGATGTATGAGAGTTTCATTAAACAAACTAACTTCCAAAAACTCACTCCTAACTGGATTGACCCCATAGTGTATGCTTCAAAAATGGCTGCTGTATTACTGGGATACCACAACAGAGAAATCTTACCAAATGGAAAGAAGCTTTGGCGCTTATATGGGTTGAATTTCCAATAGCAGGTACTAATAAAGTGTAGTCAAGGAATTTTGCATGGTGTAAAAGCGGGGATCCTAAAAGGACCCCTTTCCCGCGTCAGCAGGATCCCCGCTTTTACACCACGCAAAATTCCTAATGGAAACCATCTTGGCTTCAAATATTATATCCATTCTGGACAGCGCAATGCTACAATGAGGACATCCCACTCCCAGAATAAAAGGCTCTGGACAGCAATTCTCCGCCAGCGGTCCAAAATTGGTAACGTTACCTATAAAGCTACAAGCACTTATAAGAATTTAACAACTTTTCCCAAGAACTGTCCATAAATATTGGAACAAACGATATCAAGTGGTCCTGCATAATTGCACAGGGTTTCCAAGGAGTCCTGGGCATATATATATATATATATATATATGTTTTTATATACATTTTAAGATATATATGTTTGATTAAATCTTTTTAAATTTTACCACAGTTCAATTTGTACATCATTATAAGTTAACGCCGCTATTATTTATTTATTTATTACCAGTTATTTATATAGCGCACACATATTCCGCAGCGCTTTACAGAAAATATTTGCCCATTCACATCAGTCCCTGCTCCAGTGGAGCTTACAATCTATATTCCCTACCACATGTACACACAGACACATTCAATCTAGGGTTAATTTTGTTGGGAGCCAATTAACCTGCCAGTATATTTTTGGGATTGTGGGAGGAAACCGGAGTACCCAGAGGAAACCCACGCAAGTACGGGGAAAATATACAAACTCTGCACAGTTAGGGCCATGGTGGGAATCGAACCCATGACCTCAGTGCTGTGAGGCAGTAATGCTAACCATTACACCATCCGTACTGCCCGCTATACACTTATATATGTACAGATGTGTCCACTTACATCTTTGCTATTTTGCTAAATTTTGCACAACATGCAAAACACGGCTAAGCTATTTTTCACAAGTAGTGAGTGGATGTATTTTAAATTTTTGCTTGCCATAATTGAATATGTATAAAGTAACATATTAAAGAAGCAAATTAGGAAAAATCACAAGACATGGCTAAATCTCTAAGTCTATCGCATGCAAAACTGTGATATAAATGTTGGGATATAGCAAAGATGTATGTGGACACATCTGTATATATATTATGTGTTTTCTTCGGGATACCACAACAGCCTGGTGTACAGTATTAACTTAGGATGCCATCTTAGATAGTTCCATATTACAATGAATATACATAAATTAATTCTTAAGATGGCAGTATGAAACTTTTAAATTAATTGGATCATTATTATTTTTCTTACCGTTCGAATGAACCTTAGAATGAAGGTTTAGAAACAGGTTATCTGTGACCATAACAGAACACTCAACAGAAAAGATTGCATTAAACAAAAACAATGAAACCATTCTGCTATACAGTATTTCAGCTGCTGCTGTGCTAGTATAGTACGAATTACAATAGTAAATGTAATTGTGGGGAAGTGAAACTGGAAGATCCCCAGTTCATCTGACACAAGTTGTGCTTTAGTGACTAGACACCTGCTAGACGCTACATTTCTTTGTCTGACAACTGTGAAAAGTGTCACAGCTGACTAGACCCTAGCAAAATCTCCCATATACATTACGTCCATAGTGTAACAGCAAGTCGGTATGGAATTTACCCTAATATTCAAGCTGAACTTTAGTAGTAGACACACATTCAAATATGGGAATAGCAGGTGAGTGCCAGTAATAACAGAGAAGTGAAACACCACCTGTTGTTAAAGTATCAGGAGCATAGCAGAATTAGAATTTTAATATACCTCCCTTAAGGGGATGAAAAGGGGGTTGACATAATGACATAATTACCGATGCGTGGCTTGTGTTATGTGAGCGATAACACCCAACGGACAACCGGATCAAAATTTGGATTGCACCTCCAGTGTATAGAACTGAATAAACTATAAAAATGGTCCTGTCACTTTTTACCGTATCTCTCACTCACTCACTCACTCACTCACTCACTCATCACTAATTCTCTTACTTCCCGATATGTTAGGAAGCTGAAATTTAATATTGGTATACTTCAGGTGGGAAATAGGAAAACTATGTAATTAGAATTGTAATAAACCTCCCTCAAGGGATGAACAGGAGATTGACATAATGACATCATTACCGTTTTTTTGTGCTGCCAAGGATTTAAGATCGGTTTACGAGTACTCAGGGGTCCTATTTTCGCATTAGATCTTAGCTATAGCTGATTTGGCTCCAGTTTTCAAATTAATGAAAAATTATAAAATTCAATTATTTGCTCCACTTGAAGTACCTTACTAGTCTAGGCCACTTTACTTAACAGAATCGACTTAGTTTTGCTTTTTTAACAACTACCCTCTTTTAACAATAACAAGAATTTGTTTTATTTGTGATAAGGTAGCTGGTAATCACGTTCGAGACACATAACACATTCATATCTTCTCACTATCTTCGAATGGCTGCACTGGAAGCCCAGGTAACTTGATCTAGAGTGGGCCGTTACGCGACTGAGGAGTATTCACAATCTCGAGCTATATTGGAATAGCGGAGGAGTTGCAGGGGGAACACTGATAGACGAGGATGATCGGGTACACAGCTGGGTCACGGTTAGAAGGAAGAAGAGGGGGAGACAGGGCATCTCCGATCTGCCAAACCCCAATAAATTTGCCCAACTGGACGAGGATTCTGAGGATGGCAGTGAGGAAATGACAGAGCCGGAGGAGACTGTTTCCTCTACCATCCGAAGGAGCGGTCCCTCCGGCACAGATGGAAAAAAAGATAGTGAGGTACCTAGCCAGATTGTGGTGGTAGGGGATTCTATTATCAGGAAGACAGACATGGAAATCTGATACCGGGACCGTGATCGCCAAACAGTCTGTTGTCTCCCGGGTGCTCAGGTATGGCACATTGCGGACCGGGAAGATAGATTTTTGGGAGGGGCTGGTAAAGACCCGGTGGTCTTGGTGCATGTGGACACCAATGACAAAGTTAGTGGTAAGTGGGATGTCCTTAAGAAAGACTATAGGAAACTAGGCAAGAAACTTAAGGTAAGTACATCTAGGGTAATATTCTCCAAAATATTACCAGTGCCACGTGCTAGCCCAGGGAGACAGAGGGAGATTAGGGAGGCAAATGTGTGGCTTAGAGACTGGTGTAGGAAGGAGGGGTTTGTGTTGTTGGAAAACTGGGTGGACATCTCAGTCAGGCACCATCTTTTTTGTCACAAGAGATTGCACCTGAATGAGGAGGGGGCTGCAGTGCTGGGGGGCAGGATGGTTAGAAAGTTGGAGGAGATTTTAAACTAGGAGCCTGGGGGGGGGGGGGGGAGGGTTTAGCTAGAAGTTACAGGTCAAACAGTGAGAACAATAAGGATGGGGTAGTGAACAAAATGGGGGTGGTGAAGGGGGAGCGAAAGATCAGCCGGCAAGGGTATTTGCAGGGACATTGACACAGGAATTACTGACATAGGTATTGCCCATGGTATTCCAAAATTATTAACTTATGACGATTATGGTTCAACAGTACGGTATAAAGAAAATGATGTCCATAGCATAAGGGAAAATACCTACACTGGGGGAGGAGGGGGGTGGGGGTTAAGAAAGACCTAATAGGTCAAATAGGGATAGTACTAAGAAAGGCTGTATTAAGTATGATGGGGGTGGGAAGGGAGGGAAGAGAATAACAGTCGGTAAGAGTAATTGTAGAGAGGCACTTGTAAATAATGGTAAGTTACCATTAAAACAAATGGGCAAAGGAAATATTAAGCTAAAATGTATGCTTGCGAACGCAAGAAGCCTATCAGGTAAAATGGGAGAATTGGAATGGTTTGTATGAAAAAATCAGTTTGATATTTTAGGTATTACGGAAACATGGTGGGACAACTCTCACGTCTGGGTTGCAAATTTGGAGGGATATTCACTTTTCAGGAGGGATAGGGCTACCAAAAGGGGAGGAGGGGTATGTCTCTATGTAAAACCATCTCTAAAACCAAACTTAAAAGATGTTATTTACGAGGGGATTGGAGATAACGTGGAATCGATATGGGTTGAGATCACAAATGGAGGCATTGGAGCAAAAAAACTAGTCATTGGCACGTGCTACAAACAACCGGATATTAGCATACATGAGGAGGAACAACTTTTGCAGCAAATTGAAAAAGCTTCAGGAATGGGGGACATCCTAGTGATAAGGGATTTCAATTATCCTGATATAACAATTCATGTGTAAAAGCTAGGAGCAGCAGGTTCCTAAATACATTAAAGGATCAATACTTGTCTCAATTTGTTGAGGACTCAACCAGAGGTAATAATATTCTGGACCTAGTTATTACCATTAATGTGGACATTATATCAAACATTACGGTTGGGGAGACCTTGGGAAACAGTGATCACTATATGATCACATTCGACATCAGTTTCAAGAAACATAGCTATAAAGGATCAACCAAAACATTAAACTTGAGAAAAGCTAACTTCAATATGCTGAGACAGGCACTAAAGGACATTGAATGGGAAGTTTTGTTTCATGGTAATTACACATCGGAAATGTGGGATGCTTTAAAAGGGTTGCTTGATAGCAATATCCACAAATTAATTCCAATGGGCAGTAAACGCAGGAGTACTAAACACAAACCAATGTGGCTTAATAAGGAGGTAAAAAAAAATAGCTAAAAAGAGGCGTGCTTTCAAAACATTAAAATCTATTGGAAGGGAGGAGTCATTCCAGTATTACAAGGAATGGAATAAAAGATGCAAAAAAGTAATAAGAGCAGCTAAAATTGTAAACAAAAAGCAAATTGCTATAGAGTAAAGCCAATCCTAAAAAGTTTTACAAATACATAAACAGTAAAAGGTTAAAAAAGGAGAACGTAGGCACATTAAAAGATGAACTGGGAGCCTTGATAAACGATGACAAAATAAAAGCGGATATACTGAACAACTTTTTTCATCAGTATTAACCAGGGAGGATCAGACGGTGATAGTAGTGCATAACGACAGTGAAGGTAATGATTCTTGGCTAGATGCTTGTTTAAGTGAGGAAGTAGTCCTGGAGAGACTAAGCAACATAAAGATTAACAAATCACCAAGCCCAGATGGTTTTCACCCGAGGGTTATTATGGAGCTTAAGGCACTGCTTGCAAGACCCTTATACTTGATTTTCTATAGTTCAATTAGATCAGGTATGGTACCGAGGGATTGGCGTATAGCTGAGGTAGTGCCAGTATTTAAAAAAGGGATCTAAAAATCATCCTGGGACCTATAGACCAGTTAGTTTAACCTCTATAGTGGGTAAAATATTGGAAGGAATTTTGAGGGATAGCATAGAGGATTATCTGCGGAATACTTAGCTTATTAGCAAAAGTCAGCATGGGTTTGTGATGGACAGATCATGTCAAACTAATTTAATTACTGTCGCTTCTACGAGGAAGTGAGCGATAATCTTTACCAGGGAAAAGCAGTGGATGTGGTTGCGAAAGCCTTCGATACAATGACTCACAGGAGACTGATCATCAAATTACGGAAACTTGGCCTAGGAAATACTATTTGTATATGGATAGGAAATTGGCTGGATAACAAGGTACAACGAGTAATGGTCAATGGGATGTTCTCCAGCTGGGCACCAGCAGTCAATGAAATACCACAAGGGTCTGTACTTGGCCTGCTACTGTTCAATATATTTATTAATGATCTAGGAATAGGCCTGGGAAGCACAATGTCAATCTTTGCAGATGATACTAAACTGTGTAAGGTAATTAATTCAGAAATACATGTGGAGTCTCTACAGAATGACTTATTTAAACTTGAAACCTGGGCATCTAAATGGGGAATGAGGTTCAATATTGAGAAATGCAAAGTTATGCATTTTGGGATTAAAAACAAACTTGCATCCTACTCACTTAATGGGGAAAATATAGGGGTAATAGTAGTGGAAAAAGATTTGGGGGTGCTCATAGATAATAAGCTTAATAACAGTACACAATGTCAAAATGCTGCAAAGAAGGCAAGTAAAGTCCTTGCGTGCATAAAACGGGGTATTGAGACAAGGGATGAGGATGTAATCCTGCCTCTGTATAAATCATTGGTACGTCCGCACCTGAAATATTGTGTTCAGTTTTGGGCACCATATTATAAAAAAAGATATCGGGGAGCTCGACAGAGTTCAAAGGCGAGCTACTAAACTAATTAAAGGGTTAGAGACACTGGAGTACGAGGAAAGGCTCACTAGGTTAAATATGTATACACAAGAAAAGAGGCGTCTAAGAGGAGACATTAATATCTTCAAATATGTAAAGGGTCATTACAAGGAGTTAGCAGGGGATTTGTTTATTAATAGAACTCTATATAGGACACGTGGACACTCACTGAGACTAGAGGAGAGAAAATTCCGTACACAACATAGGAAAGGGTTCTTCACTGTAAGGGCAATAAGGATTTGGAACTCCCTGCCGGAGAAGGTAATAATGGTGGACTCTGTAAATGCATTTAAAAACGGATTGGACAGCTTTCTAGCTGAAAAAACTATCCACGCCTAGAACATTTAATATATTGACATTAAGCATCTGGGAGTGGTATGAAATATAGGTGGTCATTCCGAGTTGATTGCAGCCAGCAACTTTTTGCTGCTGCTGCGATCAACTAGCCCACGCCTATGGGGGAGTGTATTTTAGCTTAGCAGGGCTGCGATCGCTTGTGCAGCCCTGCTAAGCTAAAAAAAAATTCACACAAAACAAGACCAGCCCTATATCTACTTACCCTGTGCGATGGATCCAGCGATGATGGGCTCGGCTTTGACGTCACTCCTCCGCCCTCCGTTCTCCTGGGCACGCCTGCTTTTCACTCACCACTCCCCGAAAACGTCTCCAAACGGTCCGGATCCACCCTGCACCGCCCTCTTCCTGTCAATCTTCTTTGCGGTCCGTCCTGCGACCGCTTTCTTAAGCTGCAACGTCACGCGGCGACCCCTGTCACCGGGCAACGACGCGCACTGCGGCCGCCGCGCATGCGCATTCCGCACCTGTTCGCACTGCAGAGATAAACCGCTGCCTGCGAACGGGTCAGAATGACCCCCATAGTTGTCAATTGGTACAAACCATTACTTCAGCTGGTGCATTCAAATGTGCACAAGTTAATACAGAATACAGGTTGAACCCGATGGGCATTTTGCCTCTTTTCAACCTCATTAACTATGTTACTATTGCTGGGAGGAGGTGTGGCAGTGCACTGCAGAGCCTGCTGGGACATCCTCAGACCACAGCCATGCCTCCTTCCAGCATACAGAGAGGAGCACGGAGAGGACCAAGTGACACAGTTAGCACACCTCCTGTTTCTTTGTTCGGCCCTCTCTCTGTCCCGCCACATCCGATTTTCTGCTGGTTGGGCTTGTTTTGTTTAGTACGTCCTCGGCTTTTGTTGGGAGTTAGCACTGAATGTGTGAAACAAAATGTTTTCAAAGTGCTGCATCCAAAGGCACAACGTCATCGCTACTGCAGCCATCTGAGTAAGCCTAAGCTTACGCATAATGCCCTCTGTGCTCCTCTGCCGAGGCCAGGAAATCTGCGTTTTGTTAAATGGTTCCCAATGCACCCTTAAATGACATAACCCCGCTTTGTTGAACAGTACCCATTGCCGCCCCCTTACCTCCCCATACGGAAGCAGCATGACAATCGTCCTGTGGCTTGGGCACTGCAAGCGACAATGCAAGACCTGTTTGTGACATGCGCAATCCATGTGCCATCAGAGTAGTACAGAAACCATCGGGTTTGCGTACTACTCTTAGGGGGACATTTACTAAGCAGTGATAAGAGCGGAGAAGTGAGCCAGTGGAGAAGCTCCCTCCCATGGCAACCAATCAGCACTGAAGTAACATCTATAATTTGCATACTATAAAATTATACAGAGCTGCTGATTGGTTGATGGGGCAACTTCTTCACTGGCTCACTTCTCCGCTCTTATCACTGCTTAGTAAATATCCCCCTTAATCGGGATCAGGACAATAAAATTAACCCTCAAAGTTTCACCATTCCTCTAATACAAAGATGTGTAACTCGCATTTTTGTTGGCAGTTGGTGATCTTTATCTGTGGCCCATTCCCACCTTCTAAGAAGAACTTGTTGATAGCTATTTTCTTAAACAACTAAGTAAAATGAGACTAGTCTAAGTGACTCAGGGGTTGGTCACCTTTATGATGTAGCATGCTCAATGATAAACTTATAAACAGTGGTTAATTATTTTGTGCCCTGCAGACACAGCAACCTGTTCTCACAACAAGCGCGATGCTGGTATTTGGAAATCCTAATTGGAGCTACGCTCAGCAAGCTATCCATAAAATAATTTCATCTCCAAAAGCAAGAATCTGAAACGTGCAGAAAATGTTAATCATGATAATGATGCTGAACACATTGGTCATTTACAAGTTTAGTATACATTTGAGTATTAAAATGTGCTCTCTAAAATCATAAACTTCACAGGCTTTAGATTAATTTGGGATTTGACGAGGAGTTAACAAACTGTGACGTACTAGAGTTGTGTAAGAATTTAGCAATGCAACAAGAATGGGCAGTGTTCCGAAGCCATGTAGGAGTCTAATGACGGCCTTTACATAAAGTGACAGAGCAGTGAATAGTTAATGAGTCCACTGCCCACTTGCCTGCTTCTGCTCTCTGTACAGAAACCTTCTTTATTGCCTTATCAATTCATTCTTTGCATGTCTGAGAAATCAAATAGGGGATTGCTGTGACCACCAAAGAAGGAGTATACGCTTTATTCCCATAAATACAACACAGAAAATGTGCAGAAAAAAAGAGAAAAACATAAATGGGACATGGAAATTGTGCATGCATTTAAAAAGCAGATACAGATGTAATCCAGAGTTTAGAAAGACACAGATAATGGATACAAACCAACTAATACAAGCGTTGTATGAATGACATTTCTGAAGAGGAAGGCACAATGCCTAGGGAACATAAGAAGGGAGGTATAGGCTAGTTACAATTTAAAATAGAGACTGTAGCTTAATAGGGAATGAAGTTTATCAGTCACTCCAGAATGCATTACCAGGAAGCATACAGTATCTTGCCGATCAGCTCTGTAAGTGGCATCGCTGCATATTAGAGGTGTTCCTGAGTGAATTCATTTAGAGTATGTTCTTTTTTTCCTTGGAGTTGGTTTAAGTCGGAGTTTTAAGTCATGTTCTGCCCTTTTTAGGCTGTGAATATGTGGCGACATAAATGTGGCGACAACGTACATGGATTTTTCCATAAATATGGTTTGGACTGTGCAATTTTATTTGGGTTTTATAATACTGATAAACTGTGGCTTACACATACTGTACCTTTAGGAGTATTTATTTGTTAACAGTTTTTTATTTAGTGGACTGATATTATGCAACACTTTACTAATAATTTTTAGTCATTCTCATTAGTGCATGTCCCGGTGGAACATATTTATTATTAACAGTTACTTATATAGAACCATATTCTTTTGCACTTTACAGTTTTGTACAAATAGTAATAAAACAAAACTGTTTAATAACAAAGAGGAAAGAGGACCATGCTCACAAGTTCATAATCTATAGGGAAATAGGCATATATAGGATAGGTGCTACTGTACTATTGTGTGTTGGTCCAGCCAGATTGCAGAGGTTCTAGATGGGCCATACACTTTAGCTGGGCTCCAGTCACACAGCAATATTGGCCCAAAGACAGTGGGATTTGTGAGTGAAGAACAAGAAAAAGTGTAAAGTTAGGTGTGGACTGTATAGAGGGGATGTAATTGGTTAGAAAAGCTAATGGAAGTTACTTGATGGTTCTGGATTGGTTCACAGAGTGGGTGCAACCCGGATAAAGTCCTGTAACCTTGAATGGGAGCAGGTATTAAGTGAGGATGAGAGACACAGCAGAGTGGAAAGGTCAGGTTGGGAGATATTTTGAGTACATAGGTGTATTATCATTAATAGTCTTATGTGTGAGTAAAAGTATTTTATATTGAATGCGGTAGAATACAAGTAACCAATGGACAGAGTGGAGCAGCAGATACGTTTAGCAGACAATAAACAATCAGCTTTGCTGTGTATGTAGGAGTTATATAGACTTAAGATGCCCAACCTCCTGATACCATAGCAGAATGTACACACTGAGATATTTCTAGCTTGGTGTGTGGGGTCACAGGGAGCACTGGCGCATCTATAATGGGTGCATTGTGTGCGCACCCATTTCTGTACGCACCCGATTCCACTGGAATGCATGGTGCATATGCACCCACAAATGGGACGCAGGCTACTGCGGATAATCGCAATCACAATGTTCGCGGGTAGGATAAGCAGGGATACATCTGTAAGTGGAGAATGTTTTTCTCATGGACTACTTTACGTGCTCCTTTTGCATGTCATGTCAAAACAGTATGAACTCATGCGTGTAATGTTTGTGATGTATGCTACGTTTTTCCCCCTTCTTATGCTATGTATTCCCCCTTCATGTTGCTGCTTGGTGATGCGCTGTACCGCAGAAAATTCCTAGTGTACGTGAGTACACCTGGCCAATACAGCTGATTCTGATCAGGAAGAAAAACAACTAATGTCATCTACAAGTAAATCTTATATGACCTTGGTTAAAAAACCTATAGCTTTACATTCAAAATTGCTCCCATGAGAAAACAGGGTGGGTCGTTAGTTATACATTAAATGGGTGGTGTCCAAAAATCAACATGTCTTTAAGGGTGACAGTCAATAGGTCGACGCCATATGGTCGATATGCATTAGGTCGACAGGTACAAAAGGTTGACAGATGAAAAATCAACAATGCTCAAGGGCGACAAGTACAAAAGGTTTACATGACAATGGTCAACACTTTTTGGGGTGTTTCCACATGTTTTCACAATATTTGCTTGATTTACTATCCACATGGACATCTATTGGGAATAGTCACCTGAAGAGTGACTATTGACGGTTTGACCATGCCGACCTTTTGTACCCGGTGACCTTTCATATTTCGACCTTTTGTACTTGATGACCTTTTGTACCTGTAGACATAATGCAGGTCAACCATTTGGTGTCGACCTATTGACTGTCGACCATAACACTGTCGATCTATTATACCACACCCATCTTTAAGTACCTCATTTGGCTGTGAGTTTATAGCATTATTTTGGCTGTTTTATAAATCATTTGCATTTTTTCAGTTAAACTTATGAAGTGGTTTAGCTAGAAGAATACAGTGAATGAATCATTATAATGTTCAGGTTCTAAGAGATAAAATTACATGAAAAATCTAGTAATTATTTCCAAGTTTAGCACATACACTTTACAAATAACCACTCTTTCATGGAGATAGGCAGATTTAGTGCTCCATTTGCATAAGACACTATTCCCTTGTAACCAGGCATATCATAAGTAACCTAAAGGACATTACAAAAGCGGTGTGAGGAGAATTAACTATATGAATAAACTTGGCTATTCAGCTGAATATCTATTAGGGGTGTCATATATACGGTCATTTTTCTTGCTTTAATTAATTCTCCCTCCAGGGGTAAACATACAAGAACGTTTCACTTATTCAGTTTTCTGCTGCCGCTGCTTCAGCTGGGATACAGGGTAATGCATGCGAATTCTGGAGCCTAGATTCTGACCGTGGGCAGCTTTACCAAGTGAGCAACAGAGAGTAAAAGTGGAACAAAGCTGATATTTGTATTTCTGTCATCAAAGCAGTTGGCACGGCCTGAATTATGTAACAATGTTCTTTCAACTCTAACCTTTCTGTACAAAGCATTACAAGCACATCATGCAATAAACCATCTCTGTGCTTTACTGCATTAACAAGTCAGACAGCTGACTGCTGCATCATTTGTCCTAAAACGTGGCAATAATTAAGCTGGGTGCAAGAGCAATAGGCAACTATTAATGACGAAGAATGGCCTACGCGCTACTTTAAAGGTTTTTGTCGGCTAGTCTTAGACACCTTTAAATCATTTAATGCATAGGAAAGTTGGGGTTCTGTAGCACGTATATTGGATGGGCTATTTCTAAGGTTCGTGGCAGGTTTAAACGATCATGGCTTTCTAGTTGGACATCTAGTTTCAATAGCTGTTAAGACAAGTATAAACTTTCATAATAGAAAATAGCAAGATTATGCATTTGTAGCAGCGCTTTAAAAAGTTTTAAGAAACCATGGCATATACCAGTGGTACCCAAACATTTTTGAATCACGGCGCCCTAGAGAATAAAAAAAAATGTTCATGGCACCCCTAGGACAAAAGTTTCTTATTGAGAAATTCTGAAAAAAATATAAAATTAAGTAAATTGTCTTTATAAATTATCCAAGGCTCAGTTATGTTAGTTAGTTCCAGGACTCTGGCTAAGGGGTGGTACTCTGACAGGGAACCTTGTAGAACGCATCACCAGTGTTGTGTGGACTTATACGTATTTACTACTGTGTGGACTTATACAAATATTCTCCTGTGGGCTAATCTGCTACCACTGCTGTGTGGACTCAGTGATAGTTCTGCTGTGTGGACTTGTTTATCTGTGGAATTGTTGTGGACCTAAGTCCTCTACTGGGACTTACTACCTGGACTGCTACCTGTATACTGTTTCTGGGCTATATATACTTCTGTTACCTGTGAATTATCTATTCCTGTGTGCGGTGAGAAATAAACCATCACTTTGGTTTCATCGGCTCTGTGTCTGAGTGATCAGAAGAACCCCGTATTCTCATGGCTTGGTCTACCACTGCTATGCAGATGATACACAACTATACTTGTCCTTTGCTCCGGGCACTGATAACTCAATAACAACCCTAAATGGCTGTCTAGCTGAGCTCCAGGAGTGGATGAGCACCAGTTGGCTGCGAC
Organism: Pseudophryne corroboree; assembly: GCF_028390025.1. NCBI lineage: Eukaryota > Metazoa > Chordata > Amphibia > Anura > Myobatrachidae > Pseudophryne > Pseudophryne corroboree. The sequence goes on from NC_086444.1 coordinate 836,822,048, forward strand.
TGAACCCAGATAAACAGAAGTCCTTATGATAGGACCGCAACATCAAAGGACAAGACTGCAGCATAGCCAACCAACTGGACTTACACTTGGGGATTCAGAATTACAAACCACTGATTGTGTGTGGTATCTTGGATGTTGTCCTGGATGGTGGCTTGACACTTAAACATCAGATATCAGCCACAATCAAATCCTCATTCTTTCACCTGAGGAACATAGACAGAATCAAGCACTTACTTCCCCCAGATGATCTGCCAAAAGTCATACATGCATTTGTATCATCTCGATTAGACTACTGTAATGCCCTCTACCTTGGTCTCCCAGCAAAAGAACTGCACCGCTTACAGCTGATGCAAAACACAGCTGCCAGGCTGTTAACCAACAAGCCCCGTTCTAGCCACATAACACCCATCCTCTACTCCCTTCACTGGTTGCCTGTAAGATGGCGAATCATCTTCAAGATTGGCTTACTGAGTTTCAAAGCATTACATGACCAGGGCCCAAGGTACCTGAAGCAGCTTCTGATCCCATACTGCCCCCACTTGATTACTGCGATCTGTAGATGAAGGACTTTTAGCAGTACCTAGAATCTCCCGTAATACATCTGGGGGTCGAGCTTTTAGTCATGCGGCTTCGACTCTATGGAACTCACTTCCCCGCACAGTACGAGAGGCCCCAACTATAGAATCCTTCAAAAGTAGACTCAAGACTTTCCTGTTTACTCAACGATTTCCATAATGTCCCTTTAGTATCTTCATGCTTCTGTATTTTATGAAAAGCTATTCTATACTTCATTATTTTCTGTACTATATTACGCTATGCATCTGTCTTGAGTCCTATTGGAGAAGAGCGCTATATAAATAAAAATTATTATTATTAATTATTATTATTATAATGTGGTAAGGGACAGAATTACCTTCTGTTTGTCTACATATTTTATAATTGATAGTCAACAGCGCTGGTTTTGCCTATTACATTGACCATAAATAATTGAAATTGGTTCTGGACCTCCGACCCGAGGCACCCCTCCAAATACCCCGAGGCACCCCAGGGTGCCACGGCCTCGGTTTGAGACCCATTGGCATATACAGTATATTACTTATGCCACAAAACACCTCTCCGCCTCTCCGATTCAATGAAGGATAGTAAAGCTGGAAATGTTAGAATAAAAAACAAAGACGTCTTTAATGGTTGTAAATAAAATGTAGATTTTGTATGGGGTCTGGTGTTGGTGTGTGTCCTGAAATGTAGGTCCAAAGGTAAACTGATCATGTGCAAATGACACATATAGAGCACTTAGCAGACAGGGGTGAATAGTAAGTAGGAGCCAATTGGGAAAGCAAATGAATAACTGACTTTAGATAGAATGGCTCTAAAATGGTCAAATAAAATTAAACAATAGTTTTTTTTTTAGGTCATTAACCCTAATCCTTTAGTATGAGACAGTTTGTCACATACAACATACCCCCTGCTGTAAATTATAAAGATATTATTATAAGCCACTGAGGAGTTCTGTGAACATATGATAACCGAGGACTTCTTCTTATTCATTTTAATACACAATTACTAATCGACCTTCAACTGATGACTTAAGAAATCCCCAATAACAAATAATGAAAAATCACCATTCATACAGGTATTACTTTCAGGATTTTTCTACAAATTATTACTTGTCCGTGCAATTAAGCAGCTAGCAAGCTCATTGCACAACTTTTCTGTTCTGTCTCCACTGAATACAGCACCTGTTGTGTGATCCATTGGCAGAACCCAATCTATGAAAACTCTCTTCATTTGCCATGATTTGTTCTTAGTACACATTATAGGAACAGATGTATTAAGCCTGGAGAAGGGATAAAGCAGTGATAAGTGAAAGGTGATAACGCACCAGCCAATCAGCTCCTGTCAATTTACTTATTGGAGCTGATTGGCTGGTGCATTATCACCTTGCACTTATCACTGCTTTATCACTTCTTTATCACTTCTCCAGGCTTACTATATCTGCCCAAATGTGTGAATAGATTGATGATCACAGCATAGCACTTGAGGTGCATTTAGCTCTATGAAGAAGCAGCCTGTAACCTGCCTTCTTTTGATGGTCCACCTGGAATTACATTGGCTGACACTGTAGAAATGTTACTTCTACTACGTAACTTAAGCATAAACCCATCCATTATTTACTCAATCACGAGATTGAGGGGCACCAGGACTAGCTTTATGTGTGTGTGTCTGTTGTTTATTTTAATATTTTTACCACATTGGTTGAAAAGCAAAAGATGTCTATGTAGTATTGCACAAGACTTGATTTACAATACCTCCAAATATGTGCAATAATAATTTCTTTTACATGAAAAAGAATGTACTGTATAAAATATATGGGGCAATATGTAATAACATGCCAGGTGCAGGTTGTTTGGGAATTTCTGCGAGTATGCTCGTATTTTTAAAATGACGATCATTTACAAGGCAAAGCCAGGTCCGTTTTGCCTTGTAAATGATTGCTGCTTTAAAAATATGGGCAGACTTGCAGAAAATCCGAATAGCCTGCACCTGGCATGTTATTACATATTGCCAAAGGAGTGTAAATATGCTTTCTCTCGCCTGTCACCAGAGCTGTGCAAGACAGACATCTGCACAGGGTGCTCATCTAAAGGGGGGACAGACAGGGGCGGATCCAGAAGAAAATGAAAGGGGGGGCACCATGATAGGGTAATGGTAATAGTTATATTTACATGCACCTAAGGCACATGTGCTCCCAGATAAGGAGTGTGGTATCACAGGGGGCGTGGCCTCACAGAATACGCCATCAGGTAATGAGTGGCTGTAGGAGTGCATCCTGGTTTATTGCCAATGTTTCACCCTGATGAAAAGGCTGATTGGGCCTTGAAAACTTGGTCACCTGTTCCATTAGTTATGGGAGCCTGGAAGGCACCCCAGCACAATATAATTATTATAGTTTTTAGTTGGTGGTGGCAGGTGCAACATGCCTTGTTTTTGGCACTGCAGTGAGACTCAGACTGCAGGACACGAACTGCCCATCTTTGATTAGCAGAAGCAGCCAGTTGGATCTCCAACAAGCAGCATAAGACATCTGCAGGACAGCCCTGTCACAATCACACGGGCCGCCTTCTCAAAGCTGAGGCTGAGTTTGACTGCACCTAGCATGGTGGTAAAGAGAGTGGAGGAGGAAGTGCTGGGAAACTGTGGTGCAGTGAGGGCTAATGAAGCCTTCTGCGCCATCATAAGTAACAGTCTTAACCGATGCTGGCATTTAAACCCCACTCCTGGGCTGGACTCTGGCTGGCTGGCAGTGGGGTAGGTAGGTTGCGGTGTGAGCATGGGGAGGCTGAAGCTGCAACTCCAGCCTCCCCATTGGTTACCACACGTACTTGCTGTTAAGCCGCAGCGGGTCCCAGTGCCTGCCGGCTCTTATCAAATCTGGAAATAGCAGTAGTACTGCTGCTGTTCTCCTTTTGAAAAAAAGTCAGAAGGGGGGGGGGGGCACGGGCTCGAGTGCCCCCCCCCTATTTCGGTTACCGTGCAGCGCTAACATTTCTAGCTATAGCTCTGACCCCTTTTTTATTATTATTTATTACCAGTTAGTTATATAGCGCACACATATTCCGCAGCTCTTTACAGAGAATATTTTGCCCATTCACATCAATCCCTGCCCCAGTGGAGCTTACAATCTATATCCCTATCACATGTACACATGTAGGGTTAATTTTTTTGTTGGAAGCCAATTAACCTACCAGTATATATTTTTGGGATTGTGGGAGGAAACCGGAGTACCTGGAGGAAACCCACGCAAGTACGGGGAGAATATACAAACTCCGCACAGTTAGGGCCATGGTGGGAATCGAACCCTGACCTCAGTGCTATGAGGCAGTAATGCTAACCATTACACCATCCGTACTGACCCCTTGGAAATCATTTGAATATTTACAGAAGCCTTACAAAACGAAATCTTATTTTTCCCGTGGTGCTGATAAACTGCATTTGGCATGGCACTCACTGATTTACTCAGCTACGAGTATTCTCAGCAGGAGATGCAGAATGTTGCCAACCACGGAAGCCACCATCCTGATGCACATATGTAAACATGGGAGCAAGGCATAACAACATGCCAACTCTGATATAATAGCATAATATTGCACCTTTGTAAATGACCTTTTATTTGTATGATTTCTGTTACTGGCTTACCATATAGGCCCTCATTCCGAGTTGTTCGCTCGCTAGCTGCTTTCAGCAGCAGTGCACACGTTAGGCCGCCACCCTCTGGGAGTGTATCTTAGCATAGCAGAATTGCGAACGAAAGAGTAGCAGAACTGCTAATAAATAATTCTTTGCAGTTTCTGAGTAGCTCCGGACCTACTCACGAATTGCGATCAGCTCAGTCCGTTTAGTTCCTGGTTTGATGTCACAAACACGCCCTGCGTTCGGCCAGCCACTCCCCCGTTTCTCCAGACACTCCCGCGTTTTTCCCTGACACGCCTGCGTTTTTTTGCAAACGCCGGGAAAACGCTGAGTTGCTGCCCAGAAACGCCCCTTTCCTGTCAATCATTTACCGAACACCAGTGCGAATGAAAAGCGCCGCAGAAGCCACAGCAAAGTTATGTGTTAAATTACTAAGCGCATGCGCTCTGCGTACCATGCGCATGCGCAGTTAGCAACAAATCGCAGCATAGCGAAAATCGGCAACGAGCGAACAACTCGGAATGACCACCATAGTTAGGTACTGTATAAAAGACAAATTAGTTTGCAAAGTGACATTTAATAAGCACTACTATATCTTTACTGAATAGGTAAGTTCCTTTGTGTATTTAATTCCGATTTCTTTTATGGAAACTTTTATAGCTACACAGGACAGTACAGTAATCATGTTTAGCAAGATTTATTGAAGAGAAAGGTCAGTCAACACAGGATAAGCCAGTGGCCTTTGAAAACCATTTGCAGGTTTATTTGCCTGTTTCAATTTGGAGGGGCAGAGTTATTGTACTTTATTCTGTATGTTTAGCCACCTCTTTACTAGTTTTTTTGTGAGGGCAAATTATATCTGTGAATATGATGTACAAGCCATTGTATTTTTTAAGTGCATCATTTTAATAAATATAATGAATAGGACATTGTTGACTTCTAGAAATTATTATTAAACTTTATGTACAATTGTATATTAGACAGCAATATATAACATTGGAAAAAAAGGATCATGGGCTCCAGACAAAGAAAGGATCATGGGGACCAACTAAACGGTTTTATGACTACTGATTATTATAATCTGGATTGGTCATACACTGGCAAATCCAGTCTCTCCATGGGGCAGTCTACAAACTACTCATCAAAACACTATTGTATTTAATACGGGTAACTGGACGTCGTTTCCTGCCCATTAGGTGTCTCCTGAGTTTGTACAATGTCTTTTTCTTTCAGCTCGCCACCTTGCTGTGGATAGCTTTCAACCACATATAGTCCTGACATTATCCACTCACTGCACGCAGGGTACAAAGGCAAGAAGAAAGCAGTGCATGCCATGTGGTCGAGTAGAGTGGTAAGCAGAAACCGACCAAACACATTCTCAGTACAGCAATGTACACGAGCAGAGTCCCCCAAAGTGAGTAGCAGTGAGGTGGTCTAGTCTGAGTGGCATGAGGAGATTCATAATGTTCACTTGGGGCACTATGACATAGTGTGAACTAGGGGCATTGTGGTATAATGTGAACTGGGTCCCTGTGTGGCAAAATGAAACCAGGGGCATTTTGGCATAATGTGAATTGGACACTGTGATATAATGGAAACTCATTACATGGTTACAATGGCTCAATTGCTAGGATAGAAAAAAAATAGCTCAGTGCCATTGGTACCAATTCATTAGGATGCAGGTTGCACAGTTATTGCTCACACTAAAGCCATGTGTGTGTCACGGTCCGGGTAACTGGACGTTGTTTCCTGCCCATTAGGTGTCTCCTGAGGTTGGCTCAGCGAGTCAGGGCCGGGCTATAAACTATGTTTTGGATTACATCTCTTGCTCATGGCCTGCAGTGCTGGTTCAGCGGCCTCCTCAGTGTACTCACTTGCGGTGGTGTGGCGCTCTCAGTCCCGCCGTGGCCGTCACTGCCGCGCCTGTGGTTCCCCACTGGATGTGCGTCCTCTGTGTGCCGTGGCTGCCGCTGTCATCCCTGTGGCCGCTGTGCGCATGTGGGCACGTGGAGTTTCTGCTGTTGCGGCCTCTGCCGCCATTACCGTTTAACACATGGTCTCTGAGTGTTTTCCCCTTCAATCTTCGTTAATGGGCGCAGCCATTTTGGATCTAATCACATGATACACTTCTCACCTATCCACAGTGCTGCTGGAGTCTGAACCTAATTGCCAGCCAATCCCTGCTATTGAGCAGGTATAAATATCCTGTCTCTGCACCCAGAGGGTTGTCAGTGCTTCCATTGTCTCTCCAGCGTTCCAGTATGCAGCTTCATTAAGGACTCTCCTGTGAACTCTCTCTGCAGTATAGCCTGACTCCCTGGTGGTTACCCTCTGCTCCAGTTTCTCCGGTGCTGAGGCTCTGTGGTGCAACCTGACTCTCTAGTTCCCGCACCCAGCGCTAGCAATGTGTATGACTCTGGCTTCCAGCAGCCACTCTTTAGTAGACCTCTGTCTCCATGTTCAAGCTTTTCCTGCAATCCCTAGCATCACTCAAGCTTTACATGCGGTCCCTAGCATCACTCTTTACCTACGATCCCTAGCATCATTCAAGTCTTATCCACGATCCCTAGCATCGCTCACGCTTTATCTACGATCCCCAGCATCACTTTATAGTTCACCTGTACCTCCAAGTGTTACTAAGCACTCCCACTCATACTCCGGATTACTGGTCAATACCAGTGGTGATTCAGAGACTCACTTGTGACTGTTATTGTCTGGTTGCACATTCTTGACTTTTATCATTTAATAAAAACCCTCAAAGATACCTCCTGTTGTCATGGTCACGCCTTCGGGCAATTGGTACTGCATCTCAGCACATGTCTAGGAGTCCTCTCCTACCTCCTAAATTCACGTACCCGTCAGCCCCTACGACTGAGGCTTCCAGCTACCGACACCAGCCCTCAGTTGTGACAGTAAGCACTGACCAGATGAATCCGGCCGGAGATCAAGATCAGGCGACCGGACCGAGGCAAGAACATACATGCAACCCGCCTTGAACAGCTGGATGCTGCCCTGAGCCATGTGATTCGGTGTCTCCAGGACCTCTCCTCTCGGTTGGATGAGATACAGGCAACCCTTTGTGGATCAGGTGCATCTAGTGTACCAGCTACTGTACCGACGGTGGTATCCCCACCCACCCAGCATGTACAGAAGCTGTATGAGGTAGGCAAGGGGCTGCATACCTAGGACTGAAGGTATTATGCAGGGCATGGTGGGCAAAAGCCATGGTGGCATGAGTCTCTTACACTGGCCACGAGGCTCTTATGCTGGGGCATGGGGCTGTATAATATGCTTCTTGACATAATTTTAATGAAATACTGTGACAATAATTACTATAACAATCTTGCAGAATAGACAAAGAACTAAGTATGTCTATCAGCAAGATATAGGAATACATGGGGATACAGTGGCAGCAATCCTAAAGGGAATGCAGTCACCACAAAAGTATACACATCTCATCTCAGCACAGGGACTTCATGAGATAATAGTAAGAACAGATATATCAGGAAAAACCTTGGAGCGATGGGTCAAAATTTTTCTGATATTACAGTTTTATAAGTTACGTCTCTGTTGAACATTGTTTACATTCTCAGTACACACTACAGCCGAGATGAAAGGAAGCAAAGGAGTAGTCATCATACTACTAGGGGCAGGCAGCCACTGGAAGAGAGAAACAGTAACGAGTGAGAGGAGATGTAGGTATAGACATTCGCTATGTAGAGAGCTGTAATTGAAGTGTAAGAGAAGAGGGCTGTGAGAACAGGAGGGAAGAGGGTCCTGCTCCGTGAGATTGCATGCATTTTCATGTCAAATAGTCAATGTTTGGAATCAGTTCCAGAAGATCCTGGGCCATGTTATCAACAAACTGCAGCAAGGCCATCCCAGGAAAATCCCGACCAGTGTGTACTGCTAGTCCATGCAAGTCTGTGCAGCAAATAGCCCAAGATTTACAGGAAACATATAAAGTAATGTCGACATTTCAACTGTAATGAGTTGACTAAAGGACCATGGCGTACTACTGTAGTTCAGTGCTCCAGCAAGAAGCCCTTCATCAATGGCAAAAATAGGAGAGCAGGAGCTGATTTGTCAAGGAGCATCTCAACTGGAAGGCTGCTGATTGGTCCAAGGTGATATGGAGTGATGATAGCAAAGTTAATCTGGTGTCCTCTGACGGAATACAGTACAGTATGTGCATAACACTGTTTTTGAATGCACTGCACCAATAATTTTTTTGCTGCAATATGTGGTGATACAAAGTTTCAATTATCGAGGTGAAGTTTAGATTGTTAATATATATGCTCCTTAGGAAGGGCAGTATCAGAGCTGTCTAATCAAAGCACAATCTGAACCAGATTTAGTGGTCCGTTTAGTGCCTGTTGGAATAACACTGACAGTACTCTGCACGTGTCCATGTTGTCTCTCGTGCTATCGATTGATGATAGTTCTTTTTTTTTCACTTTCAGTGGTATATGTGGCTTTTGATGTACAAAATAATATCAGTCTCCAGCCTCATATTTGCAAGGTGAGTTTAGGTCAGAATTTGGCAGATGATTATATTTGTGTATATGAAAAGACACCAGGGGCAATATACACTGCTCAAAAAATTAAAGGGAACACTTAAACAACACAATGTAACGCCAAGTCAATCACACTTCTGTGAAATCAAACTGTCCACTTAGGAAGCAACACTGATTGACAATCAATTTCACATGCTGTTGTGCAAATGGAATAGACAACAGGTGGAAATTATAGGCAATTAGCAAGACACCCCCCAATAAAGGAGTTGTTCTGCAGGTGGTGACCACAGACCACTTCTCAGCTCCTATGCTTTCTGGCTGATGTTTTGGTCACTTTTGAAAGCTGGCGGTGCTTTCACTCTAGTGGTAGCATGAGACGGAGTCTGCAACCCACACAAGTGGCTCAGGTAGTGCATCTCATCCAGGATGGCACATCAATGCGAGCTGTGGCAAGAAGGTTTGCTGTGTCTGTCAGCGTAGTGTCCAGAGCATGGAGGCACTACCAGGAGACAGGCCAGTACATCAGGAGACGTGGAGGAGGCCGTAGGAGGGCAACAACCCAGCAGCAGGACCGCTACCTCCGCCTTTGTGCAAAGAGGAACAGGAGGAGCACTGCCAGAGGCCTGCAAAATGACCTCCAGCAAGCCACAAATGTGCATGTGTCTACTCAAATGATCATAAACAGACTCCATGAGGGTGGTATGAGGGTCTGACGTCCACAGGTGGGGGTTGTGCTTACAGCCCAACACCGTGCAGGACGTTTGGCATTTGCCAGAGAACACCAAGATTGGGAAATTTGCCACTGGCGCCCTGTGCTCTTCACAGATGAAAGCAGGTCCACACTGAGCACATGTGACAGAGTCTGGGGACGCCAAGGAGAACGTTCTGCTGCCTGCAACATCCTCCAGCATGACCGGTTTGGCAGTGGGTCAGTAATGTTGTGGGGTGGCATTTCTTTGGGGGGCCGCACAGCCCTCCATGTGCTCGCCAGAGGTAGCCTGACTGCCATTAGGTACCGAGATGAGATCCTCAGACCCCTTGTGAGACCATATGCTGGTGCGGTTGGCCCTGGGTTCCTCCTAATGCAAGACAGTGCTAGACCTCATGTGGCTGGAGTGTGTCAGCAGTTCCTGCAAGACGAAGGCATTGATGCTATGGACTGGCCCGCCCATTCCCCAGACCTGAATCCAACTGAGCACATCTGGGACATCATGTCTCGCTCTATCCACCAACACCACGTTGCATCACAGACTGTCCAGGAGTTGGTGGATGTTTTAGTCCAGGTCTGTGAGGAGATCCCTCAGGAGACCATCCGCCACCTCATCTGGAGCATGCCCAGGCGTTGTAGGGAGGTCATACAGGTACGTGGAGGCCACACACACACTACTGAGCCTCATTTTGACTTGTTTTAAGGACATTACATCAAAGTTGGATCAGCCTGTAGTGTGTTTTTCCACTTTAATTTTGAGTGCGACTCCAAATCCAGACCTCCATGGGTTAATAAATTTGATTTCCATTGATAATTTTTGTGTGATTTTGTTGTCAGCACATTCAACTATGTAAAGAACAAAGTATTTAATAAGAATATTTCATTCATTCAGATCTAGGATGTGTTGTTTAAGTGTTCCCTTTATTTTTTTGAGCAGTGTATAATAGACTGTGAGATGCAGGCTGTTTGGGGATTTCTGTGAGTGTGCCTGTATACTGTATATAAAGCGGCAATCATTTACAAGGAAAAAACAGCTTGGTTTTGCTTTGTAAATGATTGCCACTTAATATATACGGGTAGACTCACAGAAACTCCCAATCAGCTTGCATCTCGCAGGCTATTATATACTGTAATACTGGGGATACTGTACAGATTTCCACATTAAAACACGTGACACATACACAGCAGAGGGAGCTATTTTACTGAACCATGAAAACCATACAGTAGATGCCTATACTGTAGGTACAAGTGTTCATACATAAAGTAATATACACTGACAGACAAAGAACTCTGGATATATAACAATAACGACAGTGGTACTGCAATGCCTTTCCAGCTATGCACATCCAGCAAACAGAAAATGTTTATTTTAATTTGCAAGAAAAGGTTGTTTGTTTGTTTTTTGTTTTTCATCTTCTTTCAACATAAATGATATTACCAAACCTTATGGATGGGTTCTTGGGTAACAAGTGTGCCACAAAAACCAACTTAATTTGTGATAAATGATGAAAATAGTGTATTTGTACAGCAATTGGCCAGCAGCCATCCGTTTAATTCATGTTGTTCAGAAAAACAATGAAGATGTCAGACTTCCATAGAGTATAATAGTAATTTGCCTTTGTTTTACCACCCATAATTAATTTAAGCTCATTTGCAAAGACAATGCTTGAGTGGCTGTTAAACAGCAGCACTAGAAATCCTTTGATGTATTATTCCATTGTAAACATTTCATGTCTTTTTGCATAAAGAAGTCATGCTGTGTAACCCAGGGTGGGGTTTGGCATTGTTTGTTGCAAATGTACTGTATGTAGATAGCACCCGATTTAATATCAAAATCCCATATTTATCATCTTTGCTGATTTTCTAGTAACTAATCTTTTATTAGCTTTTCTCTTTTCTTGCTGGTTTCTTATGTCTAATGTTTGTGGCATTCCTTGCAAGTAAAGCAAAAGGAAGGAATAGGCAAATGTTTAGTAACAGAGAAGCATCTGACATTGTCTGGGAAAGAAGATAAGTAAAGATTAATAGTGATTTTTCTACCAGCCAGCCACACATATTACTATTACAGTACATCTCATTCTGCGACTCATTTTACAACCAATATACTGTATGAGTACTGTACTAAGAGCAACCTCGGACTCCAGTGCTCAAGTCAATCGCCCTATTGCATAATCAGCTTAGATTTTGATACAGTGAAGTCACCAAAGCTAGTGATCTCCTTCACAAGATCCAGCTCCGATGGGACAATGAATGGGTGGTTGGGACCAGAGCCATATTCGACTTGACCATCATTAGTACTTTGCACCCACCCCGATTTACGCATCTGAATGTATCTGCTCAGTATTTTCCTACCCCTAGATTTTAGCATTAGGTCAAATAATTGTGTTATATATTTTCTCACAATAATGTTTTTGCAGAGTTCCTTGTGTGGGTATTTAGTGCAGAGATATGGAGGTATTGAGTACTCTGGAACTTTAGCCATTCTGTCACCCCCTTTCCTCAATTTATAGTATTTGCCTTTGAATGTCACCCCATCTTCTACTCTTTGTTTGTCATCAACTCTCATGCCATAACTGTGTTCTAAAGAGCTGCCTCCTTACTCTTCACCACAGAATGGATCACTACCAACCTTCTTCTTATATCCTACTATATCTTATTCCTTTCTTATCGTCAATATCTTTAATCAACTGTTCCTGCTAACAAATGCCTATAATCACCACCCTCAACCAATAATTGTATTTACAAATCCTTATACCACTTGTAGTAATTACTGCATTATAAGCGAAAACCATAATAAATTACCTCCTCAATAGTAGATAATTCTTGTAATTACCTTAATTTGCTTATTAAGGTTTACAGTCTCCTTTTCAATCAGTGAGTAACTAACTATAGACCACAGCATATAGTTATACTCTTAGGAGCCAAACTTTGTTGATTATAAAAATAAAATATTTAATAGTCCACCATCCTACCTATTGTATTTTGAATTCCTCCCAAGGACAGGCTCTTTTTTTCATCCCTCCTACTCTTAGGTTCCTTCTAACCAAATGGGATTAATGTTGCAGAGTATTTTGTCTGCTACATAATCTGCCGCTCATGGTTCCTTTATGGAATGACATGACTCTGTCAGATTCTGTGTTTGTTGTTTGTATTGTACTCCGGACCTGGGCCGCAGGGCAGGACTGGCTAATACTGTAATAAATGAAACTAGGAAGGTGAATTATACTTCACCTCATTCAGTGAATGAGATACAGGAGAATGGTAAATACAGGGAGAGCAGATAATTATTCCTTGCTGCAGTATGGTGAGTGATATGCACAAGGCTGAATCAGGTAGTAGAATTGGTGCACTCTGATTACCACTGAGAAACAGGAACATATCCTGGAGCTCAGAAACAGAGAACACAAGAGAACAGGAGACCTAGAAGACCAGTAGTACTGGCACTGGACAGATGGCAGAGTGTTTTTTTAAGTAGGACGCTCCAACTCAGGATTGGATGTTGAATTAATGTGCAGCATAGAGAAATTGTGAATGGCTGACCTCAGGCAAGATGACAGTGCCAGACCACAGTTACAGGGGAGCACCAGACCACAGCTACAAGCAAATCCTGAGATGATAACCAGCAGACATATACCAGCACGTAAATCGTCAGTGCCGGGTACGGTAAGATGGTCACCTTCAATTTTGCGTGAATCAAGGAAAACAACAACAAACACATATTTAAATGGTACTGGTTGCATTTATGCTTCATGCCTTCTTCCCTCAGGCCTCTGATAGGTTTTGAAGGGGTTGCAAGGAGCATTTCACTCTGGCCCACATATGATGGTATTGCCCCAGAATTGTGACATTTGGGGATTCAGACCATCGTCTCTAATCCTCTCTATTACAATACAGAAGACATACGCAACTGTTGATTAAGCACTTTGTAAATGCAGCTAACTAAACTATAGCTGCTACCACCCTGTGCAATTCTATTTGGAACATATATCTCCTGGAAAACATCACCGAATGCCCTAACAAATTTCCCAGCATTTGGTCAACCTGGGCTTCTGTCTATGAGGCCACCTATCTATATCCAATAAAAATAAGTGACTGTTTTGTTAACCTGAACACCATCAGTTACATCCCTATCCACCATACTAATATTCTCTTTACTCTTTCCTTCCCCCAGGTATAGCTATCATCCAAGTCTTAGCACGCTGCTTTCAACCTATTCCATGGTATTTTTGCCGCTAGAAAGCTTCCCAACATATTTTGTTATGCATGAGTTCCAATGCAGTCTTACAGGATTGACTGATATGTTTGTGGCACTATTACAGTTTTTTTTAGGAAATCTTCAATAAATAGTGTACTTAAAAAAAAAATGCAATAAATTAACATACCCCCACAAAGTGGATAAAAGGGGTGTGATGATTATTGGGAATTCTCCCCTCACGAGGAGAGTTAAGACAGCCCACCCAGCCGGGGCTATAAACAATGCATGGTGCCTGGCAATACCAAGTCGAGGAGGGGTGAGGACACAATGCTCTGTTCCTGGACTTCCTTGCTACTGGCAGTTGTCCATTATTCAAATAGGGGAGACACATTAACTGCCACCCCTAAACACTGTCAGACATCGCTGGCTGTGGCTCCACTATTTAAATAATGGACTGCTCTGCAACTGCCACTTGCAAGGAAGTGCAGCCTTATGGTTCAGGAGATTTTGTGATGGGTCAGTGGTATTTACCTTATAAGTACTAACCAACCTATTTCCAGTCAGGAGAGGATAGTGTGTCAATTATCAGAGATTAACCTGTCGCTTGAACTAAACATTGCCGAGCCTATTAAGAGAGCAATAGGAGGAAAGGAGAGATATTTTGAATCTTAAATGCATTAAAGGAAAGCTTGATATTCAGCAACTGCTTATCTGCTGTGTTAAGTGTTATGCGAAAATTTTTACCTTTTTACCTCAAAGCAGTCTATCCCTGCAAACCTTACATATTTAACATACAGCGGGTGGAGCTTGGCCTGTCATCCCAGCATTTAGAGCACTGAGCAGGGCAGCATCAGAGGTGGGACAAGGCAGAGAATGAAGGAGGCGGATTATTCTCCTCAGCGCCAGCCTTTTGACAGCAACAATCCGGGAAGACCCGCCCGGAGGTGCGGCCTGAAAAAGATTGGCATTAAACTTGAAATTCCAAAGCATGGGTATTCAGCCAATGTATGTATGTATGATTAGTAAAAAAAAATATTTTTACACAGTACCAATTATATGTTAAAGATGAAGCTACAAAGCAAAATCATTAATCTGATATGTATCTATTACACTACTGTAGAATTAGACACTTGTAGGCTGTCATAGAGCAAAATGACACTGTAACATGGGCACAGTACTTAGCATTGTTGCTTGGCAGCAGTGGTGTCTTGGCATGAGTTCCATCTATTATATGTGTGACATTTGTATGATCTCCTTATGTATAGTGGCCCTCATTCCGAGTTGTTCGCTCGCTAGCTGCTTTTAGCAGCATTGCACACGCTAGGCCAACACCCTCTGGGAGTGTATCTTAGCTTAGCAGAATTGCGAACGAAAGATTAGCAGAACTGCTACTAAATAATTTGCTGCAGTTTCTGAGTAGCTCCAGACCTACTCCTAGACTGCGATCACCTCAGTCCGTTTAGTTCCTGATTTGACATCACAAACACGCCCTGCGTTTGGCCAGCCACTCCCCCGTTTCTCCAGCCACTCCTGCATTTTTGCCTGACACGCCTGCGTTTTTTAGCACACTCCCTGAAAACGGCCAGTTTCCGCCCAGAAACACCCACTTCCTGTCAATTACACTACGATCACTCGAGCGATGAAAAAACGTCGCTCGAGCTTGTGTAAATCTACAAAGTTTTGTGTGAAAGTGCTTAGCGCATGCGCGCTGCATACCATGCGCATGCGCATTTTTGCCGATTTTTCACTTGATCGCTGCACTGCGAAAATTGGCAGCGAACGATCAACTCGGAATGTCCACCAGTGTTCTTACCTCCTGGTGATTAGATTTCATCATACAGTCCAAAAATATACCGTATATCCGAAGGTTTAGTGATTTAAACATTGTCTTTATTGTGCAGTGCTGCATAATATGTGATAATATTATGTGTATAGACACTGACAGTATAAGGTAAATACGTATATAAAGAGTAAAGATTGGCAGTTTTTATTTAATAGTGAAGATAGATTTTGCCTTCCAAGTATACGGAAATCCTCTGGTTTCCCCCGTTCAATTGTTAAAGTTATTATTTTATTCAAATTGGAATCTGTGGTTTCGTTGGATTTACAGGATAATCGCTCTAGGAATGTAATTAAGGCAATACATGCTGCAGTAAGTTTATTACATAGTAAGTTTGCCTAACATAAGGTATGTCACACATATCAAACATCCTAGCACTCAACTTAACAAAATTCACCCGGTGAAGAAATTGTAGAGACAATGCCCTCAAGATTTATTATATATTTTTTTTTAAACATTAAATTTTTATTGAAGAGTTTACACACAGAAATGGGGAACAGAAAAAAGAGATAAGGGAAACACAGGGGAAGTCCGGAATGGTTACCATATGCAAATACAAACAACGCACAGTCGGATGAATATACAATTGGCTACATTAGACGTTCAGATACAAGAAAAGGAGAAAGCACTGAGAAAAGACATGGAGAAAAAAGAAAGAAAAAGCAATAAGGACTAAAATATAATAAACATAGAAAATATCTGGTATCACAACATTCATGTAGAGGTCAATCTAGGAAGGGCCAAGCACAGACATATCAATTGGAGAGCTGTAAACGGTTAGCCTACCTTCTCTACTCCTATAATCGGGCCATCCTAACCATTTCAAGTGGATAGAGTTAGCCGAGGAGGAATATTTAGCCTCCGCTGTTTCGAAAATGAAATGTTTGTGAATCTTATTTTGGATGAACGCTAAGGTGGGAACATTCTCAGATTTCCACAATTGTGCTATAGCAGCTTTAGCGGCTATCAAGATATGCCCCAAGACGTAGCGATCACCTACGGAGAGGCGATCTACGTACAAATGAAATAGCGCTAGAGCTGGGTCCATGGGGATGCTGAGCCCTAACACCATGCTAGCCATATTTAAAACTTCTCTCCAAAGTGGTTGTATACGAGGGCATGCCCAGAAGATATGAAAGATATCCCCCGTAGAGCCGCATTTCCTCCAACATGATTTAGATTGTGAAGGCCAGATTCTGTGTTGTCTATCAGGGGTGAAGTAGGCCCTCTGTATAAGCTTGTATAACATTTCGGAGTGGTTAACACATTTGGAGACTTTAAAACAAGATCTAAATATACTGTCCCATTCTGCATCAGTAAAGGACCTATTCAAATCTCTTTCCCATAAAGTCTGAGCTTTTAATTTTGTCTGTGTGCCGTTTGTCGATTGAAATTGATACCACCACGTAATCCCATATTTATGCGAGGACGTCTCCAATCGGCTTATAATATAAACCGAAAGAGAAGGTTTATGGAGATGTGAGGGAGTAAATTAATGTAACCAACTTCTCACCTGCAGGTATTTGAAAAAATCCTGAGTCCGAATCCCAAATCTCTCTTGCAGTTGAGAAAAGGACATCAAGACGTCTCCTACAAATAAATCGCCCACAGTGGAGAGTCCCTTCCGAGTCCACTCCTCTAGGGAAACATTAGGAATCAATGACATAAGAGCAGTTAACGATAGGCAGGGGGCGACTAAATTAATCTCTTCCAAAGAGAGTACTAGTTTATGCCATGAATCTAGGGTCGTTTTAATAGACTTGCAGGATCCGGCCCTACTCCGAGCAGCAGACAGTGGTAACCAAAACAAATCAGGGAGAGAAACAGCGTCCAAGCAAGAAGCTTCCAGAATAACCCAAGGTTTCAGACTCGAGGTGTCAAACCAGTCTCTAGACTGACTGATCAGACACGCAGCATGGTACTTTTCTATATCTGGGAAAGCTACCCCACCAGACATTTTGGGCAGAATAAGATTTTTTTTTAGCAATTTTCGGTCTAGAGCCTCCCCACACATATCTGATAAGGACCTGATTAAATTTATTATAGAAGAGTCTAGGAAGGGGCCTTGGTATGGCGCGAAACAGGTACATTAATTTCGGCAATAAGACCATCTTGGCAGCAGCAATCCTACCCAACCAAGACACTTCCTGTAGCATCCACTCCCCAGTCAGCTCCGTAAATGCTTTTAATAACGGGGCATAAAGATTTATTATATTTAATATTATGTAAATGTGTCTGTTTCTGGTATAATGCATTATAAAATGCTGGATGACAACCAACCTACTTCAGGAGCAATGTGTAAGACCAATATTTCTGATGTAAAATATAGTAACATATAGTTTCAAATTACAAACTTTGATAAAGTAATTGAAAAATCTGACAAACTATAATAAAATTTCTGACCACAAAACAGCCAAGGGATTTTCCCTCGTCAGATTAAAGTCCAGGGTTTAAATTAAATTGCTGAAACCTTGTACAGTATATCAATCCTTATTTTAAATAGATTCTGTAGCGGCCAACGCAGCTGTACTTAGTAATTGAATACCAGGCAATACTCAAAGAATTAAGTAGCAAAGTAATAATATTTTACTAGAAAAATTTAACTTTTAGCCCATCTCTGATGCATATAGAATAACTGTCAACTGGTACTTCAATTTTACATCATATGCTTTTTAAAAGTTACAAAAAGTATATACTATAATTTCAGGAAACAAATCTAGTTTGAAATCTACATTTGATTTTAAAGTAATCTTTTTGTAGACTTATGTTTGAAATTTTTATCCGTTTTAGAAGTTTTAATTACATAGTTATCAACATATTAAAATAGTTCAAAATAAATACAAAACCCATCATCTTAAATTAATATATTTTCTCAATAATGATCAAGGTTTGAAGCCCATACAATAAAAACAAATGGTAAGAATTGAATTTAATCTGTAAAAGAGGGATTATTGTGCAATTTTAAAAGACAGGGACTTTTCTAGGGTCAAGTCTCTAAAATCGAGATTTGTTCATTGACCGTAGGGGCACCTGGCAAATATGTTATTAGAATATCCACTTTGTGCAAGTGATAGGTGTGAATTACTGTAAGAATAACCACAACTCTCAAAGATTATTGGCAGGGCAGTTGTGTTAGTAGTTATGTGTGGATGACATGGTCTTTTCTCTACAGTAACCTAGAGTAGCCATTGAGGCTGAGGAAATTGCACAGTCTTTTCTAAATCTTACCTATGTTTATACAGAGGAAGAAAGTATGTAAAGAAATATGCTAAATTGTTCTCCATCAATGTACATAGCTAAAGTCTTATTCCAAGGCAATGAACTTCACTTCCAAGTTTTTAAGACTATATAATGTTTTATGGAGTTGTAAGATTGACACTAAAGAACTTTGATACATCTGGCATTAGATTTCAAAATACATGTTTGGTAAGTTAGTCATATACTGTTTGGCCATGCAGTATACTGTATCTATGTAAGGCTGAAGAAGAAAATTGGATGTACAGTATGTATGAAAAGGATAGCAAAGTCGGAATTACGGAATTAGGCAGGAGCTACTGTATGGTCGTCCAATCAAGTCAGCTGCTATTTCTAACCATGCATCACATCCTTCCACACATACTTTGCTAAAACAGGTTGTCTACCCATAAAATTATGGGGAAAGGTTTAAGAGAGGTGTGACTGTTATGAGGCAGCTGACTATTCCTGGCCATACAAATGTTGAGGTTATAGTACTGAAGTTTCAGTGTATCCAGTGGTGGAACTAGCTCAGAGGGCGCCCTATTCATTAATCCTCCACCCTTTGAAGGTGGTTATGTCCATTTTGGGCATATTGAGTTCTAGCATTGGGACACAAATGTAGAGAAAGTAGAGAGGTAGCCAGACACACTAGATCAGACAAAAGATCAAATGTAAAGATTTTTATAAAAAAACTTAATAAAAAAATGTTTATATATTGTCCAAGTTTAAACATTTTAACCCAAATGAAAACAACTGCATTGCTATGTGTTTAGGCAGATTAAACAACCCTAATGAAGCTGCGCATGCTCACTTAGATTACGTTTATATTTTTATTATTATTATTATTATTATTCTCTGTCTTTTTTTTAAGTAATGGACCTATTCATTATTAGGAACCCAAGGTGGCCGCTTAATGTTCAGCAAACTCTGAAAACTGAATTTGACTGTGGGAACCAACATCATTTTCAGATGCCTTTTATCATTGCTCCTTTCTATGGTACAGAGACCCGGGGGTTGCCAATAGGTGATCTAAGCAGATTCCTCTACCACCACCGCAATGAGTCTGCAGGGGTGGTATTGGTTAGTAACATTGCTATTTTGGTAGCAGGTTTATGGATCGTGTCCCCACACCAAGGCAATACTGGTAATTAAGTATCCACCGCAGCAAGTTGCAGTGAGTTGGATACTTAATCATCAAGGGCCATCCAGTCACAATTATGAAATAGGCTTCATATTCATTAAAAAATTATAGAATCATTGAGCCAAGAGTAAATAGTTATAGTCTAGTAAATGGAGCAAGGCAGTGGATAATAATTCAATGCATTACACTATTGTATATGAAATATACATGTCCCAGAGCAGGTAGAATGTAACATAAGCTTTAACATTGATCACAGAAAATTAATTCCTAAGACTCTTATGAGCTGACACAGACCCTGGGCGGGATGTAAGGAAGTCCGTGCAGGATGCCGGCCGAACACTGACTTTTTTTTAAAGGGACAATCATATAGGAGTCCTGGAAGTGATGATATGGTCCCCACAGAACCCTGATCTCAACATCATCAAGTCTGTCTGGGATTACACAAAGAGACAGAAGGATTTGAGTAAGTCTACATCCACAGAAGATCTGTGGTTAGTTCTCCAAGATGTTTGAAATAACCTCCTTGCAGAGTTCCTTCAATAACTGTGTAAGTGTACCTAGAAGAATTTATGCTGTTTTGAAGGCAAAGGGTGGTCACACCAAATATTGATTTTATATAAATTTCTCATTTGTTCATTCACTTTTCATTTTGTTAACTGATAAAAATAAACTACTGTATTAACACTTCTATTTTTGAAAGCATTCTTACTCTGCAGCATTTTTTCCACACCTGCCTAAAACTTTTGCACATTACTGTTATATATATATATATATATATATATATATATATATATATATAATATGCTAATAGCCAGAGTAACCGCCACGTGCAGCACGGACAGCAGCTAGACGGGCTGAACTGTGATTTTAGACACACGTGTGGTAGCCCCAGGTTCATTTTGATGGTGAGCTGCTCCTCAGTTGGTATTTAAACCACCGTAACTGATATCTAATCATATATCCATTCATACTGGTGAAAATGCATCTTTAACAGAATGAAAACATTGATAGTTGTGCAATGCCCTTTCTGGCACAGGGCACAAAAAAGTCTAGTTACAGCTCTGATTTTAC
Source organism: Pseudophryne corroboree (assembly GCF_028390025.1). Taxonomy (NCBI): domain Eukaryota; kingdom Metazoa; phylum Chordata; class Amphibia; order Anura; family Myobatrachidae; genus Pseudophryne; species Pseudophryne corroboree. The sequence continues at coordinate 836,842,949 of NC_086444.1, forward strand.
CAGAGGCATCCAGGACTAAAACGAAAAATGTTATTTATACATATTTAGTATTTACTGTATAGTATTTACATCTTTCTATATATAAGTTTATTCACAGTTATTTAACAATCCAGTGTGACTGCCAAGAGCAGATTATGATAGTACTCGTTCTTGCTAGTATTAACAAAATCCTGAAAGGTTCATTTTTCTCTAATATCAGTATAGGAATGTCTGGAATGAAAGAACAAATTACACACATACCATATCATCATACTTTATACTGTAAATAAAATCTGACAGATTTATTATTATTATTATTATCTAGTAAATTTCATGTATATTGCCCGGTCCATTTGAACTTACACTAATAATATTTTACACACTCTATAATAACATTGTAAGATACAGGAGACACTTTGACAATCTTGAGACATGGACGCAACGGGAACAGTATAATGCATCCTTATTGGGCAATACTTTAACCATCTTTTAAAAACAGTGCACTAAAAAAAGCACAAGAGACATTTGTTGTCTCATACAAAAGACGTTTCCTGGAGGCTTTTTGCCTTGGCAGCTGCAGAAGATGAAAAATCCAAAATATGAGCGCAATCTGCTTATTTCATGGTAGCCAGGTACTGACAGTGCTCACATCTACAGCTCTTACAACAGTACCTTTAAATAAGATGGACATTTGTATCTAACGTGCCATATCTAACTTAGTAATGTAAATACAGTAAATAAGGTAAGTAATGTAAATAAGGTAAATATGAATTTATATCAGTGAAGCACCTACATGCTTATTGTAATTAATAACATACAGAACAATGGCATAGGGTGCTAGTTGGCAACTTTCTGGCTGCCCCCTCAGGGAGGGGATAGTCAGGTTGGCACAGCAGGACACAGTGCAGGGGGCATAATGCGCCATAGGAGGTGGGATGGGGTGGGGCAAATTTTAGGAGGCTGCATGGGAGTGGGGTTTCTACAATCATGTCGTCGAGACCACACATCCGTTATACAATCACAAGATCACCAGCATTCCACTGTGGGGGGCTTGATTCCAATAACGATTCTTCATGAAACACCATGAAACATGTAATCACCCGGCAAAGTAGTGGGTAGCGAATAGTTGCGGGAGGCTTGCCCACTTTCCGGGCGGCTGGGATTGACACACAATTTTAGAGAGCCCCCTGGCTATTCCGGGAGAGTAGGCAAGTGTGCATAGGGTGGGAGAAGGACAAAGGAGGAGAAGCGCCTTGAGTCCTGTTGCAGAAAGAGCGCTATATAAATAAAAATAACTATGTACAGGTATTGCAGACAATCCGCACTTGGGATGGGCGCCCAGCATCCACTACGGACTACGAGAAATAGATTTACCGGTGAGTAAAATCTTATTTTCTCTGACATCCTAGTGGATGCTGGGGACTCCGTAAGGACCATGGGGATTATACCAAAGCTCCCAAACGGGCGGGAGAGTGCGGATGACTCTGCAGCACCGAATGAGAGAATTCCAGGTCCTCCTCAGCCAGGGTATCAAATTGGTAGAATTTTGCAAACGTGTTTGCCCCCGACCATGTAGCTGCTCGGCAAAGTTGTAAAGCCGAGACCCCTCGGGCAGCCGCCCAAGATGAGCCCACCTTCCGTGTGGAATGGGCTTTCACAGATTTAGGCTGCGGTAAGCCTATTGCAGAATGCGCCAGCTGAATAGTGCTACAAATCCAGCGCGCAATAGACTGCTTAGAAGCAGGAGCACCCAGCTTGGTGGGTGCATACAGGATAAACAGCGAGTCAGTCTTTCTGACTCCAGCCGTCCTGGAAATATAAATTTTTAGGGCCCTGACTACGTCCAGCAACTTGGAATCCTCCAAGTCCCTAGTAGACGCAGGCACCACAATAGGTTGGTTCAAGTGAAAAGCTGAGACCACCTTTGGGAGAAACTGAGGACGAGTCCTCAATTCTGCCCTATCCATATGGAAAATCAGATAAGGGCTTTTACAAGACAAAGCCGCCAATTCTGAAACCCGCCTGGCCGACGCCAAGGCCAACAGCATGACCACTTTCCACGTGAGATATTTTAAATCCACAGTCTTAAGTGGTTCGAACCAATGTGATTTCAGGAATGCCAAAACCACATTGAGATCCCAAGGTGCCACTGGGGGCACAAAAGGAGGCTGAATATGCAGTACTCCTTTGACAAAAGTCTGAACTTCGGGCAGTGAAGCCAGTTCTTTTTGGAAGAAAATCGACAGAGCCGAAATCTGGACCTTTATGGACCCCAATTTGAGGCCCAACGTCACCCCTGCTTGCAGGAAGTGCAGGAATCGACCCAGTTGAAATTCCTCCGTCGGGGCCTTCATGGCCTCACACCAAGCAACATATTTTCGCCAAATGCGGTGATAATGTCTTGCGGTGACATCCTTCCTAGCTTTGATCAGGGTAGGGATGACTTCCTCCGGAATACGCTTTTCCTTCAGGATCCGGTGTTCAACCGCCATGCCGTCAAACGCAGCCGCGGTAAGTCTTGGAACAGACAGGGTCCCTGCTGCAGCAGGTCTTGTCTGAGCGGCAGAGGCCAAGGGTCCTCTGTAAGCATCTCTTGAAGTTCCGGGTACCAAGCTCTTCTTGGCCAATCCGGAACCACGAGTATGGTTTTCACTCCTCGCCTTCTTATTATTCTCAGTACCTTGGGTATGAGAGGTAGAGGAGGAAACACATAAACCGACTGGTACACACATGGTGTCACTAGAGCGTCCACCGCTATCGCCTGAGGGTCTCTTGACCGGGCGCAATATCTTTTCAACTTCTTGTTGAGGCGGGACGCCATCATGTCTACCTGTGGTTTTTCCCACCGGTTGACCAGCATTTGGAAGACTTCTGGATGAAGTCCCCATTCTCCCGGGTGGAGGTCGTGCCTGCTGAGGAAGTCTGCTTCCCAGTTGTCCACTCCCGGAATGAACACTGCCGTCAGTGCTAACACATGATTCTCTGCCCATCTGAGAATCCTTGTGGCTTCTGCCATCGCCATCCTGCTTCTCGTGCCGCCCTGTCTGTTTACATGGGCGACCGCCGTGATGTTGTCTGACTGGATCAGTACCGGCTGGTTTTGAAGCAGGGGTCTTGCCTGGCTTAGGGCATTGTAAATGGCCCTTAGCTCCAGGATATTTATGTGAAGAGAAATCTCCTGATTTGACCACAGTCCTTGGAAATTTCTTCCCTTTGTGACTGCCCCCCAGCCCCGAAGGCTGGCATCCGTGGTCACCAGGACCCAGTCCTGTATTCCGAATCTGCGGCCCTCTAGTAGATGAGCCATCTGCAGCCACCACAGCAGCGACACCCTGGCTCTGGCCGATAGGGTTATCCGCTGTTGCATCTGGAGATGGGACCCGGACCATTTGTCCAACAGGTCCCACTGGAACGTCCTTGCGTGGAACCTTCCGAATGGAATTGCTTCGTACGAAGCTACCATTTTTCCCAGGACTCATGTGCATTGATGTACCGACACTTTTCCTGGTTTAAGAATGTCTCTGACTAGAGATGACAATTCCTCGGCTTTTTCCAGTGGAAGAAACACTCTTTTCTGGTCTGTGTCCAGAATCATTCCCAGGAACAGAAGACGTGTCGTCGGGACCAGCTGTGACTTTGGAATGTTTAGAATCCAGCCGTGCTGTTGTAGCACTTCCTGAGAAAGTGCCACCCCCACTATCAACTGTTCTTTGGACCTCGCCTTTATCAGGAGATCGTCCAAGTACGGGATAATTAAAACTCCCTTCTTGCGAAGGAGTATCATCATTTCGGCCATTACCTTGGTAAAGACCCTCGGTGCCGTGGATAACCCAAACGGCAGCGTCTGGAACTGATAGTGACAGTCCTGTACCACAAATCTGAGGTACTCCTGGTGCGGAGGGTAAATGGGGACATGCAGGTACGCATCCTTGATGTCCAGGGATACTATGTAATCCCCCTCCTCCAGGCTCGCAATAACCGCCCTGAGCGATTCCATCTTGAACCTTTTGATATAAGTGTTCAAGGTTTTTAAATTTAAGATGGGTCTCACCGAACCGTCCGGTTTCGGTACCACAAACATTGTGGAGTAGTAACCCTTTCCTTGCTGAAGGAGGGGTACCTTGACGATTACTTTCTGTGAATACAGTTTTTGAATAGCCACCAACACTGCCTCCCTGGCAGAGGGAGTTGCCGGCAAGGCAGATTTTAGGAAACGGTGGGGGGGAGACGTCTCGAATTCCAGCCTGTACCCCTGAGATACTACTTGAAGGACCCAGGGATCCACTTGTGAGAGAGCCCACTGTGTGCTGAAAAACCTGAGACGTGCCCCCACCATTCCCGATTCCGCCTGAGCAGCCCCAGCGTCATGCTGTGGACTTACCGGACGCAGGGGAGGACTTCTGCTCCTGGGAACTAGCTGTGTGCTGCAGCTTTTTCCCCCTTCCTCTGCCCCTCGGCAGAAAGGATGAGCCTCTAGCCCGCTTATTTTTCTGGGGCCGAAAGGACTGTACCTGATAATACGGTGCTTTCTTTTGCTGTGGGGTAGCCTGTGGCAAAAAAGTCGATTTCCCAGCAGTAGCTGTGGAAACGAGGTCTGAAAGACCTTCCCCAAAAAGTTCCGCCCCTTTATAGGGTAAAACTTCCATGTGCCGCTTGGAGTCGGCATCACCTGACCATTGCCTAGTCCATAACCCCCGTCTGGCGGCAATGGACATAGCGCTTATTTTTGATGCCAGCCGGCAAATATCCCTCTGTGCATCACGCATGTATAAGACCGCGTCTTTTATATGGTCAATCGTTAGCAAAATATTGTCCCTATCCATGGTATCAATGTTTTCCGACAGGGAGTCTGACCACGCAGCAGCAGCACTGCACATCCAAGCTGATGTAATAGCGGGTCTCAATATAATGCCAGTGTGTGTGTATATAGCTTTTAGGGTACTTTCCAGCTTTCTATCAGCCGGTTCTTTTAGGGCGGCCGTATCCGGAGACGGTAGTGCCACCTTCTTTGATAAGCGTGTCAATGCTTTATCTACCCTAGGGGGTGTTTCCCAGCGTGACCTATCCTCTGGCGGGAAAGGGTATGCAGCCATTAACCGTTTAGAAATGATCAATTTCTTATCTGGGGAAGTCCACGCTTCCTCACACACCTCATTTAATTCGTCAGATGCAGGAAAAACTACTGGTAGTTTTTTCTCACCAAACATAATACCCTTTTTTGTGGTACCTGGGGTATCATCAGAAATGTGTAAAACATTTTTCATAGCCTCAATCATATAACGGGTGGATCTATTGGAGGGTACACTCGTCTCATCATCGTCGACACTGGAGTCGGTATCCGTGTCGACATCTGTATCTGTCATCTGAGGTAGCGGGCGTTTTATAGCCCCTGATGACATTTGAGACGCTTGGACAGGCACAAGCTGAGTAGCCGGCTGTCCTATGTCGTCAAACCTTTTATGTAAGGAGCTCACACTGTCACGTAATTCCTTCCATAAGTCCATCCACACTGGTGTCGACCCCGCAGGGGGTGACATCACATTCACAGGCATTTGCTCCGCCTCCACATCATTATCCTCATCATACATGTCGACACAGCAGTACCGACACACAGCAGACACACAGGGAATGCTCTTACAGAGGACAGGACCCCACAAAGCCCTTTGGGGAGACAGAGGGAGAGTATGCCAGCACACACCAGGGCGCTATATAACACAGGGATATCACTATACAGAGTGTTTTCCCCTATAGCTGCCTATAATATATATATACTGCGCCTAAATTGTGCTCCCCCTCTCTTTTTTACCCTTTCTGTAGTGCAGGACTGCAGGGGAGAGCCAGGGAGCTTCCTTCCAGCGAAGCTGTGAGGGAATAATGGCGCCAGTGTGCTGAGGGAGTTGGCTCCGCCCCTTTTTCGGCTGGCTTTCTCCCGCTATTTTATCGTTTCTGGCAGGGGTTAATATACACCTATATAGCCTCTGGGGCTATATATGGTGTTAGTTTTGCCAGCCAAGGTGTTATTATTGCTGCTCAGGGCGCCCCCCCCCCAGCGCCCTGCACCCATCAGTGACCGCAGTGTGTGGTGTGCATGAGGAGCAATGGCGCACAGCTGCAGTGCTGTGCGCTACCTTGGAGAAGACAGAAGTCTTCAGCCGCCGATTTTCCGGACCACCTTCTTGTTTCTGGCTCTGTAAGGGGGACGGCGGCGCGGCTCCGGGAACGGACGACGAGGTCGGGTCCTGTGTTCGATCCCTCTGGAGCTAATGGTGTCCAGTAGCCTAAGAAGCCCAAGCTACCACCACTTGGGTAGGTTCGCTTCTTCTCCCCTTAGTCCCTCGTTGCAGTGAGCCTGTTGCCAGTAGGTCTCACTGAAAATAAAAAACCTAAACTATACTTTCTTCTAGGAGCTCAGGAGAGCCCCTAGTGTGCATCCAGCTCAGCCGGGCACAGAAATCTAACTGAGGCTTGGAGGAGGGTCATAGGGGGAGGAGCCAGTGCACACCAGATAGTCCTAAATCTTTCTTAGATGTGCCCAGTCTCCTGCGGAGCCGTCTATTCCCCATGGTCCTTACGGAGTCCCCAGCATCCACTAGGACGTCAGAGAAATTCTTATTATTATATGTATAAAAACATATTAAGAGGACACATAGAGATGGTGCCCATAGCAACCAGTTTCTACCTATCATTTATCTAGTACTTCCTAGAAAATGATAGCTGGAAGCTGATTGGTTACTATGGGCAACTTCCAAGCCTAAAAGTAACACCACATCCTACAGTACATACACCTACTGTAGTTATACTACTCATCTCATTACAACAGTTTAATGAATACAGGCAGACTGTATAGTACTGTAGCTTGCACTTGTACGCTGCCGTCTGTGTGTGACTACGACTGTACTTAAGTGTTACATTTCGCACTGTTTACGACACATTAGATAAGTAAAAATAGCCTCAAGCTCTCTCTGTCATCCATTTCTTGCGGCGGACAAAAAGCAAAGTAACACTGCTTCTCAGAAACAGCAAAACAAGGACTGGAAATTCCAACATTTCTGCTGCAGCCACACAAAAGCTGCCTTTCAAATCCAGCTTGTCGGCTGGGAAGGCCATACAGTGTAGCTATATAGATGACCTTTACAACTGGCACTAAGTTCAGTTCCCAAGGCCTGCCGCTGGGCCACTTCTATTTCATGACAATTATCTCAGAAGCATAGATCAGGTCATTCTATCTAATAGACAGTGTATACAAAACGGAACAATTATGCACACATTGCCACTGATAAAGATACTGTAACACACACTGTATACTAAGCTGAAAGACATTTCATATGTAGAAAGGCATAATCAGTATATTTGGCCACTATTGCCCTTTGACAGAAGATTGTGACTTGTAAAAAAAACAATCTTGCAGACAAGTGTATAAAAATAGAAGTTGCATTACTATAACATTTGTATAACTTTGTGTAACAGCAATCAATATAGATAGTAAGAATGTAGACATTACAACATCTTATAACAATAATGCACAGCACATATTAACAATTTAAAATGATACATTTTAACAGGAAAAAAATTTGTTTTTATACATTTATTGTCTTCAGGGTATAATTAGATTTTATTTTGTACAATTTTAAATTATCCACTGTTAAATTTAAACTATACAGGTAGGTTGTTCATTTGCTTGTACTAGTAATCTACACATTATTTATTACTAACATCTCTTTAATATGGCAGAAATTGATTTTCTCATTGAGAGGTATATGTTGTCTCAGACAGACTTATTTTTTAAACAATTTTAGGCTGGTGACTTAGCATATTCCTATAATATGTGAGTAACAGGTAACCACCAGTCACAGAGAAGGCAGACATTGTGTAAACTGAACCAATATTCTTGAGAAGATAGTCTGTCAATTCAGTAAGAACCAGTTACATCGCTAAGGTGCATATTTAATTATCAATAGTATCCCACAAAAATGAAACAATCACTTAGTGACTAATTACTAAATACATGTAATATGTTCCAAATGGCATTTTATTGTAATGAAACGGTCAGTTACATAAAAGCCCTGATAACTATATTGTAATGATTCTAAGAAATTATTAAATGGGTAAGGAATAAATATTGAATAGCATCCGGTAGACTAGCTATCAAGAAGGGAGCTCAGTTTTTTGGCGCTTGATGAATTTGTCAAGATAGTTCTCATAAACTTCCAATGGGGACTGTATTTGTGATTAAAAATGGAGGGACTACAACATATATCAGAGATATCTCTTTATATATTTGGAGAAAATGTAATTAATATGGATAAGCCTACATAACTGTCCGGTAACAATTGGAAGTGGTAAATATCCATAAGGCAAGTGAATTGTAGCTGTATTCTCCAGAACCTTTTTTTATCATCTCTTTTCTAGACTTAGTAAACAGACCCCAAAATATGGTTTCCAGCAATATGTGCAGTAGGAATTTTTGACAGTCTTTATTGCAAATGTTAAGTTACTATTGAAAAACAAGTTTGTACCAAGAGTCCACTCCTTCTGTCTATATTCCTCTCCGTATTGAGTGGAGAGTTTACTTTTGTTGAAAATGGGCATTTATTAAATTCCTAATGCTGCAGTTTCTTCTAAGACAACAATGCTGAAATAAATGGATATGTTGGGGTCAATTTACTAAGATGGGAGTTGTATTTAAGATGGGATGTTGCCCATAGCAACCAGATTCCAGGTATTATCTTCTAGAAGGTACTAGATAAATGAGAAGTAGAATCTGATTGGTAGCTATGGGCAGAGCAGGCTGCTGCTGCGTCTGTCACACTGTGGCAGACGCCGGCAGCGTGAAGCGTGGCTCCGACTCAATCCCCCCGACTCCCTCCTCCTCTCTCCCCTTACTCCTTCCTGCTGCACTTTTGGCAGCGGCGCCAACAGCACTCTGCGCGGTAAGTACAGGACTCCTCCCTCACTCCCCTCCTCCTGTGGACATTAGTGTAAGAGGTATTATATGTTGAACTACTAATGTGGGTGCTGTGTGGCATGACTACTGTGGGCGTTCTGTGTGACATGACTACTGAGGGCGTTATGTGTGGCACAACTACTGCAAGCGTTATGTGTGGCATGACTACTGTGGACGTTATGTGCGGCACGACTACTGTGGGCGTTCTGTGTGGCAAGACTGCTGTGGGCATTATTTGTGACATGACTACTGTGGGCGTTGTGTGGCACGACTTCTGTGGGTGTTGTGTGGCACGACTACTGTGGGCATTCTGTGTGGCATGACTACTGTGGGCATTTTGCATGGCACGACTACTATGGCATTATGTGTGGTACGACTACTGTTGACGTTCTGTGTGGCATGACTACTATGAGTGTTGTGTGGCATGACTACTATGGGCATTATGTGTGACACGACTACTGTTGGCATTCTATGTGGCACGACTACTGTGGGTGTTCTGTGTGGCACGACTACTGTGGGTGTTCTGTGTGGCACGACTACTGTGGGTGTTCTGTGTGGCACTACTGCTACGGGTGTTGTGTTGCATGACTACTGTCGGCATTATGTGTGGCTTGGCTACTGTTGGCGTTCTGTGTGGCATGACTACTGTGGGTGTTATGTGTAAGGGGCACTACTACTGAGGGCTTTATGTGTATATTAGAGACAGTACTGTAGGTATTGTGTATAAGGAGAACTACTGTGTATAATAATGTGAATTAGGTACACTACTATTTGGTTCAATATGAATCAGGGGCACTACGTGTGGTATAATGTGAATAAGACTGTGATACACTGTGTGTGACGTAATTTGAATCGGGGGTACTATTGTGTGGCCACGCCTCTTCCATGTGAGACCACATTCCTTTGGCGCGCACTGTCCTTTTATTATGTATGGGAGGGAGGTCGCAAATTTATTGTTCGCAGGAGGGCGCCGACCACCCTAGCACCGACCCTAGCACTGGCCACCGGCCCTGGCAACAGCCCATCTTAAATAGAACTCCCATCTTAGTAAATTTACCCCTTAAAATCTGACCTTTTATTGGAGACTACTAATTATTTAATCAAAGTCTACTAAGACCAGTTCTATAGTAATATTGTAAGTAAAGAAAGTGCATATTCAGGGACCAATGTATTCAAAGACCCTGCAATAACATATGGAAAACATATTCCTTTATAGCATTGTTAATTACAGTCTGACATTAATAAGCAATTAGAAATGGTGACACACTCCCTCTGGTTGCAAGTACAAATGATGCACTATTTTGTCTGAGCATTCTAATGTCTGTATAACCTGCTCCATGTATATGTTCCATTTACTCACCAAAGGTTTCATTTCATCTTCATCTTTGAAGTAACAGAGCTGTTCTCCCTTGAGGACAAACCAGCGCGTGTGCCAGGTTTTGACAAAACCTCCTTGCTTCCGCAGCCATCCGCACTTAATTGTGTTTTGCCGGCCTTGGCCAGTGTGGGGGCTCTCTGCAGAGACATTGTAGTCATCCATAATCAGACTGATAGACTTCTCTGTTAAAGAAGCAAGAGGAAAAGAAAAAGAAAAGGAAAGAAATACATAAAATAATCTTTGTTCTGGAGGAAGAAGAAAAACAAAACAGTTTCTTCAGTAGAGACACAATGGTAAGATAAATAGTCCCTGACAACAATAGGTGCACTGCAAGGGTTCCTACTGTATTCTTCAAACTTATATCCATGCCTGTGGCAGTCAGCAGGGAACTAACCTACTTTTTAAAGTGTGGGTTAGCTGTGAAAGGCTAACAAAGGAAGGGAACAAATCACAGATGTGTCAGGTAGCGTGGAACATAGCCAACCTTTCTCTGGAGTTCTCTTTTGTAGCATAGTGCACTGACTGCCCTGACATGTCAGGTACATTACATACCAATTTATAGTGTGCCCAGCACACAGCAAACATAGCTCCTAAAGGAATACGTAGATTTAGATCTAAACTACAGTACATTAAACAGAACCTATCACATCATTAGTTGTTTACATAATGTCTAGTGCTCGAGAGAGCACAGGTACTGGATACATTGTATACACATGTAGGGACTCTCACTGAGACTCAACAACCACAGCCCATATTCTGCACAATACCCTCTTGGCCACTACACACATACACAGCGTAGTTATAAGCAGATTGCTGAGCCACAGTGTCAGTCAGCATTACCACATTGTTGTAACACTTCCTGGCATCATTACAGGGCCATATTAATGTATTGGCACACTGGGTAGCTGTCCAAGGACCCAAAATTCTAGGGCCGTTAAGCAGGGGTGGGTGGTGGTCACACAATCATAGCAGCGAGGTAGAATTCTCTACCTGCCTGCCAGGATGCAGTCTGACAGTGAATGGCTGTCAGCATTCTGGTGCCTGAGTAGCTTCTTGGGTGGCAGGTAGAGAATGCTGATTGGTCGTCCTGATCGTAAATTGCACAGAGTAAGGGCAATCAGACAGCATTCTCTACCTGTCTCTAGCCAGACAGGGAATGGCTGCCAGCATGCTGATTGGTGGATGTCTGGAGCTTTCCACCAATCAGACTGCTCACAGCCATTCACTGTATTGAAACATGTGGAGAGACAGCACAGAACAGCAGGAGAGGTTATGATTTTTATGTATGTATTCCCATGAATGGGTGGGTAGGGGCCTGAGTGCATTGCTTTGTCCAGGGCCTTAAATGATGTTAGGATGGCTCTGATCCTTTATAATCATTATGATTAATTTGATTGTGTAGTTATAATACTGATAGCTAATTGATATATGTACATACTAAATTGCAGGTTTGAATTTTGTAAGTCACATTCGATTTGTTTTATCACATTCATGTACTTTTTTCCAATCATATTATTTCCTTTGATATTACCACTAACTGTATCCATCTCTCTCAATTATTTACGTTAATTCTCATTTTCGGCCTGCTACTAGTTGTTCTCCATCGGGATCACTGTGGTAAAAGAGTTGCTCACCTTCACCCAAGCCCCATTGTTTCTTTTCTCCAAGCTATAACATCTGCAGAATATTGAAGGCGATTGAAGGATGGCACAGGTTATATAGACACTGCTGACTTGCCAAGTTGTGGCAGCCTAAAGAATAGACTGAGTGGTGCTGTAGAAGGGGCAAATGACTGCTTCATTTTACAGTACTTGCACCTCTGGGGCTGTATGGAGGAGCTACAAGCCCAGTATGCAGCAACATCATCTGTTCAGTGCTTTATCAACATGCTGTATCTGGTCGCACTGTCAACAGTTACCATGCCAACACTAGAATATAGACATGGTTCAATATGTCAACATCCTCAAATCAGGAATATCGATATTCTCAGAATGCTGATGGTTAGGTTTAGATGCTTCCTGGAGGGTTAGGCACTAGGGGAATGTTAGGGTTAGGCTGTGAAGGGGGAAAAAGGATAGGGTACTAGAGGGAAGGTACATAATACAGTAGGTATTAGGGTTAGCAAAAAATAGCAAAACCGACACTTTGTCAGAGGACTGCGCCGGAAGTGACAGTCACATGGCTGCCGGTACCTGGAAGTGGGCAAGAGCTGATGCAGCTGTCAGGACCAGGTAAGTGACAGCTGGGCCACCAGGGCTGTTATGTTGACATGGCGGCATGGTATCATGTCGCCATGTTATCCGTGTAGATATGATGAATTTTAACATGGTAGACATGCTGCATGCCAACATTTTGAGTATGTTGACATTCTTTTTTTTTTTTAATAGAGTTTTTTTTCTTCGAAAAAGGATCAACAATACAGACATAGCATTGTACATGAGGAATCCGGTAGTACAGGATAAGCAACACAACAGTTTAGAGCAAGTATGGACTCCGTTATACAGGATACAGTACAGCACATGTAAAATTGCTCCCATTTTGTTACCAAGCTCACGGTATAGAAAAAAAAAACTAATGTCTGTAACAGGGTATAGATCACACATTAAACATTTTTAATGCTTCTCCCCAGTTATTTAGCAATTACAACTCCAACTAGTAGACCTTAACGTAGCCTACATAAACTCCTAGAACCCTAAGAAACAAACAAACAAAAAAAAAAGACAAAAAACCAACAACAGGAGGCAGTAATACAATAAGATATGTGAGGTGTATATAGTAGTGAGTAATATCACGACCTGGTTCTACATAAGCCCAGGACGTACACCGCTACCATAGTGCAGTGCTTCTCATAACGCAAGGGCGGGGGAGGAATACACGGAGTTAATCCAAGGGGACCATATTTTCCCATATTTAGACATGGCATTATTTTTCATGCATACATAGCGGTCTTTAAGGAGAGTGTCATTGACCAGGGCCTTAAATGCTGATATAGAAGAGCAACGTGGGGCCATCCATGTCCGTGCAATGCACACTTTGGCTAAGGCACAAATACTTTGAGCATAAAGGCCCTCCCACCTGGACCCCGAAGCAGGACCCCCCATTCCCAGTACACAAAATCTCGGGGTCAACACATTCCCAGGCATCCCTGTGCGCTCCAGAATCGACCCGACCCCAGACCAAAACACCTGAATGGACGGACACTCCCACACAAGGTGCCAAAAGGATCCCCCAGCGGCCCCGCATTTAGGGCAAATAGCTGTATTACCAGTCCCAAACCTGACCAACCGGGCCGGTGTCATATAGGAACTATGCAAGATAAAGAGCTGTATTTGTTGAAATCGGAGTGATTTAGTCACAACACTTGGGTACTCCAGGGCAAGCTCCCAATCCTCCTCTCCAATTGGGCCCAGATCACCCTCCCAGCGCCCACGGAGTCCCGAAAGAGGGTCTGTATGAAGTGTTTTCAATAGGTACGAGTAAGTAAAAGAAATCACTTTAACCCGTCCCAGCGAGCTTAAAAAGGTCTTTATGGGGAAATGAAGGAGCTCCGGGGGCGAGTCCCGGAATTGTGATTGCAGGGCATGCCGGAGTTGCAGAAACCTGAAAAAGTAAGAATTAGGTAATCCAGATTCCTCTTTTAATTGCTGAAATGACTTCAGTGTACTATTACTGTACAATTGGGATATGGAGACTATGGAGTATGGAACCCACACCACCCCGCCCTCAAGAGCCCCCAGCTCAGGTAGAGAAGTACAGTGCCAGAGGGGAGCGTCCGGGTCCAAACCATCAAACCCAAGTAAATTCCTTAAGGCGAGCCAGATCTTCATGGCCTGAAAGACAATGGGGGGAGAATATCGAGAGACATTCCCACTCAGCAAAACCTGCACCGGAGAGAGGCCCGGATAGTAGCCCATTGTAAAGTGCCGGTATCCCCGCCCTGTATCCAGGAGCCAAGGTGTGATAGCTGAGACGCATAATAGTACATTTGGAAGTGGGGCAGGGCTAGACCTCCATCAGCTTTCAGCCTAGTGAGGGTATTCAACCCTATCCTAGGCCGCTTGTTGACCCAGATCAGGGAAGACAATATACCATTTCATTTCTTAAAGAATGCCGGGAAGATATATACCGGGGATTGCAGAACAATATATAATAGTTTGGGCAGAATTATCATTTTAATGAGACTAACCCTGCCAGTCACTGTCAGCGGAAGCTTGCACCATGCTCTCGACTTACGTATGATCAGTTGCGTTATTGGGTCTAGATTCAGGGGTATGAAATCAGAAGGGTTATTTGTAAAATGGATTCCAAGATATTTAAACTGATCTGTCCAGCATAGCGGCAATGAGAGCTTTGGAATCTGTGGAGGAGAACCAATGACGGGCATAATAAATAACCTGTACCAGTTGATGCGGAGACCAGAAAAGCCGCCAAATTCCTCAATGACCTGCAGCAAAATAGGCATAGCCACAGTATAATCATGTAGGAACAACAACAGGTTGTCCGCATAAAGGGCAATTTTGTCTACACTAGGGCCCGTGGCAATCCCCTCAATGTTCGGGTGTGTCCTAATCAGGCAGGCCAGAGGCTCTATGGCTATAGCAAATAGGGCAGGGGAGAGGGGGCATCCCTGTCTAGTACCCCGAGACAGGGTAAAGGAGGACGAGATGTAACCATTGACCAAGATCCTGGCACACGGAGTCTGATATAGCAGTCTGATCCAATGTATGAAATTAGGGCCAAAGCCCATGCATTTCATAACTTCCCATAGGTAGGACCATTCAACGCTGTCAAACGCCTTAGCCATGTCCAATGAGACCACGACCGAGTCCGAGGGGAAGTCATGTGGAGCCTGCAGAATGGTATACAGCCTACGCAAATTAATAGACGTGGACATGCCCGGCATAAAGCCAGATTGATCCTGATGTATTATGGACTTAATAACCGAGTTAAGCCGAACCGCCAGAATTTTTTTCAGGATCTTAGCATCAGTGGGTATAAGGGAGATCGGCCTATAGGACTCCAAGAGTCTGGGGTCCTTACCGGGCTTCGGTAACACTATAATAACAGCCTCGGACATTGAGGGAGGAAGTTGATCAGTAGTAAACGTGTCTGTAAACATATCAAGCAACTTAGGGCCAAAGAACTCAATATACATTTTATACAGCTCAGCAGGGATGCCATCACATCCCGGAGACTTACCATTGGGGGACAAACCCACTGCCGCTGTCACCTCCTCCAAAGTCAGAGGTGATTCCAGGAAATTGCTAGCCTCAGAGGAGAGTCTGGAGAGGGGTACATTATTCAAGTATATGTCTAAGTCTGCCGCGGAGTGCGTCAGCCGAGACTCATACAGATCCCTGTAATATGAAAGGAACAGCCGTGCAATGTCTGGGGTGTTGTCTACAATGGAGCCATCAGGACCAGACATCTGCACAACCGTAGACCCAGGCCGGTCATAATGCACTAAATGGGCCAACAAACTTCCCGGTCTATCCGCCTGCATGTACAAATTTGTGGCTCGAAACAAGAGGGAGCGTGCGGTTTTGTCTGAGAGGTGAGCCAGCTATGCCGCCTGAGCTGTCAACCACTGAGACTTTAGTGCAGAGGTGCCCTTCACCAAATAACGGATCTCGAAGTCCCTAAACTCTGATTCAAGTGCTCTCTCCTTCTCCCTGCCTGATAATTTGTGCGCAGCAATTTTACCAATCAGCGTACCACGTAAAAATGCTTTAAATGAGTCCCAGATGACAGAAGCCGGGGCCGAACCCACATTATCCGCAAAATAACCCCTCACACTTAGTTGTCAGGTCCGGACAGTCGCCCAACTGAGCTAACCAGGATGGATGCAACTTCCAATACGACTGTCCCCTCTGGCACTCCACCTCCAGGGACAACATCAGTGGTGAGTGGTCAGACACCCCCCGCGCCTCATAGTGAACATCTAAAATTCTGGGCAGGAGCTCAGGCGAGACCAGGGCCAGGTCGATTCTGGAAAATGAGCCATGTGTGCTGGAGAAGCACGAGAACTGCCTAAGTGTAGGATGCCGAACCCTCCATGCATCCTCCCACTGCACATTACTCAGAAAGTCTGCAAATTTAGACGGGGTACCCCCTACCCCGGGAGCCAAAGGGGACTTCCACCTATCCAGGGAGACGTCCATCACGTTATTAAAGTCCCTCAAGCAAATAACAGGGGTATGGGGGGAAGAGGCAATAAATGAGGTGGCTTTCTGCAATACATCATATGAGAAAGGTGGAGGAATATATACTGATAGCAGAAAAAAATTACGGGAATTCAATTTGCATTCCAGAAACACAAACCTGCCATTAGGGTCAGTATTTACCGTAAGCAATTCAAACTGGACAGTTCTTTTTATCATGACTGACACACCCCGGGAAAAGGAGGAGTGAGAGGAATGATATGCCCATCCCACCCAAGGCCTGCGTAGCGACAGCAGTCTATTTCCCTCTAAATGAGTCTCACTCAAACAGACAATGTCCGGGTCGTATTTCTTAATCATTCTAAGTACCAGGGATCGCTTTACTTTATTGTTGATACCCCGGACATTCCAGGCCAAAAACTTTAAGTCAGGCATGATGTCCGCATGGCCATCCGGGATACATCACATATATACCTCGCAGAGTGGATAAAGGACCCCATAAACAAATCTGTCTGTGCCCCCGCCCGCCCATATATAGTGTTATCCCATAGACCTTGCCGTCCGCAGACCCCGGGCCACGAGCCAAGCCGGCCGGAACAACACATCAGCACCTCACATTGAAAAAAACAGAAATATAGAAAACAATAAACTGAAGAAAGAAAAACAGAAGTCACATAAAAACAAACAATACCCAAATACCAACCCCCCACCCCGTATACCTTCCCAAACAGTGGCATACACATATCCCTAACCAAACCCAACCCTGGAGATCCAAGTTCCTACGGCGCACTAATGCGTAGCATAAAGACCTAAAATCCCAGTGTAAAAAAGAAACCCTAAGTGTATATAACACTACGCAACAAAGTCCAGAACCAACAAAGCAAGGGGGTGCTCCCCGGACATATACTTGCATGTTGTAGGCCCATACAGGGAGGAGAACAGGATATCAGTCCGGAGCCAGTTGACGGACGCCTGGAGCGTATCTGTCCAGCCAGGCCGCCGCCTCCCGTGGAGAACTGAAAAACTTGGTTTCGCCATCCGCCACCACACGCAATCTGGAGGGGAACAACATCGAGTAGGGAAGATTCAAGTCACGAAGACGCCGCTTGATAGGCAGGAACTGGGCCCGGTCTTTCTGGACGTCCGCCGCAAAGTCTGGAAATGCAGACACCTGGACACCGTTCCGAAGCAGAGGGCCCTTCGTGTGGCCCAGGTGTAACACAGAGTCCCGGTCTTTGTAATGCAAAAACTTGGCAATAAAAGTTCGTGGTGGGGCGCCAGGAGGTAAAGGTCGGAAAGGCACTCTGTGGGCCCGCTCCACCGCAAACTGGGAGGTGAAGGATTCTGCACCATACGCCTCCTTGAGCCATGACTCCAAGAAATCCTCAGGATGTGCCCCCTCTTCCCTTTATGGCAGGCCCACAAACCGCACGTTGTTTCTACGAAGGCGCCCCTCCATATCTAGAAGCTTGGTTTGCATTGTTGAGACTTGCTGAGAGACTGCTGACACGGATTGCTTCAGGGGGCCGCAGAGATCCTCCAGATTAGAAACCCGTGTCTCTGCCTCACCCACTCTCTCCCGGATACGTTGTACATCCTGACGTAATAAAGAAAGAACGCACTGCACCTTCTCCATTTTGTCCGACAATCGTTGTTCGCTAGCCACTATAGCCTCCAGTACCTGCTGAATGGATGGAGCAGAGGGCTGCATAGTCACGTCCGAATCAACCCCAGCCGGGGGATCAGGGCGGGTAGGAGGGGACGATTTAGGAGATGACTGCGCCGGCTGGGTAGTAGACTGGCGGGTAAACTTCTCCAACTTGGCCGCAGCCGCACGTTGATGGTCTTTCACCATATTAGCAAAGCTGAAACCACCAGCCAGGTACAACACAGATCCAATTGGGCTCAGTCGACACGCAGGTCCCAAATATTCAGTGTCAGAGGGCCGAACAGGGAGCGAGTGGTGTAGTATCAAATGTGCCCCAAACAGCCAGTAGTGAAACAGGAGAGGCGAGCCAGGAGGACCCAGGTGTATATATAATGGACAGTGGGTGGCAGTGTATTCAAACAGCAATAATAAAAGTTGAGGGAGGGGACCAGGGGGGCCCAAGGATAAATACTTGATAAGGGAAAAAATATAGGAGAGTAGGACAGTATGCCCAGGGTCACCTCATCCAGCCCCACAGCCTCTTCAGAGCCAGAGTGCAGTGTTATGGAGACTTGCAGGGAGAGCTGCTTCCAAGATGGCCACCGGGCCCACAGCTTCTCCCCTCCTCCTGCAGAGTTATTGAGACCCAGTGCCAGGGACCAGGAGCGGCCAGGTATACACCTCCAGGGGGGTACAGGGGGACGCCTCACACTCCAGGCTACACACAGCGCCAATCTTCACCGTGGGTTCGCGCCTGTGCGCGCCCGCGGCAGCGCGACAGATTGCCGCGAAATCGAGGACGGGGATGCACAGGCGGCCTAGGCCTGAATCTCGGGAGGCAGCCGGCGCGGCCAGGAGACGCAGACAGGAGGGAACAGAGGACGCCCGCCGCTGCCCAAGGGAGACAGGAGGCTGCAGCACCCGAAATGCAGCTCCAGGAAGGGCCAAGGAGGGAATAAGGATTAATGGTCCGGGGAGCTCCTGTGTCCCGCTGCCTACCCGTTTGCCGCCGTGGCCACGCCCCGAGTATGTTGACATTCTTATGTCGACCTATATATGTAAACGTAACATATTACACTCCAACATGCAATGATGTTATCAGTTAATTACCAGATATCCAGATATTATGTTACTAAACAATGGTACTATACTATTATTACACAAGACATCAGACCTTCTCCTCAATCAGACAATCTGTCAGAGAAGGAGATTGTTCTATTTCTCATGAAGAATAGTTGTTAGATCTCGTAAGCAAGTCTTGCACATGTTCCCTGAATTTTATAACTGCATTAAAAATGTTCCATTATTTGTCAGCTTTACTGCATCACTGAACTACTCACAAGTAAATGTGAGCTGTGAACTTTTGTCAACTTGATATTTTTTTCATTTTTATGAAGAAATGTATTGCTCCAACAAACATGAATAATAGGAGCTATTTAAAATTGTCATTTCTTCGCAGAAAATGAATAGACTGGTCATGTAAAGAGGCTACGTGCTTATATCTATGAGCAGTTTGCTAATTGAAAAGTGAGAAACATTTATACAGGTTAATATATAACAAACAAGAAGCCTTTATACTGATTAGTTGAGATTTGAAGCCCCTTGTTCTATTTTCTACATTCAATTTAGATGCTTAGGGGGGATTCAATTATGAGTGTGGTGCCACCATGTGGCCTGATTCTTGGTCAGACACTGCAGACTCCATGGGCGGTATTCAATTGTTTGAAAAGTCAGTTGGGTGTCTGTTTTTTCCTATCTAATAGACAGGCAAAAACAGACACCCAACGACTTTTACAATTGAATATCCCCCCATGTCTGCGTCTTTTGCAGGCATTACTTCTGCACCCCTGGCGTACAAGCGTGCATCTAAATGTGCAAGGACTGAGATGTCCACTTTAAACATCTTCAGCTGCTCAGATACGATTTGGTGAGTCTTTAGACACTGCCATAGGTCTCACCATCAAAACTTGCCCCCACCTTATAGCAGGTACAGATTATATGAATATGGCCTCATGTGTGAACAATTCTGTGTCTTTGTAACCACTTTCAACGACAGGCCTGTAACACTTCCAAAAGATGGTCCATCTTCGTTCATTCGTTTAGCCAGCTCCCTGTCACCACCCTCTGTCACACATCTCTCACCCCGCTCAGCACAGCGCGATGTGCTGAGCGAGGGGGAAAGCCGACGGGGGGCCGCTCACTTCACACAACGGTGAAGTGAGCGACCCGCTAGATTGAGCCTGCATGCAGGCTCAATCTAGCACCGGCGATAGCGATGTGCGGGGCCGCGCATCGCTATCGCTGGGGGGGCATACACACGGCAGATCCGTGCTTAAAATCTAAGCAATCTAGCAAGATTGCTTACATTTTAAGCACGGATCTCTCCGTGTGTACCCCCCTTTAAGGGGGGTACCCACGGGAGAGATGTGTGCTGAGCGATCTTAACACAGACCGCTCAGCACACATCTCTCACCCCGCTCAGCACAGCGCGATGTGCTGAGCGAGGGGGAAAGCCGACGGGGGGCCGCTCACTTCACACAACGGTGAAGTGAGCGACCCGCTAGATTGAGCCTGCATGCAGCTCAATCTAGCATCGGCGATAGCGATGCGCGGCCCTATCGCTGGAGGGCATACACACGGCAGATCCGTGCTTAAAATCTAAGCAATCTAGCAAGATTGCTTAGATTTTAAGCACGGATCTCTCCGTGTGTACCCCCCTTTAGACCGCTCATCTCTCTCCTTAATCACAACTCTGACTCTGTGCACTCAGAATCTGGATGCCTGTGCAGTGAGACTTATGCACACAAGAGGTAAACCACTCCTCTTTGCCACAGTTATAGTAACAAGTGACGTTCTGATGGAACCTTGCAGCTTACTGAATCTCCCCCTGAGAATCACTTTCCTTTTCCCATGCTTTAAAGCCTCTTTCTTTACCTTTGATAGGGTGGCATGAGAATAAATAAAAGGTAACTATGCCACAGGAACATCATCATTGGGGCCTCTTAAATTGTAAGTTAATTTGGGCAGTGCCAACTTTACCGTCTGTCTTTTGCCAATGTATGTTATTTGTTTGCATTATTATTCCTTCTACAGTATGTACAACGCTGCGCAATTTGGGCCATATTCAGATGTGGACGGAGCTACGCTGCATGTCACAAAGTACCGATGCCAGACCCCTATGGGATCATGTGCAGTACCGGTCTGCGACAGAGGACGCAGTACGACATCAGGCTGTCAGTGATTGATAGTCTGATGCCAATATATGCTAATATAAATAACATAAGCCGTCAGGAAAAGGTTAAACATCCCATAGTAAATAAATGAAAACACAAAGAAAAAATGTAATAGAACCAGTAGGAGACAGAAATGCACTTTCTAAGTAAACATTTTCCCACCTCATGGTAAGGCCCCTTGGTTCTTCCCTCTGGTAGCTTCTCTCTGGTCCAGTACACTGATTGAGCGCCCTGATCCATACACACAACAAACATGGTAAAATAAGCTGCTACCACTGGGCATGAGCAGCAGCTCCACTTTGTCTGTTGCGGCAGCAGCTCTAGTAATTGTATTACAGGTTGAGTATCCCTTATCCAAAATGCTTGGGACCAGAGGTATTTTGGATATGGGATTTTTCCGTATTTTGGAATAATTGCATACCATAATGAGATATCATGGTGATGGGACCTAAATCTAAGCACAGAATGCATTTATGTTACATATACACCTCATACACACAGCATGAAGGTAATTTTAGCCAATATTTTTTATAACTTTGTGCATTAAACAAAGTGTGTCTACATTCACACAATTCATTTATGTTTCATATACACCTTATATACACAGCCTGAAGGTCATTTAATACAATATTATTAATAACTTTGTGTATTAAACAAAGTTTGTGTACATTGAGCCATCAAAAAACAAAGGTTTCACTATCTCACTCTCACTCAAAAAAGTCCGTATTTCGGAATATTCCGTATTTCGGAATATTTGGATATGGGATACTCAACCTGTATATACTATTGCTATTGTGGTCATAATGTGAGAATCTGGACAAGCAGAGAGGGGACGGCCTCTTTGTTGTAGCTGCAGTGGCCGATGGTGTTGCAGATGATCCGATGTGGCACTCTAGGACGCAGCTCGGATCACTACTGCAAGCAGGAAGCGTGACACCTCCTGCATTACCATATCAGAGCCATCGCTATTGCTTTCATGTGAGCAGCAGCGATAGCTAATCTGTCCACAGCTGAATCCGGCCCAATGTCTGCTTTTTATAATTAAAAGGTAAAAATAGACCTTCATTACAATTACAAATATAAATATATTAAGGCTTGTTTTCAACGACAGTTTTAAAAATTGGACTACAGGGCATATATGGCGGATGACAAAATAGCTGTGGCTACATTTTTTCCCCAAGTGCAAAATAAGGGTTCACTACGGGTGGCCGGCGGTCGGGCTCCCGGCGACCAGCATCCCGGCGCCGGGAGCCCGACCGCCGGCTTACCGACAGCTTGGCGAGCGCAAATGAGCCCCTTGCGGGCTCGCTGCGCTCGCCACGCTACGGGCACGGTGGCGCGCTACGCGCGCCACACTATTTTATTCTCCCTCTATGGGGGTCGTGGACCCCCACGAGGGAAAATAATTGTCGGTATGCCGGCTGTCGGGCTCCCGGCGCCGGTATACTGAGCGCCGGGAGCCCGACCGCCGGCAAACAGAAGACCACCCGCAAAATAAATAGGTGCCATGTACAGATGTGTCCACATACAGTGGCAAATGCAGGATTTCTAGAGTGGGATTTCCAAATGAAGTCTACAATCTCCCACTCTGTGGAACATTAGAGCAACTGCGGGAGTCTGGGGGAGCGGCAGAAGAACCTAGTAACGACCCTGGACCTTAATGTTAACATTGGTCTTTTTATACACTGGATACTGCATGGACTACAGTATTAATATTTTACACTATAGATTGTCTCTAGTATAGGCTATATCAAACATTTAAATAATATAAATAAGCGGTCAGGAAAAGGTTAAATATACCATAATAAATTAATATAAAAACATAATAGAACCAGTATTGCACTTTCTAAGCACACATTCTCCCCCTTCATGGTAAGGCTCCTGTCTCTACTTCCTAGTAGCTGCTCTCTGGTCCAGTTCACTGATTGAGGCAAACTTGGTAGAAGAAGCTGCTACCACATTTTTGTTTGCCATAATAGAATATGTATAAAGTAGCATATATGGCAGGATATACTGTAGGAAAGGTGTATGAGTACACATCTGTATGTACAGTACTATGCCTTAATATCTTCATGACACTCCATATAAAATTATTATCCTGCCTGCCCTCTGTGCAGGGCTCACTACTATTATAAACCCAGAAACCGGTAACATTTTGCTAAAGTGGCTACAGTCAGTGGCGTAACTACTGCCCCCGCAGCCCTCGCGGTGGCTTGGGGGCAAGGGGCTGCGGGGGCGCCACTGATTTACAGCAGACTGACATGCGGACGAGCGTCCGCATGTCAGTCTGCAGTCTCCTTCCCTCCGCCGCTTTTTGGTGGGACACGGCGGGCACAGCGCGCCTCCCTGTGTCCCTCCTGCTGCATCATCTCCGGCGGCCGCGGGTCTAATAGGGGGAAGTGCCGTCCGTGAGCTCTAATTGGCTCACGAACCGGCACTTCCCCTTATTAGACCCGCGGCCGCCGGAGATGATGCAGCAGGAGGGACACAGGAGAGGTGAGCTGTGCCCTCCGTGTCCCTCCAAAAAGCGGGGGGGGGGGGATATCTGGCACTGGGGGGAATATCTGGCACTGGGGCATATATGGCACTGGGGGGAATATCTGGCACTGGGGCATATATGGCACTGGGGGGAATATCTGGCACTGGGGCATATATGGCACTGGGGGGGAATATCTGGCACTGGGGGCATATATGGCACTGGGGGGGGGAATATCTGGCACTGGGGCATATATGGCACTGGGGGGAATATCTGGCACTGGGGCATATATGGCACTGGGGGGGAATATCTGGCACTGGGGGCATATATGGCACTGGGGGGGAATATCTGGCACTGGGGGGAATATCTGGCACTGGGGCATATATGGCACTGGGGGGAATATCTGGCACTGGGGCATATATGGCACTGGGGGGGAATATCTGGCACTGGGGGCATATATGGCACTGGGGGCATATATGGCACGGGGGAATATCTGGCACTGGGGGCATATATGGCACTGGGGGGGAATATCTGGCACTGGGGGCATATGTGGCACTGGGGGGGAATATATGGCACTGTGGGCATATGTGGCACTGGGGGACATATGTGGCACTAGGGGGGAATATCTGGCACTGGGGGCATATATGGCACTGGGGGGGAATATCTGGCACTGGGGGCATATATGGCACGGGGGGAATATCTGGCACTGGGGGCATATATGGCACTGGGGGCATATATGGCACTGGGGGGGAATATCTGGCACTGGGGGCATATATGGCACTGGGGGGAATATATGGCACTGGGGGCATATCTGGCACTGGGGGCATATGTGGCACTGGGGGGGAATATCTGGCACTGGGGGCATATGTGGCACCGTGGGGGTATATGTGTACCTGGCACATGGGTGGGGCTATATTTGGCACTGGGGAATGTAAGTACCTGGCACCGTGGGGGAATATCTGGCACTGGGGACATATGTGGTACTGGGAGCACAGCCCTAGCAACAAGGACTACCTCCTAGCAACGAGCATGACACCCAGTGCATGAAACACCTGGCAACGAGCATGACACCCAGTGCATGAAACACCTGGCAACGAGCATGACACCCAGTGCATGAAACCCCTGGCAACGAGCATGACACCCTGAGCATGAAAACCCCTGGCACCGTGCATGGAACCAAGAGCATGAAACCCCTGGCAACGAGCATGACACCCAGTGCATGAAACCCCTGACAACGAGCAGGTAATTGAAAAGTAATTAGAAGCCTTACTGTAGGACTTCATGTGTAATGGGCATTACGGTGTGTGGCATAACGTATCACGGACATTGCGGTGTGTGTCATAATGTGTCACAGGCATTACGGTGTATGGTATACTATATCGCGGGCATTGTGATATGTGGTATAATGTCTCAGGGTCATTGCAGTGTGTGGCATAATGCATCACGGACATTGCGGTGTGTGTCATAATGTGTCACAGACATTGTATGTGCTATAATGTATCAGGGGCATTGCAGTGTGTAGCATAATGTATAATGGGCATTGCGATTCCTGTCATAATGTGTCACAGGCATTACGGTGTGTGGCATAATGTGTCACAGGCATTACGTTGTGTGGCATAATGTGTCGGGGGCATTACAGTGTGTGCATATTGTGTCATGTGCATTATTCTGTGCAGCATAATGTCT
Organism: Pseudophryne corroboree; assembly: GCF_028390025.1. Classification (NCBI taxonomy): domain Eukaryota; kingdom Metazoa; phylum Chordata; class Amphibia; order Anura; family Myobatrachidae; genus Pseudophryne; species Pseudophryne corroboree. Next base: position 836,868,454 of record NC_086444.1, read on the forward strand.
AAGGGCCATTGCAGTATGTGGCATAATGTATACTGGGCATTACTATAAGGAGGAAAAATGACAAATAATGTAAGGGGCATGAATCAGGATTATTTTTCTTTCCTGTGGTGGCTAACGTATGGGCGTGCAGGTTGCAAAACTGGGGTATAAGGTAGCCTTTTCCTGCAATGCCACGCCCCTTTATGCGATACCACGCCCATTCCAACGAAACCACGCCCCTTTTTTGGCGCCCGCGCATATTTATCCCTTTCTTGCTCCCAATTATGGAGCATGAAGGGGGGGGGGGGGGGGGGCGCCGAAGAATTTTTTGGCTTGGGGGAGAAAAATTTCTAGTTACGCCGCTGGCTACAGTATAACAAAAAGTATAATTAAAGAAAATATTGGAGCTAGCTTGTTCTATTGTTGTTTGTGACACTTCAATCAAACTCAGTGCAGATACATAAATACTGAATGAGTATGGAAATAAATGCTAATGTAGTTTTGTGAAAGTGCTGGGTTTGGCAGCGCTGCCTATGCAAAGAGAAAAGTACAGCAGAAGCTTTTGTTTTCAACCATGACTTACACAACAGATACTTAGAGGTACAGTATATTTATTAAAGGTCGCTTTTCATTCAAGTTTGATTTTAAATTGATGAAAATCTAAATTGATGTTGTATTTCAAACATTTACTAGCATTTAAAAATCAATATAAAAAACGTCTGTTAGTAAATGTGTGTTACAGCCCCTAAAACGGGTGTGGTATGAGTTGCCGGCGACCGGGTCCCCGGCGGCCAGCATACCAGCGCCGGGATCCCGACCGCCGGCTTGCCGACAGCAGGGCGAGCGCAGATGAGCCCCTTGTGGGCTCGCTGCGCTCGCCGTGCTGCGGCACGGTGGTGTACTATCTGCGCCACGCTATCTATTCTCCCTCCAGGGGGGTCGTGGACCCCCAAGAGGGAGAAAAGGTGTCGGTATGACGGTTGTCGGGATTCCGACACCAGTATACTGTGCACCGGGATCCCAACAAGCGGTATACTGAATACCACCCCCTAAAACACTAAGAGGGTCATTCCAACCCATTCGCTCGCTGCGTTTTAACGCAGCAGAGCGAACGGGTCCCTGCTGCGCATGCGGGACGGCCGAGGGCCGTAGCAGGATAGCGATCGCCTCTGCCTGATTGACAGGCAGAGGCGATCGATGGGCGGGAGGGGGCGAAACGGCAGCGTTTGGCCGCCGTTTCATAGGCGCGGTCCGGCCAACGCAGGCGTGGCCGGACCGAACGGGGGGAGGGCCGCAGCGGCTAAGTGACGTCATACGCAGCCGCTGCGGGCCAGGGAGCGAGGAGTAGCTCCCGACCAGCTCGCTAAAGCTGCGCTGGCCGGGAGTTACTCCTGCAGTGCAAAGGCATCGCCGTTGTGCGATGCCTTTGCACTTCTGCAAGGGGGGCCGGACTGACATGCGGGGCGGGCTAGCCCCGTGCTGGGCGTCCCCCCGCATGCCAGGAAAGATGATCGTAGCTGTGCAAAATTTGGCACAGCTACGATCAACTCGGAATGACCCCCTAAGGGCCTAATTCAGAGTTGATCACAGCAGCAAATTTGTTAGCAGTTGGGCAAAACCATGGGGGTCATTCCGAGTTGTTCGCTCTCAAGCTGCTTTTAGCAGCTTTGCACACGCTAAGCCGCCGCCTACTGGGAGTGAATCTTAGCTTCTCAAAATTGCAAACGAAAGATTAGCAGAATTGCGAATAGACACTTCTTAGCAGTTTCTGAGTAGCTCCAGACTTACTCGGCATCTGCGATCAGTTCAGTCAGTGTCGTTCCTGGTTTGACGTCACAAACACACCAAGCGTTCGCCCAGACACTCCTCCGTTTCTCCAGCCACTCCCGCGTTTTTCCCAGAAACGGTAGCGTTTTTTCACACACACCCATAAAACGGCCAGTTTCCGCCCAGAAACACCCACTTCCTGTCAATCACACTCCGATCACCAGAACGAAGAAAAAAACTCGTAATGCCGTGAGTAAAATACCTAACTGCATAGCAAATTTACTTGGCGCAGTCGCACTGCGGACATTGCGCATGCGCATTAGCGACTAATCGCTCCGTTGCGAGAAAACAATAACGAGCGAACAACTCGGAATGACCCCCCATGTGCACTGCAGGTGTAGCAGATATAACATTTGCAGAGAGAGTTAATTATGGGAGGGTTATTTTGTTTCTGGGCAGGGTAAAAAAATTATATTTTTACACTGCAATTTAGATTTCAGTTTGAACACACCTCACACAAATCTAACTCTCTCTACACATGTTATATCTGCCTCCCCCCCTGCAGTGCACATGATTTTGCCCAACTACTAACAAATTTGCTGCTGCGATCAACTCTGAATTACTCCCTAAATCATTCTAAATCAATGCAAATTGACCCTTATACCCCTTTCACATCTCCAAAGCCAGATCCCACCCGGGAATTGGAAACGGGTCCTTCCCGGGTGGGATCCGGCATTGGACCCTTACAGCAGACTTCCAGACCCGGCAATTTGCTTGGTCGGTTGACATAGCGGCGGGGGGTGGAGTTGGCGGGGGCGGAGGCGGCGCTGAGAGATGAGCTCGTCTATGCGCCACCTCTCCCTATGTAGTGAACTGGTCCTGGGTTGCATCGACCCCGGAACCCGTTCACACTGCCATTGACCCGGTATTCAACTCGAGAGTAATCCTTCTTATAACCCGGGTTGAATTACTGGGTCAGGCGACTCTGGAATTCTCCATGGCCCCTTTCACATCGCACATTGACCCGTGTCGACCCAGCAATATGCCGGGTCGATACCGGGTTATTTGTGTGATGTGAAAGGGGTATTAGTAAATATACACCCCAGATTTTGTAATAGAGGTGGCTAGTATAAATGTTCTGATTAATGCATTTTATGATTTGCTCTTCCTTTTTTATTGTAAGTGTAAGGAATGGCATGATTATAATGGAGTCTGCATGATTAAAAATTGTATTATTCACATTGGGTGATTTATCAATGTATATATTTTGGAACATGTATTAGACTGACAACTGTTTGAAACCGAATTACTCTGCTGGGACCCAGCTTGTTTACCCCTGCAGCCCAGAGGTGTCAGACCTTCTTTGATGCAGGGGACCAGAGTTTGCTTGGAGAATGCACTAAGTGCCATGGGAGAATCCCTCAGAGATGCTATGGCCAGCAGGGTGTGAACTGCCCTTCCTGGGACCCTGTTGTAAAAACCAGTATACTCTAGGCTGATTACCAGACCAGGTCAGGAGCTTCAAACAAAGCCGTAAAGATAAGGTCATCCGCCACTGCCAGAATGGCTGAGAAGCCCCAGTGTAAGCTGAGAGTCAATCCACTCTGGTTTTGGGAGGGTTAAAATGCTTCTAAGGTGGAGGGGAGGGGGGGGGGCTGCAGTGGGTTTAAGTATGAGAGACACTGGCTGCAAGTCATTAATTGTCATGAAGGGATCTAGATGATCATGATGAAACATACCTATCAGGGGAGACTTCACCTCAGTCAGCGTTCAGCCCTGCCTAGGTAATGTGAACATTGTCCCTTTTTTCCCTTATCTTATTTATTGAAATTGTAATTACTTGTGCGACTATTTAAACTATTATATTCTTGTAACCTTTCTTTTTCTGTAACTATAATCTTTGAAGTTTTGACTTGGATTAAAATCTTAATCTTAGTTCTGAATTCTTTGTTTTCACACCCAAACCTCAAGAAGCTCATGTTACCTAATTTTTACGTCTTAATAATTGTGTTTGGGGGTGAGAGCAGGAGCATATCCTGTGCTTGACCCAAAAGGTACTTCTGCTGGTGGCAGTTACTGTGTTTATTTACCACACACGCTGAGGTAATCAGTAGGGTGTCACGGGCATTCTCAGATTGGCATATCTGGAGAATCGCCGCACCTGGAATTGTGACAGCAATTACTGTAATTATAGAAAGTTCCCCATCTGAGCCTTCTGTCATACTGCATAAACTGGTCAGACAACTGGACCACTTTTCCAAAAATGAAATTGACAGGCAGAGGTGTTCACGGGGCACTAAAAGTGGCGTTTAGGGGGTGACATTGCAGCATTGGGGGGAGGCGGTACAGACAACGCAGGCGTGTCCAGACCATTTGCGGAGTGGGCCGTGGTGGCTGCGTGATGTCAGACACAGCCGCTGCAACCCAAAAGATGGTGGGTAGCCCTCTGCCTTTGCAGCTAGGCTGCTCAGGCACGGGGCTACCCTTAACATGTGAGCGCTTCGCTGCTGAGCAAAGTGTTCACATGTTAGAGGGGGGAGGGCCCAGCATGTGAGGCGGATTTGCCCTGTGCTGGGCGTACCTCCACATGCTAGTGTAAAGGTATGTAGTTGTGTGATTTTTCGTACTACAACCCATGCTGAATTAGGCGATCAGTAATATAACAAAAATAGTGCTTCAGTAATCAAGGTAAAAAGAACTGATTGTAGCTATGATTTCCATCATACTGTATATTAGATATTTAAGGATTTCATGACCTCCAAATTCACCTACTTATTCTCTATAGCATACTTTGTGATGTTTTACCTGATAAAAACATTCTATTTCCCATATTCAGCTGATTATACTTTTGCTGAAAACATTTGGCATCTGTGAGTTGCATCGATCATGCAGAGGAAAACCTAACTGGCTACAGTGACCTGTCCAGTGCTGAACATCCTTCACTCACAGTACAGTCATTTGCTTATTTTAACAAACATATGAAACCGTGTATCACAGTACTTCTTGCTGACATATAAAAAAAGCACTCCATGTAGTATAAGTCCATTGATGCTATTAAAATAATACTGAAATATCAGGCACGTATTGTACAGTCTTTCACAGTACTGTATATTTGTAGTCAGAATACGTTATTCACAAGGGGAAAGGCAAAAAATACGTGTGGGACAATAATTTACTCAAATTTTGCTATGTCCATCATAATATATAAAGAAACCAAATGTATATGCCAACATGAAAAATATGTAAATGACTATTTCCCAGCATCTTTGCCTGAGCAGCATAGTAAAAATGATAACAAATGAAGTTGTGATTTTAAAGCCATAGTACATAGGTTCTCAAATACAATCCTCAAGGCACCCTAACAGTCCAGGTTTTAGGTATATCCATGGCTCAGCACAGATAGTTAATCAAATTGACTGAGGTGCTAATTAAGTCACCTGTGGCCAAACATGGATAAACTTATACCCTGGACTGTTCAGTGCCTTGAGGACCGTGTTTGAGAACCTCTGCCCTAGTAGTTTGGAGTGACACTTTTCCCCTTTTCCGCCATGCACATTCTTAGACTCTAAAGCCCACAAAGGCCTCTCAAGGTTGGAAATTTACTAAGCTCACGAATCCATTTGAGTTTGTCTTTTTTTTCTAAGTGTCATCTCGATAATTTACTAAACACAAATCTCGGCACTGTTGGGGCTATTCTTATTGAGATACACTGCTGTCCACACAAATTTTATACAACACGATAATTTATTAAGAATTTGTATTCTCAATCACTGCCGACAACAGCCAAACACTGTCGGAAAAGCATGGAATTCATACAGAAATAGAACTTTCAAATATAACTGCTTTTGGCTGGTGTGTTTGGAGTATCATGCACGGATCAATGAGATCCGTGCCTGCTTCTCTGTGTAAAAGTGTCTGAAATAGTTAAAAATTAAAAAAAAAATTGCTTGGGGTCCTCCCTACTAAGCATAACCAACCCCGGGCTCTTTGAGCCGGCCCTGGTTGTTAAAATACCAGGGGGGAAATGCATAGGGATCCCCAGTATTTATACAACCAGCATCGGGCTCTTGGTCCGGTCCTGGTTCCAAAAATCCATGTGTAAACATGGATCCCCTTTAGTGCGATGATTCAGGTTGTTCGGTTTGTTTGTTTTTCAACCCATGGATGCCTACAGGGAAAGAAAAGGACCGATCTACACAGGATTTTTTGTGAGTATATATATATTTTTTTTACAGGTACCCTATTGGATTCTACATGGACAAGTGGACGTGAATGGCGGCGCATGATGTAGGTAAATATGTATGAGTGTGTAATTGTGTTTTATTAAAACTTTACTGTCACGGTGTGTTGTGTTTTTTTGGAGGGGTATTTCTTTTGTTCTGGAACTACAGGTAGCAGCGGGCCCGTTCATTCCCAGCATGCTGGTACTTGTGGTTCTCCAAGTACCAGCATGCGGGGGAGGCTTGCTGAGACTTGTAGTCCCACAGCAAAAGATAATTTTCTATGTTTACACACTTTTGGCTATCAGCCCGGCACCCACCGCCCAGGGGTGCTGAGGACAGCCTCGGGCTTCACCCCTGGCCCTTGGGTGCCTGGAGGGGGGGGGGGCTTGATTTATGGGATCCCCACTCCCTCAGGGAACTCTGGCCAGGGTTGACTAGTTGGGGGGTTAATGCCACGGCCACAGGGACCAATGTAAATGTGTCCCCCAGCCATGGCATTATCTTCTTGGCTTGCAGAGTCCGGTGCTGGTTTAAAAAATATGGGGGACCCCTACGTCTTTTGGCCCCTGTATTTTTTGAACCAGGACCAGACCAAGAGCCCGGTGCTGGTTGTATAGATACCGGGAACCCCTACAAACTCCCCCGCCCTAGTATTTTAACAACCAGGACCAACTCAAAGAGCCTGGGACTGGTTATGCTTAGTAGGGGGGACCCCACGCAAATTTTTTTTTACTTTTAACTCTTCCATATACTTTTACACAATGAAGCCCTGCACGGATCTCACTGATCTGGCCGGGCTTCATTGTGTTAAGTCTGGCAGCGTTTTACTATTCTCTTTTGTAAAACACTGCCGGCAATACGAATTACTTCAACATTGGTGAACTCGAATTGAAAAAAACAAGGTAGTTCAGTAAATTACCGTGTTTCCCTCCCCCCAAAAAAAGTTTCAATCTCAAACGGCCGATGTCAGCCGAAACTGATCTCGACTGAAATCGGCAAAAACAAGCATGTCAGTAAATATACCACAGGGTGTGTGAACTAAAACAGTTATCAAACAGATAAATTGGGTTTTCACCTTTGTGTGAGCTATGCAGACAAACAAGAGCAATTGCACATAACTAATTATGCCACATATGTAACAGATCCCACCATCTGACCTGCCCTGTGCCCTTTAGGATCCATTTAAATAAGCAATAAACCAAGAAATTAGTTAAGAAAACACCAAAATACTGTGTCTACATGTCTGCATTGTGACTCATAAAAACCTACTAATCAGTCCACTCAAAATCCATAAAATGTGAATAACACACATTTTTTTTCTATTGTGACAGGGAATAACTTACCAGAGAAAGCAGCAGGATACTATACATAAGAATTAAGGTGCCCACACTGGCAATCATTTTTATAATTTCTGATTAAAATGTTTTCCCAGTGATCATCTTCTACATACACATAACAATCTGCCGATAGTATAGCTGAGGTTATGAGCATAGCATACCCTCCAACATGACCCGCCCCACTAGGTACAAAATGCTCTGTTTCTGGACTTCCCTCTTAATTTATTATTGCCATCACCTGTGAAGAAACAGCTTTCTTATCATTTAACTAGTTCAACACAGGTGATGGAAATCATAAATTAAGAGGGAAGTCCAAAAACAGAGCATTTTGTACCTAGTGGGGTGTGTCATGTTGGAGGGTCTGGCATAGCCACAAAAAGAGCTATCAAATATAGTAATGCAATATGCGCGCACACATACAAAACACACACAAAACAATGCAATTGTTTCCTAGTAACAGGCAAGTTGGAACATGTGTGGTGGAAATGAGAGTTGGATGAAATGAGGGGAAAAAGTTAAGTACTAGGGGATGTTCTAGTCAATTTTTGATTGAGTTATGGGGCTAATGATATCACATATGTATTTACTGGGTAATGGACCATAGAGTCGACCTGACTAAGGTCGACAGTCATTAGGTCGACCACTATTGATCAACAAGCACTTGATCGACATGGTGAAAAAAGTTGATATGAGAAAAAGGTCGACAGAGACTGTCAACACATGAAAATACAAATACAAACTTTTTTGCTTTTTTATTTGGTGTCGATTACTCCGTAAAGTGACCAGGAACCCCAATTAGTGCACCGCGTCACCTTGCATGACGAGCGAGGTGCCTCGCTGCACTCGGCACAGGTTATTACTCCCAATCGAAGTCCACATGGATGGTAAAATCTGAAAAAATGTAAACTGAAAAAAATGTATAAAAAAAAAATCATGTTGACCTTTCCACGTGTCGACATTTCCCACGTCGACCTTTTGTCCATGTTGACCTAATGCATGTCGACCAATAGTGGTCGACATAATGAGTAATGACTGTTGACATTATTCATGTTGACCTAGCATCCGAACACTTTTCTGAGGCACGTCTAGGAGTGCACGTGAAGTCCGAGAGAAAGTATGGGGGGGTTATTGATATTTTCACATTACTTCCTTTGGATGTTATTTCTTATTGAAATAAAACAGAAGGAAAGAAAAAGAGGTAGGAACACAGGTGAAGTATAGTCTCAAACATGTACTGTTAGATTTATCATCTGGTTGCATGTCTTTAAGGGCCTAATGCAGAGTTGATCAAAGCAAGAAATTTGTTAGCAGTTGGGTAAGACCATGTGCACTGCGGGGGGGGGGGGGGAGGGTTATAACATGTGCAGAGAGTGTTAGATTTGGGTGGGGTGTATTCAAACTGAAATCTAAAATGCAGTGTAAAAATAAAGCAGCCAGTATTTTCCCTGCACAGAAACAAAATAACCCACCCAAATCTAATGGGCCTTACACACTTACCGATCCGCTGCGAGCTACCCAATGGCGGATACGGCTGACGGGCGACCGTGCGGCGGGGGGAGTGAAGTTTCTTCACTCCCCCCATCACCCGGCTCCATAGCACTGCATGCTAATATGGACAATCTCGTCCATATTGGCCTGCATGCATAAGCGATGGGGCACCAACGATTAACGAGCATCGTTAATCGTTGGTGCCTACACACTGCACGATATGAACGAGTTCTCGTTCATTAATGAATGAGAACGTTCATATCTTGCATTTTATCTGCCAGTGTGTAGGGCCCTTAACTCTCTCTGCACATGTTATATCTGCCTCCCCTGCAGTGCACATGGTTTTGCCCAACTGCTAATGAATTTGCTGCTGCGATCAACTCTGAATTACCCCCTAAGTACGTAGACTAAAATGGGAAAATGACTGAAAACTGATGTTTTATTTGTATATAGAAGCAGCAGGCCCACTCACATACTTTGAGGTATACAGTATTTCTAGGCCAGTAGTATGTTAGTGGCTGTAAAATGTATTTAACATGTAAGAGGTTTCATAAGGAATGCAGTTTTCCTTGAATTTGTATTCCAGTGGTATTTATGTTAAGACTCTTAATGGAAACATTAAATATATAAATAAAATACTGTGTTGAAAAGTTTTTCTTACATGTTTATGACCTCAGGGTTTTGGAGTGTTTGGTGTCACTGCGGCGCCCCCTCACTATGTGCCAGACACTTACATGGAGGGGCAGTAGCCGATGCCTCTTCTCCATGTTGGCAATGCTATGGGGTGTGACATACTGTACCCAACAGGAGAAGATGCAAATGATAGATCTTAAACCTGCCAAATTGCTTGTATTATTCTATTATCTGTTGTTACAGCTATTCCACATTCCAATCAGCTTGTGAAAAACTGCTTAAAGGATAAATGAAAGTTACTTAGAAAGCCATCAATACGCTAAGAATATATTGAGTGCATGTAATTAGAGCAGCAGATATTGAGTTAGGAAGGCACAGTGCAGCAGCCTTTACATTCTCCTGCAGTAGTCACAGCAAATCGGCTTCATTTAGAACTTGGTAAGTTTAGCAGTATGCATTATTTACAGGCGTGTTATAGAGCATACTGATGTACACAGAGGCACAGAGTATGAAATACAAGACACATTAGGAACAATAAATCATTGTGATGCAGACGGACAAATTCTGAAATGTGTTTGGTAACTGTAAATCAATTAGTCATAACTTATTTGCAATCATCTTACACTGAACACTGACTATATACTGTATGACCATCACTACTATATCTCTTCTGCTCCATGCCATTTACTGTCTTAAGACATCGCTTATTCCATCATGATGGAAGAGAAAATGTACAGTATGACACATCCCAATGAGGTTATTAAACAGTGTACAGGGATTATGAGGAAATATAAATAAATATGTATGTGTGTGTGTCTCTCTGTGTGTGTATATATATGTATGTATACAAAATTCGTAATAAACAGCACTCCAGACTTCAGTATGCTGCATAATGGCGTGTACACACAGCGCGATATGCACTTAAATTTCCTTACGATTTTGACCATATAGTCAAAATCGTAAGGAAAGTTAGTGCATATTGCACCGGGTGTACACAGCTTGCGATGCCGATGCGCGGTCCCGCGGGCCCAGTTAGAGGAGATAGGCGTCTCATCGGGATCCATCCACTTGATACTCCACGAATAGCTTGCCCTGAGCAAGGTTTCTGCATGCTGGGTGCCCCATCAGTTGACTCGAGAGCAGGAGGCAGCTGACTTGGTGCCACAACATGCTGTCTGGGCTTGATGGCAACTGCTTTTGTGGTCAAGACTGGTCATGTAACTACCGTACAACTTGAGCAGCAGCACACCATCAATGGGGACTGGTATGTCTATCGCAAGTGCTAGAAGTCATTTCCAGATGCCGTCCAAAAACTTGCATTATGGTGCATTTCTCCATAACGACAATGCACCTGCCCAAAAGTCCAAGAAAGTGGTGGACTTTCTGGATGATGAACGCATCCAGGAACTTGCATACAGTGCAGTCCTGGCCCCCTGTGACTTCTTCCTGTTCCCACAAATCAAGCACAAGATGTTTGGGATTCATTTTGAGTCACAGGAAGCTGCTGTTGACCTTTCACCAGGATGTAGAAGACATACCTGCTTCGGACTGGTCCAGCTGCTACACCAAGTGGTTTGAGTGTACAGTATGCATCTTTGCATAGACTCCTCTGGCGAACACTTTAAAAATAATTAATGTTTACTTTGTCTCTAATATAATACTTCTTACGCATACAGAAACTTATTGCACACTCCCTAGTGAATTGTTTCTGACACCCAGCTATTAATTTACCAAGGAGTGCACCCTATTTCTAAGACTATACAGTCAGGTCCATACATATTGGGACATCAACAACATTCTCATATTTTGGGCTCTATATACCACCACAATGGATTTGAAATGAAACAAACAAGATGTGCTTTAACTGCAGACTTTCCGCTTTAATTTGAGGGTATTTACATCCAAATACCACCCACTTTTTAAGGGACCAAAAGTAATGGGACAATCGACTCAAAAGCTATTTCATGGACAGGAGTGGGCTATTCCCTCATTATTTCATCATAAATTAAGCAGGTAAAAGGTCTGGAGTAGATTCCAGGTGTGACGTTTGCATTTGGAATCTGTTGCTGTCGACTCTCAATATGAGATCCAAAGAGCTGCCACTATCAGTGAAGCAAGCCATCATTAGGCTGAAAAATCAAAACAAACCCATCAGAGAGATAGCAAAAACATTAGGTGTGGCCAAATCAACTGTTTGGAACATTCTTAAAAAGAAAGAATGCACTGGGGAGCTCAGCAACACCAAAAGACCCTGAAGACCACGGAAAACAACTGTGGTGGATGACAGAAGAATTATTTCCCTGGTGAAGAAAAATCCCTTCACAACAGTTGCCCAGATCAAGAACACTCTCCAGGAGGTAGGTGTATATGTGTCAAAGTCAACAATCAAGAGAAGACTTCACAAGAGTGAATATAGAGGGTTCACCACAAGATGTAAACCATTGGTGAGCCACAAAAACAGGAAGAAGAGATTAGAGTTTGCCAAACAACATCTAAAAAAGCCTTTACAGTTCTGGAACAACAGCCTATGGACAGATGAGACAAAGATCAACTTGTACCAGAGTGATGGGAAGAGAAGAGTATGGAGAAGGAAAGGAACTGCTCATGATCCAAAACATACCACCTCATCAGTGAAGCATGGTGGTGGTAGTGTCATGGCGTGGGCATGTATGGCTGCCAATGGAACTGGTTCCCTTGTATTTATTGATAACGTGACTGCTGACAAAAGCAGCAGGATGAATTCTGAAGTGTTTCGGGCAATATTATCTGCTCATATTCAGTCAAATGCTTTAGAACTCATTGGACGGCGCTTCACAGTGCAGATGGACAATGACCCGGAGCATACTGCAAAAGCAACCAAAGAGTTTTTTAAGGCATTTAAGTGGAATGTTATGCAACGGCCAAGTAAATCACCTGACCTGAATCCGATTTAGCATGCTTTTCACTTGATGAAGACAAAACTGAAGGGAAAATGCCCCAAGAACAAGCAGTAACTGAAGACTTTTGCAGCAGGGGACTGGCAGAGGATCACCAGTTTGATTTAGGATTGTTTAGTTTGTCCCATTACTTTTGGTCCTTTAAAAAGTGGGAGGCACATAAAGAAACTGTTGTAATTCCTACACCGTTCACCTGATTTCGATGTAAATACCCTCGAATTAAAGCGGAAAGTCTGCAGTTAAAGCCCATCTTGTTTGTTTCATTTCAAATCCATTGTGGTGGTGTATAGAGCCCATAATATGAGAATTGTGTCGATGTCCCAATATTTATGACCTGACTGTATGTATATATATATATCTATATATCTATATATATAGTAATAAAATCCCAGGAGCACTCACTAGTCTTTGTATGTCATTTTATTGTTAATAGCCTCAACAAATCAGCATAGGGTATCAACGTCTCGGTCCCATGTGGGGACCTTTGTCAAGATCACAAACCAGTGTAGGAAACCCACATTTATACCCATAAAGCCCTCCCTCTCATTAAACAACAAGAAACACCTGTGCAGTATTTAAAATGTGCAAAGAGCACTGAGTAAATCAGTACAAGCACTAATAGACATAACAAGACAACATGTAAAACCATACAAACCACATAAATAAAAACAATCATGCAAAGTCCACAGTATGAAGCGCTTAAAGGGCACAAAGTGGCGTGCGTTCCACTGCGCCGCACTTCCGGTATTTGGAACGCATCTCCCGGTCACATGGCCGGAAGTGCGTGTCCAAAGGCAGTAAACAGCCCAGTGAGCATCACCATGGTAACCCGGTTACCATCAGAGATGCAAAAGCTGTTTAATGCCACAATGTTAGTGTTCAAGGAGCAACTACATAAATAAAAAATCATAATATACAGTACATCTCATGCAATGCTGCATTCCTAAGCATATAATCCTATGTAATAATATACTGTAGACACATGATCGTTAAAGTGCGCTATAACAGGTAATATAGATGTAGCAGTACACAGAAAATATCCCTAAAGAAGTTACATATGTACATGAATATAAACTGTATATGGATACACCCACGCAAAAAAATAATAATTCATACTTGACAGTATTGATTTTATTTTGACTAATAATTATTTTTGTTTTGAGGGAGTTTTCTACCTACAGTGTGTCGGCACTGCCATGGGCACCCAGTTCGCCCCCAGTTACGCCAACTTGTATATGGCGTACTGGGAGGACCTTGTCATCTGGCCAGAAGGTAATCTGGTGGCGGGCCTGGTGTCCTGGCAGCGCTTTATAGATGACATACTTTTTATTTGGAGGGGCACTGAGGAGTCCCTCCATCAGTTTTGTATTAATTTAAATTTAAATACATTCTTTATTAACTTAGTATTCTCCCATAGCCCAAAAGAGGTGACATTTTTGGATTTGAGTATCTATTTTGATATTGGTTTTCTTAAAACCAAAACCTACAGAAAAATCACGGATTCTAATAGTTATATCGACAAATTGAGCCAACATCACAGTAATTTGCTAGATGCCATCCCTTTTTGGTCAATTCTCTAGAGTAAAACGGAATTGCACGGATGAATCCGTCTGTGAAGTGCAATTGAAAGAGGTCTCACAGAGATTAAGTGATAGAGGCTATTCGGAGGTTTTACTGAATAAAGCTAAAGAAAGGGTTGATAAGATAGATAGAAAAGAGCTTATGGGAGTAAAAAGTAAAAAGGAGGAATCAGACAGCAAATATCAGTGGGCATTCATCAGTCAATTCAATAACTGTCATAGAGAGATTGAAGAGGTTTTCTGAAAGAATTGGAAACTTCTAAAACAGGATCCAATTATAGGCGATGTGATCCCACAAAACCCGGTGTTTGTATATAGAAAGGCCCCCCTCTTTGAAAGACCATTTAGTAAAAAGCAGCATAGAAAGTGAAGACATAGCAATAGAACCAAGGGCTTTCATTGGTGCGGGGCTTGTCTTATGTGTAAGACTGTAAAAATGAAAGACAGAAAATTTGTAAGTTTTAATGTAGGGAGTACTACCTATCCAATTAATGAGTTTATAACCTGTCACTCTAAAAACGTGGTGTACTTATTAGAGTGTAAATGCGGGTTATTTTATGTAGGAAAAACTACTAGACAACTTAAAGTGAGAGCTGCTGAACATGTCTATAATATCCGGAAATCTTTAGTTACACATAATGTTTCTGCTCATTTTAAAAAAGTGTACATGGATCAAGGGATTGCTGTATAAAAAACTTTTGGAGAATTTAACAAATCCTCCCAAAATGGAGAAGCAATGATATTGAGAAAAGACTCTCCCAATCAGAGATGCGATGGATCTACCAATTGGGGACCCTTATACCTTAGGGCCTCAATGTCGATTTTGAATTGAAAAGTTTTTTAACTTAATTTTTCAATCTTTTTTGTAAATTATTTCCTTGCAATCTAGCTTTTTTTTCTTGTGAAGCTTATTAGCTATTCCCTTGATCCATGCTTTAGCGTCTTTGTATTTCTCTCTCTCTTTTTTTATATATATGTAATTTTTTTTATAATCTATTGCATTTTTATATTGTATTCGTTTATATTTTATTTTATTAATTGCATTATTGTTATGTTTTCTATGTTTCTATATAATGGATGAACTCCGCCCCTTTGCCTTAAAATAAAGGGATGTATGAATTCTTGTCTATTCATATTGGAAACACTGTGGGCTTGGAAATAGAATCTGTCCGGAATTAGAGTAAGAAAGACGGACCTCTGGAACGCATAATGACGTCACCTGGAACGCATAGGTCACGTTACTTCCAATTCCGGTCAAGTGTATGCGGAAACGACCGGGAGTGTGGCGTCATCTAATCTCGGACACCTGTTATGCCAATTAACTGCTCATAAAAGCATGGATCAGTTAATCCATACCATGCTACTGAGGAAGGACGTAAGTCCGAAACGCGTTTAGCGATGGTATCATCGTTTCTTTCCACTGCTGTTGTACTCTGGTACCGATGCTGCTGGACTGAGCACACTATCCGGAAGTGTGTTTCTGTTTTACCCTTGGACGATTTGGGGACCATCAGGAGCCGGGACCAGTTGTTTCTACCTTGCGGATTCTGTTAATGCAATACATTGACTTATGTTTGCAAGTGCACTTTTGTATTAAAGCTGCTATTGTTTTTATCCATCTGCACTATCTTGCACTTTTTTTTAAATCTTTTATGGTAAACTATACAACGAGTTGAACATCCTGAAAAGGTCTCTTGCTGCATTGCCTGTGTGGATAATCTAACACGCCTTTAAAAAGGATTTGTTTGTAAGTAGACATCGTGCAATAAAGATATAATTGAATTATTTAGACCATCTGCACTAGTATGTGTTCCTTTTTATTATTTTTTAGAGAACTGGTGGTATCTTAAGGATGGACGAAATTGAACATATTTACATAAATTTATTAAGTGGTAACGCACTCACAGAATGTGTGAAGTGGAGGTGTACACTATTGCACAGGGTGAATGTGGTTTTCCCTCTAGCGCTGATTAGTTCATGTGTATTTTTTGTTACACCCACACATAGACAGATGCGCAAATACCAAAGGGCACGCACACCCACATATACGTACGCGTACCCACACACATAACAGGTGCATAAAAATGATACGGCAAAATATCTATCCCAATGGATCCAATAAGTATTCATCCACTAACCCATCCTGACAAGCGGGCAGGACACAGGCCGTATCCCAGAGCACAGACCTCAAAATAAAAAAAAATAGAAAGAATAAAAATAAATAAAAAATTGTCACAGTCCTCCAGCTGAGAGATCTATCACATCAATCCAAAAAGATGCCATAATATATGCCCTCATTCAGACCACGGGGTCGTATCGTATCCAGTTGGTGAATCCACATTGCTTCGCGGCGGAGTAGTAGTTTAGAAGTATCACCGCCCCTACTCAGGGGAGCAACACGATCAATAATCATACATTTTAGTGATGCCAAAGAATGGTGCGCCTCGTAGAAATGCCTGGCAACCGGTTTATCGGAATGTCCATCCGTCAATGCTGTCCTAATGGATAGACGATGATTCGCCATCCTCTCACGGAATGGCCTGATGGTTTTCCCCACATACATTAAGGAGCACGGGCATGTGAGTGTGTACACAAAGTCTGAGGTGCAGCTCACCCTGTGGCGGCTTTTGATTTTACGTCCAGTGTGTGGATGGTGGAAATATTCACCTGATGTCATACTTCTGCACGTCGTGCAGTTTATACAGCAAAAGCATCCAGTTTTCTGTGGTCTAAGCCACGAATCGTGCCCTGGTGTTAACGTCCTCATAGGCTGCATCAGCATATCTTTCAGGTTACGTCCCCTCTTAAAGCTGATTAGAGGCTTATCTAGTAGATATTTGGAAAGTGCCGGGTCACTTTTGATCATCGGCCAAAGGTTCTTCACAGCATTTCTTATGATGGGGCCAGCAGTATCAAAGGTCGTTGTTACAACGAATGGAGTTTGTATGTTTTGTCTCCTCTTTGCATTGCCATTAGCAAAGATGTCTAAGGCTTTGTATAAACATCTATTGATGACATGGTCACTATACCCCCGTGCAGAGAATCTTTGTTTCATCTCTTCTAGTTGTATGTGTGATCTCTCAGGCTCTGAGTTATTCTGCAATACCCGGAGGAATTGTGAAACTGGTAAATTCTGTTTGAGAGAACCCGGATGGGAACTCTCAAAATGCAAACGCGTATTCCGGTCTGTAATCTTCCTGAACAGCCTGTATCCATACCCCACCTCGGTGGCATAGACAGTCACATCTAGAAAGTTAATCTCCTCCCTATTGTATGTCATGGTGAATCTAACAGGTGATTCCAGATTATTCAGATGGTCAATCATATTCAGAAGTGCAGTTTCACTGCCTGACCAAAGAAAAAATACATCGTCGATAAAACAACGGTAGAAGCCGATACTATCCCCAAACAGCGGGAGGATGTGCGTGTTTTCGTAGGCATCCATATACAAATTAATTATTATATAAAAACAAATTGAATATCTAAAACTTTAAAATCGAGTGAAAATTTCAGAATAAGTACTGTACAAGTAGACATAAGCATAACTTTTAAAATGGTTCTGTAAAATGGTCACCCCCTCACTCCACATTTGCAGGTGGAAATTTGCACATTGCACAGGTGGAATTTTGCCTTAAGTGTTTACAGTCCTACCCCAACTATACTATACAGCAAAATTAATTGACAGTCTCCATTCAAACTTCGATGATACACTGAACCAGATTTTGAGAATGCAGCTGCATCTATCAATTGTTCACATGCTGCGCATACATCAAGAGCTGCTCACACACACATCAGTTGTTTTTCTGTGGCCGATATATTAGTATTTCTGGGAGGTAACTGAGCCGCAACAACTGTCTCATGGGTGTTTCGTATGAGTGTACCCAGGGTTACGTGTCTATGCATTTTGGAAGCCAAATTCAGATAGCTCTCATGCACCTAGCATTGGAAAGGCAAACTTGCCAATGATAATGATTCCAGTTGGTTTCATGTATAGAAGGATGGGGTGATGTAATCACATAGATGTGTACGCATAAGGTTATGCACATAGTAGCATTGGGTGGTATTTATGTGACCGGCGGTCGGGAGACAGACAGTCACATGACCTCCTCCAGCATCCCGACCCCTCACTATCCCGATGGTCGGCATGCCGACCAACAGGGACTATTTCCACTTGTGGGTGTCCACAACACCCATAGAGTGGGAATAGAACCTGTGGCGACCGTAGGTCGCCACCAAGCCCGCAAGGGGCTTGCTGCACTCACCCCTCCCCGCCGGGATCCCGGAGTCGGTATGCTGTCGGTATGCTGCCGGGATCCCGGCGTCAGTAAGCTGACCGGCGGTCTCCTGGCCGCCGGTCAGCCATACTACACCCGTAGCATTAGTATTCCAATTGCTATCCACTCATATTCCAATCACACCAGTGATGTGTGGTCAGGTGAGGTAGGTGAGGTATACTCCAGAGGGAATACATACTAAATGCCAGTGGTCATGATGGCGGCGGCCACACGACCGACCGTGGCATCCCAACACTGAAGATCCTGTCATCAGAGGGGGTAAGTATTTCTACCTCCCCATCCCACCCCCGTCCCCTACTCTAACCCTCAGGGTGGCTAGAGCTAACCCTCTGGGGGTGGCAGCTAGGGCTACCCCCCCCCCCCCCCAGTGCCTAACCCTATCCCCCCAACTCAGGCCATGAGCCTATCCCTGAACCCCGATACTCACCTTTGGGATGGCGGCTGTTGGTGATCTGGCACCAGTCTCCTGAGTGGTGTCGGGGTTCCGCCGTCGGTCACTTGACCGCCAGCATCCCAACAGCCAGGATGCTGAATGCATCCCCTCCAGAATTTTGAATATAAAAATTCAATGAAATATCATATTTGTATTTTTCTAATAATTGAAACGAGTGGGAATAGCCCTGGGCTCTCTGCCTGCATTCTGGCGGCCGGGATCCTGACCGGCAGCCACCTGACTACATCCCGTGTAGTTACTGTACTCACCATCTGCTGCTTTCATGCAGGTAAAAAAAAAACCTTAAAATAATTTGTTTATCTAGTATACTGAATATACAAGGAAAGGGTTCTGTTTGTGATAAATACAATCAGTTTTTCTGCTTATAATAAATACAGTCACTCGTTCTTTTTGTGGTACATGTAGTCATTGTCTCAGATTGTAATACATATATAAACTAGTGCTGCGCACCGGAAATTTTTTGTGTTTTGTGTTTTGGTTTTGGATTCGGTTCCGCGGCCGTGCTTTGGATTCGGGCGCGTTTTGGCAAAACCTCCCTGAAATTTTTTTGTCGGATTCGAGTGTTTTTTTTTTTTACAAAAAACCCTCAAAAACAGCTTAAATAATAGAATTTGGGAATAATTTTGATCCCATAGTATTATTAACCTCAATAACCATAATTTCCACTCATTTCCAGTCTATTCTGAACACCTCACAATATTATTTTTAGTCCTAAAATTTGCACCGAGGTCGCTGGATGACTAAGCTAAGCGACCCAAGTGGCCGACACAAACACCTGGCCCATCTAGGAGTGGCACTGCAGTGTCAGACAGGATGGCAGATTTAAAAAATAGTCCCCATTAGCACATGATGCAAAGATAAAAAGAGGTGCACCAAGGTCGCTGGATGACTAAGCTAAGCGAGCCAAGTGGCCGACACAAACACCTGGCCCATCTAGGAGTGGCACTGCAGTGTCAGACAGGATGGCAGATTTAAAAAATAGTCCCCAAACAGCACATAATGCAGAGAAAAAAAGAGGTGCACCGAGGTCACTGGATGGCTAAGCTAAGTGACCCATGTGACCGACACAAACACCTGGCCCATTTAGGAGTGGCACTGCAGTGTCAGACAGGATGGCACTTAAAAAAATAGTCCCCAAATAGCACATGATGCAAAGAAAAAAAAAGAGGTGCACCAAGGTCGCTGGATGGCAAGCTAAGCGACCCAAGTGGCCGACACAAACACCTGGCCCATCTAGGAGTGGCACTGCAGTGTCAGACAGGATGGCACTTCAAAAAATAGTCCCCAAACAGCACATGATGCAAAGAAAAAAAGAGGTGCACCAAGGTCGCTGGATGGCTAAACTAAGCGACCCAAGTGGCCGACACAAACACCTGGCCCATCTAGGAGTGGCACTGCAGTGTCAGACAGGATGGCAGATTTTAAAAATAGTCCCCAAACAGCACATGATACAAAGAAAAAAAGAGGTGCACCAAGGTCGCTGGATGGCTAAGCTAAGCGACCCAAGTGGCCGACACAAACACCTGGCCCATCTAGGAGTGGCACTGCAGTGTCAGACAGGATGGCACTTAAAAAAATAGTCCCCAAACAGCACATGCTGCAAAGAAAAAAAGAGGTGCACCAAGGTCACTGGATGGCTAAGCTAAGCGACCCAAGTGGCCGACACAAACACCTGGCCCATCTAGGAGTGGCACTGCAGTGTCAGACAGGATGGCAGATTTAAAAAATAGTCCCCAAACAGCACATGATGCAGAGATAAATATATAAAAAAAATATATATATATATATACTGGTGGTCAGCAAAATTCTGCACTGTCCTCCTACTGCGCACAACTACAATGCAGCACAGGTATGGATGGATAGTATACTTGACGACACAGAGGTAGAGCAATGGACTACTGTACCGTACTGCTATATATATACTGGTGGTCAGCAAAATTCTGCACTGTCCTCCTACTATATACTGCGCACAACTACAATGCAGCACAGGTATGGATGGATAGTATACTTGACGACACAGAGGTAGAGCAATGGACTACTGTACCGTACTGCTATATATATATACTGGCGGTCAGCAAAATTCTGCACTGTCCTCCTACTATATACTACGCACAACTAAAATGCAGCACAGGTATGGATGGATAGTATACTTGACGACACAGAGGTAGAGCAATGGACTACTGTACCGTACTGCTATATATATACTGGTGGTCAGCAAAATTTTGCACTGTCCTCCTACTATATACTGCGCACAACTACAATGCAGCACAGGTATGGATGGATAGTATACTTGACGACACAGAGGTAGAGCAATGGACTACTGTACCGTACTGCTATATATATACTGGTGGTCAGCAAAATTCTGCACTGTCCTCCTACTATATACTGCGCACAACTACAATGCAGCACAGGTATGGATGGATAGTATACTTGACGACACAGAGGTAGAGCAATGGACTACTGTACCGTACTGCTATATATATACTGGTGGTCAGCAAAATTCGCCACTGTCCTCCTACTATATACTGCGCACAACTAAAATGCAGCACAGGTATGGATGGATAGTATACTTGACGACACAGAGGTAAAGCAATGGACTACTGTACCGTACTGCTATATATATACTGGTGGTCGGCAAAATTCTGCACTGTCCTCCTACTATATACTGCGCACAACTAAAATGCAGCACAGGTATGGATGGATAGTATACTTGACGACACAGAGGTAGAGCAATGGACTACTGTACCTTACTGCTATATATATATATATATATATATATATACTGGTGGTCAGCAAAATTCTGCACTGTCCTCCTACTATATACTGCGCACAACTAAAATGCAGCACAGGTATGGATGGATAGTATACTTGACGACACAGAGGTAGAGCAATGGACTACTGTACCGTACTGCTATATATATAAACTGGTGGTCAGCAAAATTCTGCACTGTCCTCCTACTATATACTGCGCACAACTACAATGCAGCACAGGTATGGATGGATAGTATACTTGACGACACAGAGGTAGAGCAATGGACTACTGTACCGTACTGCTATATATATATATATACTGGTGGTCAGCAAAATTATGCACTGTCCTCCTACTATATACTGCGCACAACTACAATGCAGCACAGGCATGGATGGATAGTATACTTGATGACACAGAGGTAGAGCATTGGATTACTGTACCGTACTGCTATATATATACTGGTGGTCAGCAAAATTCTGCACTTTCCTCCTACTACATAATGCGCACAACTAAAATGCAGCACAGGTATGAATGGATAGTATACTTGACGACACAGAGGTAGAGCAATGGACTACTGTACCGTACTGCTATATATATACTGGTGGTCAGCAAAATTCTGCACTGTCCTCCTACTATATACTACGCACAACTAAAATGCAGCACAGGTATGGATGGATAGTATACTTGACGACACAGAGGTAGAGCAATGGACTACTGTACCGTACTGCTATATATATATATATATATATATACTGGTGGTCAGCAAAATTCTGCACTGTCCTCCTACTATATACTGCGCACAACTAAAATGCAGCACAGGTATGGATGGATAGTATACTTGACGACACAGAGGTAGAGCAATGGACTACTGTACCGTACTGCTATATATATACTTGTGGTCAGCAAAATTCTGCACTGTCCTCCTACTATATACTACAATGCAGCACAGATATGGAGCGTTTTTCAGGCAGAGAACGTAGATATTTTCAGCACACGGAGCACAGATATTTGCAGCACACTGAGCACAGATATTTGCAGCACACTGAGCACAGAAACTGAGAGAACACAGCCACGTCCTCTCGCTATCATCTCCAATGCACGAGTGAAAATGGCGGCGACGCGCGGCTCCTTATATAGAATACGAATCTCGCGAGAATCCGACAGCGGGATGATGACGTTCGGGCGCGCTCGGGTTAACCGAGCAAGGCGGGAGGATCCGAGTCTGCCTCGGGACCGTGTAAAATGGGTGAAGTTCGGGGGGGGGGTTCGGATCCCGAGGAACCGAACCAGCTCATCTCTAATATAAAATGATTGTGTTTGTAATAAATACAACATTCAGTGGTTCCTATTATGATATGTACTGTATGTCTTATTACTGTTTATTGTTAGAGGAAACTTCCTAGGTCATTATAGGATTTTACCTCTGTTGCAGAGTGATATGTTATATGGCAGACCTATACCATTAAGCAGTGGCATAACTACCATGGGTGCAGGGGGTGCAGCTGCTATGGGGCCCGGGCTGCTTCCAGGGCCCGCAGCTCCCCCTGCACCCAGTCATGGGCTGCCCATGAAGCCCCACTGCTCCCCCTTTACCCCTGGCTGCCACCAATAGCATGGCCGTGGAGGATGTAGCGGAGGGTCCCCCATACTGCGGCCAACATTGCCCCAGCCGCTATGCCCCTACCTGGCCGACCCCAATAGCAGAGCAGTGCCGCAATTCGTGGGTATTTAGGGTTCAGGGCCTAATGCCATTAAGTGCCCGTCCCCATCATAGACCTGTACAGTGCTGTTATAGTCAGGTAGTGTCTCCTGTTCGCTTCCCTTCCCTCTCTCTCCCTGACCCTCTCTCTCTCTTGCTCCTCTCTGTCTCTGACACTATCTCTCCCCCCTGAGACTGTCTCTCTCTGATACTCTCTCTCCAAGACACTGTCTCTCTTCCTCACTCTCTTCCTGACACTGTCTCTCTCTCTCTGACACTGCTTCTCTCCCTGACACTGTCTGCCTTTCCCTATCTTTGACACTGTCTCTCTACCCCTCTCTCTCCTTGACACTGCACCCCCCCACTCTCTCTCTTACAGTTTTTCTCACTTTCTGTCTCCTTGACACTGTCTCTCTCCCTCTTTAGCTCTGAAACTGCCCCCCTCTCTCCCTGACACTGTCTCTCTCTCTCCCTCTCTCCCTGATATGGTCTCTCTCAATCTCTTTCCCTGGTACTGTCCCTCCCTCTGCCTCTCTTACTCTCCCTGACACTATTTCTCTCTCACTCCATGACACTGTCTTTCTCTCTCACTCCCTGACACTGTCTCTCTTTCCCTCTCTGAACCTGCCTCTCTGTCCCTGAAACTTTCTCTCTCTCTCTCTGTGAACCTGCCTCTCCCTTCCTGACACTGTCTCTCTCTCTCTCCTTGACACTGTCTCTTTCTCTCTCCGTGACATTGTCCCTTTCTCTCTCCCTCTTTCTGGCACGGTCTCTCTTTCTGACACTGTCTCACCATCTCTGACACTCTCTCACTCTCTCTTTCTGACACTGCTTCTCTCTCTGAAACTAGCTCTCTTTCCCTGACACCGTCTGCCTTTCCTTTTCTCTGACACCATCTCTCTATCTCTCTCTCTCCCTGACACTGCCCCCCCCCCACTCTCTTCCTCTCTTTCTATGACAGTCTTTCTCTTTCTCTCCCTGACACTCTGTCTCCCCCTGACACTGTCTCTCTCCCTCTCTATCTCTAATACTGCCCCCCTTTCTACCCGACACTGTCTCTCTCCCTGTCTCTGCCTGACATTGTCTCTCACAATTTCTTTCTCTCTTTTTCCCTGGCACTGTCCCTCCCTTCCCCTCTCTTACTCTCCCTGACACTGTTTCTCTCTCACTCCATGACACTGTCTCTCTCTCTCACTCCCTGACACTGGCTCTTTCTCTCCCTCTCTCTCATTGACACTGTCTTTCTCTCACTATCTCCTTGACACTGTTTCTTTCTTTCTCTCTGACACTGTTACTCTCTCTGCCTGACACCCTCATTCTCTCTCCCAAAATCCCCCCATCTCTTCATCCTTCCTCTTTCTCTCCCACACACTCTCTCTTGTTCTCCTCTGTCTCTCTTACCATCACTCCCGTCACTCTCTGATACCACTTCTGTCTCTCTCTCCCCTCTCATTCTTTTCTCTCTCTTTTCCCTTGACACCCTCTGTCTCTCTCTCCTCCCCTCTCTTCCCATGGACACACTCTCTCTCCCTTTGACCCCTTTCTCGCGCTCCCTCTCTTTTTGTTCCTCTCTCTCTTTCTCTCCCTGACACCCACTTCATCTTTCTCTCACTTCCCTCACTCTGGGGGTCATTCAGACCTGATCACTCGCTAGCAGTCTTTTGCAGCGCTGAGAGCAGATAGTCACTGCTTACAGGGGAGTGTATTTTAGCTGTGCAAGTGTACGATCGCATGTGCAGCCAAGCGGTACAAAAAGATCTTTTGCAGTTTCTGAGTAGCCCAGGACTTACTCAGCCACTGCGATCACTTCAGCCTGTCCGGGACCGGAACTGATGTCAGACACCTGCCCTGCAAACGCTTGGACATGCCTGCGTTTTTACATCCACTCCCAGAAAACGGTCAGTTGCCACCCACACACGTCTTCTTTCTGTCAATCTCTTTGCGATCGGCTGTGTGAATGGATTCTTCATAAAACCCATTGCACATCAACAATCCGCTTTGTACCTGTGCAACGCACCTGTGCATTGCGGTGCATACGCATGTGCAGTTCTGACCTGATCGCAGCGAAAAAACCTAGCGTGCGATCAGGTCTGAATGACCTCCTCTGTCTCTCTTGCTCCCCTAAGGGGAACTGTAGTGACAATGGAAGGGGGACGGGGCCCTTTTAAGATTTTGCTATGGGGAACACAAAGTTCTAGTTACACCCCTGCAATCAAGGACTCTATGGGGTCTATTCATGTAAAAAACGGAAACTGAATTGTTACGTACTGGTTTGATGCGATGTATAGCTTGGTAAGTAGCAATTCATGTATACTCACTTTTCCGGCAATGCGGTATCGTATCCGGGACTTCAGTGAAGCAGTCTTCTCCTGCGGTCCCCCTCTGCGGTGTTAGAGTCAGCCAGAGGGTTCCTCTGCACATGTGCCTCTGTCTGACCTCCAGGGAGGCTGCAGGGGCTGCTGGGAGTTCAGGAGGCAGAACTAGCGCTGGGTGCCGGGCAGAGAGCAGGGAAGCATTGAGCTGAGATGGTGAACCTAAACTCCATGGAGAAGCGGATAGCAGAGTTTTCCGTTCCGTCATGAATCGCACTCAGTATGGTGATGTGATTCAGGCACAGAGCAGGGGGTGCCGCTGGAGAAGTCAGGAACTTCTCCACAGTAACCCACTCTGTGAACAGCACTAGACATAGAATAGCCCTGTTTAGCACAAAACAGGGCATTTCTTTGTTACATGAATACACTCCTATATTAGATAAGACTGCAAATTGGAATCTCTTGTGAGTGCATTTTGATTGGAATTGTTTATAGATTTTATAGTATTGCACCAGGGCAGTTATTCACTATTTCTATACATCACTATATACAGACTTTGTTGTCTGTATTGTTGTTTATTGTCTGTATATGTAGTTGGTTCTTTGAAGTTACATAGAAACAGAATTTGACAGTATATAAAAACTACTTTGCCCATCTAGTCTTCCCTAAACACATGTACATGCAAACACTTACACTAGGGATCATTTTTTGTCAGGAGCTAATTAACCTACCAGCATACTGTATTTTTGGATTGTGGGAGGAAACCGGAGTACCCAGAGAAAAACCCATGTAAACACGTGGAAAATATACAAATTCCACACAGGGCCATTTTCCACATGGGGGCCTATTCATCATCGGGGGCTGAGCCTGAGGTCACGCATGCGCACAGCCAAAGGTTTCATAGTGAGGAGGCGATGGAGGTATCTGCTCGGATCCCTCTTTGCAACCCCAGACTTCCCTCTCATAGGAACTAAAGTGGCTCAGGGAACAAATGCCATCTGAAGCTGGTGTTTGTTCTCATAGGCAAACTACAAATACTTTAAGTTTAGGGAATTTGCTGAATATTAGGTGGCTCTGCCAGGACCCTTATAATGAATGAGCCTTTACTTAAAACAAGCACAAAGTAGCATTTCAGCATGTGTACCAGGCCCATAATGGATGATAAATAGGCCCCTTCATTACAAGTACTAAAGCTGGGTACACACTAGATGATGTTTTTTAAACAATGTGTCCGATTCCGACGGATTGGAATGACACATTAAAATTGTCCATTGTGCGTTGTCAGTGACATCTTGCATGCATACAGGTCTGACGGGTGAATGCAGCATGTCCCCACCGCTGTCGGACCGTGATAAATTCAGAAAGATGGCACATGTACAAAAGTGAGCACAGACTCTTTGCTAACTCTTGTGTGGCACCATCTGAATTTATCACCATTATATCACTAGCTGGATGGAGCCGTGGTACTAGCATAGCAAGCTGGGGCACCACTCTTATAGGCCCTACACACTGGGCGATATTACTGAAAGATATGAACGATCTCGTTCATTAATGATAGAGATACCGTTCATATCTTTCAGTGTGGAGGCACCAGCGATGAACGATGCGCAGCCCTGCGCTGGTTCATCGTTGGTGCCCCGTCGATTGTGTATGCAGGCCAATATGGACGATCTTGTCCATATTTGCCTGCACTGCTATGGAGCCGGGTGGAGTGAAGAAACTTCACTCACCCGTCACTTCCCCCTCTGCCGCCGGGTCGCCCATTGGCCGTATCCGCCGTCAGGCAGCTCGGCGGCGGATCACGTAGTGTGTAGGGCCCTTTACAGTGGTCAGTCTTGGGTGCAAGGTGTATGTGAAGCTGGACCTCATGGATCCATAGGCCCATGTGAATTGCGTACCCTGCATCCAAGATAGATATGACAGTGGGTTGCAGGTGTTCAAGTTCTCCCCATCCTATGAATGAAAATGCAATGCACAGACATGGATTTTGGCTGCAAACATATTGGAGCTGTCACCAATGCTTCCTATTCCTCCAGCTTCTGTAAGTTTGCATTGCACATATGGGATGAGCCAATGAATTTAGAGCCGACTCTTTATAACAACCTGTTCAGTCACATCTTCAGTATTCCCTGATTTGATTGCAATTACAGTATATCCAAACCCATATGCATCAAACCTAATTTTATTTTAGCTTTTCCCTATTAAAGCAATAGTCCCAGCAAAACAATTATCTAGAATGATGGCCAAATTAAATGAAATATAATTTCCAATTTGGAACTGAATCTGTCACTTTCAATGCTATTGGCAAATTGTCACTAAGCAGCAGAATAATCTAATTTCCAATGTCACTATGGGCAACTTTCAAAACTAATGAGTTTCTTTTTCAAAGTCTTAAATATGCTGAAAGCATTCAATGAAATATCATTTCTAAGAAGACTATGCTGTCGACTGGAGCTGTAATTGGCATTTTTGCTTTTATCTGAGAAAAAGGAAGTGAGCGATTGGAATGCAAATAAGCTAAGGTAGCGAGGTTTAATAAACAAATACTTCCATCAGGAAATGTTGATGTAAAACAGCTCAGCAACCAGAAAACGGGAGACATATGATATCATGATTTGTAAAGTGAGTGGGGGTCATTCCGATTTGATCACTAGCTGCCGTTGTTCGCTGCGTATTGATCAGTGAAAAAAAATGGCTAATATGCGCATGCATATGCACTGCAATGCGCACGCGCGTCGTATGGGTACGAAGTCCTTTGTGATTTTGCACTGCTTCTAGCGACGATTCCAATCGCACAGCCGAACGCAAGGAAATTGACAGGAAGAGGGCGTTTCTGGGTGTCAACTGACCGTTTTCAGGGAGTGTTTGGAAAAACGCAGGCGTGGCCGGGCGTTTGCAGGGCGGGTATCTGACGTCATTACCGTGTCACTCGTCGCAGCAATCATCGCACAGGATAAGTAACTACAGAGCTGGTCTTGTTTTGCACAAAATGTGTTTGCAAGCGTTCTGCTGCACAGGCGTTCGCTCTCCTGCAAAGCGAAAATACACTCCCCCGTGGGCGTTGACTATGCGTTTGCACAGCTGCTAAAAACTGCTGGCGAGCGATCAACTCGGAATGACCCCTAGTGTTAGGTGTTTCTGAGAACCATAGAACAATAAATTGGCCCAAACAAAGAATTGTTATTTCAAATGGCCCATTTGTTGAAGGTTCTGCCATGTGATTGAAGTTTTGAATATATTGATATACAGCATAAGGATATACATTGCTAGTTCTGCTATTTATCAAACCAATAAATGTTTACTTGTAATGTTGGTGATTGTAGGATGACCAGTGTGAAAGACTCACCTTCACGAACTCCACCCAAAAATGTAAATTACAACAGTAAAATATAAATCCAGAGTTTCACTTACCCTTGATGTAATGTTTGCCCAAAGGTTTAGGGGGCATATTCATCATGAAAAAATTGTGCAATGAGAACTTTTAGTTTTCAATTCGAATTGCATTCTCTCACAATTTTTTCAAGATTCATCATGTCTACATGAGAAAACTTACACTCTTCGAAAAATTGGGCTTTTGGAGAAGACAGTTTTTCGAACAGCGATAATTTTTCCCCTCTGTCTGCTGGTGTGCCCAGCTGTAGAAAGGGTCACTGCACCTCCACCCAGGCTCCCATCAGCACCCTAAATAGCCCCCCTCCTCTGCATCATATTGCCGGGGGCTGTCCAGCATAATGAGCTGTGCAGGCCCCCACAGCAGAGGATTGAGAGGAGATACTGGCAGCTCACATTGGCACCATCAGGATTGAGCGGACACCCCGATGTAGTGAAGCTGCCCGGGGAGGGGGGAGTCAGCACCATCAGACACGTTAAGAGGGAGTCAGGCGCACTGTGACAATAATATGTATATGCTAGCTATGCAATAGGTGATGTAAAAAAAAAAAGCTTGGAATCCATGGTGTGCATCTGTTATTACAGTATTATGCAGTATGCAAAAAAATATACATAAACCATAGGTAAGCAAACCAGGAATTAATTATTCTTGTTATCCAAAACTATGGTTTACTAAACCTCCTTTATCAGTGCTGTTTAACATAAAATACAAATTGATATTTTCAGATTCAAATAAAGTATATGATCACAGAACTTCAGTTGGTTGATGTACTTACATTTGCTAAGCAATTGTTCTTTTTTGATACAGTATGTAGTCTTTCAAATCTCACAGTCACAGACATTGCACAATTTACCTCGCAATCCTATAGAGGTGTGTTGGAAAATATGCAACAATGGCCTACCAAAATTGTAGGTGATGTGCACGGCTAAACATTGTGATCACACATCCCTGAGAATTGATATCTCCCTAAAACGCTTTCAGCAAACAAAGGCAACAATTTAAAAAAACAAAAAACTTCTTGGCTCATGCCGAGGTCAACAACTGAAGTAGTATCCAGTTTTAAGATTCCCAAACTCCCACCACATGACCATTGTGTGTTACAGGTGGATGTACAGATTAGTAGCATAGTAGTGCAAATGACTTTCATGTGTTCTAAAAACACTTCTAAGTTCACAAGGAACAGTTAAAATTCTTTCCTTGCTGCAGTAAAAGTTTTTTGCCTCTTGCAGTTTACGTATTTTAGCTTAGTAATGAATCATGCTGTGACTGGTAAATTCCTATTGACAGTAATGTGTCAATCAAAGTTAAGCCTCTGCTTAAAACGCTTTGAGTCTCCTCATGATCAATACTTGTTAACATTCAAATACAACAATGTCTGGCCATCACCTTTCATTTTGTACTGCTCTTGGAATTGGTTTTATTCATGCTGATCATATGCCATAACCTTCTGCTTATTAAATTTGCTTTGTAATCATAAGCTTGTTTTGTAATATGTTGTATATTGCTTATTTAATCAGTAGATAAAAAGCCTAAAATATTGCTTGTACCATTCTGTTTCATATAAAACAACAAAAAATGTATAAATACTGCAGTTACAACTGGGTAAAATAAGAGATCATAATATAATGGTGTTTTCTAAAATAAAAACTATTAACTTTAAAAAATATTAGAATTAATTTACCCTACTGCATTTGTCCAATATTATTGTAAGTAGCAAGATATCACTGAATAATATGTTGATATTCATCATGTCTACCCAGATGAAATGTCAACAAACTGTCCCTGGTGGTCTAGGGGTCTCTTACTTACTCCAGCATATTTTCCTAAGTCTCAGTAAGGATTTCCAACCAATACAAACTGTCTTAAGTTAAACAGAAGTATATCCCTAGGTGGAGGAGAAATAATCAAAGACCTGTAGAGAATCCACCCAGAAGAATTAATAATAGTGGGTTGGAAATTCAAAAAGCAAGTTTTAAAAAGAGAAATGGAATACATAAAAGACCTAACAGGAATTGGAATGATGAGGAGTATTCCAATAATGAGCAAAGAGACCCCATAAAACTCCTTGAAGGAGGAGAGAGGAAACTTTTCCACAGATTATGAAGTTCCAATTATTAGAACAGGTCCCTCCTCTTCTTTTTAGATTGGGACAGAAGGACAAAGAGGAAGTAGTAAAACATAAAAATTGTAGAAGGGGAAAAAGACATGGGAAACCAAGGGAGGGATGGTCTTAATGAATGGGAAGGATTATATTGATTAAATCCCACTCTAAAAATATAAAAATCATTAATGGAACGAACAAAGAAAGCCCTAGAAAAAGTATTTTTTAACTAAAAATGAATATGAATTTATTAATACAGGTTGAGTATCCCATATCCAAATATTCCGAAATACGGAATATTCCGAAATACGGAATATTCCGAAATACGGACTTTTTTGAGTGAGAGTGAGTTAGTGAAACCTTTGTTTTTTGATGGCTCAATGTACACAAACTTTGTTTAATACACAAAGTTATTAAAACTATTGTATTAAATGACCTTCAGGCTGTGTGTATAAGGTGTATATGAAACATAAATTAATTGTGTGAATGTACACACACTTTGTTCAATGCACAAAGTTACCAAAAATATTGGCTAAAATTACCTTCCGGCTATGTGTATAAGGTGTATATGTAACATAAATGCATTCTGTGCTTAGATTTAGGTCCTATCACCATGATATCTCGTTATGGTATGCAATTAATCCAAAATACGGAAAAATCCAATATCCAAAATACCTCTGGTCCCAAGCATTTTGGATAAGGGATACTCAACCTGTATTCAATATCCTTCAACACAAACCATGTACATTCTACCAATAACACATACCATCTCCAACCCCCCGGAAGACCTATTATATCGAGTATGAATGGTTTAATTTCCAATTCGTCTGAAGTTGTGGATGCTTATTTGCAAGCATTGATTCAAAATACAAAAGCCTGTCTTAAAGATACAGAGGGCGTCCTAAGAAAATTAGAGAATATTAATTGGAATGATGAATATATTTAATGTAGTGCAGATGTCAGCACTTTGTATACCATTATTAAATCTAACAAAGGCCTACAAGCGGTGTCATACTTTTTAGATCAAATTAGATTGGAAGATTGTACTACAGATTTTATCCTTGAGAGTATTGATTTTATTCTAAACAATAATTATTTTAATTTTAATGGCATGTGTACTAGGTTTGCCCCAAGTTATGCCAATTTATTTATGGCCTTTTAGGAGGAGCAAGTTGTGTGGCGTAATGAGAACTTTTTGGCAAACCTGGTATCCTGGCAGAGGTTCATGTATTATACCTTTTTTATTTGGAGAGGATCTGAAAAAAGTCTTTTAAAGTTTTGTTCATTTTTTTAGCCTAAATTATTTTAACATCACATTTTCCAATTTTTTTTGCCAGTAGCAGAGTAGAGGTGGTGTTTTCATTTTTATGTTAAAAATGCTGTAATAAATGCCAAAAGTCATAGAAAATTCATGGATTCAAATAGTTATATTGAAAGTGATAGATTGTACCACAAACATTGGTTGGAAGGTATTCCTGTTGGCCAGTTTACTAGAGTCAAAAGAAATTGTACAGAAGAGGAAACATGTGAAGAACAAATTTTAGAAATGCCTAATCATTTCTTAAAGAAAGGTTACAAATCAGAAGTTTTAGAAAAAGCCAAAGAAAGAATTCATAGAGTGGATAGAAAAGTTCTTTTAAGGGAAAAACAAAAGAATTATAATACAGAGAAAGATTTGAATGGTCCTTTGTTAAAGAAATAAAAACCATCTTTAGGCAAAACTGGAAGATTCTCAAACGGAACCAGATTAAAGATGATAAAATCCTTTATGTTCCATAATTTTTTATAGAAAGGCACCATCCCTCAAGAATAATTTAGTCGCGATAGTATTGAGGAGAATCAGAGATCTACAGTACTGTCCATAGAAAAGGTTGTTTTTTTTAATAGATGTGGGCCCTGTCTAATGTATAGGACAATTAAAGATGAAAGTAAAATGAAGGTGTTTACCATGAATGGGATTACCTACCCAATTAAAGAGTGTAATATGAAAAAACGTGATTTACACTTTGGAATGTAAATGTGGTCTCTTGTAAATCATTAAAACCACCAGAAACCCTAAGAACTTGCCTATATGAACATATTTATAATATTAGAAAAGGACTTGAGACACACATGGTTTCTCTCATTTTAGAAATAGACACGACTATAAGGAGTGTGAGATTAAATCTTTTTGGTGGTCCAATGTATTCTTCCACTCATCTTTCCACTGCTGAATAGACAGTCAGTGAACTCAGAATTTCCAAATCCCAGAATGAGAGAAAGAGGAGCCACCACCATAGGGAGGCATTGAAAGGCTTATTTAGGTGACAAAAACAACACGCCAAGTATGTGTCTGTGGTGCCAAAGAGGAGTAAAGGTGGGTACACACTGGCCAATATATCGCTGGTCTATCGGCCAGTGTGTACAAACGATATGTCTGTAAACGCCATCGTACACAGAAATATCACGTCGGCCCTGCAGCACTACATATATATTGGCGCATCGTGCTTTGTGTACGGGCTGTGTGTACTCGCTGCACAAGCCGATGGTGATTGACAGCACAACTGGGCGGTCGCATGTAAATGCCCACCCAGTTTGTGACGTCAGTCACTACGGATCGGGCAGTGTGTATGCACAACTCACTGACCGATCCATCTGTAGATATATCTGCAGATCAATTGATCTGCAGATATATCTATAAGTGTGTACCCAGCACAAGTGACATCATGGCCCTCCCAGTACTGCAGGGCTTGGCATATACAAAGTGAACAGTGGAGAACAACAAGGGAGAAAGGAGTTACAGCCAGTGCTGGAAGAACCACTTTTCAGAGTTTAGCTTAGAGGACATGCCATTATGTTATCATAAAGCAAGCTGGCAGTACCAGAGGTACCTGTTGTTGCCAGAGAGATAGCTGGTAAGCAGCAAGAGTTCCTATAGATCCAGTTCAGGTGACACAGGGACTCCAGATTCAGCCCAGGTGTCCAAATACAGTCCAGATCTGTTCCAGTTGTCCACAGAGTATGCTGATCTGTTCCATTTGCTACTACAGGTTGAGTTTCCCATATCCAAACTGCTTGGGACCACCAGTATTTTGGATAATTGATTTTTCCGTATTTTGGAATAATTTTCCGTATTTTGGAATAATTGAATACCATAATAAGATATCATGGCGATGGGACCCAAATCTAAGCACAGAATGTATTTATGTTACATATACACCTTATACACACAGCCTGAAGGTAATTTTAGCCAATATTTTTAATAACTTTGTGCATTAAACAAAGTTTGTGTACATATACGCAATTCATTTATGTTTCATATACACCTTATACACATAGCCTAAAGGTCATTTAATACAATATTTTTAATAAGTTTGTGTACATTGAGCCATCAAAAAACAAAGGTTTCACTATCTCACTCTCACTCAAAAAATTCCGTATATCGGAATATTCCATATTTCAGAATATTTGGATATGGGATACTCAACCTGTATTACTGGTATGCTTATCTTTATTGTTAATTTTACATTAACTGAGGTTCCTCTATTTCTATTTGTTATATAGTGCATTGCCATACTGGTTATTCATTTGCCAGACCACCTAATAAATATGAGAAGCGCATTATCCCTTATTACGTGCCATGTATGAATAACCACCAGTTCTTCACTGTGAATTAATGTTGGAAAGGGTTTTCCAAGTCAACCCCAGATAGACCCAAATTATCAACCCTTACTCCTGGTGCATGTACTGTAGATATCTAGGCGTTTCTATAATGGGTGCAAGGTGTGCAGAGCACATAGGCCCCTGATTCAGGACTGGGTAAACTTGCAGTCAAACTGTATGTGGCTGACTGCAGCATGTGCCTTTGTGTTACACACACTCAAGCAGGGGTTAAAGTGAGCCGGAACGGGGCAGGAGGACTGCAGCGGTCGGACGCAGGAGCGGAGCGTGGTGAGTATGGTGTGTTGTTTTTTTTATATGTTTGAGTGCTTGTACTGGGGGCAAACTACTGGGGGCAAGCTACAAGGGGGCAAACTACTGGGTTCAAACTACTGGGGGCAAGCTACTGGGGGCAAACTACAAGGGGGCAAGCTACTGGGGCTAACTACTGGGGGCAAGCTACTGGGGGCAAACTACAAGGGGGCTAACTACTGGGGCAAACTACAGGGGGGCATAACTACAGGGGCATTACTACTTGGAGGCATTACTACTGGGGGCAAACTATAAGGGGCAAACTACAGGGGGGCTAAACTACTGGGGGCATAACTACAGGGGCTAAACTACTGGGGACTAAACTAAACATAGGACTGATTCTACGATCGCTGTGTAGAAGATGAGCAGCAGCTTCTGAGGAATGTTGAATTTCCTGAGTTGCCTCAGAAAGAACATCCGCTGTTGGGCCTTCTTTACGACAGTGCTCATGTTGGGTCCCCATTTGAGGTCTCTGGAAATTTATGACATTAGGAATTTCAAGGATTCGACCGACGAAACCACGCTGTTGGATCTTACGAGTGGTTGCATGGCATTGGGTTTCCTTCTGAAGTCCACCACCATCTCAACTGTTTTGAGGGGATTTAGGTCAAGGTTGTTCCTGCCGCACCACTGCGTTAGCCATTCTACTTCGCGATGACAGTGGTATCGTCTGCAAATTTTATAATTTTTACTGATTGCTCGGCCGAGGTGCAGTCGTTGGTATATGAGAGAGAAGAGCAGGAGGGAGAGGACACATCCTGATTGCTCAGCCGAGGTGCAGTCGTTGGTATATGAGAGAGAAGAGCAGGGGGGAGAGGAATATGAAATAAGAGCAATATGAGAATATGAGCAGGGGGGAGAGGATATCATTGGTATATGAGAGAGAAGAGCAGGGAGGAGAGGAATATGAAACAAGAGCAATATGAGAATATGAGCAGGGGGGAGAGGATATCATTGGTATATGAGAGAGAAGGGCAGGAGAGAGAGGACACATCCTGATTGCTCGGCTGAGGTGCAGTCGTTGGTATATGAGAGAGAAGAGCAGCGGGAAGAGGACACATCCTTGAGGGGCCCCCATGCTGATCGTGCACTCACTAGGCGTGAATGACCTGGCTTTCACCACCTGTTTCCTTGCTGTCAGGAAGTCAATGATCCAGAAGTATTTTGATTCTAGGACCCCCTAAGGAGAGGAGTTTGGCTTGCAGGATACTGGGGACATGTTACCAAGTCCTTATAATGTCCCAAAATGCTGCTAATCACAGACATGAAAGAAGTTGTGTGGAATTCAGGGATGATGCATTAATAAACTTCATATATTTCTATTTCCATATTGATTATTGTGTCTGGTAAAAAGGGATAGTACATCTTTATAGAAAATCCAGTTCTGGAAACAAGCTATATTTTTCTGGCTTGTTAATACTGTAAGTACAATTTCTCACATACAGTAAATATACCAGCTAATTGCTGTTAAAAATAGCTCATATTGTTTGAATCACTATGACAAATTGGATTTTAGGTCCAAAAAAGTTAATTAGGGAGCATCACTGACAGATGCATACAACAGACACATCATTTAATAGCAGAAATAAAATGAGCTCCATTCTTAGATGGTGTTCCATGGCTATTAGTCACAATACTATACATAGAATCTCCTTTATGTCTGACTGCTGGGTTCACTATAGGGCAGATCATGGATATTTCATTTGTTCTAAACAGTCTGGCAGCTACATTGCACTGTAATAGGTCTTATTTAAACTGTGTCATCAATAGATGGAATATACTGCATACAATTAATACCTCATACAATCAATTTTATAGTTTTAGTAATAACGCTAGTGTATGCACAGTAACACTGTCCTATGTTGCATTAAAATAAAAAATAATACACTAGCTTAAAAAGTTGTTGGGGCTTATTTCTAATACCATGGGGGTCATTCCGAGTTGATCAAACGATGCAACTTTTTGCAGCCCGTGCGATCAGATAGTTGCCACCTATGGGGGAGTGTATTTTAGCTGTGCAAGTGTGCGAACGCTTGTGCAGGGGAGCTGTACAAAAACATTTTGTGCAGTTTCTGAGTAGCTCTGAACTTACTCAGCCGCTGCGATCACTTCAGCCTGTCAGGTCCCGGAATTGACGTCAGACACCCGCCCTGCAAACGCCTGGACACGCCTGCGTTTTCCTCTTCACTCCCAGAAAACAGTCAGTTACCACCCTGGAACGCCTTCCTGCTGTTAGTCACCTTGCAATCGCCGCTGCGATCAAAATCTTCGTTAGAACATTCGCTGCCTGGCATTCCCCATCGCCGGGAAGCGTTGCGCCTGCGCACTGCGGCCGCAGCGCATGGGCATTCCAGATCCGATCGCAGGGCTGCGAAAAACTGCAGCGTGTGATCGGGTCGGAATGACCCCCCATGTGCGATATGCACCAGCACGTTTAAAATGATCACTAGCTGGTTACCAGTGATGCCTTGTTGCTAGTTTATATTTTGAATGCTAAATTGGCAACTACCTCACTACAAATTTTGATTTGCCTTCCTGTAGAATGGACAAATACAATATGATCTTGTGAAAGGTTGGATCTTTCTATTTTTTCAAGCCTACTATGAAACTATATTATCAATCAGCAGTTTTGTTTCATTTTGCAAATGCCAATAGGAAAAATCAACTACAATCCGATTTCAGACAGGGACGGTGATTGTGACAAAACAGCTTTTTGGGTTTTGCTATTACATTTGAACTCCTTGCATAGACGCAAATTTGCAGTCTAGCTGGATTTGCTTGTAAATATGGGGTCATTCAGAGTTGATTGCAGCAGCAAATTTGTAGGGCAAAACCATGTGCACTGCAGGGGGGGGCAGATATAACATGTGCAGAGAGAAATCTAAATTGCAGTGTAAAAATAAAGCAGCCAGTATTTACTCTGCACAGAAACAATATAACCTACTCAAATCTAATGGGCCCTACACACTGGCGATAATACTGAAAGATATGAACGATCTCGTTCATTAATGAATGAGATACCGTTAATATCATTGAGTGTGGAGGCACCAGTGATGAACGATGCGCGGCCTCGCGCTCGTTCATCGCTGGTGCCCCGTCACTTGTGCATGCAGGCCAATATGGACGATCTCGTCCATATTTGCCTGCACTGCTATGGAGGCAGGTGACGGGGAGAGTGAAGAAACTTCACTCCCCCCATCACTGCCCCCCCCCCCCCGCCGCCAGGTCACCCGTCGGCCGTGTCCGCCGTCGGGCAGCTCAGCGGCGGATCGCGCAATGTGTAGGGCCCATAACTCTCTCTCCATATGTTATATCTGCCCCCCTGCAGTGCACATGGTTTTGCCCATCTGCTAACAAAGTTGCTACTACGATCAGGTCTGAATTAGGCCCTATATGTGAAGCTCTATATGCATCACATTCACAATCATTGGGAAGACTTATTAATCAGGAGTTTTGTACACGGTTTGCAAACAGATACCCACTACATGCAGATTTCAGAGACAGAGGATAAAAACTCACATGGCTTCTAGCTTAGCTAAACGGCAAGTAAAAAGACCGGATTTTTACATACGTGGCACTACATGTGCCATAATGCCTAGTACTCATGTGCAAGCTGGTACAGGAGTTCCTGCTAGCCGGCAAGCTGAATTCTCAGGGGGCGGAATGTAGGGGGAGCTGTTGTGACTGCTGGTCTCCTGACCGCCGGTCACATAACTACATCCCGCTGGTACTAGTAGTGCCAGAGGTGTGCTGTGTACATGGTGCCCCATTATGAAATAACAAGTGTTACTCCAATTGTAAAGTCATTCATATTGCCCCCGTTATAAATCAAATAAAATTGTTCCATAGTAAGACAATAAGTCAGTATTGCCCCTATAATAAAATACTGTAATACAATAATGTTGGATCTTTAATAAAATAATACATTGAATTTGTCTCCTAAAGTAATACATTAATATTGCCACAATAATTAATTTGTCATTTAATTGTCTGCTCAAGAAATACCTTATTTTGTTCTCATCTGAGAGACTGCATAGCTGAGACCATGCTTGTACATTACACTGCACACACAACACCCAAAATACTGCAGCTTACCAAATCTTCTCTGCTGTATCGGTATTTATAAGGAGCTTGTACATATATCATAAACTTACTTTCAACTTTTATTTGTTTAAGGTAACCTTAAGTCTCTAGCAATATATAATATACATGATATAAAATATGTTGTATTATGTCTGCAAATCATGCATTGCCTATAAAGGCATTATATGCACCAATGACATACTGCCTTTCAATATATATGGCAAGAGCTAAAAGCATATGAGAGAATATTTTCTTTTTTTTTTACTGCTCATTCCAGTCTTATCATCTAAAGATATGAAGCGAATAACATCTTGATCTAAATTCTCCAATCTCAGTGGATGTCTGTAAGGTTCTTCACTGTGGCAAAGACTGCAGGCAGGCTCAATGCTGCATACAAAACATCTTAGTTGCTTTCAATTTACTATTATTCATTCTAGAGATACAACTATTTTGCAAGAGTTCAATGTGCACACAATGAAAAGAAATGTAATGTTAACATTTGTTTGGCTGGTCAAATTATTATGGTAATTGTTCAGTCTCATTTTACAATCTGCAACTTTTTTGTTCTTATTAAAAGCAAAACAAAGGGGGGCGTGACCACGGCGGCAGAGGACTAGGCAGCAGGATCGAGGAGCTCCCTGGATAATTAATCCTGAAACAATCCTGGGGCCCCGATCCTGCTCTCCTCTGGACTGATCTCCTGCTTGACGGTGCTGGGGAGGCTGTGGAGCGTGTGTACGAGCGCTCCCGGCCCGCGTCAGCGGCCGCCCGGACTCCGGGCCTAGGCCGCAGCTCAGTCCCCGGCCTCGATTTTGAAGCTCCGCCGGGCGCGTGCGCGCGCGCACACGATCGAGCGCCCGAGGAGGACGCGACGACCAGCGGCACAGGAGAGGAGAGGTACCCCACTCCTGTACCCCCAGGGCCACATATAGAAGACAACCTGACACCCTGAAGGCTGGTACAGAGAGGGAAGGAGGGGGAGATCTCTGTGCTGGGCGGCCATTTTAACTGCAGCTCCCTGAGGCACAGAATACAGCAAGGTGCAGTGTGGGTGAAGACTGCACTGGGCTGGAGGACTGGACACTGTCCCAGCTGCCCTGTCTCCTACTGCTTATACTGCTGGCATACCACACACTGGACACATTTATTTATACCATTGGACCCCCCAGGTCCCCCTTCTCCCTTCATTACAACATCTGGCCATCCCAGTGACTGGCGTGCTGCTGTTACTGCATTTACCATCCACGGTTATACTTTTGATACTGAATAACGGGGCTCTTATTACTGCTGGACCCCCACAAGATGGTGAGGGGCGGCCAGAGCGCGGCCGCGGCTAAACTGGAGAAGTTCGCCCGACAGCCTACATCTCAGTCGACGCAGTCGACGCAGTCATCTCCTAAGCCTTCCCCCCCTGCCAGAATGGATCCATCGGCTGGGGCCGACTCGGGGGCGAACACGCAGCCGTCTGCACCCTCCATCCAGCAGGTCCTGGAGGCCATAGCGGCCAGCGAGCAACGCCTATCAGACAAGATGGAGAAGGTGCAGTGCGATTTATCACTGCTACGACAGGACGTCCAACGAGTACGGGAGAGGGTGGGCGAAACTGAGACAAGGGTCTCCAACCTGGAAGACCTCAGCGGCCCTCTGCAACAATCGGTGTCCGCAGTTACACAGCAAGTCACAACGATACAAGCCAAACTCCTGGACATGGAGGGCAGACTCCGCAGAAACAACGTGAGGTTCGTTGGCCTCCCTGAAAAAGAAGAAGGGACACACCCCGAGGATTTTCTGGAATCCTGGTTAAAAGAGGCATACGGTGCTGAATCCTTTACATCTCAGTTTGCAGTGGAGCGGGCTCACCGCGTGCCCTTCCGGCCTTTACCACCAGGTGCCCCACCACAAACTTTTATAGCAAAATTCCTGCACTACAAGGACCGGGACTCCGTCCTGCGCCTGGGACGTGTGAAGGGTCCCCTGATGAGGAATGGAGTCCGGGTGTCGGCATTTCCGGACTTTGCAGCGGACGTCCAAAAAGACCGAGCACAGTTTCTCCCCACAAAGCGACGCCTTCGTGACCTGAATATATCATACTCAATGCTGTTTCCCTCCAGATTGCGAGTGGTGGCGGACGGGGAGACTAAATTCTTCAGCTCGCCCAGGGAAGCGGCGTCATGGTTGGACAGATATGCTCCGGGGGCACACCAGCTGGCTCCAGACTGACATCGGGTCGCCTTCCTTTATGGGCCTTCAACTCGCAAGTATAAGTCCGGGGAGCTTCCTCTTGTTTAGCAGTTCTGGACTTTACTGAGAAGTGTTATAAACGTATAAACGTATAAGGGTTTAAATATTGGGGTTGTTTGATCTGTACGCCTAGTACAGTGTTGCCGTAGGCTTTGGGTTCTCCAGGGCTAGAGTTCGGTTAGGGAATTAGGTATGCCACAGTTCGGGGAGGTATACGGGGAGGGGGGATGCTGGGGGGCTGCTGTTGGCCCCCCAGTAGTTTTTCTGTTTTATGTTTTGAATTTAAGAAGCCTACATATAAGTCATTCGGAGGGTGTGGCGGGGTTGCACTGTTCTCAGGGGTTTGGCTTGAGGTCCGGGGCCGGTGGACGGCGCGACCGCGCGAGTGAGGAGCCGGGGGGTCGGGTGGTAGATAGGAGTGATGTGCTCCAGCAGATGACTTGGCTGACATGCCTCCCTTAAAAATCTTGTCGTGGAATGTCCGGGGCATTAACAACAAAGTAAAGCGATCCTTAGTGTTTAAGATGATCAAGAAATATGGCCCGGATATAATCTGTTTAAGCGAAACTCATTTAGAGGGAAATAGGCTGTTGTCGCTCCGTAGGCCTTGGGTGGGCTGGGCATATCATTCCTCGCACTCCTCATATTCCCGAGGGGTGTCGGTAATGATAAAGAGGACTGTACAGTTTGAGATGATTAGGGTAAATACAGATCCGCATGGTAGATACGTGTTCTTAGAATGTAAATTATTCTCACGTAATTTTTTCCTGTTGTCTGTGTATGTTCCCCCCCCTTTTTCATACGATGTCCTGCAAAAGGCCGCCCTGTTTGTTGCCTCCTCCCCACACACCCCTGTCATCTGCTTGGGGGACTTCAACGCTGTGTTGGATGCCTCCTTAGACAGATGGAGGGCGCCCCGGGATCGGGGGACGGTTTAGCCTCATCGGGATCTAGATTCGCAGAATTTCTAGACGGTATGCAGTGGGTAGACGTCTGGAGAATTCGGAATCCTGGCCTCAGGCAATACTCCTGTTATTCGGGTACACATGGCTCTTTTTCTAGGATCGACCTGGCCCTGGTCTCGCCTGGGCTTTTGCCTGGCGTGACGGATGTCCGTTACGAGGCACGGGGGGTGTCAGATCACTCGCCCCTGGTGCTCTCAATAAATGGGGAATGTCAGAGGGGACAGTCATACTGGCGGCTACACCCTTCCTGGCTGGCCCAGCTGGGCGAATGCCCGGAGTTGGTGTCCACATGGGAGGGATTTTTTGCAGATAACGTGGGATCGGCCCGGGCCCCGGTTGTCTGGGACGCGTTCAAGGCATATTTACGAGGTACAATGATCGGCAAAATTGCAGCCTGCAAGGTGGCTAGAAGGGCGACGGAAAGACAGCTTGAGACTGAGTGTAGGGATCTGGAGATGCGTTACCTGACAGAGGGTACTCCTGAGCTGAAGGCCCGCTGGCTTGTGGCTCAGGAGGCCTGGCTGGCCCACCTTTCAGATATAAATGCACGTTCCCTTTTGTTTAGGGCTACTAACATATATATGCAGGCGGACAGACCAGGTAGCCTGATGGCCCACTTAGTGCACTATGATAGACCTGGGACCACGATAGCGCAAATGCTCGACCCAGGCGGCTTCACGGTGGATGCCACCCCCGACATCGCTCAGATGTTCCTCGGCTACTTCAGAGAAATTTACGACAGTAGACTGACATGCTCCACGGAGGAAATAGACCTGTACCTGATAAACATTCCCCTTTCTAAACTCTCCCATGAGGCCAGGGACGCACTGGACGCACCTCTGACCCTGGAAGAGGTGGTGTCGGCGGTGGAGGTGTCTCCTAGAGGTAAATCCCCGGGTAGTGACGGTATTCCCACGGAACTATATAAACAGTATATAGAATTCTTTGGTCCCCAGCTGCTTGACACGTACGTTAAAATGAGTGTCACTGACAGCCTTCCTCCCTCGATGTCCGAGGCGATCCTTATAATGCTTCCAAAGCCTGGTAAGGACCCCATGTTGTTGGACTCCTACAGGCCGATCTCCCTCATCCCCACTGACGCCAAGATCCTGGCGAAAATTCTCGCGGTCCGTCTCAACCTAGTAATTGAATCCATAATTCATCCGGATCAAACCGGCTTCATGCCTGGGAAATCCACATCCATTAACTTGCGCAGGCTATACACCATTTTGCAGGCCCCCCGCGACTTCCCCTCGGACGCGGCTGTAGTCTCGCTGGATGCAGCCAAGGCATTCGACAGCGTTGAATGGCCTTACCTGTGGGGAGTCATGAGGAGCATGGGCTTCGGCCCAAACTTTATTCAGTGGATTAAATTGCTATACCAGAATCCACGCGCCAGGGTCTTGGTGAACGGCTACATCTCCTCCTCCTTCCCTTTGACACGGGGCACCAGACAAGGATGCCCCCTCTCTCCTGCTCTGTTTGCCATAGCCATAGAGCCACTCGCTTGCCTGATCAGATCGCACCCGGACATCGAGGGAATAGGTACCGGCCCCTGTACTGACAAGATAGCCCTTTATGCGGATGACCTGTTGCTATTCCTTCAAGACTACGCAGTAGAGATGCCCACTGTGCTGCGGGTCATCGAGACATTCGGTGGGTATTCGGGTCTCCGCATAAATTGGACTAAATCATTTATTATGCCCATTATAGGCTCCCTCCCTCAGGTTCCGAAAATATCTCTGCCACTGTGCTGGACAGTTCAGTTCAAGTACCTCGGAATTCTAATTACAAACGACCCATCAGACTTTGTGCCCTTAAACCTCGACCCCCTAGTACAAACAGTAGTGCGCAAATCTAGAGCCTGGGGTAAGTTACCACTGACAATGACGGGCAGGGTCGGCCTTATTAAAATGGTAGTCCTGCCTAAACTATTGTATGTTCTACTACAGTCCCCTGTATTCATTTTTCCAGCCTTCTTCAGGAAATTAAATAGCGTCCTGTCCTCCTTTGTATGGGCCAATAAAAGAGCTAGAATTAAATTAACCACCCTCACCAGACAGAAAAGGGACGGCGGTCTGGCCTTGCCTCACTTCCAACTATATTACTATGCTGCTCAGCTATCACATATCAGTATGTGGCTTCGGGAGGGGGGGGGGCTGGGCTGGAACGGGCGTTCCTTCAGTGCTACTACCCAGACCTTTCCCCGGCACAGGTCTTGGTGGGGGAAAACCCTTCCAGATCTTTACCTCCTATTGTCTTTCAGGCGATGAGAATATGGCTAGCATTGAAGGGCCTGCTCGGGTATGAAGGCATGGACCCTGACACCCCCCTATGGCACTCCACAATGCTTAATGAGCTGAGGTCCCTAGAGGGCGGGGAGGTATGGGCTCCGTATTCGATAGACTCACTGTCCCAATTATATAGTGGCGGTTCATTGAAATCATTTCAACAATTAAAGGAGGAGTTTGGACTTCCGAACTCTCACTTCTACAGATTTTTACAGCTCAGGCACGCCTTGCAGGCGCAATTTGGAGACTCCCCCCCGGCGCTCCTCCCATTTCCCATCAAAACATTCCTACAATCTTTGGGTCGAGTCAAGGTGATCTCCTTCACTT
Source organism: Pseudophryne corroboree (assembly GCF_028390025.1). NCBI lineage: Eukaryota > Metazoa > Chordata > Amphibia > Anura > Myobatrachidae > Pseudophryne > Pseudophryne corroboree. The sequence goes on from NC_086444.1 coordinate 836,913,259, forward strand.
ACTCATACCTCCTCCAAACAATACACGCAGACCCGCTCTCGAATCTTCGGGCGAACTGGGAGCGTGACTTGGGTCCCATAGACGGGGAAGACTGGGAGGGCGCTTTGGGCAATCCGAGTCAGGTCACCAAATCGCTACGGTTTCAGCAGATTCAGTTTTTCATTCTGCATAGGTCATACATGACACCGAGCAGGCTGGCCAGATTCAGGTCTGATAATGTTGATGTTTGTCCCAAGTGCAGGGCTGCCGGAGGCACATTCTGGCACCTCATATGGGAATGCCCGTCGCTACAGGTGTTCTGGGCTGGGGTCAGGTCGATTTTGGAACACACAGGAACACAGAGGGGAATGCTGACTCCGAGATTTTGCATTCTGGGGGTGGGTGACTCGAGTTCTGGGTCCAGATGGGAAAGCATGTATGCCCGCAGCGTATGCGCACTTGCAAAAGTGTGCATCGCGCGGACATGGATGGCCCCCAGCCCTCCCACAATACCTGCTCTTAAAAGTTTGATCAATGATACCCTATTAAAAGAACGATATGTATATATGAAATATAATGCCCTTACCAGATACGAGAAGATTTGGTCTCCTTGGATCACTTCCACATACTCCTCCCTTGCCCTTCAAATGTAGCGGGCACTGGCCATTGATGCAGAAGCGCTGTTTGGGCCCCGGGGCGTTGGGCCGAACCCTTTACCTCTCCTAACGCAGTTGCTTAGGTGGTTAGCTGTCGCACCACACCACGCACACATCAGGTTGACTAGGCTTGAGTTTGTTTAGAGGGTTAGTTTGGGGGTAGTGGGGTTGTGGGCTATATACGGCTCAATAGACGGGGTAATTACACATAAGGTGGGGGGAGAAAATCTAAAAAATGTTAAGTATGTGAATCATAACTTGGATACAGACTACATACAATATGCATATTGCGTGAAGGCCGCACGGAAATGGTGATGTGGGGAATAGTATTCATGCATGTATAATACCATAAAGCTGATATGAATGACTGAATAATGTGATTATCCAATATGACCAGAAATGTATCCTGAAATGTCTGTATCTTTAACTTTTGTGGTGAATAAAAATTACTCTATTTAAAAAAAAAAAAGCAAAACAAAAACTAAACCTGAACATGAACATACTTTACCCTGACCACACAATGGAAGTAGCAGCAGGTAGGAATGGTATGAATGACATGCTGTCTACCAGGGGATGCTCAACCTTGCTCAGGATCATACTCCAGCTGCATCCTATATAATAAAAGGCTATCGCTGCTCCTCACCTCTGTTGGGGGAAATAAAGTATTTTGGGCACCGTTAGAGCCAACTGCGCATTCGTAGTAGCAAACCATAAAATGAGTAATATTCAATGGCTACAAGCCATCACAAAGCAACACCGCCACTATTTGTTGGACATCTTCGGCTTGCCATCCTTATCAGCAGAGCTTAATAGATGCTCTTGTAACCTGCATAATAATTGGTTGTTAGTGCTAGTTCATCAAGTCCACTCTAACCAACCAGTTTGAGTCAACAGGAGCACTAAGTATTAACCAACCACAGTGTTGGTTACAGGTATTCCAACTAATATCTGCACTCATTGGCCAGTAATCTGATCTCTCTGAGAGGCAGCATCAAGAGATGGGTGGTACAATACTGGGCTTTATGGATGGATATTGGAAGCACATTGAGTGGTGGGCGACAACAAATCATGCAATGTCATAGCTAGTTGCCATCACATCCAATGCTTCTGAGGAAGGACCATAAATGTGCAGGTCCGAAACGCGTTAAGCAGGTGTCTACATGGAACTTTGAAGGGGCAGAACTGGGACTTGTTACCGGTTGTGGACATCCAGAACTTTTGGGACGAATATTCCGCTGCCTGTGAGGACCAGAAAACTCCCCATGTTTTTATGCTGTTATTGTTATGCTGAATGTGAGTGTACTTTTAATTAAATTTGTGTGGAAATCCAACAGTGTTGCACTAAATATATTTCCCTCCGAGGTTTAATTTGGAGAAACGCAGAAAGGGATCTAGTGCCTGAACACATCTTGAGATTTACTACATACGTTGTTTCTACTTCTATATGTGAGTGAAATTTATTAATAAAATGGGATCTCACCTATCCGACAGTGTTGCACTAAAATCGTTTTCTTTTGAGGTGACAACATCTGGAGTGGAATTGTGTATATCAAGAGTTTGACAGCTACATCCATAGAATATATTCAGGTTGTGTTGCTTTTTTTGTCATGTACCCTATTTCTGCGCCACTGGTTCTACTCTCTTTTTAGCACAATCACATCCAAACCATTCGCTAGTATAACCATTGCGCTGGTTCACGCATGTGCAAGATACCTGAATCATGCATATACAGACTTGCTGTACGCATGCGCAAGAGATTTGCCGCAGCAAAGCCAGACTGTGTACAGCAGCAAAGCAGCCTGTTGGTAGACCATCACTTAATGACCATTTAATGCCGGTGAACATCAGACAGCAACCATTGAATAGGAAAAGTACTAACATTGAAAGAAAAACTTTGTTAAGCCATTGAGTGTTGATGTCTCTCACTACTGGGCATATCATTTATACGGGTGTGGTATTGAAAGTCGACAGTAACTAGGTCGACAATGTCTAGGTCGACCACTATTGGTCGACAGTAACTAGGTCGACAGGGTGTCTAGGTCGACAGGGTCTTTAGGTCGACATGTTCTAGGTCGACTTGTAGAACCACAAGTACCAGCATGCGGGAGAAAAACGGGCCCGCTGGTACCTGTAGTTCTACTGGAAAAAAAATATCCAAATAAAAACAGGAGACACACACCTTGATAGTAAAACTTTATTACACAACTGCCGACACACACATACTTACCTATGTTGACCCGCCGACTGCCACAGTCTCCGACGATCCGGGGTACCTGTGAAAAAAATTAGACTCACCTCAATCCAGTGTCCGGGAGATAATCCACGTACTTGCTAAAAAAAGAAAACGAACACCCGGCCCAGCGGACTGAAAGGGGTCCCATGTTTACACATCAGACCCCTTTCCCCGAATGCCGGGACACCACGTGACTCCTGTCACTGAGGTCCCTTCAGCCAATCAGGAAGCGCTACTTCCGTGGCGCTCACCTGATTGGCTGTGCGCGTGTGACCTCAGACAGCGCATCGCAAAGCCTCTCCATTACTTTCAATGGTGGGAACTTTGCGGGTAGCGGTCAGCCGCTGACCGCGGGTGACCTCACCGCTGACGCAAAGTTCCCACCATTGAATATAATGGAGAGGCTTTGCGATGCGCTGTCTGAGTTCAGACGCACACAGAGCCAATCAGCAGAGTGCAAGGACGTTGCACTCGCTGATTGGCTGAAGAGACACTTCTGTGACAGCTGTCACGGGGGTGTCAACATGGGACCCCTCTCAGTCCGCTGGATCGGGTGTTCGTTTATTTGTTTTGCCAAGTACGAGGATTTATATCTGGACACTGGATTGAGGGGAGTATAATTATCTTTTATTTTCAGGTACCCGTGGATTCTACTTGGAGAAGAGGACCGACTGCTTCGTGTCAACATAGGTAAGTATGTGTGTGTCGGCAGTGTGTAATAAAGTTGTACTTGTCACGGTGTGTGTCTCCTGTTTTTATTTGGGTATTTTTTTCCCAGTAGTACTACAGGTACCAGCGGGCCCGTTTTTCTCCCGCATGCTGGTACTTGTGGTTCTCCAAGTACCAGCTTGCGGGGGAGGCTTGCTGGGACTTGTAGTACTACTGGAAAAAAAAATATTCTTTCAATTTTGACAAGGCTATCAGCCCCCCATCCGCAGCCCTTGGATGGGGGGGACAGCCTCGGGCTTCACCCCTGGCCCTTGGGTGGCTGGGGGGGGACCCCTTGATTGAAGGGGTCCCCACTCCCCCAGGGTACCCCGGCCAGGGGTGACTAGTTGGATATTTAATGCCACGGCCGCAGGGCACTGTATAAAAGTGACCCCCGGCTGTGGCATTATCTGTCCAGCTAGTGGAGCCCGATGCTGGTGTATAAAATACGGGGGACCCCTACTCTTTTTGTCCCCCGTATTTTTTGCACCAGCACCAGGCGCAGAGCCCGGTGCTGGTTTTAAAAATACGGGGGATCCCCTGTCAATTTCCCCCCCCCCCCGCATTTTTAGAACCAGGACCAGCTCGAAGAGCCCGAGGCTGGTTATGCTTTGGAGGGGGGACCCCACGCCATTTTTTTTCTGAATTTTACCATTCCATCAAAAAAAAAAATATATATATATATTATTTTAAAAAATATATAAATAATACTTGTGCCTCCAAAAAAGACAAACCAAGTACCTAATCCCTTCTAATATAAATAGATATGCTATTATCAATAAAAAAAACACAAAAAAAAACATGTTTTAAATTTTTTTTAATAGTTTCACCTACCAAAGTGTGGCGGATTGAAAATGTCGAATTTACTGTCTAAAAGCACTGTTGTCGAATTTCCAAACTTCAATTGAATATACTTTGGTCGAATTGCAGCACTTGTATCATTGCAGAAAAGTCGAATTTGACAAAAGTCGAATTTCAAAAAGTCGAATTTTGAAAGTCCGTTTTTTGGACAGAAAGTACTGAATTGCATTGACGATTTTTTTTTGGGGCGAAAAAGTCCCGAAATTCGACAATTTCGGGAATTTGACCGCAATTGCATATACCCCCTTGTGTGTAAGGAACACTACTGTAGCTGTTATGTGTAATGCTGCTAATTGTGTGCGTAGAGGGGGGGTGAAAATATATTTATTTATAGTGTGATATGAAGTCGAGGCCCCGCCCACTTTTCCAGAGGCCACGCCCACTTTTCCAGGAGCGCGCGCGCATAGAGTATGGGAGGGGGCGCTTTTACATTTTCTCGCACAGGGTGCTAGTAGGCCTGGAGCCGGCCCTGGGCGGGGGGCTAAGTTTTTGGTTCGGCAAACATTTTATTTTCTGTGGCCACCATATTTCTTTCCATTTGCATCTTATCTACAGTATATCTGGCAGCTGAGACTACAGCTGAGAAACAGTAGCAAAGCTGAAAAACGTAACTGACATAAAACTATGATGAAAAGTATGTTAATTCCTCAGTGGGAAACAATGTGAATGACAGCCATATAATGTAAGTTGATACTATTTGATGAAATTAGCTAGACCCAATAAGCTGAAATTAGATTTACATTTAAATACAATTACACAGACACAGAATCTATCCCAAATTTTTAGAGGAGCTAATTTAAGTCACAAAAGACATTTCACGCTTTGACAATGAACTGAGTAACTCAGTGATATATTAAAGCCGGCAGCTCTTGTATACCTGATACTGATGTCTCCTGTGTACAACACAGACACTGAAATACTGAGACAAATTAATACAGCATATACAGTTAAATATATATATATATATATATATATATACGCACACACACTATACAATGCAAGACAGCGGCACTCAGAGACTTTCAACAAGTGTAGCGTGTATTTCACATCAAAAATACCAATGTTTCGAGGCTCGCTGGCCAGAGAGCCTCAAAACGTTGGTGTTTTGTTTTTGATGTGAAATAAACACTACCCTTGTTGAAAATCTCTAAGTGCCGCTGTCTTGCATTGTATTATATCTAAAACTGAACCAGAGAGCACCGGAGCAAGATGGGCATTTGGAAAGAGGAGTGCTGGTCCACCATCGAAGTATATATATATAATACGGAATTTTTTGAGTGAGATAATGAAACCTTTGTTTTCTGATGGCTCAATGTACACAAGCTTTGTTTAATACACAAAGTTATAAAAAATATTGTAATAAATGACCTTCAGTCTGTGTATAAGGTGTATATGAAACATAAATGAATTGTGTGCTTAGAATAGGGTTCCATTGCCATGATAACTCATTATGGTATGCAATTATTCCAAAATACGGAAAAATCCAATATCCAAAATACTTCTGGTCCCAAGCATTCTGGATAAGGGATACTCAACCTGTATGTGTATATATGTGTATATATATATAAAAGCAATACTTCAGGCGGCACTCCTGATAACAATTTAAATTTGAAACGTTGACGATGTGATCCTGCGTCACAGTGCATTTTATTCCGAGTGCCGCCTGATGTATTGCTTGTCATTGAGCCTCGCAGTCGGTTCCCAGGAGGGCACCAGAGGAAGTAAGGCATCTATTGGGAGTGCTGCTTGACAGTGCATTTATATATATATATACACACACACACACACACACACACACACACACACACACACACACACACATACACACACCACATATACACGAGAGAGAGAGAGAGAGAGAGAGAGAGAGAGAGGAAGACAGAGAGAGAGAGAGAGGAAGAGAGAGAGAGAGAGAGAGAGAGAGAGAGAGAAATGGCTCTCTGGAACAGTTGCAAGTCAGTATTGTTTCAGGCACTTTAGAAATTTCTGATTTTATAGTTCATTTATTATGTAATACTATTGGAAAACATGGCAACTAATAAATTACCCTCGTATGCTCTCACACGAATGTCTAATCTACATTTTATTACCCATATAGTATAGGAATTATTGTACTAGACCAGTGTTTCCCAATAATTTTCTACCTGCGTACCCCCTGGCAACCCATTTACGTTATTTGAATGTTTGTACCTCCAACACTTGCATAGCAGTACAATGGTAATGAATATAATTGCTATTAGATAGGCACCATTATATTTAAAAGCAATAAATGTGCTATAAAAAAAGATTAAGAAATAGCACAAGAATTAATTGTGCATATATATTTCTCACATATATGAAAAAAAAACTAATTGACAATTAAAACTATAGTCCACACATGATTTCTTTTAAAGAGACAGACTTTTTTTTAAATTTTGCTATCAGGGTTCATGTCGGATCCCTAGGACACTACTCTCTATATATGTCTAAATATCATCTGAATGTCCCAACCTGCCAATACAGAAAAGTTTTAAGCACCCCTAAATGTCACAGTGAGTGGTTGAGAGCCACTGTACTAGGTCAAGTGAAATGAAAGCTTAGCTGTGCTTCTTGAAATGTTTGCAATATGTTTGCAAGTCTCTTATAGGCAGTATATGAATGAGTGGGCACTGAGAACCAGAGCCGGCCTTAGGCATAGGCAAACTAGGCAAATGCCTAGGGCATTTGGCATGTTTAGGGGCACCAGCAGCTTCTGCTGATTAAAATTATATGTGGCATGCCTATATTTTGTGTGTGACTGCGGCTGTATCTGCATACGAAATGCTACGTTGCAGTGTATTCCTGGAAATCACTGTAATGAAGCATTTCATATGCAGGTACAGCCGCAGTCGCACACAGATATAGGCATGCTGCATATCATTTTAATCAGCCGAAGCTGCGTGTGTGTCCTAGCCACATAGTAATGCAAATAAGATGCATTTTCACAAACAAAAGGCGCCCGACGTTAGCATAGCTGCCAGCTGACTCATGCCAGGCATCTCCTGCAGAACTAGCGGCGGTGCTAGGGGGCACCAGCCAAAATCTTGCCTAGGGCATCATATTGTTTAGGGCCGGCTCTGCTGAGAACAGTCCCAAAAACAGGTCCCAAAAAACTATGGGCGCCATCAGTTATCCCATGTGCAACTCTAACACTAATAGCCTATTATGACTTTGTTTTTTTCAGAGATAGGCAGATCAGCACCGGTCACATTCTAACTATCTATTGCTGACGTTTTAGGAAAAAGGGCAGAGCCACACACTGTTCATGGAGTACAGTATGATGAACATAATGATTATTAACAGCAGTACAATGATGTAAATAAGACACAAGATTTCTAAAGATTCAATGGGACAAAAGACTTTAGAGTCCTTTCAGTTTTTTTCAATAACGTGGGAAGATGAAAGTGGGTGGAAGGAAAAGGTAATGGAGAGTTAATGAATAATATAGACAACTAACTGAAAAGAGTCTGCCAGTCTTGGTAGATGTTTTATAGATCTGATTGTCGTAGTGTCTAGAGAAGCCAGATTTGAGCAAACTTTACAGTAGATGAGGTGTTTACAATATTAGTCATTTTATAGATATACCAAAGTCTGTTAATCACAGCTATAAGTGGCTTCAATTAGTAAAAAAGTGTTTATTTTCCATGACTAGCTTGCCATATATCATTGCTACACACAACAGATTTTATCTGAGAAGAAAACACAGTTGTTCATTTTAACATGTCTTTCCCCATTCTGTACAGTAAGTACGTGGAAATAGCGACATTATGTGGATGGCGCAGAATTATTAGCAGCCCACCACTGCTGGAGGCTGGGGCACCTTATGAAACAGTGGTATACAGTTGATCAACAACTAGAGTGGAGGTTCCAAAGACAGCAAATACAGTACTTATGTTCCTCTGACTAAATTGTGATATAAAGTGTGTTATATGCTGTCCAGTTGCTGAAGCCGGACAGCATAGTTTAGAATAAAACTTTAAAATATAAAAGGTAAAAGGAGCTGACAGGAGAGAATAGTTTGGTACTACACCCATACAGCTCTACAAGGCTCTACAATGTATGCTGTCAGGTAGGGGGTGGGGCTCCCTCCAGCTTTCAGTGCACAGCTGCTAGACAGGCATATTAGCTGACTAATAGATATACAGATGTGTCCTTTCTCAGCTTACATGCGATGTGTACACACGTGTAAGATTAGCCACACAGTCCTGCTTATAATCACACCCACAATGCTTCCCTGCTCTCTGCCCGTCACCCGGCACTTGCTCCGCCCCTTAACTCCCAGCAGCCACAGAGCCTATCAGGACCTTAGCCACAGGAACATGCGCAGAAAGGACCCACCGGCTGACAACACACTTCGCAGAGGGGACCACAACTGAAGACAGGATCGCTGGAGCCCTGGATATCAGATTGCATCACTGGAAAGGTGAGTATACATGAATTGCTACTTATCAAAGCTATATATCGTATCGAACCGATGCGATCTATAGTGATAAATTACAATTCTGTTATCACTTTCTTTATGAATAGATCCCTTGATCACATATTTCATATTCGTTGTGGCACTTAACAGTTTTATTGCTTTGTCAGGTTGTAATTAGTCATATAAGATCTTTATTACATTTATTATTTTTGTATTGCACAATGTTGTACTAAACTGTTGGGTTTTTTTGAAGATGGAAATTCAGTGTATGCATTATGATGTATTAATAGTGCTTCTAACAAGTATTTTTGAAAACTGCTATTTCATAATTAATTGCTATCACAAAATGTTTTACTTGATTCCATGCATTTTTCTATTAACCATGCTGTAAATGTTGTAACTCAATACTATACTGCTTCATTTGCATACAGCTATAATGTACAGGTTTGCATTGCATTATGTATACATAATCTGTGCATACAGTATACAGTCTGCTATTTCTCCATACTAAAGTATTTAATACAAAATTAAACTTTAACTTGTATTTGTAAAATTATCATCATCCATTCGTCTCTTTTAAGATTAAGGCAAGCTAAAAGCCATAATTAATTTATAAATATTAATACACATAAAATGATTTGACTTTCTAGGATTTTAATGTAAATGCTGCTAGTTCCACGGGGAGGATTTAGAGGAGAAATTCTTCATAAATGTATTAGGGATTTAGCATGCAGGCAGTATATGCAAAATAATAGGAAGATATTTTATCCATACTATCATGACTGCTCTCATCACAGAATATGTATAAAGGTGGTCATTCCAAGTTAAGTAGCAACTTTTTTCTGCTCGTGCGATTAACTAGACGCCGCCTATGGGGGAGTATATTTTAGCATAGCAGGGCTGTGATCGCTTGCACAGCACTGCTATGCTAAAAAAGTTTTCTGCAAAACAAGACCAGGGTCAGACCTACTTACCCTGTGCGACGGATCCAGCGACGAAGGTCCCGGGATTGAAGTCAGATATCCGCCCTCCAAACGCCTGGACACGCCTGCGTTCGGATCTCCACGCCCAGAAAACGGTGAGTAGATGCCCCAAAACGCCTTCTCGCTGTCAATCTTCTTGCGATCGCGCTAGCGATCACTTTCTTCTTTGTTCTAGCCACTGCCTGGTGAGCAATGATGCGCGTACGCATTGCGCCTGCCACGCATGTGCAATTCCAACCCGTTCACATCGCAGTGAAGGACCGCTGCGTGCGAACAGGTCGGAATGAGTGTCTATAGATTATCTCTATTCAATACTTTTTTTGAAACTAGTGCTTGCCTGCAGCTTCGCTCTCGTGGATGTCTGTTGTTGCTCAGCGGAACTAATTTTACAAAGACAGTAGTGGCATCTAATGTTATAATGTAAAATTTATATTGTAGATATTGATCACAAAAAGTCTTTGTAAACAATATTTGCAGTTTTACCTTCAGGGATTAACACAAAAAGACGATTAGAGCTACTATATCATATGCAAGACACATAAAGCTACCCATGGGAGAAGCAGCTGGTCCTGAGATCTATGCTTGCAGATCTGAACGTTTGTGATTGCGACAGTACACCGCCAAGGAATATTCCACATGTTTTTTTTGTTTTGTTTTTTAATGTAAACCACAAAATCTAGTTTAAGGGGCAATTAACCTCACAGTCTAATCTAAAGGCTTTATTTATTAAGGATTGCAAATACAAAGCTGCTCTCTTAGTCAAACAAATATTATCTTGTACTGTAGATCCCAAATCCGTTGCTACTTAACCTACAGTAACATTGAAAGGTAGCAAGCAACATGACCAGCGACTCTACCATATGTTGTTTTTATCTTGGTGCGCCATCTACTAGATTGACATGTATACTGCAACTTCATGAGTCAAGATAAGCTGCCTGATTAGTGATTATTATATAGTCGGATTTTTCTGATGTCTGGCAAAAGTGATTCGCCAAGTCCTGTGAGACTCTGCTAGCACCAGGCATCTTTTGCATCTTAGTTGCAATGCTATGACACTAGGGTGCAAAAGGAGATTAATTTGATATGCAACACTTGTATATCTGTGTGTGACTGAGTCTGAATACAGAGCACAACAGAACATGAGGGATAATTCCAAGTTGATCGCAGCAGGATTTTTTGTTAGCAATTGGGCAAAACCATGTGCACGGCAGTAGAGGCAGATATAACATGTGCAGAGAGAGTTAGATTTGGGTGGGGTGTTTTCAATCTGCAGTCTAATTTGCAGTGTAAAAATAAAGCAGCCAGTATTTACCCTGCACAGAAATAAAATAACCCACCCAAATCTAACTCTTTCTGCACATGTTATATCTGACTCCCCTGCAGTGCACATGGTTTTGCCCAATTGCTATCAAAAATCCTGCTGCAATCAACTTGGAATTACCCCCATGGCTTGGAAAAAAAGCTGCTGCATCATAGCACTTCATAATGAAATGCAGACCAATTTTTAATGCCATATAGTTGCCATTTTTGGGTAAAAAGACTTTAAAAAGATGCCTGACTCTAGCAGAGTTGCACGGGATCTGGCACACAGAGAAGACCAATATGCCGCAACTGCTGCAATAATGTATGAGGACACTTCGGTATTTAAAATTAAAAAACTTATGGTGGTAAAAGAAAGAATGGCAATCAATTAGTGACAACCTGTCTTATTCCAACAAGATGACAACAACAAACTTGCAGGGCCAGTTGCCCTTCTCAACGGCAAGTCATCCTCAAATACCACAACAAAATGGCATGGTCAGAAAGCTTTGGCCACTGACCTAGATGGATTGCAGTGTGATAGCCGCTGGACTGCTGTTTCCTGCAAAAAGGCCATAAGAAAACAAAGGGAAAAATAGTGAGTGTGGATGGGTGGAAGACTGAAGAAAAAGAGGCAGAACCCTGCCTAAAGTGCACTAAACCAAATTCTCATTGGATAAGCATGCCCCTACAACATTCTAATTGGCTAAAAAACACTAACTCATACCACTTTTAGACTACAATTTGTACACAGGTGATTCCTGTGTGCGACCTGGCTTGAGACGCCTTTCAGACTTGCGTCCTGATTCGGCATATTGCCGGGTTGGTGAAGTCACCACCAATGCTACAGAAGGAGGCACTTGGAGATGATCATCCCCAAGCACCACCTCCTCCTATGCAGAGAACGGGTGCCGGATAGATTCTGGCTTCAACCCAGGTCGCAACCTCGGATGAAATGCCAGGACTCTCAACATGGGATATTCCTTTAGGACCTTTTAGACTAAGTAAAATCCCAGGTTAATGCGCGTTCACGTGCAATAACCCGGGACATTTTTGCTAGTATGAAAGGGGTATCAATTAATCCAACAGTTCCATGCACTTCACTACTTGCCTGGCGTGGTCGCATAAAATGTGACCACATCAGGCTGGACTTTCCCTGACATGGTCACATCTGATGAAACCAGTCATAAACAACTGCTGAAAGCTGCCACTCAAGGACCCTCTACTCCCTCGTTCCCTCCCCACAGTGCCTGTCGTGCTGCCTACAAGTGCTGATTTGGCAGCCCAGTGGCAATCCCCACTCAGTGGCTGCAGACATTAACAGGAAATGTAATAGAAGCTGCCCTTACCTTACCTTCATACATCGTATGCTGCTGAGACTAGCAGCTGCAGGAAAATGTATGTCGGTCGCGAATGTCCGATCATTTATGGTTCGATATCTCGGCCTTCGATAGTCAACCGATGTTTATGAAATGTTTTATTTTTGTATTTTGAAAAAATTGCGTTCGATATGTTTTCAATAGATGTGCTTAATTTTAGTCTGTGGGGATGGTTAGGGTTAGGATGCAGGGAAGGGGGGGGGTCAGGGTTAGTCAGCAAGGAGGGAAAGTTAAGTTAAGGCACTAAGAAGGAGGGTTAGGCTACGTGGAGGGAGGGTTAGGGTAGGCACCTCCAGGGAGGATTAGGGTTACCTGAGGGGGAGGGGGGGGGGGGAGTTAGGGTCAGGCTGAGGAAAGGGCGCAATAGGGTTAGTGGGGTAGGGGATTAGGGTTAGACTACTCACCTACTAAGTGTTGCGATCCTGTGCATTGGGATGCCGCTGTCGGTATTATGACTGCTGGCATCCCAAGCTCCAGGCCATAACAACCACATCATGCTACCTCTGGGGGGTTAAGTTAGACATATACACATTTATCCTGTTAAATAAGGAGCATTAGGAAAATGGTAAAATTAACATTGCGAGTTAAAACTGTGTAGAGAAGTGCGGTAAATGTCCCAGGATATGAACCATGAGCTCAGAGGTACATCACAGTTATATTCATACCGCAATCTATAAAAATGAAATGAAATCAATGTGATGCCTACATTAGATATGTGTCCCACAACATATACTGAAAGAATCCAAAAATATACTCTCCTTCACATGTTCAGGTTCTAATGACCACAGCACTCTTGCACTTTTACCGGGAACCTAACAACTGTTTAAAAAAAAAAAAAAAACACTATTTAATTGTATTACAAAAATAATAATAATTGCATATTATAAATAATTAGTTCTAAACTGTATGTATGTAATTACAACGAGTGACTAAGAATGTGGATTTTTAGAAATCGGCTGTGCACTTTTTAAAGTTTTACTATTCAGAATATTTAGCTTTTTCTATTTATCTGATGTCGCAGAGAAATAAAACTAGAAAACTTTATTTTCCTTTTATCTTCTTTACCAGATTAAGCATTTGATGTTGAAAGGACACCGGGCCTTATGTTCATCTAAACAGCATTACTGTGCACACTTACTGGGTACGTTTTTTTAATCTGTCACCTACTGCTTCTTAGTGATTTATGGATTCAGCATCAGTGTTTATTCATAATTTGTATTGAGCAGTATTGCATGGGGCCCAGTCTTGAGAAAGTACTTTCATCATCACTGGAGGGTACAAAGCTGACTGACAGTAGATCAATATAGAACCACAAACAGGGTTCTCCACATAGCAATAATTCCCTTCAGTAAAAACAAACAATTCAAGCTGTTCATTTTGGAGTCTGCCGTGTGTGTATGAATGTGGCTTTACAGTATGTCATGTTATCTGTGTATGTAAACTGTAAAGAAACTTTTAGGTTAATGTACAGAAAAAAATCACTTTAAAATTGAAACTATTTGCAAACTTTCTACCAGGCGCTATTTACAGTAAGAGAGGAGAGGGCCCATGTGCAGGCTCCATGCCAGCCCCCTCCTCTCTGGCAGTGCAGGGGACTTTGATGTTGTGCCAGAGTCTACGGAACAAGTGCAGGTCTCCGGTAACATGGTGCCCACGCTATGTTCCCGGAGTAATCTCTACTGCACATGCGCAAATCTCCAGGAAAATGTTGCCCACAATATTTTCCTGGACATTTCTGTGCAACGCTGGCCATCACGGGACTCTGGTGAGGCAAGTATAATTATATGGCTGCAGCGTGTGCAATGTACACTCTTCACCCATTAGAGCTATGCCAATGCTGTCTACATAAGTTCAGATGTAAGTCGAGTGTGGATGCGAGACCCTGAAAGCTCCTGAAAAGGGGTGGGCCTCAGGAAAAGGGGTGGAGTCTCATGGCATCCATGATCACGTCATGGTGGGGGCAGAGCAGCAATGTGTTTCCCCCAACTCCCCTACCACCAACGCTGGACACTGTGGCCTGCAGGTGGGACAGCTGGACAGTACCAGAAAAATGGGACTGTTCCTCTGAATGCGAGACAGTTGGGAGGTATCTCTAAACTCATATTAGAGCATGAAATGAGACACACAATGTAAGTGGTCCCTTTCAATAAAGAAACCATGGAAATTATGTCAACAAGATTACTGCAACATAAGGATCACTTGCACAGGAAGCTGTCATCTAAATCAGCATCTTCAAGTCTTCCATTATAAGAAAAATAGCTGAAAATCAATGCATACTGTAGTATGTTAAATACATTCTCTGCTGTTATTTCCAAATCACTTTTTTTTTAAAAATAATAGTAAATATTCGTTTGCAAGTTTGGAAAATATCTAAACTAAATAGGCAAAAGTATGTGAATACCTCTTATAAATAGGGCTTAAAATAGCTGGCAACTCAGCCAAATATTGGCAGCACAGATGTTGCAATGCTTAGCATTAGTGCCTCACAACTCTGAGGTCATTGGTTCGATTCCCACCATGGCCCTAACTCTGTGGAGTTTGTACATTCTCACTGTGCTTGTGTGGGTTTCCCCCGGGTACTCCAGCTTCCACTCACAATCCAAAAATATACTCTTAGGTTAATTGGCTCCAACAAAATTAACCCTAGCATGAATGCGCATGTGTGTGTGTGTATATTGTATGTGGTAGAGAATATAGATTGTTAGTTCCCCTGGGATAGGGACTAATGTGACTGGCCAAATATTCTCTGTAAAGCGTTGCATAATATGTGTACACTAAATAAATAATAGTAATAACTTTGCAATAGTGGTGGTATTTTTTCTCTCTCTCTTCGAAAGTGGATACTGCCAGAACCAGTAAGTATTAATTGTACTGCAACATTACATAACTCATTTACAGGGTTGTAGCACCACATCAGTAGGAACCTTTCTGCTGTGCACTTGTTTCCATCTGGACTTTGAGCAGAGAACACACCCACACGAACCATGGGATATCAGCTGAACCACTGTAAAGCTGGGTACACACCATATATGGCTAATTTTTAATTATCCTCTTCATGAGAAGCGTGGAGAGGAAAAACAAATGACCCATTTGGCAGTGGGGCCGGGCTCTTGGCGTCATCAGCCCCCACCCGAAATTGTGTTTTCTATAGCTAAGTCTGCATAAGAGAGCTGAAATTTGTGTTCACTATTCTGCAGAAAGCTTAGCTTCAAATCACCTATCGGGGCTTCGTTCCTGGACTACATTGGGGGAGTTTGTTCCTCCAGACACCCTTTAGCTGTTAGTATTTTCCCTTTTTTTAGACCCTGCTTGTAGAGAGTGTGTTTGATACAAAAAAATAAAAATAAACTCTCTGTTTTGGGGGCACCCTTATGTTCTGTTTTTTATATAAAAAAATTACTTTTATTAGATCAGTTAAAATAGGTAAGTACAGTATATCAATTATAGACAAAGGACAGACATAACATATAAGTAAAAACATTTGCTCATAGGTAGATGAGTTGAGCAATTTGATGGCTCACAATACAGTAAGCTTAGCAAAATTACAATGTGTATTATTAAGTCTGTACAGGGTATCGGTACCCTGTACAGACTTAATAATGCACATTGTAATTTCGCAACCAAGAACACTTACAACCCTGTAAGCAGGAATTTGAAGTACGGAGGCGGGCGCCCAGGATCTAGTACGGACTACGAGAAAAACAGTTATCATATTAAATTCCTATTTCCTCTAACGTCCAAGTGGATACTGGGGAATGTACTTTAGTACCGTGGGGAAGTCCCAAAGCTCCCAGAACGGGTGGGAGATTGCTGAGACCCCTGCAGAACTGCCTAACCAAACTGAAGGTCATCTGAGGCCAAGGTGTCGAACCTCTAGAACGCTTTCCCTTTTGAGTCGTTTTAGAACTCTTGGAATGAGAGGGATTGGTGGAAACAGGTATACAAACTGGTAAGTCCACGGTGCCATCAGATCATCGATTTCCACGGCCTGCGGATCCCTTGTCCTGGAACAGTAACAATGAAGCTTCTTGTTGAGACGAGAAGCCATCAGGTCTATCTGTGGACAACCCCACCAGAGAATCAATTGTTGAAACACCCAAGGGTGAAGTCCCCATTCTCCTGGATGAAGGTCATGCCTGCTGAGGAAGTCCGCTTCCCGATTGTCCACACCTGGAATGAAGATGGCCAAGATGGCTCTTGCATTTGCCTCCGCCCAGAGGAGTATTCTGGACACCTCTCGCATTTATGTACGTCACCGCAGTGGCGTTGTCCGACTGCACCTGGATGGCTTGATTTCGGAGAAGAGAGGAGGCCTGCAGAAGAGCATTGTAAATTGCTCTGAGTTCCAGTACATTTATCGGGAGTGCAGATTTCTGACTCGACCACTTCCCCTGGAATTGGGCCCCTTGGGTCACAGTCCCCCATCCTCAGAGGCTGGCATCCTTTGTCAGCAGTATCCATGATTGGATACCAAACCTCCGACCGTCCACAAGGTGAGGGACCTGTAGCCACCATAACAGGGAAATCCGTGCTTTTGGCAACAAAGTTACCATCTGGTGCTTGTGTAGGTGAGACCCTGACCATTTGTTCAGCAGATCCAGCTGGAATGGACGAGCATGAAACTTTCCATACTGGATGGCCTCGTATGAGGCTACCATCTTGCCCACTAAGCGATTGCAAATATGAATTGAAATGTTGCGGGGTCTGAGCACTGAGCGGACCATAGCCTGTATAGTCAAGGCCTTGTTCAATGGAAGGAACACCTTCTGGGACACTGTGTCCAGTATCATCCCCAGAAACTGAAGTCTTTGTGATGGTTCCAGGTGAGATTTCTGGAAATTTAGGATTCACCCATGATCCATAAGCAGGCGAGTCATCAGGTCGATGCTGTGAAGCAGGCGTTCCCTGGACATCGCCTTTATCAGGAGATCTTCCAAGTGGAGGACTATGTTGATTCCCATTCTGCGCAATTGCAGCATCATCTCCGCCATGACTTTCGTGAATACGCTCGGATCTGTGGAGAGACTGAAAGGTAATTCCTGAAACTGGAAGTGGTTGTCCAGGAGAGCGAACCGAAGTTAAGCCTGATGGGGAGGCCATATGGGAATATGTAGGTAAGCATCCTTGACATCCAGGGTTACTAGGAATTCCCCCTCCTCCAAACCGCAAACCACCGCACGCAGGGATTGCATCTTGAATTTGAACACATGCAGGTATGGGTTCAGAGATTTGAGGTTCAAGATGGGCCGAACTAAACCGTCCGGTTTCGGAACAACATACAAACTGGAGTAAAATCCCTGTTTGTGTAACGGAGCAGGTACTGGGACAACAACCTCTGTTTGAAGTAGTTTTTGAATGGTGTCTTGCAAGGTAACCCTTGCTACGGGTGAAGCTGGCAAGCTTGACTTGAAGAATCTGAGAGGCGGTAGTGCTTGAATCTCCAACCGGTATCTTTGGGATATGAGGTCCCTCAGCCAAGGATCCCGGAAGGACAGTGCCCACACCTGGGCAAAGTGCTGAAGAGGAGCACCTACCTGGAAGTCACCCTGCTGCTGCGGCCATCCATCACGCGGAGGGCTTCGTGGATGAGGATCCGGAAGCCTGGTCCAGAGATCCAGTGGCTGCTGGCTTACGGGGCTTACCACGAGATCCTCTAGCAGCATTAGAGGCACCTCTGGCTTTGCCTCTGAATCTGGCCGCACGAAAGGACTGCAGAGAGGGCCCAGGGTAGGGACGTCTAGCAGCAGGTGCAGCAGACGGCAGATAGGTAGACTTACCCGCCGTTGCCTGAGAGATCCACTTGTTCAGCTTCTCTCCAAACAAGGCATGCCCTGTAAAAGGAAGATTTTCCACACCCTTTGTCCTGCGGGCTGAGACCACCATAGCAGTGGTATGGCCATTGATGAGACATAATTCCTTAACGGCTTCACTCATAAAGCTAGCAGCATCCTGGATATGTTGCAGTAGGGTAATGATCTCCCCCTGGGGCAGGGAGTCAAACCCACTCACTATATTTTCAGACCATTTTACCATGGCCCTAGAAATCCAGCCACAAAGAATAGTGGGCCGTTGAGCTACGCCCACTGCAGCATAAATTGATTTGAGTGTAGTCTCAATTTTGCAGTCAGCTGGATCTTTGAGGGAGATAGCCCCAGGTACAGGCAGTACAATTTTACGTGACAGCCTGGACACTGAAGTATCCACTGACGGGGGGTTTTCCCAAACTTTCCGGCCCTCTGCAGTAAAGGGAAAAGAATTCAGTAACTATTTAGGGGTAATGAATTTCTTGTCAGAGTTTACCCACGCCTCCTTAGACAGGGAGTTTAGTTCCTTTGAAACAGGAAAGGTGACAAAGCATTTTGGCTTTACATTAAATTATAATTCCTCTTCTGGCTCTGCCTCCTTATCTTGTATGTTGAGGACCTCCCTAATAGCATAAATTAGGGCCTCAACTCCCGGGGGCAGAGAATTTTCCTCGTCCACCTCCAGTTCTGCCTCATCCAACTCCAGCAAGTCAGTCTCAAAATCAGACTGGAGTTCTTGTGGAAGCGAGCATTTATCAGAGACCACCTAAGGAGCCTGTCTGTGGTCAGCGGCCTTAACTAGGAAATTGTCAATAGACTGTTTCAGGGTCTGCCTTTCATGCTTAGCAGTATCTAACTCAGTATTAATATTAGTAATCATTGTTTTGAATGATTCTAACATTTCAGGTTCCCGTATAGAACTGCCCTGTGATGGCAGAGAACACTGGGTACACAGTAAAGATCCCTGTGAAGAAGGTGTAAACTTGGTGTTACATGAGGGACACACAGACTTTTTCCCAGACATTCGTACAGCAGAAAACACAGAGTTAATAAGCAACACAGTGTAATAACAACACGGACCCCAGACAGCCCTGTATGGAGTGACACAGAGAGGAATGGGACCAGTACACAATACCACAGTCCAAAGCAAAGCTCTGCTGCGTATGTTAGCTGTTTGCTATGTGCACAGCGGTGTAACTGCTGTTGATGTGCTCCCCCCCTTCCTATCAGACCCCCTGGTCCAGTGGCCTCTGTGGAGGATCAGCGTCAGTGTGCAGCCTGTAGTCAGCAGCAGCAGGAAATGGCGCCTTCCAGCCTCTGGTCCTGCTCTCCGGGAAGCTCCGCCCCCTCAATGGCGCACGGTCCCTAGAAAATTATACTGACTTTTTACTGTGTAAAACTGTAAAAACATAGAATAATAAACCCCGTTATCATGAGCAAGTGTGGGTTCGTGGTGGGCACCGCAGCCCGAGGCCCATGACCACCGCGCCCTTATGCCGCCACTGTCACCGGGGATCCGCTAACCGGGACCCCGGTGTAAACACTCACCACACCACGTCTATTCTTTGGCATCTGTTAAGGGGGGGGGGGGGGGGCATGCTGCTGGCGTGGGCTCACACTCTGGAAGTGTGAGAAACAGCACCTCAGGAACTTAGTGTCCTGTCAGCGGGGATACGAACCATTAACTCTATATTAAGTTGGTTCGGTCCCCGACGCAGGCAGACTGGTTGCCAACCAGTGCTGCCTGAAAAAAAAAAAACTAACATAAAGTCTGAAGAAAACTCTCTGGAGCTCCAGAGAATGCAACCGACTCCTTTGGCACACTTTTTCTAAACTGAGTCTAATAGGAGGGGCATAGAGGGGAGGAGCCAGCACACGCTGATTATTTCTTAAAGTGCCAGGCTCCAATGGACCTGATCTATACCCCATGGTACTAAAGTACATTCCCCAGTATCCACTAGGATGTTAAAGAAAAGTATATATTGTTTAGTGCAATAGATGATCTTACGTTATGAGTTACAGAGAGAACCTATGAAATGCAGACTTCAAAATCTCTTAGCAATTTTGTCCCACTCAAGGCAGTGGCAAATGATGACCATATGTAACTGCTGATGCAGAGTAATTTAGTTGTAAGGTTTGATGGTGGAATTAGTGATGCTATAGAAATTACTGTATATTGCTACTGAAGCAACCATTCAGTATATACAGCAAGGATACAGTATTATGGTGAAGAAAGACTGACTACGAAACTCTCAAATACAATGCTCCCATATTAGAACATGTTTGTATATGTGATGGTCTTGAACAGGACAGTGATGATAATACTGTTGAAATATATATTATATACTGGTAGCAGCAGAGCCGGCCCTAACCAATATCATGCCATAGGCAAGATTTTGACTGGTGCCCCCTAGTACCGCCGCTAGTTCCACCTCTGACCCTGAACTCCTTTCCCAGCACAATCACCCCTCACCCATAGCAGTTTTCATTTTGGTGCGCCTACCCCCTATAATTTAAATAGGAAGAGTGCGCACATTTGGTGTGCAGCCCAAAAAGGGGCGTGTTCTTGCTGGGAAGGGGCATGGCCACAAAACAATACCCTCAATTCAAATTATGCCACACAGTAGTGCAACTTTATTCACATTATATCATGCAATAGTGACCCTTATTCACGTTACATCACACAGGAGTACCACTTTACCTTATATACGTTACTCCTCACAGTAGAGCCCCTTATTCACATTACATCACACTGAATTGCTCTTTATTCACATTATACCACACCATATTGCTCTTTATTCACATTAGACCACACAGTAGTGCCCTTTGTATACGTCACGCCACACAGTAGAGTACCTTATACACATAATGCCACACATTAGTAATGCCTTTATACACATAATACCACAAGGTAATGCACTTCACACATATGACACACATTATTAATGTCCTTATAAACATAATGGGCCAAATGTAATAGAGTGAGAGTTTCAAAAAGTGAGAGATTTGGTAAGGTTTTGCATTTTTTATTTTTAAAGTGACAATCATTTACACAACAAGATCAACCTGGTTTGGCAGTGTAAATGATTGCAACTTTAAAAAACACTGAAACACCTTAACAAATATCTCACCTTCTGAAACTCTCACTCTATTACATTTGGCCCACTGTGCTATCATATTATGCCAACCTTTATTAATGGCATTATACACATAATGTCCCTTACACATAAGCTGCACATTATTAATGCCCTTATACACATAAATGACACACATAGTGTCCCTTACACATATGCTACACATTATTTGTGCATTTATACACATGACACACATAATGCCCCTTACACATATGCCGTACACTATTGCATAACCAACCTACCCCCACACAGCACTCACATTGCCGCTAACACTGTAACTTCTGCCTCTGCTTGGATACAGATATGTCCTCATACATCTTGCCTCAATACGCCATGCAGCAGGAGATGCCTGGCATGAGTCAGCTGGCAGCTCCCGGCCAGATTTGCTAACGTCTGGCACTTTTTTTTTTTTTTTCCAAAAATGCATCTTATTTGCATTACTTTGTGTCTAGCAGACACAAGCAGCTTCTGCTGATTAAAATGATATGCAGCATGCCTATAGTCTGTGTGTGACTTTGGCTGTATCTGCATACGGAATACTACTTTACAGTGATTTCCAGAAATACACTGAAATGTAGCATTTCACATGCAGATACAGCAACAGTCACACACAGAATATAGGCATGCTGCATATAATTTTAATCAGCAGAAGCTGCTTGTGCCCCTAGGCATCCCAAATGCCCTAGGTATTTGCCTATTTTGCCTATGCATAGGACCGGCTCTGGGTAGCAGGAAAGAATATAATGCTGGTTTTATTAATGTCCAGATTAAAGATAATGGAGTCTATTCATGAAGCAGTGAAAAGTGTGGAGAAGTAAGCCAGTGGAGAGTTGCCTATGGCAACCAATCAGCTGCTATGCATAATTTTATAGAATGCACTTTATAAATGTTACCTCAACACTGATTGGTTGTCATGGGCAACTTCTTCACTGGCTCACTTCTCCACTGTTTTCACTGCTTTATGAACAGACCCCAATGTTTTACGCAATAATGAACTCTTAACGGGCATACACACTAGAAGATTTAAGTGGACGATATGCATGATAAAGATAAAGATTTTATTGTGCATATCGTCAAGTGTGTATGTACTATAACGATAACAATGCGTACTTCCGCGGGTTGTTATCATTTATCTTTATCAACTGAACATGCAGTTCAATGTAGGCTATATCTTTCATGGCTGCATGTTCAGGGATGGAAGGGGTGACGTCACTAAACAACATTGTTCACTATATCGCTCAGTGTGTATGCTCTATATCGTTCATTCTGCTGCTGGGGACATTTCCAGGGAAATCTTTATTGTTTCAAAATCATCTAGTGTGTACCCACCTTTAGCCATAGTACAGAGTATGCTGTTATACTAAAAGTATAAAAGTAAATAATTATTTGAACACAAAACGGTTAGATACACTTTGCGCCCACATACACACACACACACACACACACACACACACACACACACACACACACACACACACACACACACTGCATATACAAAAAGCTTAATTTATGCTTAATGTCTGTTCACTTAGATTTAATTTAGTTAGTAAAAAACTTGATCACGGTGCCCAACTTTTGGATACACTAGCATATAATATTTTATTATGGTGAGTATTGTATTCATTACTTGTTATTAATGTCACAATTTTCTTAAAACACCCATGTTTTCATCCAGCATAATATCATATTTGTGAAGTTACTTCCTCCCTTGAATGGTACAATATTTAGGACCTATTTATTAATTCTTGCATTTTTAATCATAATTTAGCATCTCTTATCGCGGCTTACTGCAGTGAAAAACATGTTTTTGTTTTTTTGCAGCCACTTTTAGTAAATGTGAGGTCAGAAGAGTGCCTCTGATAAGAGGCTTTCCCATCAAAGACTGCAAATTCATGGATGCAGGTTAGCATATAAGCCAATTCTCAGCATGAAAGAAGGGAGAGATTCCTCACACTGTTCCATCCTCATATGGCATTAGTTATTGTAGACAAGTTACGAAAAGCAAAACTCATTGGAGTGTGTTATAAAACGCTACACACTTCACCAGAATTATGAGGATGGGGAAGTGAATTAAACCTCTTAGTGAAAGTTTTTCGTAAATAGGTTAGAGCAAAGATTTCCCAAACGCAGTTCTCAAGGCACCCTAACGGTCCAAGTTTTAAGTATATCCATGTTTGGCCACAGGTGACTTAGGGCCTGATTCATTAAGGATTGCAAATGCAAAGCTGCTCGAGCATCTGGAATATACAGTAAGAATCGCATCAGCTTATCCTTACTACAGCTTGTTTCTAAACACTAGATTTTGATTAGCACGGGTAGTTGACTTCATCTCCAGATCCCTGAGATAACAAAATGAACAGAAGCTCTGCACAAGCTTGTTCTGTAAGATGCAGTGCTATAAGTAGGGTACAGAGATTGTTGTCAGACCTTGCAATGAGAACTGAGCGATACATCACTAGGAAGAGCAACACTGAATCCCCCAAATAGGATTTCACATCACCTCTGGAACCACAGGGAGGTTCACTAACAGAGCCACAACTAGGCATTTTGGTGCCCTATACTAGAAAGAGAATTGGGGGGTCCCCCCCATCCCCCACCCCCCAGACACACATATCTAAAACAGAGATAGTGCACTCAGAATTGACGCACCAAAAATCTAGGTGCATGGCTTCATGGGGAAGGGGCGTGGCTACAGAACAGTATAAATTCACATACACCACACAGCAGTGTCCATTATGCACACTACACCACACAGTAGTATCCCTTATACATTTTACGTCACACAGTATTGACCCTTATACATCTTACGTCACACAATAAAGCCCCTTATACACATTACACCACAGAAGAGCCCCTTATACACATAATGCCAGGTAAAGCCCCTTATACACATTATGCCAAGTGGAGCCCCTACACCTCAATCATCCACCTCATCAGTCCTCTCCTCCCTTCTCCCTGCATGGTGTAGTGTCAATGAGCAGTGTGTGTCTGTGTGAGCAGGTGTAGTGTCAGTGAGGAGAGAGTGGGCGGGATGCACTAAAGGAAAAATTAGGTAAAAAACATGTTTTCTGGGTTTTTACCGCATTTCCATATTACTAATCACTGGGCTTCAATGTGGAGGGTAACGCCTGTGGAGGGTAATGTCAGCAAAAGCTGGCGTTACCCTAAAGAAGCCTATGGGCTTCTTTCAACACTGTGCTGTGAGAGGGATCCAATTGAATCCCTCCCAACATCCCCCACTGCTTCCATGTCACTCTGCGCATGCACAGACGGATTACTGCTGATGCAATGTGTGGTGGAATGTATTCCGCCTTCTTAGTACATCCCGCCCAGAGAGAGAGTGAGTGTGTGTTTATGTGTGTCTATGCGTGTGAGCACCCCCTCTCCAGAGCAGCTATACTGTGGCTTACATTGCTTGTACCTTGTGCTGAGCAGCAGCATTCAGCAGCCAGCTCCTGTACTCGAAACTCCTTCTTCACACACTGCAGGAGAGGAGGAAGAATGGGGGCAGAGCACACAGGGGAGAGACTCTGATTCTCTGACTGCCCAGCGCTGCCTGCTATAATGTATACAGCGATCAGCGCTGCAGGTGTCGGCGCATACATAGGCGGCCAATCAGGGTGGATGCTGATAATGCATTCACAGGGCAAATGTGCTGTGTGCTAAGCACCGTCTGCAACACCCTTGTTATAGCCCTTTTTATTAATGTGAGACTGTACACTGAGAGCTTCAGGTTACATATAGGCACACTGGACCGTTGCCCAGCTCCAGCCCCCCCCCCCCCCCCCCCTACAATCCCTTCCCCACTCCAACCCTTGAGCAAGTGCCTCTGAAGCTTCATGGGAGGCAGGTAGAGAATTCTGGCCAGCTGCTCTGATTGTGAATTACATGCAATCAGAGCGGCCAGCAGCATTTGCTACCAGCCTCCTAGCATGCAGCTAGACAGTGAATAGGTGGTGGATGGCAGTCCATGGAAAGAAAATGTCACCTTTCATAGGCAGCTTTGTATGCATTTCAGGTGAGGGGGAGGACAGGAGTGGAATGTAAGCGTAGGCAGTGTAAAATAAAGGTGTGTTTTTGCATATGCGTCTAAGACAGCTATGGACACAGTCAGCAGTCTTGCGGCTGCTCGAGGGCTTGTACAACAACCTATTCTCATTACAGCAAAATACTGTATATATATTTTAAACCCTAAAAGTGGCACTTACAGCCTGCGCTGCTAGTGCCAATTTGGGGTAGATTATGAGGTACAACCATCTCTAACCAGCTCTAGGTTATGACAGACTTATACTGTATACACTGTTTATACGTAGTTTTTAGATTGTAAGCTCACAATAGCAGGGACTTCTTTCCTCATGTGCCTTTCCTTTTCTTACTTACACAATCTTATACTCCATGCTCCCTTTGATGGCACCTAACCCCGGGTTTTCTATACCTGTCCTATATTGTCTTGTACTATAAGTGCTGTTTTCTTGTTTGCTCATTTGATTATGTACTGTGTAATGGGCGCTGCGGATCCCTTGTGGCGCCATATAAATAAAGGATAATAATAATAATAATAATAATAATAATAATAGTTAAAACATTCAATATTGTTCCATTAGTACGCGGGTAGACAGGGTATCCGAATATGTACTGAATGAGTTAATTACATACACATCTTACAGTTAATGCAGCATTGATAATATTTAGTCATTGGCTGTGGTGATAAACAGGTGGCTTAATATGCAGTAGGCCTAATTCAATAAACACTCTACACTAAATATGGCAAAGTAATTATTTAGCCATTTGTAGCTGTGTCTCCCTTTATAATATCCCATCTTATAATTATAATATGAGTAGGTGGAGAACATGTTAATGATGATGTAACAAATACTATCCAATGGATGATTGAACTTGTTTCAGTGTAGCAACTGAAAAATAAATACCAACAATTGGTCACTGAATAGATGTTAAGTGCAGAAGATGGGAAAATTGTAAATGTACAGTACATTGGGTTATCAAAAATATTTATTTATAATTATAGCAGGTGTCAGATTATGAACACAGTCTTATGGTTTTCTAGGTTGCATCATCCTGCGGAAAGTATCTCCTTTTCTAATGTTGTGAAATAGGCACTAACGCCTACAGAAATGCCTTATGCTGGGTACACACTGGCATATATATCGGCCAGTGTGTATGCACCTTTAGAGACCTGGAGGTATGTTTGAGTGCAGTATTGTTACAGCAGTAACATACAGTAAATAAAAATAAATAAAAGATATTTTTGTCTATAATACAAATAAAAGCAGTTTTATATTCCTCTTGGCCCACACAAAGACAATACTACCGCCCCTTGTGTATGCTCTATGATTATATTCATTGTCAGTGGTGGCATCCCCCGCTCTAACAAAGAATATACTATAAGGAATAATACTCTGCAAATATGACCTTTAAGATGGGCTTAACTATATATTGCATTGAAATCAATCAGGTGCTAGTATACCCCTCTTTGTACTACAATTAGCTTCAGAGTTATATCAGAGCCATTAAATGTCCATCATACAGAGCATTTTCTGTATATATAAATCTATGGGATCAGTATGTGATCCCGGCGGTCAGAAGACCGCCTTCAGTCGCCAGAAAGAGGTGAGTTTTCAGGGAATGCTACAAGATTTTGTGTAGAAGAAAGTCTTTCCCCAGAGTGGGTGCAGGCCCAAAAAAGTCATGTACCCATTGATGGAAGTAGGTAATGAGGGGGGATGAGAGACGCAGATCTTGCACAGAGCGGAGGGGTCATTCTGTGAGATATCTTGAGGTAAGTGAAGAGATGTATGTAGACATGGTTTTGCTGATCGCGTTATGTGTAAGCTGAAGCTTGTATGCATTCTATAAAATACAGACATCCTATGTAGAGAGTGACTGAGACGGCAGATGAACATTTTGTGAAGAAGATCAGTCTAGTCACTGTATTCAAAACAGAGTGAAAGTCAGTTTATTCATAATAGTATTTCTGGTGTTCTACTCGATTATGACCTCTGCTTCTCTCAGTCACTGATTTACCAGCAAAGAGTTAGTTGAGGTTTTAATTATACAGGTTGAGTATCCCATATCCAAATATTCCGAAATACGGAATATTCCGAAATACGGACTTTTTTGAGTGAGAGTGAGATAGTGAAACCTTTGTTTTCTGATGGCACAATGTACACAAACTTTGTTTAATACACAAAGTTATTAAAAATATTGTATTAAATGTCCTTCAGGCTGTGTGTATAAGGTGTATATGAAACATAAATGAATTGTGTGAATGTACACACACTTTGTTTAATGCAGAAAGTTATAAAAAATATTGGCTAAAATTACCTTCAGGCTGTGTGTATATAGTGTATATGAAACATAAATGCATTCTGTGCTTAGATTTAGGTCCCATCACCATGATATCTCATTATGGTAGGCAATTATTCCAAAATACGGAAAAATCCCATATCCAAAATACCTCTGGTCCCAAGCATTTTGGATAAGGGAGACTCAACCTGTATTAACATATTGTAACAGAATAATTTCAATAAAACCTTAGTGATGGTCCTGTTGTACCTGAATGTGCTTCTTGTGATTGTCAAACTTATCTTTGCTCCACTTTCAATGAATGCAATCAAACACAATACTGCATATGAAATCTATGACAGATAAAAGCAACATTAATTACACTTTCATTCAAATGACTGTGAGGCATGAGAACAATTCCCTTCCCTAAAATACAAATCAAAATATTTTCAGAAGTTCAGTTGGCTTGTGTTTATGCTCTAGGGAGAACATGTGGTATTACTATTGCATCAGATTGGCAAGTATACAAGATAGTTATCCATTTTTCTATAGAGAGGTATTGTTATTATAATGATGCTAAAAGGACATACAGTAGTTATGAGATGGGATCATGTCAGTGTTCTTTAGGTACCTATCACAACTATTTTACAGCTCTCTAGGTTTGTGCATACATGAGACCGAAGCAACAACTGATGCATTAAGAAGCCTGAATCATCTCTTAATGGAGTAGGATGAGGCCCTGATGAGGTGAAACTACTCTTGATCAGGCCGGGGGCTGCATGTGACACCATGCAGATCCAAATGTTTCTCTATGAAGCAATAGTCACTATAATGCAACCTATCATCTGTTCAGGAACTACTGTTGTGAACTCAATGAGACATGCAGCTCAAAGAACAACAAAAGTACAGGCTGAGGGGCAGCACACAGAGTATGACAAGCAGCGAGACAGACTGACAGTGACTGAGTCTCAGAGCAGAGGCTCAGGCTGGCTTCCCTAGGGCTAGGCCCACAGTATTAGTGCCCCTTACACCCACAATGCCCACAGTAGTAATGCCGTTTATACCCATAAATCACACTTAAAAGTAACTCCAGTGTGTAGCTGCACTGCTGCAGAGTATTTCTTACCAGCGGGAGGCATGAGCACAGTAACTAGTTCTGAAGAATCTTTTGCCTCAGCATCCATGTGGGTCCTCTGAAAGTCAGAGCGGCGCTTCTTCGCGCAAGTGTAGCAACTACAGTTTAAATGTTCAAAAAAATTGCACAATCATGCACTTGGGTCTCAAAAATCCAAAGGCTAGGGGGGCGTGGTCTGGATGGTGAGGAGTGCAGACGTGCCTCTGCCTGGCTCCTCTACCCACCGCTATTAAAGCTTTCTTTTCAGGGTCAACACCCTCAGTGGACACCCTCCGGGGGCTCCCCCCCTTCCCCCTCTGTAACATACTTGTGCCCAGCAGAGTCAGCCGTGGAGCCGGGGAGCAGTTTGCTCTGTTCTTGCAGGTTGCGGCCTACGCACCTCCAGAAGCCGGGGCCTCGAGTACATTCTGCACCCGAGTTTGGAGCTCCATAGCGGGATCGCGGCGCCAGGAAGCGGCGCGGACCCCCCCCCCGGGGCGCAGACACCAACAGCAGGCTTCCCCAGTCCCCCAGAGAGGTCACCCACCGTATACAGCAAGCAGAGGAGGCATCTGGCAGTGGGGAACAGCAGGGAGACAGGGGCCCAGGAGACGTGGCGGCCATCTTGGATTTTCTGGAGGAACAGGATCATCAGAGGTAGTGTGCCTGTGTGCTGTGGGGGACTCTGACCTGGGGCTGCATTGAGTCTGGTGGCCCTCTGGTACAATCTTGACTGTGTTCCCACTCTGGGGCCTCTGTGGAGAGATCTGGGCAATACCCTTTCCTGTGGTGCTTTAAAATTTCTCACAGCAGTGTCTTCTTCTGCTACAGCTGCCCCATCTTGTGGCCACTGGGTGTAAATACAGGCACTTCTCCCACAGTGTACTCGATACATAATACATATTATTCTACAGTCTTCATAGGAACGCAGCTCTCCCAGCACCGGCCGTGACTATCGGATGCGATGTCCCCTTGGTGGATTGACCACGCTATTATGATGTGACTGCTCTGAGACAATTCTGCCTCCATCCGACTACTTCTTTGACATGACATGACATGACAACTCAACCTTCATGTGGATCCTTCTCTGATTGATATTACTAACGTCTCCCCTAACTTCAGTCCCGTTATTTGTGTCGGTCAGCTTTATGATGCCTCCCAAGAAATATAAGGCCGCTAAATCTGTTTCCCAAGTGGCGTTCTTTAAACCTTCTCCTCAAACCACTAAATCAAAAGATATACGGAGTGGTTCCTCGAAGTCTGTTGCACCTGTGTCCTCGCCGCTTCGAGATGCGTCTGCCCCTATCACTGTTACCACACACACCAGCTCTATCGAGGACAGTGACTCACTTACGGTGGGCGCTATGAAGCGTCTACTAACGCAATTTAAGGATGAAGTTGCGGCTGAATTCAGAGCGACTATGAAGGAATGCCAGAGATCTATTGATGAGATTGGTGGCCGCACCGATCACCTAGAAACCAAAATGGGTGAAATAGTGTCGTCGCATAATGACCTAATCTCCTCCCATGAACTGCTTCAAACTGAGGTAACGGCACTCAAGGACAAGCTCTCTGAACTAGAGGACAGATCGAGACGAAACAATATAAAGCTGCGAGGTGTTCCGGAGGCTGTCGCCAATAGCGCTTTAAACGATTTTGCAGTTGACCTCTTCAGCAAACTCCTTCCCTCATACCGCTCGGCGGACTTTCTGATTGATCGCATCCATAGGCTCCCCAAAGCCAGGAACGCCCCTGATGGGGTCCCCCGAGACGTTCTTATGAGGGTACATTATTTCCACGTGAAGGAGGCAATTTTGAAAGCTGCTAGACCCTCGGATACTGCTTCTGATGCTTTGGGCTCACTTCAGATATTCGGAGACCTGTCCCCTGCTACTCTAGCGAAAAGGCGCTCTCTTTACCCCATCACGTCAGTGCTACGCAGAGAGAACATTCTATACAGATGGGGATTTCCTACAAAGTTGCTTATTTCTCGAGAAGGTTCTACTGTCGTTATAACAAATGTCGAGGAGGGGAAAAAGATCCTCGCGTCATGGAACTCTGCAAGCTCATCTACACACACCTCTCCCGAACGGGGCCTTCAGCGGGACTGGGCCTCGTCGGCTGCTGAGCTCTGAGTATTATTTGTTCCACTACACTTGCATTGTTTTTGTATCTTTCTAATCATTTTGTTATGTCATGTTTCATATTTTACACCAGTTCCTTGGCAGTTGCTTATTACGGGTGTCTATGTAAGGCCGATTTGAATGCTATTAGACTGTTCTTCAGGTGATGCCTCGACACCGTTGGTTTACTGTTTGGCCTCGACACCGTTGGTTTACTGTTTGTTTTCTGCCTCTGTTGCTCCGTCTACCGCCCACGTCTCTTTGGTAGATGGGTATTTTACCCTAGAATACTTTATTTTCTTTTTTTTTAGTTCCAGAGGCTGGCGGTGCGGGGGACCAGAGATAGAGGTCCGAATAACTGCATCTTGTTGAATTTTAGTTCGGGTGTGGGCAGATTAACCACTACCCCCCACAGACTAATTCTGAGTCGCCATGGTTAGGCATCCAACCATGCCCCCAAGAGGGGTTAATGTTATGTTTCCTTTAACTGTTATTCTCCTTTTTCTTATCCTTTCTTTCCATTTTCCTCTCCTTCTGTCCGGAAATTGTTGCTCATACTTTCTACATGCCAGCTGGTTGATGGTAACTATGCAATCTTCGTTTCCTGTGCAGTATGGTTAACATTGTTTCTATAAATGCAAAGGGGTATATGCAATTCACGGCGAATCGCGGCAATTTTTCGCCGTTTTTTAATTCGACTAAATTCGCCAGGTGAATTCCGGAAGGTGGCTTCCGGAATTCACCATATTCAATAAAAAACGGATTCGCCAGAATCGCGGGCGAAAATCGGCCGATTTGGCGGATTTTGCCGCGATTTTAAAAAACGGGAAAAACCCGGGGGGAAAAATGGCGTGGGGTCCCCCCTCCAAAGCATAACCAGCCTCGGGCTCTTCGAGCTGGTCCTGGTTCTAAAAATGCAGGGGAAAAATTGGGCAGGGATCCCCCGTATTTTTAAAACCAGCACCGGGCTCTGCGCCTGGTGCTGGTGCCAAAAATACGGGGGACAAAAAGAGTAGGGGTCCCCCGTATTTTTAACACCAGCATCGGGCTCCACTAGCTGGACAGATAATGCCACAGCCGGGGGTCACTTTTATGCCGTGCCCTGCGGCCGTGGCATTAACTACCCAACTAGTCACCCCTGGCCGGGGTACCCTGGGGGAGTGGGGACCCCTACAATCAAGGGGTCCCCCCCCCCAGCCACCCAAGGGCCAGGGGTGAAGCCCGAGGCTGTCCCCCCCCATCCAATGGGCTGCGGATGGGGGGGCTGATAGCCTTTTGTGATAATAAAAAGATATTGTTTTTTCCATTAGTACTACAAGTCCCAGCAAGCCTCCCCCGCAAGCTGGTACTTGGAGAACCACAAGTACCAGCATGCGGGAGAAAAACGGGCCCGCTGGTACCTGTAGTACTACTGGAAAAAAAATACCCAAATAAAAACAGGACACACACACCGTGAAAGTAAAACTTTATTTCATACGCCGACACACACATACTTACCTATGTTGACACGCCGACTGCCACGGTCTCCGACGATCCGAGGTACCTGTGAAAAAATTATACTCACCTTCCAGCGTCCAGAGGTACATCCAGGTCCAGAGATAATCCACGTACTTGGCAAAACAAAAAAACGAACACCGATCCATACCGGACTAGAAAGGGGTCCAATGCTTTCACATCAGACCCCTTTCTCCCGAATGCCGGGACATCACGTGACTCCTGTCACTGAAGTCCCTTCAGCCAATCAGGAAGCGCTACTTCCGTGGCGCTCATCTGATTGGCTGTGCGCTGTCTGTGATGTGACAGCGCATCGCAAAGCCGCTCCATTACTTTCAATGGTGGGAACTTAGCGGCTAGCGGGGGGGTCACCCGCCGGTCAGCCGCTGACCGGCGGGTGACCTCACCACTAGCCGCTAAGTTCCCACCATTGAATATAATGGACTGGGCTGTGCGATGCGCTGTCTGCTCAGACGCACAGAGCCAATCAGATGAGCGCAACGAAGTTGCGCTTCCTGATTGGCTATAGAGACCTTTCTGTGACAGCTGTCACTGACAGGTCTCTCTGCATTCGGGGATAGGGGTCCCATGTGTCAGCATGGGACCCCTTTCAGTCCGTTTGGTCGGGTATTTGCGGTTTGTTATTTTCTACAAGTACGTGGATGTATCTCTGGACCATGGCTGAGGTGAGTATATTGATCTTTTTTTTCAGGTACCCCTGGATTCTACATGGAGAAGAGGACCGATGTCGGCGTGTGAACATAGGTAAGTATGTGTGTGTCGACGTAAGAAATAAAGTTTTACTTTCACGGTGTGTGTGTCCTGTTTTTATTTGGGTATTTTTTTTCCAGTAGTACTACAGGTACCAGCGGGCCCGTTTTTCTCCCGCATGCTGGTACTTGTGGTTCTCCAAGTACCAGCTTGCGGGGGAGGCTTGCTGGGACTTGTAGTACTACTGGAAAAAACAATATATTTTAATTATCACAAAAGGCTATCAGCCCTCCCATCCGCAGCCCATTGGATGGGGGGGGGGACAGCCTCGGGCTTCACCCCTGGCCCTTGGGTGGCTGGGGGGGGGGGACCCCTTGATTGAAGGGGTCCCCACTCCCCCAGGGTACCCCGGCCAGGGGTGACTAGTTGGATATTTAATGCCACGGCCGCAGGGCACGGCATAAAAGTGACCCCCGGCTGTGGCATTATCTGTCCAGCTAGTGGAGCCCGATGCTGGTGTTAAAAATACGGGGGACCCCTACTCTTTTTGTCCCCCGTATTTTTGGCACCAGCACCAGGCGCAGAGCCCGGTGCTGGTTTTAAAAATACGGGGGATCCCCTGTCAATTTTTTCCCCGCATTTTTAGAACCAGGACCAGCTCGAAGAGCCCGAGGCTGGTTATGCTTTGGAGGGGGGACCCCACGCAATTTTTTTTTCGGATTGTACCGTTCCAGCAATAAAAAAATAAAAAAATAATAATAATATTTTAAAAAAATTATAAATAATATTTGTGCCTCCAAAAAAAAAAAAAAAGTACCTAATCCCTTCTAATATAAATAGATCTGCTATTCCCCAAAAAAAAAAAAACACAAAAAAAACCATGTTTAAATTTTTTTTATTTGTTTTCACCCTCCAAAGTGTGGCGGATTGAAAATGACGAATTTGCTGTCTAAAAGCACTGCTGTCGAATTTCCAAACTTGAATTGAATATGCTTTGGTCGAATTGCTGCACTTATATCATTGCAGAAAAGTCGAATTTGCAAAAATTCGAATTTCAAAAAGTCGAATTTTGAAAGTCCGTTTTTTTGGTCGGAAAGCACTGAATTGCATAGGCGAATTTTTTTTTTGGTCGAAAATGACCCGAAATTCGACAATTTCGGGAATTCGACCGCAATTGCATATACCCCAAAGGGTCTTAACTCCCCACATAAAAGGAAGTTAGCATTAAATTATTTTCATAAAATTAAAGCTCAAATCATAGCCGTCCAAGAGACACATTTTATTAAATCAGCCCCTCCACGGTTTACTAATGTGAGATTTCCCCATTGTTATTTGGCGAATGGACCAGCGAAGAAAGCGGGGGTGGCAATCTTAATGTCTCAACATTGCGCTTTTTCCCTCACGTCACAATACTGCGACCCGGAGGGGAGAATTCTGATTTTAGTGGGTACTCTTGAAAATAAAGAGGTGACGATAGTTTCCTGCTATGCCCCGAACACCAAGCAACTAGCATTTTGTAGGAAACTCTGTGCTAAGGTACAACAACTGGCCAAGGGCGCTTTACTTCTCATGGGGGACTTTAATTTGACCCTTGACCCTTTGGTTGATAACTCTGGCAAGCGGACCTCACTCTCCAGTCAGCTCCATAGGAATGCGAAGGGCTTCCGCCAGTTATTGGCGGAAAATGATCTTTTAGACCTATGGCGCGTTAAACACCCAATGGACAGGGACTACACATTTTATTCTCCAGTACATGCCTCTTATTCCAGAATAGACATTGCTTTAGCGGATAAATGGACTCTACAGTCCATCCGTAAAATTTCCATTCTCCCCATGTCCTGGTCGGATCACTCCCCACTATTCATCGAATGGGATATTGGTAATAGAAAGACTACCCCGGCCCCCTGGCGCTTAGGTAAACAAAGTATCCTTCAGCCGGAGTCTAAGCAGGCTATCCAAACCACTATGGATTATTACCTCTCTGAGAACTCTCCTCGGGAGACATCCATCTTTACATTCTGGTGTGCCCTCAAAGCAGTAACACGAGGGACAGCGATTCAAACAGCGGCTAAACTTAAAAGGGAATATCGTAAAAAATGTGAACAAGCTGAGCTTGCAGTCGCTTCCCTGGAGAGTGCTCACAAGACACACCCACATGATAAATCCCTCCTTAGATCATTGCAGGAAGCCAGAGAGGCAGTAAACGTTTTCTATTTAGCGGAAGTCCAACGCAACCTACATAGACTGAATCAAAAATTCTATGTTTATGGTAACCGGGCTGGTAGACTGCTGGCAAGGAAGCTGAGAGGCAGGAAAGCTAAAGAAAAAATTCACATTATCCACTCGGATAGGGGTAAAAGTCTATGATCCTGACGAAATTGCAAAAGTTTTTGCATTTTACTACGCCAAACTATATAACTTGAAGGAGGATTCCTCCACCTTTCAACCTACAGGCACGGATGTTCAGAATATTCTGGACAAATTTCCTCTCCCTTCGCTGTCACCGGAGTCTTGTAGCTCTCTTAGTGTGCCTTGGACTCTAGCAGAAGTCGAAAAAGCTATTGACTCCCTCCCAGCAGAAAAGGCCCCGGGACCCGATGGTTATCCTTCTGGTTTCTATAAATCCCTTAATGAGAGTTTGGCTCCGGTGCTCCTATCGGTGTTTAATGAAGCCACAGAAGTTGGGCGCTTCCCCACTTGGCACTCGTCAGGGCTGCCCGTTATCTCCTATTATTTTTGCGTTGGCGATAGAACCCCTGGCTGCTTGCATTAGATCCCGGGACTCGATTAGTGGCCCTGTTATAGGGGGTATTTCCCACAAAATCATCTTATTTGCGGACGATATTTTGTTATGTCTTTCTGATCCTGAGACTTCCTTGCCAGTACTACATGCCGTTCTTCAAGACTATTCAGATGTTTCCTATTACAAATTAAATACTAATAAAACTGAGGCCCTCCCACTCAATATATCTCCGACTGTGGTCTCTGGGTTGAAGGAATCGTACAAATATGCCTGGAAATCCTGCTCCTTGAGATGTCTGGGGATTAACTTGTCCAGTGAAGATAATTTAATTGAATGTAATTATGCCCCATTATTGAAAGCCTTTACGGAGCTGACTGGGGAGTGGATGCTGCAGGAGGTATCTTGGCTGGGTAGGATTGCTGCTGCCAAGATGGTCTTACTGCCGAAATTAATGTATCTGTTTCGCGCCATACCAAGACCCCTTCCCAGACTCTTCTATAATAAAATTAACCAGGTCCTGATTAGATACGTGTGGGGAGGCTCTAGGCCAAAAATTGCTAAAAAGATTCTTATTCTGCCCAAACAATCCGGTGGGGTAGCTTTCCCGGACATAGAAAAGTACCATGCTGCTTGTCTGTTAAGTCAGTCCAGGGACTGGTTTGACACCTCGAGCATGAAACCGTGGGTCACTCTGGAAGCTTCTTATTTGAATACTGCTACTCTTTCTGATTTGTTTTGGTTGCCACCCTCTGCTGCCCAAAGTAGGTCCAGATCTTGCAAGTCTATTAAAACAACCCTAGATTCATGGCATAAACTAGTGTCCTCTTCGGAAGAGATTAAATTGCCGTCTCCCTGTCTGTTGATATCTGCTCTTATGTCCTTGATTCCTAATATTACCCTGGAAGAATGGATTCGGAGGGGCCTCTCCACGGTAGGCGATTTTTTTTTATAGGTGACGTCTTGATGTCCTTTTCTCAAATACAAGAGAGATTTGGGATTCGGACTCAAGACTTTTTCAAATATTTGCAGGTGAGTAGTTGGTTACACTCACGGGCTCCACATCTTCACAAACCTTCTTTTCCGGCTTACATTAAAAGCCATCTGGAGACATCCTCACATAAAGGTGGGATTACGTGGTGGTATCATTTTCAACTGACTAACAGCACACAATCTAAATTCAAAGCTCAGATTTTATGGGAAAGAGATTTGAATAGATCCTTTACTGATGCAGACTGGGACAGTATATTTAGGTCTTGTTTTAAAGTTTCCAAATGTATTATCCACTCTGAAATGTTCTTCAAGCTTATACAGAGGGCCTACTTCACCCCTGAAAGACAAAATAGGATCTGGCCTTCCCAATCTAAATTATGTTGGCGGAAATGTGGCTCAACGGGGGATATCTTTCATATTTTCTGGGCGTGCCCACTGATACAACCACTCTGGAGAGAAGTTTTCAATATGATTAGCATGATTTTAGGATTCACTATCCACCTGGACCCAGCTTTAGCATTATTGCATTTGTTCGTAGACCACCTTTCTACAGGTGATCGCTACGTCTTGGGGCATATTTTGATAGCCACTAAAGCTGCTATAGCCCAATTGTGGAAATCTGAGAATCTTCCCTCTTTAGCGTTTATTCAAAATAAGATTCACAAACATTTTATTTTTGAAACAGCGGAAGCTAAATACTCTTCCTCAGCTAATTCTATTCACCTGAAATGGTTAGGTTGGTCCGACTATAGGGGGAGAGAAGGCAGGCTAACCGTCTATAGCTCTCCAATTGCTTCATCTGTGCTTCACCCCACCTAGATTGACCTCTATAAGAATGTTGTGATATCAGACGTTTCTTAGTTAGTTATTTATTTATTTATTTTTTTCTTGGTGTTTGTTCGTGCTAAGCCTCCTTTTTGTGTTTCTTCTTTTTGATTCTGAACACCTAATGTAACCAACTGTATATCCATTCAACTGTGCGTTACAAGTGCTTTGATTATGGTAACCATTCCGGACTCCCCCTATGTTCCCCTTTTCTCTTTTTTCTGTTCCCCATTTCTGTGTGAAAAATCTTCAATAAAAATTCTAATGTTTAAAAAAAAAAAATCCAAAGGCTAAATATAGTATTAATGGCACTATACTGGAAACTACTGAGGAGGAAAGGGATCTAACTGTCACTATTTCAGGTGACTTAAAAGCAGGTAAGCAATGTAACAAAGCAATGAAGAAGGCAAGTCAGAAGGTGTAGTATGAATGGCCGGCGGCCAGGATCCCGGGGGCCAGCATACCGGCGCCGGGATCCCGACCGCCGGCATACCGACAGCTGGGCGAGCACTAATGAGCGCCTTGCAAGCTCGCTGCGGGCACAGCCACGCTATTTATTCTCCCTCCAGGGGTATCGTGGACCCCCAAGAAGGAGAATATGTGTCGGCATGTCGGCGGTCGGGATCCTGGCGCCGGTAAGCTGGTCGCCAAGATCCCGGCCGGCAGTATACTGAAGACAATCCCACGTCAGATGCTTGGTTGCATAGGGAGAGGAATCTGTAGCAAAAAGAAAGAACTAATAATGCCATTGTATAGGTTATTGGTACGGCCTCATCTAGAATACTGTGTTCAGTTCTGGAGGCGATATCACCAAAAGGTTATTAACATAGAAACATAGAATTTGACGGCAGATAAGAACCACTTGGACCATCTAGTCTGCCCCTTTTTTTAACCCTTAGGTAATCTCAACCCTTTTTGAACCTTAGTTCTTTGTAAGGATATTCATATGCCTATCCCAAGCATGTTTAAATTGCTCTGCAGTCTTAGCCTCTACCACCTCTGATGGGAGGCTATTCCACTTATCCACTACTCTTTCTATGAAGTAATTTTTCCCTAAATTTCCCCTGAACCTGTCTCTCTCCAGTTTCAGTGTATGTCCTCGAGTTCTAGTACTTCTCTTCCTTTGAAGAATGTTACCCTCCGGAACTTTGTTAAGACAACTTGGTGTATTTGAAAGTTTCTATCATCTCCCCTCATTCCCTTCTCTGCTCCAAACTATACATGTTAAGATCTTTTAGTCTTTCCGGGTAAGTTTTGTGATGTAGGCCATGCACCAATTTAGTTGCACTTCTTTGTACACGCTCTAATGTATTTATATCCTTCTGGAGATATAGGGGTCTATTTATTAATATTATTTTTACTAAAATAATGTGAAAAAGGGTGTTTTCACACCCTTTTCACATTATTTTAGTATCACCTGAATGTATTAAAGGGCATTTGGAGCAGTTCTCATGAAAAACTGCTCCAAACCCTTTAATTCACTTTTTATTAGTAACCCATATCCTATTCCCCATACTTATAATGGGAAATGTGATGTGCCCAAATTTACTAAAAAAAAAACAAATGTGAAAAAATACCGCAGTGTGCCCTGTGATAATCTCGCCAGTAGGGCCGGCTCAGGGTCTTTGAGCGCCCCGGGCGGCCATAGGGGGCGTGGCTTCATACAGGGGGCGTGGTCAGGTACGCCCCCTGTACAGTAGTAGCGCCGCTGAAACGATGTGCGGTGCGCGATGACGTCATCGCGCACAGCAAAGGTCCTCTCCACAAAGGAAAACAAGACGCTATGCGTCTAGTTCCCTTCGTGGAGAGGACCTTTGCTGTGCGGTGCGCGATGACGTCAACGCGCACCGCACATCATTACAGAAAAGGTCCTCTCCACGAAGGGAAACTAGACGCGTAGCGTCTAGTTTCCCTTCACAGCGGGTAGCTCACAAAGGGCAACTAGACGCGTAGCTCACAGGGCAGCACTGCGATAAGCACCCTTTTGCCCAGCTTTCTCTGCCCCTGGCAGAGAAAGCTGAGCAGGACCCGGCTTCAGTGATCAGCTCTGTGTGTCCGATGGACACACAAGCTGCTCACAGTGTTAAAAGGAAAAAAAACAAAACAAACCATAGTCACATGCTCCGGTGAGCGCTGCCAGGCGCCGGGTCCCCCATATGCTGCAATGTGACCCCGGTGCAGTAAAGTGATGCTGCAAAACGGCAGCACACTTTACAGCACCGGGGGTCATAGCGCAGGAAAAGGACCCAGCTCCCGGCAGCCTCCTGAAGCAGCGTGGACTGGCTCACTGGACAGGTGAGTATATTATCCTACTGGGGGGGTCTGCGGTGCGTGGGGGTAGTCACGATGGGGAGGTCGACCGGCCGGCTTTAGCGGCGATGTCGGCAGGGGCGGCGCATGAGCAACAGGACATCGGGGTATTTTTTTATGAAAAATACCCCAATGATGCTGCAGAGTGTCATCGCAGGGACAGAGCTTGACCGCAAGCTCTGTCCCTGCATGCAATAATTGATACATCCCTGCAATGTAATCAATTATTGCAGTGCTAGTTTGGGCGATTTTGTCACCTGTCATCCACATCCTGGATGCGGATGGTGATAAAAGGCCCCATAGTCTCTAGAACTGGATACAGTATTCTAGATGAGGCCATACCAATGACCTATACAGTGGCATTATTACTTTTTTCCTGCTACTGATTCCTCTCCCTATGCAACCAAGCACCTGACTTGCCTTTCTCATTGCTTTGTTGCATTGCTTTCCTGCCTTTAAGTCACTTGAAATAGTGACTCCTAAATCCCTTTCCTCCTCAGTAGTTTCTATTATAGTACCCTTGATACTATATTTAGCCTTTGGGTTTTTGAGACCCAAGTGCATGATTTTGCATTTTTTAGCATTAAACTGTAGTTGCCACGTTCTTGACCATTTCTCAAGCTTACCTAGGTCATCAATCATTTGTTTTACCCCTCCCAGTGTGTCTACCCTGTTGCATATCTTTGTATCATCTGCAAAAGGCATACTTTCCCTTAGTATGTTATACTTACTTGTTATTAATACATTAGAGACTGTACAAAGAAAGGCAACTAAATTGCTGGCCTACTCCACAAAACCTTCAAGGAAAGACAAAAAGATCTTAGGCCCAGATTTATCAAGCCTTGGAGAGGTGATAAAGTACCGGCCAATCAGCTCGTAACTGTCATTTTTAAAACACAGCCTGTGACATGGCAGTTAGGAGCTGATTGGCTGGTACTTTATCACCGTGCAATTTATCCACTCTCCAAGACTTGATAAATATGGGCATTAATATGTATAGTTTGGAGAAGAGGAGTGTAATGGGGTGCATGATAGAAACGTTCTAATAATCAATCGCTTTAACAAGCTGCAGGAGGGAGACATTCTTCAAAGGAAGAGAAGTATAGAACACGAGGACACATGCTCTAACTGGAGAGAGGTAGGTTCAGGGGAAATCTGAGGAAAAAATACATTCACAGAAAGGGTAGTGGACAAGTGGAATACACTCCCATCAGAGGTAGTAGGGCAGGCTTTTTCAACCAGTGTGCCGTGGCACACTAGTGTGCCGCGACCAGTTGCAAGGTGTGCCGCGGAGCCAGAGCAGTGTCCTGCACCTTCAGAGTGAACTGTTGGCCCGGGTTTTTTTTAGAGGATCAGCCGTGACCTATGACTTGAAGACGCGGCGGTGTGATATCATAGGTCACTGCTGCCGCGTCTACCACCCAGCCAGCCCACTTGCCTGCTTACACATCTTCCAGTTCCCGCCTGCATACACAGCTTTCCTTGCCAATCCACATCCACACCTGCCCAACCGCCCCCTGCTCAGTATTTGCAGCACTCCACTATGAACGCCCGCAACCGAGGGACAGGGAGGAGGACAGCTGACCGGTAGGGGCTAATATTTGTTATTTTATTTCTCCTGTGGGGAACAATAAGATTTATGTGGGGAGAATAAGGATTTATATGGATTTATGGGGGGAACAATGTGAATAATTAATGTGGGGAGCAATACGATTTATGTGGGGAGAAATGTGATTGATTTATGTGTGAGCAACATGATTTATGTGGGGAGCAACTGTGTAGGCCAATGCATGTGTGGATTTTTCTTTACTGTGAGGGCCAATGTGTGTTTTTTGTTTTTTTTTCTGTGGGGAACTGATGGTGTACCCTGGGAATTTTAAAATATTATTCGGTGTGCCGTGACTAAAAAAAGGTTGAATATCACTGTAGTAGGGGCTACTACAGTAGAGCAATTTAAACATGCTTGGGATAGACATGAGGATATCCTTACAAAAAACTAAGGATCTAATAGGATTTGGGCAACAATAAGGTTAAAAAAGGGGCAGACTAGATGGGCCAAATGGTTTTTATCTGCCGTCAAAGTCCATGTTTTATGTTTTCATCAGTGATACCACCAGAGGCTAGTGGATTACAAACTGATAGCTTCAGTCAACAAGCATCATATTCAAATACTTCGGTATAAGTGTAAACTGCTATACATTGAATGCAAGGTAAAATAAACCACCATGCATAGACACAATGGAGGTGATTCAATTTCCCCCCCACTGCTGTCACTAGGGGGCGCAAAATGGAGCAATTCAATTGTTTCTGTTGAGACACCTGTTATCCGTGAAGGTGACATTTCTTCTCACAGCCTCCTGAGGTGCGTGAAGAAATGTGTGCAAAATCTGTGGTTTAACGGTTCGCAGCTAAACCCTGTCTATTTGGGTGCATATAAAGCAATGGGCATCCGATCAGAGCAACAATTGAATTGCTCTGTGGGTGCCCAAAAAACATTTGAATCGATCCCATATAGAGCTTCACCAGTAGCAGTAACTTTTAAATAATGCATTTCACAGACTACTACAGAATACTGTTGTTTAACATGTCACATTAATGCTGCAGTGTATTGTCTATGTACAGTAAATAGCAACTTCAATATAGATGGGACACCACGTTTACAATGTACAATGGGGGTAATTCAGACCTGGTCGCACGCAGGCTAATTTTTGCACTGCTGCGATCAGGTAATCGCCTTGCGGCCCGCACGCATGCTCTGTTCAGACCCGATTGTACGGCTGCAAAAAACTACAGCGTGCGATCGGGTCTGAATGACCCCCCAATATGACAATGTTTTTTTGTTATTAGTAGTGAACTTGTGTTTTTCTTTTTTCTTTTAAGTGGATAATAAAGTAGCACTAACAGATTTAATGCTGATAAAATTCTTTTTATATCAAACATTTG
The DNA here is from genome assembly GCF_028390025.1 of Pseudophryne corroboree. Lineage (NCBI taxonomy): Eukaryota > Metazoa > Chordata > Amphibia > Anura > Myobatrachidae > Pseudophryne > Pseudophryne corroboree. The sequence goes on from NC_086444.1 coordinate 836,956,289, forward strand.
GGTCTAAGTGAGACTAGGACACAATCAGTACTTTTGTTTTTATGTTCTGTTCATGTTCTTGTGGGTTTTCCGTGGGTGCTCTAGCTTGCTCCCATTGTCCAAAAACATACTAGTACAGTATGGTAATTATCTTTAAACTGCATTTAGCCTAGGTGTGTGTAGCAGGTGGAATTAGATTGTGAGCTTCACCGAGTCAGGGAGTGATGCTACTAGTATAACATTCACTGATTGTACACTGCCATCCAATATATTGCACTCTACAGACATAAGGATAATGTAAATAAATATAATCACTCCCTATCATTGTGCCTGTCTCTTCCCATTTCCACACTTTCCCAGGGACACATGAAAACTCCACATCCCTGATTACCAAAGAGAGAACATTTACACATGAAACCGCTATGTCAGGGAAACATTTACACCATCTGCAATTACAGCTGAATGTTGTATTCCCTTGCCAGGCTCTGAGAATAAATGAGATCTACCACTTTAAGGATTTTTAAGACATTAAGGATTCAGCATAGGAACATAATTACTCTTCACACAAGACTCGAAACCTGACTAATGAGAAAATAAAGGGGAAAAACCGTATTGCTCTATTATAAGAGTTATTCTCAGAAATCCTGTTTATAAAATGCTCCTTACATATATTTAACCACTTGCTCTGCCATAAATATTTCAAACAACGTTATTTTAAATCTGCACCCATCATTCCAAATGCAATTGATTTTCACCCCTTTTATTTCCTAAACAGCTTTTTTCCCCTTGATGCGAGAATTTAGATGACCCCAACTTACGTTTTCCCGTTCTCTTCTCAATAGATGATGGAGATATCAGAAGCAGAGCTCCAGAAGTCACACTGTCAAACAGCATGCAAATGTCTGAAGGGAACCTGTGCATTTAGAATTCTCTGTTCTTTATCTATTTCCTCTTTCAGGCTATCACAACACGCCACGCCAGCTGCAGCACTTTTCTAACAGCTGCTGAGGTGCTGCGTGTCCTGTGTGGATTGTTTCAGCCAGTGCCGAGGCTACTTTCATGATAAATTGTTCCAGTCACATAGAACTGGCCATGTACACACTTAACATGCTCTTATAGTCCTTCATAGTGTCAGATGAGGCACAGATACAGGGGCATCATTGATGGAGAGTGGACATGTAAACCACTCATCTGTCAAGGAGTTGGACTGCATTTAAATAAATGGTATTTAGGAGCGGACAAGGAAGCATACTGACCTATAAAGACTCATCTCAAGCATAAGATTGTCTATTAGGAGGAATTAACATGCTTTTTCAGCACAGTGTGTGTTAAAGGTCTGTATTACATTATACAAGGGAACAGGAAAGTCAAGCAGACATTTATAAAACCCAGTGGCTGTCAAAGCACAAATAAACTTCTATCAATGAATGAAGCAGGTTGAAACATAAAATAAAATGCATAAAAACGTTGTCACTTATAGGGCCTAATTCAAGGTTGATTGCAAAAATGTTTTTCCTCTAATGGGCAAAACCACGAGCACTGCAGGTGAGGCATATAACATGTGCAGAGAGAGTTAGAGTTATATTTGGGTCAAACTGAAAACTAAATTGCAGTGTAAAAATAAAGCAGCCAGTATTTACCAAGCACAGAAACAATATAACCCACCCAAATCTAACTCTCTCTGCACATGTTATATCTGCCCCACCTGCAGTGCACATTGGGGGTCATTCTGACCTGATCGCACGATGTCGTTCATCGCAGCGCAGCGATCAGGTCAGAAGTGCGCAGGTGCCGATGCCACAGCGCAGTGCACCGGCGAATGGCTGACAGCCGACGGCTGTCAGTGCCTAGCAATCATCTCTGCCTGATTGACAGGCACGGCGACATTTGGCTGCCATTTTGTGGGTGCGATTCGGACCGTGCGGGAGGCGGGCCGCAGCGGCTGTGTGCTGTCACATGCAGCCGCTGTGACCTGGGCAGTGACGAGTAGCTCCTGGCCAGAACGCAAAAGCTGCGCTGGCCGGGAGCTACTCCTGAAGTGCAACAGCGCTTTCGTACTTCTGCGGGGGGAAGGGGGGGGGGGGGGTCCTGTCATGCAGGGCGGACTAGCCCTTAGCAAAATTTTGCAGGGCTACGATCAGGTCTGAATAAGGCCCATGGTTTTGCCCATCAGAGGAAAATTTTGTTTTGCAATCAACCTTGAATTAGGCCCACATCGCCTTATCTGTGTCTCTTATGACCTTCAATGTTATTTGTTTGCAAATTCTGTATATTAAATCATATTTTTTTTTGTGTAACTACATACAAAATGACGCCACTATGATATCTGAGAACAGTATTTAAAGCAAAGAACATATTTTAATAATACTAGCCATTTCACTCATACAGTGTGGAACCTGGGCTTTGAGTTTCACTTAGTTCTATATTTACATATATTCACTAAATAGTGCATTTTTATTTATTTTTCTTCTATGTTGATTATAGAACCAGGATTGTTTATCTCTGGCAAAACCTGTCAAATCTTATCAGGTACAGCTTTTCACCTTTTGATAAATATGCAATGATAGGTCTATGTATATAAGTGTGGTAATAGAGATGTCTTTCTTTTGCCTTAGTAAACCTACCATCATGATTTGCCAAGAGAACATTGCCAGGGCAATCTTAGTGCACATGCGTATGTGTGACACAGATTATAGTTGTATTTGGGAAAGATATATATTCCCACTATTAGGCTGCAAAGTGTGCCATCTATTGGTGCATACAGTACATACTTGTTCATCCACTCATTCAGGTGCTTGAGCGCCATGTGGCATTTTTTAAAACTGCTATCAGATCCAGTGGTTTGGCTGGTCTATTTCTGTACCAGAGGTTATGTGACAGCGGATGAGTCTGACACCCTGCACTTATCATGTACAGGTACAGGCAGGCTTGGACTGGCCCACAGGGGTACAGGGGAAACCACCGGTGGGCCCAACTGCCTGGGGGCCCACCTCATGCTCTAAGGATCAGGTTCTAGACTGTGCACTTGAATTATACATTATACATATGTTACCTTATACTGGACTATGGTGTATTTTCTACAGTGCATTGCTGTTATTAATCTGGTGCATTATAATGCATGCAGCAGCTGAATTTACTGTATATATTCATGAAGGGGCCCAGACGTTGCACTCTCTAATGGTTAGTCAAACCAATACCTCGTTGGCAGGCCACACACCCTCAGCAGACTGGCCACACCCATAAACATGGGCTCCTACCACTGCATTCCCCCGGTGGGTCCTACATGCCCCAGTCCGACACTGGGTACAGGCATATGTTATAGTGCTGTTAGAGTGCACTGAGGTGTAGCATTTATCCCACCTGCTGCCATACTGCATTCTATTCAGTCTACTAGTTCAAGTGAAAAGAGCGCTGCGTAACTTAGAGATTCAGCACCTACTGTATGGTGCAGCTTCCATCAGACACTATACAAGACAGTTCATGTTTCAAGTGTAAGATTTTACCCACAACGTGAAACACTGACTTCTCTGCTCTAGGGCTTGATGTATCCATGAAACTGATATTCTGTTTCCCTTAGAAGGGCCGCTTTTGAACAGTACTCTACTTATATGAACCTGCTTTCCAGTTCCATCTCCATTCTCTTCGCAGTATGACAATTCCCAAATAACAATTGTTCAATGTGTCTGCATTTCACAAAGAGCCGCCAATTGACCTTTTTATTTCAACGTTAAGCTTGCTCATCCTGGTCATTATAGAGCTCATCCCCAGAGCCGGCCCTAACCAATATGATGCCGTAGGCAAGATTTTGGCTGGTGCCCCCTAGCACCACCGCTGGTTCTGCCTCTGACCTTGCACCTCTATCCCAGCACCATCACCTCTCACCCATAGCAGTCCTTGTACCCCCTATATTTTAAATAGGAACAGTTCGCACATTTGACGCACACCCCAAAAAGGGGCATCTTCTTGCTGGGAAGGGGCATGGCCACACAATAGTAACCCCAATTCCAATTACGCCACACAGTACTGCAACTTTATTCACATTTTATCTTGCGATAGTGTCCATAATTCATATTACATCCCACAGTAGTATCACTTTACCTTATAAACATTACTCCTCACAGTAGAGACCCTTATTCACATTACATCACACTGAATTGCTCGTTATTCACATTACACCACACCTTGGCCCTCATTCAGAGTTGTTCGCTCGGTATTTTTCATCGCATCGCAGTGAAAATCCGCTTAGTACGCATGCGCAATGTTCGCACTGCGACTGCGCCAAGTAACTTTACTATGAAGATAGTATTTTTACTCACGGCTTTTTCTTCGCTCCAGCGATCGTAATGTGATTGACAGGAAATGGGTGTTACTGGGCGGAAACACGGCGTTTCAGGGGCGTGTGGCTGAAAACGCTACCGTTTCCGGAAAAAACGCAGGAGTGGCCGGGGAAACGGTGGGAGTGCCTGGGCGAACGCTGGGTGTGTTTGTGACGTCAAACAGGAACGACAAGCACTGAAATGATCGCACAGGCAGAGTAAGTCTGGAGCTACTCTGAAACTGCTAAGTAGTTAGTAATCGCAATATTGCGAATACATCGGTCGCAATTTTAAGAAGCTAAGATTCACTCCCAGTAGGCGGCGGCTTAGCGTGTGTAACTCTGCTAAAATCGCCTTGCGACCGATCAACTCGGAATGAGGGCCCTTGTTGCTCTTTATTCACATTAGATGACACATATATGCAAAGCCACATAGTAGAGCACCTTATACACATAATGCCACACATTACTAGAGATGAGCGGGTTCGGTTTCTCTGAATCCGAACCCGCCAGAACTTCATGTTTTTTTTCACGGGTCCGAGCGACTCGGATCTTCCCGCCTTGCTCGGTTAACCCGAGCGCGCCCGAACGTCATCATGACGCTGTCGGATTCTCGCGAGGCTCGGATTCTATCGCGAGACTCGGATTCTATATAAGGAGCCGCGCGTCGCCGCCATTTTCACACGTGCATTGAGATTGATAGGGAGAGGACGTGGCTGGCGTCCTCTCCGTTTAGAATTAGAATAGATTAGAGAGACACTTGATTTACTAATTTTGGGGAGCATTAGGAGTACTCAGTAGTGTACAGTGCAGAGTTTTGCTGATAGTGACCAGTGACCACCACTTTTATTTATAATCCGTTCTCTGCCTGAAAAAAGCGATACACAGCACACAGTGACTCAGTCACATACCATATCTGTGTGCACTGCTCAGGCTCAGGCCAGTGTGCTGCATCATCTATTATCTATATATAATATTATATATATCTGTCTGACTGCTCAGCTCACACAGCTTATAATTGTGGGGGAGACTGGGGAGCACTACTGCAGTGCCAGTTATAGGTTATAGCAGGAGCCAGGAGTACATAATATAATCCGTTCTCTGCCTGAAAAAAGCGATACACAGCACACAGTGACTCAGTCACATACCATATCTGTGTGCACTGCTCAGGCTCAGGCCAGTGTGCTGCATCATCTATTATCTATATATAATATTATATATATCTGTCTGACTGCTCAGCTCACACAGCTTATAATTGTGGGGGAGACTGGGGAGCACTACTGCAGTGCCAGTTATAGGTTATAGCAGGAGCCAGGAGTACATAATATATTATATAGTGAGTGACCACCAGACACACAGTGCAGTTTATTTAATATATCCGTTCTCTGCCTGAAAAAAGCGATACACACAGTGACTCAGTCAGTCACATACCATATCTGTGTGCACTGCTCAGGCTCAGGCCAGTGTGCTGCATCATCTATATATATTATATATCTGTCTGACTGCTCAGCTCACACAGCTTATAATTGTGGGGGAGACTGGGGAGCACTACTGCAGTGCCAGTTATAGGTTATAGCAGGAGCCAGGAGTACATAATATTATATTAAAATTAAACAGTGCACACTTTTGCTGCAGGAGTGCCACTGCCAGTGTGACTAGTGACCAGTGACCTGACCACCAGTATATAATATTAGTAGTATACTATCTCTTTATCAACCAGTCTATATTAGCAGCAGACACAGTACAGTGCGGTAGTTCACGGCTGTGGCTACCTCTGTGTCGGCACTCGGCAGCCCGTCCATAATTGTATATACCACCTAACCGTGGTTTTTTTTTCTTTCTTTATACATACATACTAGTTACGAGTATACTATCTCTTTATCAACCAGTCTATATATTAGCAGCAGACACAGTACAGTGCGGTAGTTCACGGCTGTGGCTACCTCTGTGTCGGCACTCGGCAGCCCGTCCATAATTGTATATACCACCTAACCGTGGTTTTTTTTTCTTTCTTTATACATACATACTAGTTACGAGTATACTATCTCTTTATCAACCAGTCTATATATTAGCAGCAGACACAGTACAGTGCGGTAGTTCACGGCTGTGGCTACCTCTGTGTCGGCACTCGGCAGCCCGTCCATAATTGTATATACCACCTAACCGTGGGTTTTTTTTCTTTCTTTATACATACATACTAGTTACGAGTATACTATCTCTTTATCAACCAGTCTATATATTAGCAGCAGACACAGTACAGTGCGGTAGTTCACGGCTGTGGCTACCTCTGTGTCGGCACTCGGCAGCCCGTCCATAATTGTATATACCACCTAACCGTGGTTTTTTTTTTCATTCTTTATACATACATACTAGTTACGAGTATACTATCTCTTTATCAACCAGTCTATATTAGCAGCAGACACAGTACAGTGCGGTAGTTCACGGCTGTGGCTACCTCTGTGTCGGCACTCGGCAGCCCGTCCATAATTGTATATACCACCTAACCGTGGTTTTTTTTTCTTTCTTTATACATACATACTAGTTACGAGTATACTATCTCTTTATCAACCAGTCTATATATTAGCAGCAGACACAGTACAGTGCGGTAGTTCACGGCTGTGGCTACCTCTGTGTCGGCACTCGGCAGCCCGTCCATAATTGTATATACCACCTAACCGTGGTTTTTTTTTCTTTCTTTATACATACATACTAGTTACGAGTATACTATCTCTTTATCAACCAGTCTATATATTAGCAGCAGACACAGTACAGTGCGGTAGTTCACGGCTGTGGCTACCTCTGTGTCGGCACTCGGCAGCCCGTCCATAATTGTATATACCACCTAACCGTGGTTTTTTTTTCTTTCTTTATACATACATACTAGTTACGAGTATACTATCTCTTTATCAACCAGTCTATATATTAGCAGCAGACACAGTACAGTGCGGTAGTTCACGGCTGTGGCTACCTCTGTGTCGGCACTCGGCAGCCCGTCCATAATTGTATATACCACCTAACCGTGGTTTTTTTTTAATTCTTTATACATACATACTAGTTACGAGTATACTATCTCTTTATCAACCAGTCTATATTAGCAGCAGACACAGTACAGTGCGGTAGTTCACGGCTGTGGCTACCTCTGTGTCGGCACTCGGCAGCCCGTCCATAATTGTATATACCACCTAACCGTGGTTTTTTTTTCTTTCTTTATACATACATACTAGTTACGAGTATACTATCTCTTTATCAACCAGTCTATATATTAGCAGCAGACACAGTACAGTGCGGTAGTTCACGGCTGTGGCTACCTCTGTGTCGGCACTCGGCAGCCCGTCCATAATTGTATATACCACCTAACCGTGGTTTTTTTTTCTTTCTTTATACATACATACTAGTTACGAGTATACTATCTCTTTATCAACCAGTCTATATTAGCAGCAGACACAGTACAGTGCGGTAGTTCACGGCTGTGGCTACCTCTGTGTCGGCACTCGGCAGCCCGTCCATAATTGTATACTAGTATCCAATCCATCCATCTCCATTGTTTACCTGAGGTGCCTTTTAGTTGTGCCTATTAAAATATGGAGAACAAAAATGTTGAGGTTCCAAAATTAGGGAAAGATCAAGATCCACTTCCACCTCGTGCTGAAGCTGCTGCCACTAGTCATGGCCGAGACGATGAAATGCCAGCAACGTCGTCTGCCAAGGCCGATGCCCAATGGCATAGTACAGAGCATGTCAAAACCAAAACACCAAATATCAGTAAAAAAAGGACTCCAAAACCTAAAATAAAATTGTCGGAGGAGAAGCGTAAACTTGCCAATATGCCATTTACCACACGGAGTGGCAAGGAACGGCTGAGGCCCTGGCCTATGTTCATGGCTAGTGGTTCAGCTTCACATGAGGATGGAAGCACTCAGCCTCTCGCTAGAAAACTGAAAAGACTCAAGCTGGCAAAAGCACCGCAAAGAACTGTGCGTTCTTTGAAATCCCAAATCCACAAGGAGAGTCCAATTGTGTCGGTTGCGATGCCTGACCTTCCCAACACTGGACGTGAAGAGCATGCGCCTTCCACCATTTGCACGCCCCCTGCAAGTGCTGGAAGGAGCACCCGCAGTCCAGTTCCTGATAGTCAGATTGAAGATGTCAGTGTTGAAGTACACCAGGATGAGGAGGATATGGGTGTTGCTGGCGCTGGGGAGGAAATTGACCAGGAGGATTCTGATGGTGAGGTGGTTTGTTTAAGTCAGGCACCCGGGGAGACACCTGTTGTCCGTGGGAGGAATATGGCCGTTGACATGCCAGGTGAAAATACCAAAAAAATCAGCTCTTCGGTGTGGAGGTATTTCACCAGAAATGCGGACAACAGGTGTCAAGCCGTGTGTTCCCTTTGTCAAGCTGTAATAAGTAGGGGTAAGGACGTTAACCACCTCGGAACATCCTCCCTTATACGTCACCTGCAGCGCATTCATAATAAGTCAGTGACAAGTTCAAAAACTTTGGGTGACAGCGGAAGCAGTCCACTGACCAGTAAATCCCTTCCTCTTGTAACCAAGCTCACGCAAACCACCCCACCAACTCCCTCAGTGTCAATTTCCTCCTTCCCCAGGAATGCCAATAGTCCTGCAGGCCATGTCACTGGCAATTCTGACGAGTCCTCTCCTGCCTGGGATTCCTCCGATGCATCCTTGCGTGTAACGCCTACTGCTGCTGGCGCTGCTGTTGTTGCCGCTGGGAGTCGATGGTCATCCCAGAGGGGAAGTCGTAAGCCCACTTGTACTACTTCCAGTAAGCAATTGACTGTTCAACAGTCCTTTGCGAGGAAGATGAAATATCACAGCAGTCATCCTACTGCAAAGCGGATAACTGAGTCCTTGACAACTATGTTGGTGTTAGACGTGCGTCCGGTATCCGCCGTTAGTTCACAGGGAACTAGACAATTTATTGAGGCAGTGTGCCCCCGTTACCAAATACCATCTAGGTTCCACTTCTCTAGGCAGGCGATACCGAGAATGTACACGGACGTCAGAAAAAGACTCACCAGTGTCCTAAAAAATGCAGTTGTACCCAATGTCCACTTAACCACGGACATGTGGACAAGTGGAGCAGGGCAGGGTCAGGACTATATGACTGTGACAGCCCACTGGGTAGATGTATGGACTCCCGCCGCAAGAACAGCAGCGGCGGCACCAGTAGCAGCATCTCGCAAACGCCAACTCTTTCCTAGGCAGGCTACGCTTTGTATCACCGCTTTCCAGAATACGCACACAGCTGAAAACCTCTTACGGCAACTGAGGAAGATCATCGCGGAATGGCTTACCCCAATTGGACTCTCCTGTGGATTTGTGGCATCGGACAACGCCAGCAATATTGTGTGTGCATTAAATATGGGCAAATTCCAGCACGTCCCATGTTTTGCACATACCTTGAATTTGGTGGTGCAGAATTTTTTAAAAAACGACAGGGGCGTGCAAGAGATGCTGTCGGTGGCCAGAAAAATTGCGGGACACTTTCGGCGTACAGGCACCACGTACAGAAGACTGGAGCACCACCAAAAACGCCTGAACCTGCCCTGCCATCATCTGAAGCAAGAAGTGGTAACGAGGTGGAATTCAACCCTCTATATGCTTCAGAGGTTGGAGGAGCAGCAAAAGGCCATTCAAGCCTATACAATTGAGCACGATATAGTAGGTGGAATGCACCTGTCTCAAGTGCAGTGGAGAATGATTTCAACGTTGTGCAAGGTTCTGATGCCCTTTGAACTTGCCACACGTGAAGTCAGTTCAGACACTGCCAGCCTGAGTCAGGTCATTCCCCTCATCAGGCTTTTGCAGAAGAAGCTGGAGGCATTGAAGGAGGAGCTAAAAGGGAGCGATTCCGCTAGGCATGTGGGACTTGTGGATGCAGCCCTTAATTCGCTTAACAAGGATTCACGGGTGGTCAATCTGTTGAAATCAGAGCACTACATTTTGGCCACCGTGCTCGATCCTAGATTTAAAGCCTACCTTGGATCTCTCTTTCCGGCAGACACAGGTCTGCTGGGGTTGAAAGACCTGCTGGTGACAAAATTGTCAAGTCAAGCGGAACGCGACCTGTCAACATCTCCTCCTTCACATTCTCCCGCAACTGGGGGTGCGAGGAAAAGGCTCAGAATTCCGAGCCCACCCGCTGGCGGTGATGCAGGGCAGTCTGGAGCGACTGCTGATGCTGACATCTGGTCCGGACTGAAGGACCTGACAACGATTACGGACATGTCGTCTACTGTCACTGCATATGATTCTCTCAACATTGATAGAATGGTGGAGGATTATATGAGTGACCGCATCCAAGTAGGCACGTCACACAGTCCGTACTTATACTGGCAGGAAAAAGAGGCAATTTGGAGGCCCTTGCACAAACTGGCTTTATTCTACCTAAGTTGCCCTCCCACAAGTGTGTACTCCGAAAGAGTGTTTAGTGCCGCCGCTCACCTTGTCAGCAATCGGCGTACGAGGTTACATCCAGAAAATGTGGAGAAGATGATGTTCATTAAAATGAATTATAATCAATTCCTCCGCGGAGACATTGACCAGCAGCAATTGCCTCCACAAAGTACACAGGGAGCTGAGATGGTGGATTCCAGTGGGGACGAATTGATAATCTGTGAGGAGGGGGATGTACACGGTGATATATCGGAGGGTGAAGATGAGGTGGACATCTTGCCTCTGTAGAGCCAGTTTGTGCAAGGAGAGATTAATTGCTTCTTTTTTTGGGGGGGTCCAAACCAACCCGTCATATCAGTCACAGTCGTGTGGCAGACCCTGTCACTGAAATGATGGGTTGGTTAAAGTGTGCATGTCCTGTTTTGTTTATACAACATAAGGGTGGGTGGGAGGGCCCAAGGACAATTCCATCTTGCACCTCTTTTTTCTTTTCTTTTTCTTTGCATCATGTGCTGATTGGGGAGGGTTTTTTGGAAGGGACATCCTGCGTGACACTGCAGTGCCACTCCTAGATGGGCCCGGTGTTTGTGTCGGCCACTAGGGTCGCTAATCTTACTCACACAGTCAGCTACCTCATTGCGCCTCTTTTTTTCTTTGCGTCATGTGCTGTTTGGGGAGGGTTTTTTGGAAGGGACATCCTGCGTGACACTGCAGTGCCACTCCTAGATGGGCCCGGTGTTTGTGTCGGCCACTAGGGTCGCTAATCTTACTCACACAGCTACCTCATTGCGCCTCTTTTTTTCTTTGCGTCATGTGCTGTTTGGGGAGGGTTTTTTGGAAGGGACATCCTGCGTGACACTGCAGTGCCACTCCTAGATGGGCCCGGTGTTTGTGTCGGCCACTAGGGTCGCTAATCTTACTCACACAGCTACCTCATTGCGCCTCTTTTTTTCTTTGCGTCATGTGCTGTTTGGGGAGGGTTTTTTGGAAGGGCCATCCTGCGTGACACTGCAGTGCCACTCCTAGATGGGCCCGGTGTTTGTGTCGGCCACTAGGGTCGCTAATCTTACTCACACAGCTACCTCATTGCGCCTCTTTTTTTCTTTGCGTCATGTGCTGTTTGGGGAGGGTTTTTTGGAAGGGACATCCTGCGTGACACTGCAGTGCCACTCCTAGATGGGCCCGGTGTTTGTGTCGGCCACTAGGGTCGCTTATCTTACTCACACAGCGACCTCGGTGCAAATTTTAGGACTAAAAATAATATTGTGAGGTGTGAGGTATTCAGAATAGACTGAAAATGAGTGTAAATTATGGTTTTTGAGGTTAATAATACTTTGGGATCAAAATGACCCCCAAATTCTATGATTTAAGCTGTTTTTTAGTGTTTTTGGAAAAAAACACCCGAATCCAAAACACACCCGAATCCGACAAAAAAAATTCGGTGAGGTTTTGCCAAAACGCGTTCGAACCCAAAACACGGCCGCGGAACCGAACCCAAAACCAAAACACAAAACCCGAAAAATTTCAGGCGCTCATCTCTACACATTACTAATGCATTTATACACAATTCCACACAGTAATGCCCCTTACACATATGAGACACATTAATGTCCTTATAAACATAATGCGCCTTACACATTATGACAACCTTTATTAATGCCCTTTTACACATAATGTCCCTTACACATATGCCACACATTATTAATGCCCTTATACACATAACGACACACATAGTGCCCCCTACTGTCAAAGTCAGAAAAATGTCTCTATGCACGTTGCCATATTTGCACCGCACACTGGTCCGCGCTGCGCATACGTACGCTCTCCCGTGAAGGCGCATACCCGCAATAGCGTGCACTCGCAGGCGCGGTATGCGTATTTACGGTAGAGTTTATGTAGTCGTAGCGTGCGACTCATTCGTTACATATTTTCACAATTAATGTAGTTTATAGATCGTGATCCCTTTGATAGATTCTGAAAGTTTGGTTAATATAGAATGTCCCTGAGCTGAGGAATCCCTCTTTGTATTGTACGAAGGGTCTGACAGGAATCATACAGCAGTGTTTGGTACCCATCGGAAGAGTATTTAATTAGCAATATTCCGGTGTTGGTTTGGAGCGTATTAATCGCTCGTGCGAATAGTTATGGACATAAGAAGTTTATGTCCATTTCTAGTATTTACACATACTCAGGTATGCGGCGGGAAACCCAGTTTCCCACCCACCTGAGCTGTTGGAAATCGGCACAGCCCACCTGTATGAATCACCCTATGACCTTTTGTTATGATACAGGGCCGAATTCCGACGTCCAATGGACAATGGGATTGTAGGGACTATGAGATTGCATTGTGTGTGGGGCATAAATAGGCAGGCCGACCATATCCAACTTCACTCTCTCATCAACGGTTTTCTGCTGATAACCGGGAGCTGGATATCGAGGCGCATGCGATCGTCACCCTTTGTGCGTAAGTTTTCTCTCCGTAATCATTGTCTTACTGTGAGCCAATTTCTCTCATCTCTCTCCATTTCTCTCTCTCTCCCTCTTTCTCGTTTCTCTCACATCTCCCCTAGACTAGTATCGAATTGTATTAGATAGTATTGTATTTTGGTTAGGAAGTCTCTGTTATATTGTAGTGTATCATTTGTACTGTTATCCCCTTTTATAAGTATATTAGATATAATACAGTTAATAGGCTTTGGACCCTAAACCAGTATCTGTGTATTTTCTATAGTGTTAAGTGTTCACTTGAGCGTCGGTGACGCTCAAGCAGCTTTGTAGTTAGTCAGGTTACACAAGGTTGCACTTACACCCTGTATTCACATTAAGTTATTCTGAGTATTTCATTGGTATAAGGTTTAAACATTAAGGTATAGCGTTGTGAGCGTCTGCGCCGCTGGTGACCTCCTCGTGGTCTCGAGCGTATGCTACGCCATAGCGAATCATTACTCTAGTCATAACCAATAACGTGTCCTGTGATCACTGGGCCGTGAGCGAACGTGACGCTTGAGCGTCTCGCCTACGGCGGAGCGATCGTTACGCAAATAGCGTACCCTTACGGTACTTCTTAAGCAAACAGCGTACAGTGTTCTTAGACTTCATAAAGGGTTGTTTATACGACAAAGGAATTTAGAATTGTCAATTGGGGACTCGTCCTATCCTTCTCATATCTGCACTAGGTAGATCAGCAGACATTATCCCCCCAGCAAAGGGTGGGAGGTTGTCTCGCAGTGCTGACGGGATAAGCGTCTGCTTCGCTTAGATAAAGAGTGCTGAAGGAATCCGGGAACCGGAAGTAAGAACAAAACGCTTGTGTCTTTTTAAAAAAAAACTGTTTTATTTCTCTTCTGTCTTGCGTATACACGCACGCACACATATATCTGCATTTCTTTTTCAAATTTCGTATATCACTATTCCTGTTTGCCAATTTTTATAGTTGATAGAAAGTGCTAAAAGAGATTTGCTGTTATTTCATAGTAGAGGTAATAGTTAAAGTATAGACCAACACACGGCTTGTCTGGGAGACAAGGCAGTCAGTGTGGTGTGCGGTAGATGATCAGGGATCATCTACATTGATAAAAATAGAAATTGTGTTACGGTGGATCTTTGTTTTGCGTACACGTGTCCCTAACAAAAGACTTGCGTACGCAATCCAAAGGCAGACGCACGCAGCGTACATTACGCAACGTAGCGTCCGGTTACGCCCACGTAGCTCAAAGTCACGAAAAAGCGATAATTAACGCAAAGGCGATAAGTAACGCACAGCGGTAGATAACGCGACGCGGTAAATAACGCAAATCTATTTTTGGAAAAATCTGAAATTTAGTTTAACAGATCCTGCTCCTAATTGGTAACACAGTTGGACTGAAGAAAAATTTCTGCGCAGAAATAGATATAGAAACAAAAGTGTACATGTGTTGAGTGAGTGTGTTTTTATCACATAAGTTTATATAACTTAGAGGTTGAACCAAAAGGAAAGTCGGGTACTCGTCAAGGGACATACGTGTAAGTGACATATACGGTGGCTAGGGAGGCATCCCTGGTTAAATAATATTTGAGCATTAGAGTATAGCGGACCATAAGGTAACAAGACCAGGAGGTCACAAGGTACTAAAAGGTCCGCTATAAAGGTACAAGAGGCACAACGCCTGGGGTGTTGGTGCAGAACCCATATAGGCCATAAGCTCATGCTGAAGGAATCGCGGCCGGAAACATCGATTCCATTAAATCTCTCAGTACATAACAGGTAGTGCTTATGTACTGAACGATTGGACCGCACGTAATTGTGTGCAGTAGTTAGTAATCTGACCTAATACCATTAGAGTAAAGTGGTCACAAACGCTATTTGTACATTCTGACGTGATTTGTGTAATTTTTTATTTTTAAAGGGAAGTTCGCTGGTCACTCAGGAACTATCTAACAACCCCACCTTTACTGGAAAGAGTAAGTGTCCTGCGGGTAACCCTCATATGTTCCAGTAAACCGAAGGTTCTTTTGGTAGGGCCCTGTATCGAGTACGCCAGCACCACGTCGGTGTGATCAGGTCGTATTGGTCGAGGTGGGCGAGTGAGTGGGGTACTCGGTAAACCGCCACCGCCGGCCTATTTTTGAATAATTTGGTTTGCTGTAAGGGTTCGCTGAAGACCGTGATTTAAAGATCAACAGGAGTAGTAAGCAACACCTGCAGACTATGGGGGCCAGTTGTTCAGGTAGGGGGCGATCAACCTCGGTTCGGGTTGATTCAGAGAACCGACCAGTCGGGTCGGCAAGATACATCATGTGTGAAAAATACGGTAGTCACACAGAGGTTTTATGTGATGAATGGGAGAGAATGACTGTACAAGACAGGGACAAATTCCCAAGAATAGGTAGCTTCAGTCCAGAAGTGTTACAAAATTTAAGGAGGAGGATATGTCTCATAAAATCAACAAAGAGACGAATTCAGCATCATGATTATTTACAGTTATGGCACCAGGAAGGTGAGATACAGAGAGGTTTGGCTCTGGCGGCGGGATCTGGGGCAGTAAGGAAACTGATAGCCACAGCTCCTCCTCCACCATATATAGCAGGAGAGAAGTTGATTGCGGAGAGAAACGCACTGGGTTGTAAAACACAAACACTTAGTAACCCTGTAAATGTAAATGATGGTAACCAAGTAACTCATGCAATTATTAACCCGTGCAAGTTGTACCCTGTTTTGAACTTTCCTCAGGAATGTGATCAAGAAGACGATTCAGCAACAATTTCAGCTCTCTCTCTTGCGGCCACCATAGCAGAGACCACAGTAGGCACAGCAACACCCACGAGATTAGCGAAAGCCCCTAGCGGAGGGATAGGTGAGGTCGTGTCAACGGGTAAGTACGGCACCATGCACTACACTGAAACAATTGTACCACAACAAGCAGTAGAATCTACACAGGAAGAGGCTGTTAGAATTGCTCCTGTAAGGGTAATAGCAGTTCCCAATGGAAAAACAGATGTGTCTGGAGCCACTCCCATAAGGAACATTGCCATGTACACTCCATTTTCCAGAATGGAATTAAGAACAATAGTGTCCGAATTTCCTGACCCCAGGAAGGACTTAGTTGCTAGCCAAAAATACATCAGGGATCTAGGTAACACTGTAGAACCCAACAACAAGGATTGGCAGATACTGCTAAGAGCTTGTTTACCTTCCAATGTTGACGCAACTCAATTTTTAGCTGACTGTGCATTGGATAAAGATGTACCGCTTACAGACGTGTACAACAAGGATAATGTAAAAAGGATAAATTTACAGCTAAAGGAGTATTTCCCAGCCGTTGTTAAATGGAACAAGATATTCTCCATTAAGCAAAAGGAGTCCGAAACGGCAACAGAATATTTTCACCGGGCACTATTAGAAATGGCAAAGTACACTGGTATAGAAGACATTAAGACCAACCCAAACCATCGAGAAGTAGCAGTATCTGTACTGATGGATGGTTTGAAAGAAACATTAAAAGCTAGGGTACAGACCACGCAGCCATGTTGGCGAGGTCTGTCGGTGTCCACATTGAGAGAGGCTGCTATTGATCACGACAGAAACATCACTAGGCACAGGGAGTCGCAAAGTGATAAGTTGATGTCAGTAAGTATACAGGCGCTGACCACAAGGCAGCCTGCGTATGTACCACCGAATCCTGTGGGTAAGGCAAGTGTAATAACATGTTTTTCTTGTAACAGACCGGGACACTATGCACGAGAATGTAGAACAAAGAGTGTACAAAGATCTTTTCAACCCCCTAGACAACGACACGACACACGACATTGGGAGCAGGGTCCACAGAGGCGGAGTTTTGAGCCACATACAGGGGAAACAAAAAGATATCCCCCGAACAGAGATTGGCATGCCTCTGGTAGTTCCCAGCTAACTCCCTCACAAGTTGTTGCTGCCAGCGGGATTCAGAGAGGTCAACATACCCACTAGGGGTGTGGCCATACCTGTAATCTGCAGCCAGTTAAATTGATTGCCAGTCTTGGAAGTGAACCAGAGATTGCAATCAATGTAGCTGGTAAAACTTTAAACTTTCTTGTAGACACAGGGGCGGCCAAGTCAGTGATAAATTCGACAGTGGGCATGAGAACCACTGGTAGGACAGTTCCAGCCATGGGAGTAACAGGAGTAGTCCAGCACTACCCTGTTAGCAAACCAGCCGAGATTACAATAGGGCCTTTGCATACCAAGCATTCCTTTTTGCTGGCTGCATCGGCACCAACTAATCTCCTGGGTAGAGACTTACTATGTAAAATGGGTTGCGTCATTTATTGTACTCCTGAAGGTGTATTCTTGGACATCCCTGAGAATCACGCTCAGGAAGTACGAGACATGTTAGACTCCCCATCAAAATTAATGTCACATTCCATTATGACAAATAGGAACCCATCCCAAGTAGAAGAGATGACATCTCAGATACCAGAGTCACTTTGGACAAAAGATGGACAGGACACTGGATTAATGGCAAACGTAGCTCCAGTAGTTGTACAAGTAAAAGGTGGTAGGATAGCTCCAAAAATCCCACAGTATCCTCTGAAGCCAGAGGTGGAGTTAGGAGTTTTCCCAGTAATAGAGCGCTTGCTACAACAGGGCATTCTAGTAAGAACGTCCAGCACAGCAAATAGTCCCATCTTCCCTGTTAAAAAGAGTGGGGGGAGGGGTTACAGGCTAGTGCAGGATCTAAGGGGGATTAACAAAATAGTTGAGAGTCAGTTCCCCGTAGTGCCTAATCCAGCTGTCATCCTAATGCAAATTCCTCCCACTGCCAAATTTTTCACTGTTATTGACCTCTGCTCCGCATTCTTTTCGGTACCTCTGCACCCTGACAGCCAATATTTGTTTGCATTCACATACAGAGGAGTCCAATACACGTGGACTCGGTTACCCCAAGGTTTCATAGATAGTCCAAGTATATTTTCTCAGGCTTTGCATGATTGTTTACAGTCTTTCCAACCGGAGAGTGGATCAGTGTTGATACAGTACGTGGATGATCTACTACTGTGTTCTGATTCATTGGAGGCATCCCTGAAGGATACGAAACAGCTCCTGTTTCATCTTTCAGACACAGGTCACAAGGTTTCCAAAGACAAGTTACAATTATGCCAAACTAAGGTAAAATATTTGGGACACTGTCTAACACAAGGACTGAGACACCTGACCGCTGATAGAATCCAAGCCATTAGAGACATGACACTGCCACAAACCCAGCAACAGATCAGGACGTTTCTAGGAATGTGTGGGTATTGCCGTAATTGGATCCCAGGGTTTTCCATATTGGCGCTACCTCTGCAGGAAATGGTCTCGTCAAACAAACCTGATCGGATTTCGCATACAGACGAATCCGAAACAGCATTTGAGAGACTTAAACAGTGCCTAACGCAGGCGCCAGCACTAGGTATGCCAGATTATGGGAAACCCTTTGAACTATACGGAACAGAAAGTGTTGGGTGCGCAGCAGGTGTACTAACCCAAAAACACGGTGACGCCAGCAGGCCAGTCGCATACTACAGCGCTCAGCTAGACACAGTAGCGCGATCCCTCCCCACATGCTTGCGTAGCGTTGCGGCGATAGCATTGCTAGTGACAAAAAGCGAAGATGTCGTGCTAGGCCACAACCTCACAATCCATACACCGCATGCGGTATCTGCCTTATTGAATTCTGCCCAAACCAGACACGTCTCATCTGCAAGGTTTACAAGATGGGAATTGGCATTAATGGCCCCAGTAAACATCACCATAAAGAGATGCAGCGCATTAAATCCTGCAACATTTCTCCCAGGTGTGCCTGGTCAGACACAAAGGGTGGAAGGTGAGAGTGATGGGGAAGGAGGATTTAATGCAAAGGAAGATACCCATGATTGTATGGAATATTTGACCCAAAATTTTACCGCAAGGCCTGACATCAGTGACAAGCCACTGGAAGATGCAGAACTCACGTTCTACACTGACGGTAGTTGTCATAGACAGTCAGACTCGGGAGACTTGTGTACTGGA
The DNA here is from genome assembly GCF_028390025.1 of Pseudophryne corroboree. Taxonomy (NCBI): domain Eukaryota; kingdom Metazoa; phylum Chordata; class Amphibia; order Anura; family Myobatrachidae; genus Pseudophryne; species Pseudophryne corroboree. The sequence goes on from NC_086444.1 coordinate 836,975,511, forward strand.
TACGCAGTCGTAGATGACCAAGACACCATAGAAGCGGAACCGCTAGGCCCACCTCACTCAGCCCAGGTTGCTGAACTGGTCGCCCTAACCAGAGCATGTGAATTGGCTAAGGGTAAGTCAGCCAATATCTACACCGATTCTAGATACGCCTTCGGGGTAGTACATGATTTCGGAGCCCTATGGCGCCTCAGAAATTTCATGACGGCAGCTGGTACACCGATAGCGCATGCAGCTTATATAAAAAGGCTTCTAACAGCGATACAGGAACCCGACAGAGTGGCTGTTATCAAATGTAAAGCACATACATATAGCCAAGACCCAGTATCCCTTGGTAACAGCCGAGCAGACGAGGCCGCAAAGCTTGCAGCTGCTACCCCCATACAGACAGACACCACACAACTGATGGTATTCAATACCATCAACACACAAAAGTTGTGTGAGATGCAGAATTTGTGTTCCATACAGGAAAGAGCAGTCTGGAAGGCAAAGGGATATGGCCAGGAGTCCTCAGGGCTCTGGACGGATGGACATGGTAAACCAGTGGCCCCCAGGGCATATCTTCCATGTCTGGCTGAAGCAGCTCACGGGCTGACTCATCTAGGCAAGGAGGGGATGTGCAAATTGGTAAGAGCATACTGGTGCGCCCCAGGATTCTCCTCTCATGCGAGTAAAAGAGCAATGTCATGCCTTACCTGTCTGAGAAAGAATATTGGAAAGGCAATACCTACAGAACCATCCCATATCCCACCTGCCGGCGGCCCTTTCCAGGTAATACAAATTGACTTCATTCAATTACCCCCATGTCGAAATTTGAAATATGTACTTGTCTGTATAGATGTTTTCTCGAATTGGGTCGAAGCTTTTCCAGCAGCTACAAATACCGCTATGTTTACAGCTAAGAAAATTGTACAGGAATTTGTATGTAGATATGGTATCCCTAGAATCATTGAAAGTGATAGGGGTACCCATTTTACAGGTGATGTCTTTCAAGGAATGTGTAAGTTGATGGGAATTGATAGCAAGCTGCACACTCCGTACCGTCCACAGGCGAGTGCGAAGGTCGAAAGAGTGAACAGCACTATTAAAAATAAATTGAGTAAAGTGATGGCAGAGACAGGATTGACGTGGCCAGAAGCTTTACCCATTGTTTTGTATAGCATCAGAACCACTCCCAGGTCCCCTCTTAATCTGTCTCCTTTTGAAATCTTGTTTGGTCGACAACCGCATGTCATGATTAACCCTCAGGATGATTTGAAATGTAACAATGAAGTAACTGTAAAATACTTAATTAACATGAGTAAGCAGTTGAGGAGTCAAAATGATAATCTGAAGTTGGTGATTCCTGATTTACCAGATAATAATTGTCATGACATTGAACCTGGGGATTATGTAATGATACGAAATTTCCTACGCTCAGGTTGTCTTATTGATAGATGGGAAGGACCATACCAGGTCTTATTGACTAGCACCACAGCATTGAAGGTTGCTGAGAGAGAGACTTGGGTCCATTCATCCCACTGCAAGAAGGTTGCTGACCCAGAGAAGTCCCGTGATAAGGAACAGACGGTAGAGGTTGTATCACTGGAGTGTCTGTTCCAGGAGGACTGAGGCGGCACCTGAGCCTTGAAGACCGAAAGCAGTTGTCGACTCCCTTCTCCCTTTTATTGTTTTTCTCCACTTCCCATCCCCTCTCCCTTGAAATTTCTTTTTCCCCCTCCTCATTCTTCTCCATTTCCTCCTCAAAGATGGACTTGCCCCAAGAGACTGTGATCCGGATTTTGATGTTAACCATGATGTTGACCAGAGCAGTCTGTTCCGGCGAGAGTGCCATAGAGGTCGAGAGAGGATCTGGAATGGGTTCCGATTATGATGATGAAGGCGTAGTTTTCCAAGATCAACCAAACCAACAAGCAAAGGCGAGTATCAGAAAACGATCCGATAGAAGAAATTGTGATGGATTGTTAGCTGAAGAAAATTGTATCTGTAGGCTCTGTGATAATTTGGTTGAAGATGGATGCATAAAGAAATGCCAATCCAGTTTTAATATCCATATGGACCGGCATCCATTGAGTGACTATCACTCCTTAGTGGGTAACGTATTAAACCAAACAGATTGTTGGGTATGCTCTCAAGTACCTCAGGGTCACAGCAAATCAGGGCTAGTACCATTTCCTTTAACGTTAGGGGAGGTACTTGAGCTAAGTGGTGGGAGACCGGTGGACCGGAGGTTTAACATCTCCAGCCCTCCTAGTTTGAAGCTCCACCAATACCATGTGGATAGGTCCCTCTTATGTTTTAATATCTCCAATCCCCGTAAGCCGGGAAATTGGGAAGTGTCATGGAGCAACCTTACCATGACCTTTTCACACAGAGCAGATAGAATGCCTACAGATACAGAGCTGGTACGCCACATAGCCAGTAGAGGAAAATCTTTCCGGTATCGATATACCTTAGGAAATAGGATTACTAGAGTTGGAGAGGTATCACCAGGATACTGTGCACATATCGTACAAACTGATACGTGCATTAAGCAGATGGAAGAATTAGGGTCAGGAGATTTCACCTGGAAGGTTTGTAACATGATCATGTCCTTCTCCGTCCCTTATGTTCTCCCCGATGATGCATATTTCATATGCGGGAGAAAGGCGTACAAGTGGCTTGCCCCAAACTCTGAAGGATTGTGTTATATTGGAAAAGTATTGCCTGAAGTGATGACTGTTACACATGACAAAATGAAGGACATACACCGTGGTGCCCAAGCTCCTTATACTCACACTCATTACGAGCACCGAGTTAAAAGACAACTGTCAGAAAGGTTAGAGCATCCGGCCTCTGATCTTATACATGAATCCACCGGGATTCAGGTTCTGGTAGCGTTAGATTTCACTCGTACCGCTCGAGGAGTGATGAATTATAGATACATTTCCGCACTCGCCAATTTGTTAGATAATATCACTGAAATGTATGATGACACGTTTAGATACACTGGAAGAGAACTTCAAGCTTACAAAACAGAACTAGTTCAGCATAGGATGGTTCTTAATTATCTTACAGCAGTAACAGGCGGATATTGTGTTACATTGGCAACACAGTACGGCATAAAGTGTTGCACGTATATCACAAATAGCACCGAGGATCCGGTAGAGGTCATAGACCAAAAGATGGACGATATTCTGCAATTAAAGTGGGAATTTCGTCGAAAACACAATCTCACCCTTGCTGCTGTAGGTAATGAGCTGACTAGTTGGGTGTCATGGTTGAACCCGCGAAATTGGTTCTCCGGTTTAGGAGACTGGGCTCAAGGAGTCATAATGGATGTTGGAAAGTTTCTACTATGTATCTTGGGTGTCGTTATATCGATTGGATTGATATTTAGATGCGGGCAGGCTTTAATGAGGTGCAAACAAAGTACAAAAGTGATGAGCTTGAGGAGTGAGGAAACCGTAATTAACCTGGATTTGATTTATGACCCAATGATAGAAACCAGAATGTGATGAAAATGCGATTATACGGTCCGTTTCTTTCACCTGTTTTTCTGCTTTTCTCCAAGATACAAAGACCCCCTTGGACGAGGAAGTTGACGAGACGCTATACAGACAACAGACAAGCACCAAAGATGAAGTTTTGACAACCTATGATATGGACACTTGATGAACTTTGCCATGGATCCCCAGTTTCCCTAGTACTTTTAAACTCACGCTAGCCCAACATTTTTTGTAAATCCGATGGCTCTGACAAAGCTATTTGCTCATGCCCAAGGAGCAATACAGCGCAAAGAAGACGACTCTCAACAGATACCGAACACAACTTCAACAACAGATGTACATTTCCCTGACATAGAATATCATTGCATTTTTCGTAAGTGTTCTTTATCTTCATCTCTACAACCCTCAGGTAACGACACACATAGACGATAGGGAATACAGGCACAGATATCAGCAACCACATACCTCCCCCATTCATGTATCATCAACTAAAATGTGCATCCCCATTTTGTTACAACTGAAAGCCGAAATGAGCTCGGTAGAGTTTGACAGCCCATCCACAGACCTGTACCACAGGATAAGAATGAATTCAAATGTATACTTCGCAATACCTCGAAGCTTGATTTACCACACGTACGGCACGATGATACATGACCCTCCAAACATGGACTCATACACACATGCTTCTGCTTTCTCACTAGGTCATACCCTCTTCACACCTACTCCACTCTTCTTCCTTACCCCACCATGGAAATCAATTAACCCCTGACTTACATTTTTCTCCTTTTTGAAATGTTTTAGAAGGTGGCAGTTATTATTGACTGCCAAAGGGTGGACTGTCAAAGTCAGAAAAATGTCTCTATGCACGTTGCCATATTTGCACCGCACACTGGTCCGCGCTGCGCATGCGTACGCTCTCCCGTGAAGGCGCATACCCGCAATAGCGTGCACTCGCAGGCGCGGTATGCGTATTTACGGTAGAGTTTATGTAGTCGTAGCGTGCGACTCATTCGTTACATATTTTCACAATTAATGTAGTTTATAGATCGTGATCCCTTTGATAGATTCTGAAAGTTTGGTTAATATAGAATGTCCCTGAGCTGAGGAATCCCTCTTTGTATTGTACGAAGGGTCTGACAGGAATCATACAGCAGTGTTTGGTACCCATCGGAAGAGTATTTAATTAGCAATATTCCGGTGTTGGTTTGGAGCGTATTAATCGCTCGTGCGAATAGTTATGGACATAAGAAGTTTATGTCCATTTCTAGTATTTACACATACTCAGGTATGCGGCGGGAAACCCAGTTTCCCACCCACCTGAGCTGTTGGAAATCGGCACAGCCCACCTGTATGAATCACCCTATGACCTTTTGTTATGATACAGGGCCGAATTCCGACGTCCAATGGACAATGGGATTGTAGGGACTATGAGATTGCATTGTGTGTGGGGCATAAATAGGCAGGCCGACCATATCCAACTTCACTCTCTCATCAACGGTTTTCTGCTGATAACCGGGAGCTGGATATCGAGGCGCATGCGATCGTCACCCTTTGTGCGTAAGTTTTCTCTCCGTAATCATTGTCTTACTGTGAGCCAATTTCTCTCATCTCTCTCCATTTCTCTCTCTCTCCCTCTTTCTCGTTTCTCTCACATCTCCCCTAGACTAGTATCGAATTGTATTAGATAGTATTGTATTTTGGTTAGGAAGTCTCTGTTATATTGTAGTGTATCATTTGTACTGTTATCCCCTTTTATAAGTATATTAGATATAATACAGTTAATAGGCTTTGGACCCTAAACCAGTATCTGTGTATTTTCTATAGTGTTAAGTGTTCACTTGAGCGTCGGTGACGCTCAAGCAGCTTTGTAGTTAGTCAGGTTACACAAGGTTGCACTTACACCCTGTATTCACATTAAGTTATTCTGAGTATTTCATTGGTATAAGGTTTAAACATTAAGGTATAGCGTTGTGAGCGTCTGCGCCGCTGGTGACCTCCTCGTGGTCTCGAGCGTATGCTACGCCATAGCGTAATTACTCTAGTCATAACCAATAACGTGTCCTGTGATCACTGGGCCGTGAGCGAACGTGACGCTTGAGCGTCTCGCCTACGGCGGAGCGATCGTTACGCAAATAGCGTACCCTTACGGTACTTCTTAAGCAAACAGCGTACAGTGTTCTTAGACTTCATAAAGGGTTGTTTATACGACAAAGGAATTTAGCATTGTCACTACACATTTGCTGCACATTATTAGTGTCCCTATACACATAATGACACACATACAGTATTACCCTGTTACACATATGCCGCACATTATTAATGCCCTTATACACATAATGACACACATAGTGGCCCTTTACACATATGTTGCACATTATTAATGCATTTTTACATGACACACATAATGCTCCTTACACATATTCTGAACACTACTGCACAACCAACCCACTCACATGCACACAGCACTCACACTTCCACTAACACTGTGACCTCTGCCTCTGCTTGGATACAGATGTGTCCTCACAAATCTTGCATCAATGCTAATGTTGGGCACCTTTTTTTTAATGAAAATGCATCTCATTTGCATTGATATGTGGCTAGGATGCACAAGCAGCTTCAGCTGATTAAACTGATATGCAGCATGCCTATATACTGTGTGAGACTTTGGCTGTATCTGTATATGAAATGCTACATACAGAATATAGGCATGCCGCATATCATTTTAATCAGCAGAAGCTGCTGATGCCCCTAGGCATATCAAATGCCCTAGGCAATTGCCTAGTTTGCCTATGCCTATGGCCGGCTCTGCTCATCCCGGTTTAGCTGTACATTATGCTAAGGTGACTGAAGGCAGCAATGTCACTCATGCTGTTTCATCAATAAGAATGGCCTAGAAACAAATGAATTTTCAAAAGATGAATTTAGATTCCAGGTGACGGACTTTAAAATGACCCACTGAGAGGTCAATACAGCATGCTATAAGCTTGTAAGAATTTTGAAGAAGAGTGCAAAAATAATTCTTTAGAACTGCTTCAATTTAGAACTAAAATAATTAGCATAGATTCCTGTCGGATTTGGCCCCGTTTTCGACATCAATGCCTCGACTTGTCAAAAAGCACTGAATAGGTTGAATCACATTTCGACCTTAAAAAGTCGAAAACTGTCGTCTTTTCGACAGGCGGCAGTTTTCGACTGCAATTGAATATACCCCTTAGGGACCTATTTAACAATGCCTGCAATTTCTTCAATTTAAGTAACATCTTAGCATTGTTGCTATTTACAACTGATGAGTTAATTTTATCATTAAAGTTATGCTGGACAGCCAATGCGATAAGAGGATGCCCCAGGGGTAGCTACAGAGCTGGATTAAGGCTTCGGGGGGCCTGGGGTACTTAAGACAGTTCCAACGTTTCGGGGTCCGTAACCCCTTTGTCACACACCTTGACAAAGGGGTTACGGACCCCGAAACGTTGGAACTGTGATTCAATAAATACACTAAGATTTTTTCAAAGCCCTGGAGTGACGCTGCAATTTGTTTTAGTATATACATATATATATAATTATATATGTGTATGTATGTATGTATATATATATTTTAAAACCCAGTACATACTGTAATGCAGCCTTACGTTTTTATGTGCTGGCCGAGAATGGGTGCTGGCTGCTGCCTCCAACGCGCTATCCTCCTCCTTCAGTGCAGCCTGCGCGCCCAGCCAATGACTCGCTCAGCTGTCCTAAGTTCCGTCACAGGCAGTGAGTGTGCGGCCACGGCCACGCGGCGCCAGCCTCCAGTGCAGAAGACAGTCAGTGGAGCCGGGAGCCAGAGCCGCCAGGGACAGCAATCGCTGAGCTGATCTGCCGCTGCGTGTGGCGCCGGCTCCCGGGAGTGCAGCGCAATACCGCAGATCGGATCTCTGTTCCGTTCTGCGGTGGCGACGGGGGGCTGTTTGTAAAAAGGGGGCCCGGGGTACTTATCCCCGGGACCCCCCTCTTAATCCGGCTCTGGGTTGCTATGTCCCATTCAAAGTTCTCTTGTCCCTTGCTTCACACCTGCAAAAGAATAAAGCTTTGAGATCAGCTCCATGTTATATGCACAGTCCACCGTCCCAGAGAGTGAGGGGAAGATCCCTCTCCAGTGATGCTGTACACAAAACTCCCTCTTCAGACAAGCTTCAAAAAGCTAAGATGTTTGATGCTTCATAAGTTGCTCCAAACAGCAGTGCCTATGGAGACTGGAGAGTTATGGGGTCTGCACTACTCAATGTAATGGTTTATGGCACGAATAAGTAGTATACTTATGTACTTTCTGTGAAATAATACAGTAATAAAACATATGAACATATATGATTAAAATGGTTAATGTCTAGATTCATGCACACTAACTGTATGTTATCAAAGCCATACCAAACCAAGAAACCCAGAGCAGTGTTTCCTAATGTTAGTAAGGGTAGACAAAATATTGTGTTAGTAAAACTTCTGGCAGCGATGACTTTTGAGTGACACGTGTACTATGCCCTGCACAAATTTATAATTATAAAATGCAGTGTTTGTTGCTGTAATTGAGCAATTCTTGTATTTTCTTAAGATCATATGTATAATAGCATCAATGTTACTGGGTGGCACAAGACAGCTCTTCATACCTAACAATGGGGGTCATTCCGAGTTGTTCGCTCGCTAGCAGATTTTAGCAGCATTGCACACGCTAGGCCGCCACCCTCTGGGAGTGTATCTTAGCTTAGCAGAATAGCGAACGAAAGATTAGCAGAATTGCGAATAGAAAATTCTTAGCAGTTTCTGAGTAGCTCCAGACCTACTCACAGATTGCGATCAGCTCAGGCCGTTTCGTTCCTGGTTTGACGTCACAAACACGCCCTGCGTTTGGCCAGCCACTCCCCCGTTTCTCCAGACACTCCCGCGTTTTTTCCTGGCACGTCTGCGTTTTTACGCACACTCCCAGAAAACGGCTAGTTTCCTCCCAGAAACACCCACTTCCTGTCAATCACACTCCGATCACTTCAACGATGGAAATTCTTAGTTCGGATGTGAGTAAATCTACTAAGTTTTGTGCTAAAATACTTACCGCATGCGCACTGCGTACCATGCGCATGCGCATTTTAGCCTTAATCGCTCCGTTGCGAAAATCGACAACGAGCGAACAACTCGGAATGACCCCCAATGACTGATATTTTCCTAATCAGTAAGTATGAGCACAATTCTTATTACACAGTTAATAGCCATCATAGCCATTCCCAGAAAATAAGAATTTACTTACCGATAATTCTATTTCTCGGAGTCCGTAGTGGATGCTGGGGTTCCTGAAAGGACCATGGGGAATAGCGGCTCCGCAGGAGACAGGGCACAAAAAAGTAAAGCTTTACTAGGTCAGGTGGTGTGCACTGGCTCCTCCCCCTATGACCCTCCTCCAGACTCCAGTTAGGTACTGTGCCCGGACGAGCATACACAATAAGGGAGGCATTTTGAATCCCGGGTAAGACTCATACCAGCCACACCAATCACACCGTACAACTTGTGATCTAAACCCAGTTAACAGTATGATAACAGAAAGGGCCTCTTAAAGATGGCTCCTTAACAATAACCCGAATTAGTTAACAATAACTATGTACAAGTATTGCAGATAATCCGCACTTGGGATGGGCGCCCAGCATCCACTACGGACTCCGAGAAATAGAATTATCGGTAAGTAAATTCTTATTTTCTCTATCGTCCTAAGTGGATGCTGGGGTTCCTGAAAGGACCATGGGGATTATACCAAAGCTCCCAAACGGGCGGGAGAGTGCGGATGACTCTGCAGCACCGAATGAGAGAACTCCAGGTCCTCCTTTGCCAGGGTATCAAATTTGTAAAATTTTACAAACGTGTTCTCCCCCGACCACGTAGCTGCTCGGCAGAGTTGTAATGCCGAGACCCCTCGGGCAGCCGCCCAAGATGAGCCCACCTTCCTTGTGGAGTGGGCTTTTACAGTTTTAGGCTGTGGCAGGCCTGCCACAGAATGTGCAAGTTGAATTGTGTTACAAATCCAACGAGCAATCGACTGCTTAGAAGCAGGTGCGCCCAACTTGTTGGGTGCATACAATATAAACAGCGAGTCAGATTTTCTGACTCCAGCCGTCCTTGAAATGTATATTTTTAAGGCTCTGACAACGTCCAACAACTTGGAGTCCTCCAAGTCGCTAGTGGCCGCAGGCACCACAATAGGTTGGTTCAGATGAAATGCTGATACCACTTTAGGGAGAAAATGCGGACGAGTCCGCAGTTCTGCCCTATCCGAATGGAAGATTAGATAAGGACTTTTATAAGATAAAGCCGCCAATTCAGATACTCTCCTGGCAGAGGCCAGGGCTAGTAACATAGTCACTTTCAATGTGAGATATTTCAAATCCACCTTTTTCAATGGTTCAAACCAATGGGATTTGAGGAAATCTAAAACTACATTTAGATCCCACGGTGCCACCGGAGGCACCACAGGAGGCTGTATATGCAGTACTCCCTTGACAAAAGTCTGGACCTCAGGGACAGAGGCCAATTCTTTTTGGAAGAATATTGACAGGGCCGAAATTTGAACCTTAATGGATCCCAATTTGAGACCCATAGATAATCCTGATTGCAGGAAATGTAGGAAACGACCCAGTTGGAATTCCTCCGTCGGAACACTCCGATCCTCGCACCACGCTACATATTTTCGCCAAATGCGGTGATAATGTTTCACGGTGACTTCCTTCCGTGCCTTAATCAAGGTAGGAATGACTTCTTCTGGAATGCCTTTCCCTTTTAGGATCTGGCGTTCAACCGCCATGCCGTCAAACGCAGCCGCGGTAAGTCTTGAAAAAGACAGGGACCCTGCTGTAGCAGGTCCCTTCTCAGAGGTAGAGGCCACGGTTCGTCCGTGAGCATCTCTTGAAGTTCCGGATACCAAGTCCTTCTCGGCCAATCCGGAACCACTAGTATTGTTCTTACTCTTCTTTGCCGTATGATCTTCAATACCTTTGGTATGAGCGGCAGAGGAGGAAACACATACACTGACTGGTACACCCAAAGAGTTACCAGTGCGTCCACAGCTATTGCCTGTGGATCTCTTGACCTGGCGCAATATTTGTCCAGTTTCTTGTTGAGGCGAGACGCCATCATGTCTACAATTGGTCTTTCCCAACGGTCTATTAACATGTTGAAGACTTCTGGATGTAGACCCCACTCTCCCGGATGAAGATCGTGTCTGCTGAGGAAGTCTGCTTCCCAGTTGTCCACGCCCGGGATGAACACTGCTGACAGTGCTATCACGTGATTCTCCGCCCAGCGAAGAATCTTGGCAGCTTCTGCCATTGCACTCCTGCTTCTTGTGCCGCCCTGCCTGTTTACATGGGCGACCGCCGTGATGTTGTCCGACTGAATCAACACCGGCTTTCCTTTCAGGAGAAGTTCCGCCTGGCTTAGAGCATTGTAGATTGCTCTTAGTTCCAGAATGTTTATGTGAAGAGACTTTTCCAGACTCGTCCATACTCCCTGGAAGTTTCTTCCTTGTGTGACTGCTCCCCAGCCTCTCAGGCTGGCGTCCGTGGTCACCAGGATCCAATCCTGAATGCCGAATCTGCGGCCTTCTAATAGGTGAGCCTTCTGCAACCACCACAGAAGTGACACCCTTGTCTTTGGTGACAGGGTTATTCGCAGGTGCATCTGCAGATGCGACCCTGACCATTTGTCCAACAGATCCCTTTGGAATATTCTTGCATGGAATCTGCCGAATGGAATTGCTTCGTAAGAAGCCACCATTTTTCCCAGGACTCTTGTGCATTGATGTACTGACACCTTTCCTGGTTTTAGGAGGTTCCTGACCAGATCGGATAACTCCTTGGCTTTTTCCTCTGGAAGGAAAACCTTTTTCTGAACCGTGTCCAGAATCATTCCTAGGAACAGCAGACGAGTTGTCGGGATTAAATGGGATTTTGGAATATTCAGAATCCACCCGTGTTGTCTTAGCACCTCTTGAGATAGTGCTAAAGCTGTCTCCAGCTGTTCTCTGGACCTTGCCCTTATTAGGAGATCGTCCAAGTATGGGATAACTAATACGCCTTTTCTTCGAAGAAGAATCATCATCTCGGCCATTACCTTGGTAAAGACCCGAGGCGCCGTGGACAATCCGAACGGCAGCGTCTGAAACTGATAGTGACAGTTTTGAACAATGAACCTGAGGTACCCCTGGTGTGCGGGGTAAATCGGAACGTGTAGATACGCATCCTTGATGTCCAAGGATACCATAAAGTCCCCTTCTTCCAGGTTCGCTATCACTGCTCTGAGTGACTCCATCTTGAACTTGAACTTTTTTATGTAGAGGTTCAAGGACTTCAGATTTAGAATAGGCCTTACCGAGCCATCCGGCTTCGGTACCACAAATAGAGTGGAATAATACCCCTTTCCTTGTTGTAATAGGGGTACTTTGACTATCACCTGCTGAGCGTACAGCTTGTGAATGGCTTCCAACACCCTCTCCCTTTCGGAAGAGACGGTTGGTAAAGCAGACTTCAGGAAACGATGAGGAGGATCCGTCTCTAATTCCAACCTGTACCCCTGAGATATTATCTGCAGGATCCAGGGGTCTACCTGCGAGTGAGCCCACTGCGCGCTGTAATTTTTGAGACGGCCGCCCACTGTCCCCGAGTCCGCTTGAGAGGCCCCAGCGTCATGCTGAGGTTTTTGCAGGAGCCGGGGAGGGCTTCTGTTCCTGGGAAGGAGCTGCCTGTTGGTGTCTCTTCCCTCTTCCTCTGCCTCGTGGCAGGTACGACAAACCCTTTGCTCTCTTATTTTTGTAGGAGCGAAAAGGCTGCGGTTGAAAGGTCGGTGCCTTTCTCTGTTGGGGAGTGACTTGAGGTATTCCAAATAACTCCTCCCCTTTATACGGCAAAACCTCCATGTGACGTTTTGAATCCGCATCGCCTGTCCACTGTCGTGTCCATAAGGCTCTTCTGGCTGAAATGGACATAGCACTCACCCGAGATGCCAGTGTGCAAATATCCCTCTGTGCATCACGCATATAGATAAATGCATCCTTTATTTGTTCTAACGACAGTAAAACATTGTCCCTATCTAGGGTATCAATATTTTCAATCAGGGATTCTGACCAAACTACTCCAGCACTGCACATCCAGGCAGTTGCTATAGCTGGTCGTAGTATAACACCTGCATGTGTGTATATATTCTTTTGAATAACTTCCATCTTTCTATCTGATGGATCCTTAAGTGCGGCCGTCTCAGGAGAGGGTAACGCCACTTGTTTAGATAAGCGTGTGAGCGCCTTGTCCACCTTAGGGGGTGTTTCCCAGCGCGCCCTAACCTCTGGCGGGAAAGGGTATAATGCCAATAACTTTTTTGAAATTATCAACTTTTTATCAGGAGCAACCCACGCTTCATCACACACGTCATTTAATTCTTCTGATTCAGGAAAAACTGTTTGTAGTTTTTTCACACCATACATAATACCCTGTTTTACGGTATCTGTAGTATCAGCTAAATGTAACGTCTCCTTCATTGCCAAAATCATATAACGTGTGGCCCTACTGGAAAATACGTTTGAATTTCTACCGTCGTCACTGGAGTCAGTGCCTGTGTCTGGGTCTGTGTCGACCGACTGAGGCAAAGGGCGTTTTACAGCCCCTGACGGTGTTTGAGGCGCCTGGACAGGCATTAATTGATTGTCCGGCCGCCTCATGTCCTCAACTGACTGTTTAAGGGAAGATAAACCATCACGTAATTCCACAAATAAAGGCATCCATTCTGGTGTCGACCCCCTGGGGGGTGACATCTGCATATTTGGCAATTGCTCCGCCTCCACACCAATATCGTCCTCATACATGTCGACACCCCGTACCGACACACACCGCAAACTCACAGGGAATGCTCTAATGAAGACAGGACCCACTAGCCCTTTTGGGGAGACAGAGGGAGAGTCTGCCAGCACACACCACAAAGCGCTATATATACAAGGGATATCCTTATATTAAGTGCTCCCTTATAGCTGCTTTAATATATAATATATATATATATAGCCATTAATGTGCCCCCCCTCTCTGTTTTACCCTGTTTCTGTAGTGCAGTGCAGGGGAGAGACCTGGGAGCCGTCCTGACCAGCGGAGCTGTGACAGAAAATGGCGCCGTGTGCTGAGGAGATAGGCCCCGCCCCTTTTTCGGCGGGTTCTTCTCCCGCTATTTTTCCAGTCAGGCAGGGGTTAAATATCTCCATATAGCCCCTATGGGCTATATGTGAGGTATTTTTAGCCTTGTATAAGGTTTATATTTGCCTCTCAGAGCGCCCCCCCCCAGCGCTCTGCACCCTCAGTGACTGCCCAGTGAAGTGTGCTGAGAGGAAAATGGCGCACAGCTGCAGTGCTGTGCGCTACCTTATGAAGACTGAGGAGTCTTCAGCCGCCGGTTTCCGGACCTCTTCACGCTTCAGCATCTGCAAGGGGGTCGGCGGCGCGGCTCCGGGACCGGACTCCACGGCTGGGCCTGTGTTCGATCCCTCTGGAGCTAATGGTGTCCAGTAGCCAAGCAGCAAATCCACTCTGCATGCAGGTGAGTTTACTACTTTCCCCCTAAGTCCCACGTTGCAGTGATCCTGTTGCCAGCAGGACTCACTGTAAAGAAAAAAAACCTAAACTAAACTTTCTCTAAGCAGCTCTTTAGGAGAGCCACCTAGATTGCACCCTTCTCGTTCGGGCACAAAATCTAACTGGAGTCTGGAGGAGGGTCATAGGGGGAGGAGCCAGTGCACACCACCTGACCTAGTAAAGCTTTACTTTTTTGTGCCCTGTCTCCTGCGGAGCCGCTATTCCCCATGGTCCTTTCAGGAACCCCAGCATCCACTTAGGACGATAGAGAAATAGATATTAACATCACACCTAGCAAATTGCATAGATGATTGCTAAACCTATTTTCTGCAAATATTAATAAGAAGTTACCTCCCTATACCTCTTGCCTTAGGTATGAGCTAGGCTAGGAAAACCACCATAAACCTAGGTTTGGCAAAGATATGTTCTTTGGCTAGGAGTAAGAGGAGTCATTCTTTAATTAATATGTGCAGCCATCGTGGCACAGAGCAATTCCCTGTTGTAGTCAGGGCTGGAGTGGGCCACAGGGGAAATCCCTGGTGGGCCCCACTGCATGGGCCCCCTCCTATTCCTCCAGGGAACAGGTTCCAGACTGTGCACTAGAATTATACATACTGTATGTTACCTTATTCTACAGAGGACTATAGTGTATTTTCTTTAGTGCATTGCTGTTATTAATCTGGCACATTACAATGCATGCACTAGCAGTATTTACTATGTATATTTATCAAGGGACCCAGATCATGTACTCTCTAATGGTTAGCCAAACCTCTGTGGAGGCTGTCCACACCCACTCTGGAAATGTCACACCCCCAGGCATGGGCCCCATACCACTGCATATCCCCGGTGGGCCCTTCATTCCCCAGTCCGACACTGGTTGTAATCATATATTATACCCTTATTGCAAGCCCTGCTGTATCTACATAATGTCTGTCATGCAGAACAGGACTGGTAAGTAGTATATTGGGAAGGGGCAGGAAAGGTTCAGAAGTGACTCGGCATATGCCAGGTCTTCCAGGCATACATTACATGAGGATAACCATATTGTCAGCCATATATTGCATAGAGTTCTCTCCACTGCTTGCTGTATAACCTAGAGAGATACCAGCCAAAAGTATGAAATACCATTGTCCAACATATTTTGCATACTGATCACCCTCATTGTCAGCAGAGAAATAGCCCCCAATGACAGTCATTTATTGGAGAGAAATATCACTTATAGTCAGATATAGTTTTCAGACTATCTCCCTAATTCCAGCTGTATATGGCATACTATGGGGTATATTCAATTAAGGTCGAAACTGCCGTCTTGACGAAAAGACGGCAGTTTTTTACTTTCTCAGGTCGGAAGGGGTTCCGACCTATTCAGTCTCCATTTTTTTTTTTCCGACAAGTCGGGGAATTCGTCTTGTTGAATAGTACGTGAATCGGCGGTATAGCTGCAGATTCACGTGCTTCTGAGGAAAATGGGGCCAAATTCGACAGGTTTTGGCCCTGTTTCCGACCACCTCAGTCCGACTTAAAAAAAAAGTTGAACTGAGATGAGGGACCTGAGAGGAGGAGAGGGGGGGGGGGGGGGAGCCGCGGGCAGACGGGGGAGAGCCGCTTGCTGGAGCCGCGTGGACGCTGCCGTGAGGTCTGGCGGCTGTGCCACATCCTCCTGCAGCGCTGCTGTCCCCCGTCTCCCTGTTGGTCTCCCCCCTCTCCGGTCCCTCATCTTAATTCTACTTTTTTAAAGTTGAATTGAGATGGGCATTGAATTTCCTTGTCGGATCCATTCCGACAAATGCATGTCGGAATGGATCTGACCTCAACTGAATATACCCTTAAGAGTCATAGGCTGCACACATATCATTTAACTGGCAGCTATATACTGTATTACAGACATAAAACCCGAATTGCCAGCCGTATGTTGCACAGAGATTAGCCTGACGTGTAGACATATGTTCTACAGAAATTATTTCTCAGTTGCTATATATTCACTGCCATCTCTGTAGTCCACAACCCAAGTATCTGATGTTTAGGGTTTCTTCAGAGTAAACCCTTCCAATATGCTCTACCATTGTGCAGGGTACGGAATAAAACGCCTAGATTTTAAAGGTTTACAAAAAGGGCATGGGAAATATTATTCAAATTTTTTAGTACATAATCTAAAAGTGCATGGAATACAGTTTAGTTTCAATATGCACATTTGTAGTCAATATCTGCAATTTCGTGATGAAGCTCACTTTCATTTGTCTGGCTATATTAATAAGCAGAGTTTTCATTACTAGGCGGAAAACAATCCTCATCAGCTACATGAAAGACCTCTGCACAGCCAACGGTGCCATATGAAAGCTGAGGTCTACAAAACATTGACCAAGGACCATTAATGAACTTAAGGCTGTTATATACAAGAAATAACAATATCATGTTCAAAACCGGGGCTGCCATCAGAAATTATGGGGCCCGAGACTGACAAAGTAGACAGCACCCCCTACTTTGAAGAGAAGGAAGAGGGGAAGGAGGGGGAGATGGGAGAGAGAGGGAGGAGAAATAGGGAGAAGGGAGAGAGAAAGAGGAGGAATAGGGACAGACAGGAGACATAAGGGCAATAAGGGCAAATGGTAGAGATAGAAAAGGGGGAAAAGGTGCAGACAAGAGAAAGAGAGAGAGAGGAATAATACATGCAGATTGGAGAGAGTAGGGGGAGATGGGAGGGAGAGAGAAAGGAAGAATAGGAGACGGGAAAGAGAAAGGATAGGGACAGAGAAGGAGAGAGGAGGAATAGGGGCAGAAGAGAGAGAGAGAGAGAGAGAGAGAGAGAGAGGTGGGGGGGTCAGAGGTACACATGAGAAGTATAGCAGAGACAGGGGTACACATGGAGTGTGGAATGGGATGCAGAAGCACATAAGTAGTGATGAGCGGATTCGGTTTTACTCGGTTTTACTCGGTTTTACTCGGTTCTCAAAACGGCATCTTATTGGCTCACGGATGTCACGTGTTTTGGATAGCCAATAAGATGCCGTTTTGAGAACCGAGTAAAACCGAGTAAAACCGAGTAAAACCGAACCTCGCTCATCACTACACATAAGTGGAGGGGACGGGGACAGAGGTACTCATGGGGAGTGCCACACACCTCATGGAAGTATAAGACAGATTGTTGAGTGGAGGGGGAGGGAGCAGAGACAGAGACAGACGGGGAGACTGGGACAGACATTCAAGCAGTTAGGAAGGGAAGGGAACATAAAGCTACAGAACACAGAGGGTGAGATCCCGGTACTACAGTACTTACTTACTGTGCTTGGTCTGCAGCATTCTTCCTTGGCTGTGTGTGAGTGTGACTTCCAGGCTCCAGTGTCAATCATATGGTCTGATGGGAATCCAGTATCTCACAGTGCTAGCAGTCACTGTATGCTCCTAGCGTTGGCTGGACAGTTAATTAATGAATGACTCATTGCACGCAGTTTAGCAGTGCGATGAGTCATTCATGTAACTTTCTGGCCAGCACTAGCAGGCTGCGCTGTGCTGTGGGGGGTGTAATCATTTATCAATTAACTCTGCCATTAGCGGGCCCCTCGGCTGTCCAGACCAGTACTGGCAGTCCCCCCTTGATGGCAGCCATGCTCAAAGACAATGGGAAATAAACTCTATTCCGTACACTTTTAGATTATGTACTTTTGAATAGCATTTACCATACCTTTTTTGTTAACCTTTAAAATCTGTGAGGTTTTTCTCATTACTCTAAAAGTGTTAATGTGATAAGCAGGACATAGCAGGAAAATGTAACACTGTGCGCCCAGGAGCCCCAACAAACCTTAATCCAGGCCTGTAATTACCCCTTGTGGTCCAGTTCGATTAATACACTAAATTATGACCTTCTGTCTTTTGTTGTTGTTCAATATATCTGTAACATGCATCATATTAATTATTGTGGGCACGATAATTAAGTATCCAACTTGCTACGAAATCACCAGAGTAATTCGCTTCTATAGCAGTGAAATTTAGCACTACTGGGTCTGACTCGGCAGTGCTAGTGTGCATCAATGAACTTGGGTTCACACTTGTGCACAAGAATCCTGTGTCCAGCGGAAGGAGTCGAAGCAGGATGGGGGAATGCCAAAGTATCCCTTTTTGCAACCCTGACCTCCTTTCCATAGGAGGGGGTCTGGTGTTGCAGGAACAAATGCCATCTGAAGAGGGACGTGCGGTGAGCTAAATGGCTCAGGAGGCACTGGCTAGCGCCAGAGCCAGATTTACACGCGATATATGAGCCAAAGGGTACATCTGGGCATTATGCACAGGTGCAGCAGTATAAACTAGAAATTTAGTGAGTTTTGATCAGAGAGGTGTGGAAAAGATAGACAGGTGAGGCTTTTTATTCCAGAGTTTTGGCTATAAAAATGGTTAGAATAATGCAAAGAAGATACTTCTTTGTATTTTTCATATACTTTATACAGTAAAAATTCTGGCACAAACGTTAGTATTGCAGGAAAGGCTCTACTTCACCTGCCTCACCCCACTGCACGTCACTGATCTGAAGATGGTGAAGGTTCTTGCTGTCAAGCTCCAAAAATGTTGTATTTTTGTAGTTGGATGAATTTAGATTCCCATACTATATATCACATTTATCTCTGGTGTTCACTACAGTTTCAAGCAGTAATGTCATGCGCATAGTTCTTTATGGGGACAGCGAAATAGAAATATCTAACAGACTCAGAAGAACATAGCTTTGTGGAGTTTCCCTCCATTAGCTAACTCCATCTTCAGATGCTGTTCACAGCTTTTTACATATGGGCCCGGCTGGAAAGGGTTCTTTTGACCTCTCCCCAGTAACCTGAACTCTCCTCCATTTGTATGTGCTTCTGAGACCATAGGCAAACAGGGGTAGAACCCAGAGGTTTGGTGATAGCTATCAATATACTGAAAACCTCTTATTGGAAGAGCTGTACTAGAAAAAGTTTCTTATTAAGCTACTAATTTATTTCATCTATTGCCTCTGCAAAAATTGGTGATAGTAGGTTGTAATTACTGGGTAGAACAGCAATTCATTATAAATAGTAGTGATGAGCGCCGGAAATTTTTCGGGTTTTGTGTTTTGGTTTTGGGTTTGGTTCCGCGGCCGTGTTTTGGGTTCGACCGCGTTTTGGCAAAACCTCACCGGGTTTTTTTTGTCGGATTCGGGTGTGTTTTGGATTCGGGTGTTTTTTTCAAAAAACACTAAAAAACAGCTTAAATCATAGAATTTGGGGGTAATTTTAATCCCAAAGTATTATTAACCTCAAAAAACATAATTTCCACTCATTTTCAGCCTATTCTGAACACCTCACACCTCACAATATTATTTTTAGTCCTAAAATTTGCACCGAGGTCGCTGTGTGAGAAAGATAAGCGACCCTAGTGGCCGACACAAACACCGTGCCCATCTAGGAGTGGCACTGCAGTGTCACGCAGGATGTCCCTTCCAAAAAACCCTCCCCAAACAGCACATGACGCAAAGAAAAAAAGAGGCGCAATGAGGTAGCTGACTGTGTGAGAAAGATAAGCGACCCTAGTGGCCGACACAAACACCGGGCCCATCTAGGAGTGGCACTGCAGTGTCACGCAGGATGTCCCTTCCAAAAAACCCTCCCCAAACAGCACATGACGCAAAGAAAAAAAGAGGCACAATGAGGTAGCTGACTGTGTGTGTGAGAAAGATAAGCGACCCTAGTGGCCGACACAAACACCGGGCCCATCTAGGAGTGGCACTGCAGTGTCACGCAGGATGTCCCTTCCAAAAAACCCTCCCCAAACAGCACACGACGCAAAGAAAAAAAGAGGCGCAATGAGGTAGCTGACTGTGTGAGAAAGATAAGCGACCCTAGTGGCCGACACAAACACCGGGCCCATCTAGGAGTGGCACTGCAGTGTCACGCAGGATGTCCCTTCCAAAAAACCCTCCCCAAACAGCACATGACGCAAAGAAAAAAAGAGGCACAATGAGGTAGCTGACTGTGTGTGTGAGAAAGATAAGCGACCCTAGTGGCCGACACAAACACCGTGCCCATCTAGGAGTGGCACTGCAGTGTCACGCAGGATGTCCCTTCCAAAAAACCCTCCCCAAACAGCACATGACGCAAAGAAAAAAAGAGGCACAATGAGGTAGCTGACTGTGTGTGTGAGAAAGATAAGCGACCCTAGTGGCCGACACAAACACCAGGCCCATCTAGGAGTGGCACTGCAGTGTCACGCAGGATGTCCCTTCCAAAAAACCCTCCCCAAACAGCACATGACGCAAAGAAAAAAAGAGGCGCAATGAGGTAGCTGACTGTGTGAGAAAGATAAGCGACCCTAGTGGCCGACACAAACACCGGGCCCATCTAGGAGTGGCACTGCAGTGTCACGCAGGATGTCCCTTCCAAAAAACCCTCCCCAAACAGCACATGACGCAAAGAAAAAAAGAGGCGCAATGAGGTAGCTGACTGTGTGAGAAAGATAAGCGACCCTAGTGGCCGACACAAACACCGGGCCCATCTAGGAGTGGCACTGCAGTGTCACGCAGGATGTCCCTTCCAAAAAACCCTCCCCAAACAGCACATGACGCAAAGAAAAATAAAAGAAAAAAGAGGTGCAAGATGGAATTGTCCTTGGGCCCTTCCCACCCACCCTTATGTTGTAACTATAAACAAAACAGGACATGCACACTTTAACCAACCCATCATTTCAGTGACAGGGTCTGCCACACGACTGTGACTGAAATGACGGGTTGGTTTGGACCCCCACCCAAAAAGAAGCAATTAATCTCTCCTTGCACAAACTGGCTCTACAGAGGCAAGATGTCCACCTCATCATCATCCTCCGATATATCACCGTGTACATCCCCCTCCTCACAGATTATCAATTCGTCCCCACTGGAATCCACCATGTCAGCTCCCTGTGTACTTTGTGGAGGCAATTGCTGCTGGTCAATGTCTCCGCGGAGGAATTGATTATAATTCATTTTAATGAACATCATCTTCTCCACATTTTCTGGATGTAACCTCGTACGCCGATTGCTGACAAGGTGAGCGGCGGCACTAAACACTCTTTCGGAGTACACACTTGTGGGAGGGCAACTTAGGTAGAATAAAGCCAGTTTGTGCAAGGGCCTCCAAATTGCCTCTTTTTCCTGCCAGTATAAGTACGGACTGTGTGACGTGCCTACTTGGATGCGGTCACTCATATAATCCTCCACCATTCTATCAATGTTGAGAGAATCATATGCAGTGACAGTAGACGACATGTCCGTAATGGTTGTCAGGTCCTTCAGTCCGGACCAGATGTCAGCATCAGCAGTCGCTCCAGACTGCCCTGCATCACCGCCAGCGGGTGGGCTCGGAATTCTGAGCCTTTTCCTCGCACCCCCAGTTGCGGGAGAATGTGAAGGAGGAGATGTTGACAGGTCGCGTTCCGCTTGACTTGACAATTTTCTCACCAGCAGGTCTTTGAAACCCAGTAGACTTGTGTGCGCCGGAAAGAGAGATCCAAGGTAGGTTTTAAATCTAGGATCGAGCACGGTGGCCAAAATGTAGTGCTCTGATTTCAACAGATTGACCACCCGTGAATCCTTGTTAAGCGAATTAAGGGCTCCATCCACAAGTCCCACATGCCTAGCGGAATCGCTCTGTCTTAGCTCCTCCTTCAATGTCTCCAGCTTCTTCTGCAAAAGCCTGATGAGGGGAATGACCTGACTCAGGCTGGCAGTGTCTGAACTGACTTCACGTGTGGCAAGTTCAAAGGGCATCAGAACTTTGCACAACGTTGAAATCATTCTCCACTGCGCTTGAGACAGGTGCATTCCACCTCCTATATCGTGGTCAGTTGTATAGGCTTGAATGGCCTTTTGCTGCTCCTCCAACCTCTGGCCACCGACAGCATCTCTTGCACGCCCCTGTCGTTTTTTAAAAAATTCTGCACCACCAAATTCAAGGTATGTGCAAAACATGGGACGTGCTGGAATTTGCCCAGATGTAATGCACGCACAATATTGCTGGCGTTGTCCGATGCCACAAATCCACAGGAGAGTCCAATTGGGGTAAGCCATTCCGCGATGATCTTCCTCAGTTGCCGTAAGAGGTTTTCAGCTGTGTGCGTATTCTGGAAACCGGTGATACAAAGCGTAGCCTGCCTAGGAACGAGTTGGCGTTTGCGAGATGCTGCTACTGGTGCCGCCGCTGCTGTTCTTGCGGCGGGAGTCCATACATCTACCCAGTGGGCTGTCACAGTCATATAGTCCTGACCCTGCCCTGCTCCACTTGTCCACATGTCCGTGGTTAAGTGGACATTGGGTACAGCTGCATTTTTTAGGACACTGGTGACTCTTTTTCTGAGGTCTGTGTACATTTTCGGTATCGCAACCCTAGAGAAATGGAACCTAGATGGTATTTGGTACCGGGGACACAGTACCTCCAACAAGTCTCTAGTTGGCTCTGCAGTAATGATGGATACCGGAACCACGTTTCTCACCACCCAGGATGTCAAGGCCTCAGTTATCCGCTTTGCAGTAGGATGACTGCTGTGATATTTAATCTTCCTCGCAAATGACTGTTGGACAGTCAATTGCTTGGTGGAAGTAGTAAAAGTGGTCTTACGACTTCCCCTCTGGGATGACCATCGACTCCCAGCAGCAACAACAGCAGCGCCAGCAGCAGTAGGCGTTACACGCAAGGATGCATCGGAGGAATCCCAGGCAGGAGAGGACTCGTCAGAATTGCCAGTGACATGGCCTGCAGGACTATTGGCATTCCTGGGGAAGGAGGAAATTGACACTGAGGGAGTTGGTGGGGTGGTTTGCGTGAGCTTGGTTACAAGAGGAAGGGATTTACTGGTCAGTGGAGTGCTTCCGCTGTCACCCAAAGTTTTTGAACTTGTCACTGACTTATTATGAATGCGCTGCAGGTGACGTATAAGGGAGGATGTTCCGAGGTGGTTAACGTCCTTACCCCTACTTATTACAGCTTGACAAAGGGAGCACACGGCTTGACACCTGTTGTCCGCATTTCTGGTGAAATACCTCCACACCGAAGAGCTGATTTTTTTGGTATTTTCTCCTGGCATGTCAACGGCCATATTCCTCCCACGGACAACAGGTGTCTCCCCGGGTGCCTGACTTAAACAAACCACCTCACCATCAGAATCCTCCTGGTCAATTTCCTCCCCAGCGCCAGCAACACCCATATCCTCCGCATCCTGGTGGACTTCAACACTGACATCTTCAATCTCACTATCAGGAACTGGACTGCGGGTGCTCCTTCCAGCACTTGCAGGGGGCGTGCAAATGGTGGAAGGCGCATGCTCTTCACATCCAGTGTTGGGAAGGTCAGGCATCGCAACCGACACAATTGGACTCTCCTTGTGGATTTGGGATTTCGAAGAACGCACAGTTCTTTGCTGTGCTTTTGCCAGCTTGAGTCGTTTCATTTTTCTAGCGAGAGGCTGAGTGCTTCCATCCTCATGTGAAGCTGAACCACTAGCCATGAACATAGGCCAGGGCCTCAGCCGTTCCTTGCCACTCCGTGTGGTAAATGGCATATTGGCAAGTTTACGCTTCTCCTCCGACAATTTTATTTTAGGTTTTGGAGTCTTTTTTTTTTCTGATATTTGGTGTTTTGGATTTGACATGCTCTGTACTATGACATTGGGCATCGGCCTTGGCAGACGACGTTGCTGGCATTTCATCGTCTCGGCCATGACTAGTGGCAGCAGCTTCAGCACGAGGTGGAAGTGGATCTTGATCTTTCCCTAATTTTGGAACCTCAACTTTTTTGTTCTCCATATTTTATAGGCAGAACTAAAAGGCACCTCAGGTAAACAATGGAGATGGATGGATTGGATACTAGTATACTATATATACAATTATGGACGGACTGCCACGGTTAGGTGGTATAAAAAAACCACGGTATAAAAAAACCACGGCATAAAAAAACCACGGTATAAAAAAACCACGGTATAAAAAAACCACGGTATAAAAAAACCACGGTATAAAAAAACCGCACTGTACACTGGTTGATAAAGAGATAGTAGTATACTCGTAACAATTAGGATGACACTATGACGGTATAAAGAATGAAAAAAAAACCACGGTTAGGTGGTAGGTATATAATAATAAATAATACAATTCTGGTCGGACGGACTGCCTGCCGTGTGCCGACACAGAGGTAGCCACAGCCGTGAACTACCGCACTGTACACTGGTTGATAAAGAGATAGTAGTATACTCGTAACAATTAGGATGACACTATGACGGTATAAAGAATGAAAAAAAAACCACGGTTAGGTGGTAGGTATATAATAATAAATAATACAATTCTGGTCGGACGGACTGCCTGCCGTGTGCCGACACAGAGGTAGCCACAGCCGTGAACTACCGCACTGTACACTGGTTGATAAAGAGATAGTAGTATACTCGTAACAATTAGGATGACACTATGACGGTATAAAGAATGAAAAAAAAACCACGGTTAGGTGGTAGGTATATAATAATAAATAATACAATTCTGGTCGGACGGACTGCCTGCCGTGTGCCGACACAGAGGTAGCCACAGCCGTGAACTACCGCACTGTACACTGGTTGATAAAGAGATAGTAGTATACTCGTAACAATTAGGATGACACTATGACGGTATAAAGAATGAAAAAAAAACCACGGTTAGGTGGTAGGTATATAATAATAAATAATACAATTCTGGTCGGACGGACTGCCTGCCGTGTGCCGACACAGAGGTAGCCACAGCCGTGAACTACCGCACTGTACACTGGTTGATAAAGAGATAGTAGTATACTCGTAACAATTAGGATGACACTATGACGGTATAAAGAATGAAAAAAAAACCACGGTTAGGTGGTAGGTATATAATAATAAATAATACAATTCTGGTCGGACGGACTGCCTGCCGTGTGCCGACACAGAGGTAGCCACAGCCGTGAACTACCGCACTGTACACTGGTTGATAAAGAGATAGTAGTATACTCGTAACAATTAGGATGACACTATGACGGTATAAAGAATGAAAAAAAAACCACGGTTAGGTGGTAGGTATATAATAATAAATAATACAATTCTGGTCGGACGGACTGCCTGCCGTGTGCCGACACAGAGGTAGCCACAGCCGTGAACTACCGCACTGTACACTGGTTGATAAAGAGATAGTAGTATACTCGTAACAATTAGGATGACACTATGACGGTATAAAGAATGAAAAAAAAACCACGGTTAGGTGGTAGGTATATAATAATAAATAATACAATTCTGGTCGGACGGACTGCCTGCCGTGTGCCGACACAGAGGTAGCCACAGCCGTGAACTACCGCACTGTACACTGGTTGATAAAGAGATAGTAGTATACTCGTAACAATTAGGATGACACTATGACGGTATAAAGAATGAAAAAAAAACCACGGTTAGGTGGTAGGTATATAATAATAAATAATACAATTCTGGTCGGACGGACTGCCTGCCGTGTGCCGACACAGAGGTAGCCACAGCCGTGAACTACCGCACTGTACACTGGTTGATAAAGAGATAGTAGTATACTCGTAACAATTAGGATGACACTATGACGGTATAAAGAATGAAAAAAAAACCACGGTTAGGTGGTAGGTATATAATAATAAATAATACAATTCTGGTCGGACGGACTGCCTGCCGTGTGCCGACACAGAGGTAGCCACAGCCGTGAACTACCGCACTGTACACTGGTTGATAAAGAGATAGTAGTATACTCGTAACAATTAGGATGACACTATGACGGTATAAAGAATGAAAAAAAAACCACGGTTAGGTGGTAGGTATATAATAATAAATAATACAATTCTGGTCGGACGGACTGCCTGCCGTGTGCCGACACAGAGGTAGCCACAGCCGTGAACTACCGCACTGTACACTGGTTGATAAAGAGATAGTAGTATACTCGTAACAATTAGGATGACACTATGACGGTATAAAGAATGAAAAAAAAACCACGGTTAGGTGGTAGGTATATAATAATAAATAATACAATTCTGGTCGGACGGACTGCCTGCCGTGTGCCGACACAGAGGTAGCCACAGCCGTGAACTACCGCACTGTACACTGGTTGATAAAGAGATAGTAGTATACTCGTAACAATTAGGATGACACTATGACGGTATAAAGAATGAAAAAAAAACCACGGTTAGGTGGTAGGTATATAATAATAAATAATACAATTCTGGTCGGACGGACTGCCTGCCGTGTGCCGACACAGAGGTAGCCACAGCCGTGAACTACCGCACTGTACACTGGTTGATAAAGAGATAGTAGTATACTCGTAACAATTAGGATGACACTATGACGGTATAAAGAATGAAAAAAAAACCACGGTTAGGTGGTAGGTATATAATAATAAATAATACAATTCTGGTCGGACGGACTGCCTGCCGTGTGCCGACACAGAGGTAGCCACAGCCGTGAACTACCGCACTGTACTGTGTCTGCTGCTAATATAGACTGGTTGATATTTAAAGAGATATTAGTAGTATACAACAATACTATACTGGTGGTCAGGCACTGGTCACCACTCCTGCAGCAAAAGTGTGCACTGTTAATTAATATAATTGTACTCCTGGCTCCTGCTAACAACCTGCAGTGCTCCCCAGTCTCCCCCACAATTAATTATAAGCTTTTAATTTATACATTGATGACTGTGCAGCACACTGGGCTGAGCTGAGTGCACACAGACTGAGTCACACTGTGTGACTGACTGTGCTGTGTATCGTTTTTTTTTTCAGGCAGAGAACGGATATAGCAGAGAGAAGTGAACGGATATATTATATTAAATAAAAGTTAACTAGCAACTGCACTGGTCACTGACTGTGGTAAACTAACTCTGTCTGCGACTCTGCACAATCTCTCTCTATCTAATCTATCTATCTCTATTCTAATGGAGAGGACGCCAGACACGTCCTCTCCCTATCAATCTCAATGCACGAGTGAAAATGGCGGCGACGCGCGGCTCCTTATATAGAATCCGAGTCTCGCGAGAATCCGACAGCGTCATGATGACGTTCGGGCGCGCTCGGGTTAACCGAGCAAGGCGGGAAGATCCGAGTCGCTCGGACCCGTGGAAAAAAAAGTGAAGTTCGTGCGGGTTCGGATTCAAAGAAACCGAACCCGCTCATCTCTAATAAATAGTCCTTATATTCTCTGACTGGGATATGAAACATAGAAACATAGAATTTTCAGTTAAGGACCACTTGGCCCATCTAGTCTGCCATAAAAACATGTACACGCACAAACTTACACACCGGGGTTAATCTTTTGTCAGAAGCCACTTTACCTACCAGTATATTTTTGGATTGTGGGAGGAAATCAGAATACTCGCAGGAAACCCACGCAAACACAGGAAGAATATACAATCTCCACACTGTTAGGGCCATGGTGGGAAATACCTCTGTGCTTTCTCACTGCTGAAATGATCCATGTGAGTCACTGCACCATGGCCGGACTTGCCATCTGGCACTTCTGGCACATGCCAGAAGGGCCGATGGGCCGGACCGGTCATTCAGAGAGCCGGGAAGGCCGCGTGCAGCGCAGCCTCCGGCTCTCTGCTTCCATGGTCTTCATGGAAATGGGGGCGTGTCGCTAGTCCACGCCCCCAAACTCGCAGCATGCCCCCTTACATTGAGCAGCACGCCCCCTGTGACGTATGCACGCCCCCCCCATGGGGCGCGCGTTCACAAATGCCAGGGACAAATTAAGGCCCCAATCCGTCGCTGCACTGCACCATACCCCACCTGGACCCTCACTTCCATGACCTCCTGGAGCTCTGTCTAAAAAGTTGGTTTGGACCTTTGATCATACGATCAAAGGTCCAAACCAGAGTCTAGCAGAAACGTTCAAAACTACTATTACTACCTCTGTTTACTTGTGCTGTGACTCTGCTTACAGAGTCTAATAAAAAACCTATACACTTTACAATACAAGTAAAAACAAAGGTGTTTGTTGTTAATCTCATTTGTCAGATAATTAGAATATATTCAAACTTAAGGCTCCTTCCAATATCTATAAGTGGGAATCTGAAGCTATGCTTTGCTTAAAGAAGGCACAGTGATCACAATGTGCAGGATGGTATATGTTTGTGCAGCTGTTCTGCAAAATTGTTTGACTTCACGTTTCAATTGCAGTAGACCGTGACACCACAAGTTAATGTATTCTGGTAAACAACTTTTACCATCAGACTTTTTGTTCCCCACTCTGTACCTGTTAGTGGTGACTGCTAATATTTCTTTTGGAACATGTATGCTCACATATGCTTGTGTATTATTATGTATTTGTGTCATACTTGCCTAATCTTCCGGATTCTGCGGTAGAGACCCGGTTTTTCGGGTAGTCCCATGAAGCCCTGGAAGAGTGGGCACCCCTCCCACATTCTGCCCATTAACTGGTGAAGTGGGAAAAATGGTGAGATAAATATAGAGAAACCGCAGTCCCGGAAGAGGGGACAGGGCCTAAAGAGGCGGTTATATACTAATCGCGTCATTTTAGCCCCACCCCAATGCAAATATGGTACAATTGCATTTTTTTTCACATGAGGCGGAGGGGCCTAATGACGCGATTAACCCGGCTCCGTCCCATCACTGCCCACCTGTTTCTCCCCTCTTCCGGAGAGGAGATTTTAGTAATGTAGATAAGTATGATTTGTGTATTTTGTTTGCCTTATAATTATAATTTATCTTAAAAAACGTTACTCGCATTTATTAATAACAGTCAAGGCAATCTCTTTTGTGCACTACATTAGTTTGTGTACAAATGGGGTATTGAGTCTTTAGCATTTACTATTAACATGGGACCTGATTCAGCAGCAATAATAATGAAACTGTGAGGCATCGCAAGTGTAGCGGCCTTCCACAAGTGAACAGAGATGCCCACAGAAGCCATTGTAGCATGCTCAGCAACTGCGTATTCCATCTAACTGCGACACATCAACTTCCTGAGTTGCCTCCACGGCCATGCAAAATAGGTGCAGGAGCTGTGACGCTGGCGCCATTTTCTATGCATACAAGATCGCAATCACCCACCGAGATATGCCCTGAAAATGGTCACGACACGCCTGTGCCTTATCTTTCCTAAACAGTCCCTTCCTGTCACTCACTCTATGACTGATTCTATACCTCGAGCGGCATCGCAGAGGTACTGTGTTGTGTGTGCACTGTAGCCGCAACTCATGTCCTGTCTACCAATGAAGTCTAAATCAGGCCAATTGTTACATCATGTTATTATCCCTTTATTATTGTGGGGACATAAGTATATAGACTTGAATGCCTTATGTAAAAATGACTCAAATGCTCCAGTCTTTGATGGGCACATCTTGAAGTATCGGATTCAACATATGCATCTCTTAGGTGTCTTTCCGATATATGCTCAGAGTGCACATATTTGCAATTCTAAATTAGTAATTGGGGCAGATTCAATTAGCTGTGGGCTTACCTTGCAGCTAGAGCTCATCCTGGAGCTATTCAATTACTGCCACTACCCCGCTCAGTATCCCTCAGAGGGTGCACTTAATGCAGATTTTCCCTCGCAGCCTAAGTGCATCCTATGCCTAAGTGCACCCTATGTAACAGTGCTGGGTACTTATTCCGGGAGATATGGAAAAACGTAAATTAGTCATGGGCATAATGCATGTTAGTCACAGGCATACCACATGTGGAAATTGGATAACTCCAAGCGTCACCTTGTGCTGCAGTTGCGCAGTATGTTCCACGGCTAATTGAATCTGCCTTCATATGTATCATAAGCATGGAATTCCGTAGACAGTACTCTCTGTTTGGTGTATGGTCATCATGCTACAATTTTAACACCCATGTCGTTCTATAGATACTGTAGTAAGCCCTTGAGCAGGGCCCTCTTACCTCTTTGTTATTACCCAAGTATTATTTTATTACTATTTTGATCCTGAATATGCAGACAGTATATAAGTAATTGTTACTATTAATAAGGGGATCTATACTCTACCTGCCATCAGCTGGCGGAGAATATGAAAGTAGCACTTTGCCATCACTTTCCATCACTCCTCTATTGCCAGAGACATTCACACCATCAAGCAATAAGGACTGATGACATTGGAATAGGCGGCCATACTTTCTCTGGCTCGTCCACATTACTAAACTATTGTCTGGAGGTTCCAGGCTATTCTATCCATGACCCCAGAACATCTAAATAGACCATGATGTAGTGGCACCTGGAGGGTCTGAAAAAATAAGAATTTACTCACCGGTAATTCTATTTCTCGTAGTCCGTAGTGGATGCTGGGGACTCCGTAAGGACCATGGGGAATAGCAGGCTCCGCAGGAGACTGGGCACTCTAAAGAAAGATTTAGTACTATCTGGTGTGCACTAGCTCCTCCCTCTATGCCCCTCCTCCAGACCTCAGTTAAGGAAACTGTGCCCGGAAGAGCTGACATTACAAGGAAAGGATTTTGGAATCCAGGGTAACACTCATACCAGCCACACCAATCACACCGTATAACTTGTGATAAACTTACCCAGTTAACAGTATGAACAAACAACAGAGCATCAACCAATGGATGCCAACATAACATAACCCTTTATTAAGCAATAACTATATACACGTATTGCAGAAAGTCCGCACTTGGGACGGGCGCCCAGCATCCACTACGGACTACGAGAAATAGAATTACCGGTGAGTAAATTCTTATTTTCTCTAACGTCCTAGTGGATGCTGGGGACTCCGTAAGGACCATGGGGATTATACCAAAGCTCCCAAACGGGCGGGAGAGTGCGGATGACTCTGCAGCACCGAATGGGCAAACAGCAGGTCCTCCTCAGCCAGGGTATCAAACTTGTAGAACTTTGCAAATGTGTTTGAACCCGACCAAGTAGCAGCTCGGCAAAGCTGTAATGCCGAGACCCCTCGGGCAGCCGCCCAAGAGAGCCCACCTTCCTTGTGGAATGGACTTTTACTGATTTTGGATGCGGCAATCCAGCCGCAGAATGAGCCTGCTGAATCGTGTTACAGATCCAGCGAGCAATGGTTTGCTTTGAAGCAGGAGCACCCAGCTTGTTGGATGCATACAGGATAAACAGCGAGTCAGTCTTCCTGACTCCAGCCGTCCTGGCAACATAGATCTTCAAAGCCCTGACTACATCAAGCAACTTGGAATTCTCCAAGTCACGAGTAGCCGCAGGCACCACAATGGGTTGGTTCAGATGAAAAGATGACACCACCTTTGGCAGAAACTGCGGACGAGTTCGCAATTCTGCCCTGTCCATATGGAAAACCAGATAGGGGCTTTTACATGACAAAGCCGCCAATTCTGACACACGCCTAGCTGAGGCTAGGGCCAACAGCATGACCACTTTCCACATGAGATACTTTAGCTCCACCGTCTTAAGTGGCTCAAACCAGTGGGATTTCAGGAAAGCCAATACCACGTTAAGATCCCAAGGTGCCACTGGTGGCACAAAAGGAGGCTCAATATGCAGCACTCCCTTAACAAACGTCTGAACCTCAGGCAGTGAAGCCAGTTCTTTTTGAAAGAAAATGGATAGGGCCGAAATCTGGACCTTTATGGACCCTAATTTTAGGCCCATAGTCACACCCGACTGTAGGAAGTGCAGGAATCAACCCAGTTGGAGTTCCTCTGTAGGGGCCTTCCAGGCCTCACATCAAGCAACATATTTTCGCCATATACGGTGATGTTTTGCTGTCACGTCCTTCCTAGCCTTTATCAGCGTAGGAATAACTGCTTCCGGAATGCCCTTTTCTGCTAGGATCCGGTGTTCAACCGCCATGCCGTCAAACGCAGCCGCGGTAAGTCTTGGAACAGACAGGGCCCTTGTTGTAACAGGTCCTGTCTGAGAGGCAGAGGCCACGGGTCCTCTGTGAGCATTTCTTGCAATTCCGGGTACCAAGTCCTTCTTGGCCAATCCGGAACAATGAGTATTGTTCTCACTCCTCTTTTTCTTACAATTCTCAGCACCTTTGGTATGAGAGGAAGAGGAGGAAACACATAGACCGACTGGAACACCCACGGTGTTACTAGTGCGTCCACAGCTATCGCCTGAGGGTCCATTGACCTGGCGCAATATCTTTTTAGCTTTTTGTTGAGACGGGACGCCATCATGTCCACCTGTGGCAGTTCCCATCGATTTGCAATCTGCGTGAAGACTTCTTGATGAAGTCCCCACTCTCCCGGGTGGAGGTCGTGTCTGCTGAGGAAGTCTACTTCCCAGTTGTCCACTCCCGGAATGAACACTGCTGACAGTGCTAGTACGTGATTCTCCGCCCACCGAAGAATCCTGGTGGCTTCTGCCATTGCCACCCTGCTTCTTGTGCCGCCCTGGCGGTTTACATGGGCCACTGCCGTGATGTTGTCTGACTGAATCAGCACTGGTTGGTTTCGAAGCAGAGGCTCCGCTTGACTCAGGGCGTTGTATATGGCCCTTAGTTCCAGGATATTGATGTGCAGACTAGTCTCCTGACTTGACCACAACCCTTGGAAGTTTCTTCCTTGAGTGACTGCCCCCCACGCTCGGAGGCATGCATCCGTGGTCACCAGGACCCAGTCCTGTATGCCGAATCTGCGGCCCTCGAGGAGGTGAGCACCTTGTAGCCACCACAGAAGAGACACCCTGGCCCTGGGGGACAGGGTGATCATCCGATGCATCTGAAGATGCGATCCGGACCACTTGTCCAGCAGATCCCACTGAAAGATCCTCGCATGGAACCTGCCGAAGGGAATGGCTTCGTATGACGCCACCATCTTTCCCAGGACTCGCGTGCAGCGATGCACCGACACCTGTTTTGGCTTTAGGAGGAGGACCAGAGTCACGAGCTCCTGAGCCTTCTCCTCCGGGAGAAACATCTTCTTCTGGTCTGTGTCCAGAATCATGCCCAGGAAGGGCAAATGCGTCGCAGGAATCAGCTGCGACTTTGGAATGTTCAGAATCCAGCCGTGCTGACGCAACACTTCCTGTGAGTGTGCTACGCTGATCAGCAACTGCTCCCTGGACCTCGCCTTTATGAGGAGATCGTCCAAGCATGGGATAATTGTAACCCCTTGCTTCCGAAGGAGCACCATCATTTCCGCCATCACCTTGGTAAAAACTCTCGGTGCCGTGGACAGGCCAAACGGCAACGTCTGCAATTGGTAATGACAGTCCCGTACCACAAACCTGAGGTACTCCTGATGAGGCGGATAAATGGTAACATGCAAGTAAGCATCCTTGATGTCCAGAGACACCATAAAATCCCCTTCCTCCAGGTTTGCAATGACCGCTCTGAGCAATTCCATTTTGAACTTGAATTTCTTCAGATAAATGTTCAGGGATTTTAAATTTAAAATGGGTCTGACCGAACCGTCCGGTTTCGATACCACAAACATAGTGGAATAATAGCCCCTTCCCCGTTGAAGGGGGGGGACCTCTACCACCACTTTCTGGAGAAAAAGTTTGTGAATTGCCTCCAACACTATCTCCCTTTCCATGGGGGAAGTTGGTAAGGCCGATTTTAGGTAACGGTGAGGGGACATCACCTCGAATTCCAGCTTGTAACCCTGAGACACAATTTGTATAGCCCAAGGATCCACCTGTGAGCGAACCCACTGGTGGCTGAAATGTCGGAGACGCGCCCCCACAGCTCCTGGCTCCGCCTGTGGAGCCCCAGCGTCATGCGGTGGATTTAGTGGAAGCCGGGGAAGACTTTTGTTCCTGGGAACTAGCTGTGTAGTGCAGCTTTTTTTCCTCTACCCCTGCCTCTAGCAAGAAAGGACGCACCTCTGACCTTCTTGCTCCTCTGAGAACGAAAGGACTGCATTTGGTAATACGGTGCTTTCTTAGGTTGTGGAGGGACATAAGGCAAGAAATTTGACTTCCCAGCCGTAGCTGTGGAAACTAGGTCCGAGAGACCGTCCCCAAACAATTCCTCACCCTTATAAGGTAAAACCTCCATGTGTTTTTTAGAGTCGGTATCCCCTGTCCATTGCCGAGTCCATAAGACCCTTCTGGCAGAAATGGACATTGCGTTAACTCTAGAGCCCAGCAGGCAAATGTCCCTCTGGGCATCCCGCATATATAGGACCGCGTCCTTGATATGTGCCAGGGTCAGTAGAACAGTGTCCCTGTCCAGGGTATCTAACTCCTCAGACAGAGAATCCGTCCATGCAGCTACCGCACTACACATCCAGGCCGAAGCAATTGCTGGCCTCAGCAGTGTGCCAGAATGTGTATAAACAGACTTCAGGATAGCTTCCTGCTTTCTATCCGCAGGATCCTTTAGGGCGGCCGTATCCGGAGACGGCAGGGCCACCTTTTTAGACAAGCGTGTCAACGCCTTGTCTACCCTAGGGGAGGATTCCCAGCGTAACCTGTCCGTTGGCGGGAAAGGATACGCCATAAGTAATCTCTTGGAAACTATCACCTTCCTGTCAGGGGAATCCCACGCTTTTTCACATAATTCATTTAATTCATGTGAAGGGGGAAAAGTCACTTCATGCTTTTTCTCCCCATACATATAACTCCTCTTGTCAGGGACAGGATTTTCCTCAGAAATGTGTAATACATCCTTCATAGCTACAATCATGTAGCGGATGGCTTTAGTCTTTTTAGGCTGCAACTTTGCCTCATCATCATCGACACTGGAGTCAGATTCCGTGTCGACATCTGTGTCAACTATCTGGGATAGTGTGCGCTTTTGAGACCCTGACGGCCCCTGCGCTGTAGGATCAGGCATGGGTTGAGACCTTGACTGTCCCCCGGTTACAGTTTTATCCAATCTGTTATGCAAGGAGTTTACATTATCATTTAACACCTTCCACATATCCATCCAATCAGGTGTCGGCCCCGTCGGCGGCGACACCACACTCAGCTGCACTTGTTCTGCCTCCACGTATCCTTCCTCATCAAACATGTCGACACAGGCGTACCGACACACAGCACACACACAGGGAATGCTCTGACTGAGGACAGGACCCCACAAAGGCTTTTGGGGAGACAGAGAGAGAGTATGCCAGCACACACCCCAGCGCTATATAACCCAGGGATTACACTGTACCTTAGTGTTTACCCTGTAGCTGCTGTTAATATATATACTGTGCCTAAATTTATGTGCCCCCCCTCTCTTTTTTACCCTTTAAAGCACCTGTATACTGCAGGGGAGAGCCTGGGGAGCGTCCTTCCAGCGGAGCTGTGAAGAGAAAATGGCGCTGGTGTGCTGAGGAAGAAGGCCCCGCCCCCTCAGTGGCGGGCTTCTGTCCCGCTTTAATGTGTAAAAAATGGCGGGGGCTCGGGCATATATACAGCCCCTTACTGTATATATGTCTCTTTTTGCCAAAAAGGTACTTAATTGCTGCCCAGGGCGCCCGCCCCCCCCCCCTGCGCCCTGCACCATACAGTGACCGGAGTGTGCGGTGTGCTGTGGGAGCAATGGCGCACAGCTGCAGTGCTGTGCGCTACCTTAAGTGAAGACAGGAGTCTTCAGCCACCGATTTCGATGTCTTCATGCTTCTGCTGCTTCTGTTCTTCTGGCTCTGCGAGGGGGACGGCGGCGCGGCTCCGGGAACGGACGATCAAGGTTAGGTACCTGTGTTCGATCCCTCTAGAGCTAATGGTGTCCAGTAGCCTAAGAAGCGCTACCTAGCTGCCGTGAGTAGGTTTGCTTCTCTCCCCTCAGTCCCTCGTAGCAGAGAGTCTGTTGCCAGCAGAAGCTCTCTGAAAACAAAAAACCTAACAAAATACTTTCTTTTCTAGCAAGCTCAGGAGAGCCCACTAGGAGCACCCAGCTCGGCCGGGCACAGATTCTAACTGAGGTCTGGAGGTGGGGCATAGAGGGAGGAGCCAGTGCACACCAGATAGTACTAAATCTTTCTTTAGAGTGCCCAGTCTCCTGCGGAGCCCGCTATTCCCCATGGTCCTTACGGAGTCACCAGCATCCACTAGGACGTTAGAGAAAATGTTTTACGTACAATAAAGCAATGTTGCTTTAAGGGTATAAAGCAGGTAAGGCCCCAGATGAGATTGTAAAGCAAGTAGGATTATAAGCAGGATAACATATAATATGTAACTGTCTGCAATTAAATAATAAAAAACCTTGAAATAATAGCAGACAGTTTAAACTTTAATTGTACAGAGAACCAGCTGATAAGTTGGAAAAAGAGGATGAGAGATTGAGGACAAAGCAAGGATGAACTTCACTTGTCATTCCGGTAGCTGCGTTTGACATTACCCAATGACAAGACGTAGCGGAGGAATGGACATGTCTGCATGCTATGCCAAACCTGTGAAGAGGACACTCCAATGTTATCATGACCTAAAGTGTTTATCTACATATCTAGCTATAAGCTACATAGATAGATTGCTGTATTTGCACTACAAATCCTGTATCTGACGTTACATTATGACAAAAAAAGTCCACAGTGGTGGTTTATGTCTTTAATATAAGATCTATATTTTACATGTAGCTCTGGAACACCTGGAGGTCACATTAATAGTTTATGTTAGTGCAGGATAGAAGCTCCATGCTTAAAAGAACCTGACAATTGTAATGAAAATCTACAAATATGTATCACAGATGTTACTGTGTTTATTGTGACTTGCACAATGCTATAATATACATCAAAGTAGACACATTGAATTTATTTGATAAAGGAAATAGAGGATATTATATTGCAGTTACTATAATGTAACGCTACTGAAATAGTCATGTAATTATTTATCCAGATACTGAAATCTGCACTGAACAGCCAAAATGCAACATATACGTAGCAACATAACACAACTTTCTTTAGATTTGTTAAGTACTTTTTTTTGCATAATACTCTTTACTGACATATGGTCAGTGATTTCTCCTGTAGCGTTCTTTTTCCATAAAAAAATTAATTTATACTGTTGAAAGATTTTGTTTTCTTTCCCAATTCTAATTGTTGACTGTTGGAGCTTCCCAAGATGTGTAGGAAACCACTCCACCAACATCAATATTGTATGATGGAAATCCTTCTTGGCATAATACAGAACAACAGACAGGACAAGTATTTCAGGAATGAGCAATTGGAACACAGAACTTTTGACCTGATGTGTAGATCACTATTAAAACAAAGCAGCAATTCTTTATGGAATGTCAGAAACATAATATGCACGAGATGCATTTCAAACTTTATAGCCTGAAGCACATCCTCCAGCCTAGGTGTTTACATGTATATAACTGTTGCTATAGACATTCGTCTGAATACTGCCAGTGTTCACAAATGACGTCTCTCGATTTGATGTAGAAAGACTTATGCAACATCTTACCAGAATAATAAATTGTTTTGCCTAAACACACTGATGCTAGCTGCTTCTGTGGTAGGCAATCTATTACCTACTTACTTGCATGCCAAATAAAATGTTATCAGATAACAATGCACTGTGTAGCATCCCCTCTATTATTTTGAATTTTAGGTTTGTACAGACCGTCGAATGGATTTTGATATAAAGGAAAGACACAGACCTATTACAAAAATGTAATTCCTATTATTATTTATTTATATAGCACCACAAGGGTTCCGCAGCACCTAACAAAGTACATAAACAAATGAGCAAACAGTGACTTAAGGCCTGTATTCACGGGCCGATGTGGGAGAGACGTGGGCTGAGCGAACCGCTCAGCACACATATCTCCCACCGCTCAGCACAACGCGATGTGTGCTGAGCGTGCGGGAGGAGATGGGGGGGGGGGGGCTCTCTCATTTCAGCGGGTGAAATGAGCAACCTGTTAGATAGGCCAATCTAGCACCAGCGATAGCGATGTGCGGGGCTGCGGGGGTACACACGGAGCGATCATGCTTAAAATCTAAGCAATCTAATCAGATTGCTTAGATTTTAAGCAGCGATCGCTCCGTGAGTACCCCCCTTAACAGTACAAGACAATCTAGGAGAAATACACGGTATATTAACATTGCTGCATCAGCAGATAGCTTACAGTCTGAAGTGGAGAGGCAGATAGCCGTGACACAGACGGGGTAGAAGTGAACAGAGAGCAGAGGGTTAGGATGAGAGATGGCTGGATTTGATGAAGAGTTGGGTCTTGAAAGTCCATTTGAAGTTTTGTAGAGAGGTGGAAAGTCTGATAAGGAGAGGTAGAGAATTCCAGAGGAAGAGAGCAGCAATGGGAGGAAGTAACTAGTTGGCAGAAAAGGCCAACTGGGGCATGAAGAGGGCGGGTGGGCGTGCATAGAGAACTAAGGTCAGATATGTAAATGGGAGAGGAATGGGTGAGGGGTGTACTTGGGTGCTAGAGGAGGTAGTTGTGTCATCAATAGATAATTAAATTGTGGGAGGTGAGGTAATGTGAGAGGTTGGGAATATGATCAGCTCAGTCTTAGACATGTTAAGTTTCAGATAGTGCTGGGACATCCAAGAGGAGCC
Organism: Pseudophryne corroboree; assembly: GCF_028390025.1. Lineage (NCBI taxonomy): Eukaryota > Metazoa > Chordata > Amphibia > Anura > Myobatrachidae > Pseudophryne > Pseudophryne corroboree. The sequence continues at coordinate 837,013,990 of NC_086444.1, forward strand.
TTCAGGACCTGAGGGTAGAGGAGCCAGGGCCCGGGGAGAGTGGGGAGAGTGTGATGGTGTGCAAGAGTGGGAGGGAGTGAGGCTGCTGCTCACCAGGCGTATCTGATACCCTGCACTACTCTGTCCTCCCTCTCCTCCACAATGACAGCGCCCAGCATTGCACAGGTATCGGTGATAGAAGCCAGGGCAGGCCCCCAGCTTTGTCCGGGCCCAGGACTAGAGTCCTGACAGTCTTTCCCTGATGGTGGCCTGGAGGCCACAGCAGAGAGGAGGAGAGTTTGTAGGAGATATGCGGATGAGATTATCAGATATTCTGAAGCATTGAGGTGAGATTAATTTGGAGAGCAGGTATAAAGAGGGTGTAGTGATGGTGTGGGCTCCAGAGCTAGGAAGGTCAGTACGAAGCGGACAGAGGTGAGGTGAGATGACAGGGAGAAGAGGGAGGGAGCAGGGCTGAGTTGTGGGGTGGAGGCTGTATGAGAGAAACAGAGCAGTAGAGTTGTAGAAATGCAGGTGAAAGTTAATTGTTGGTAAAAGTGTATACTCATTGGCAGTAATTACTCTCACGTGAAAGTATAAATAATATGGGTGTAGAAATTGTATTGTTAATAAAAACAAAATTGAGCTCACATGTGTTTTGCCCCGAGGCTGCCACTTGATGTCGGCCAATGGAGCAATTCAATAGTTGTTTCATTCGAGTGCGAGCGCTGCAGAGCGATACATTTCTTCTTGCCGCCTCCTAAGGTGGCGAGCAGAAATGTGCGAAAAGTGTTTTGTTTGGAAGTCCAAATGGCACTTTTTCGTGAAGCAGGCAGAACTTTAATTGGGTTTAGCCACTATATGCATCTAAACCCATTCTATTAGGGCGAGACAAGCTATTAAACAATTGAATCACCACCATAGAGATCTTAGACAAGCATTTCAATATCGGATTTGTACTGTATTTCCACAAATTCATGTGGTTTGGACTGGTAAAAGCGCACCGATAAAAAAGGTTTTCTTCTTAGCATATGTTTATTTTTGTGCTTTTTGTTGTGATTGTAAATTGATAATTATGGTAATATTTGGTCATTGATATTTACAGCACCTTTATTTCAGATAGCTTTTCTTGGACCCTGTTATAGTAATTAATTGTTTAGCAGAGGTACAGAGTGTTTTAAAATGATCTTCGGAGAGCAAGAGATAGAGGTGGTCATTCCGAGTTGATCGCTAGCTAAAAATGTTTGCTGCGCTGCGATGATGCCAAAAAACGGCACTTCTGCGCATGCGTATGCGGCGCAATGCGCACGCACGACGTACTTTCACAACGGCCGTTGTATTTTTACACAAGGTCTAGCAAAGATTTTCAGTCGCACTGGTGGCTGCAGTCTGATTGACACGAAGTGGGCATTTCTGGGTGTCAACTGGCCGTTTTCAGGGAGTGTTCGAAAAAATGCAGGCGTGCCTGGAAAAACGCAGGCGTGGCTGGGCGAATGCAGGGCGTGTTTGTGACGTCAAAACAGGAACTGAACAGTCTGCAGTCATCACAAGTGCTGAGTAGCTCTGAAGCTACTCTGAAATTGCACAAAATAATTTTCTAGCCGCTCTGCGATCCTTTCGTTCGCACTTCTGCTAAGCTAACATACACTCCCAGTGGGAGGCGGCATAGCGTTTGCACGGCTGCTAAAAACAGCTAGCGAGCGATTAACTCGGAATGATCACCTGAGAGAGCTTCTTTCTGGCCAATTGCACGATCAGCCTCCTGCGCTCAGGTGCATTGCTTGCATCACCCGTAACTGCTCCGCACTTACAGTTAGACACAATGAAGCAGGTGGGGTTAGTAAGGTGATGTCAGGCAATGCACTGCCATAATATTTAAGAAATAAGGAATAAAACCATAATGTTTCTCACAATTTTTGCTACAGCAGCACTAACTTTATGTACAAATTAGTTTTATTAATTGGGTAAATTTAAGTACAGTGTATATATAATGTGAAAAAAATATACCGTATGTATTAATTAGTTTCCTTATTATGATAATAAAATCAATTAATGTTTTGTGGTGATCTATTATCCACCAACCTGACTGTTTTATGCATGCCTCAAAGCAGCCACCTAATACTTAACAAATGTGAGCTGTCTAAAAATCAATCAACCTGAGGAGGTAATCTTTATTAGCCCATTAACTAGCTGCAATAGTCATACTGGGAAAAATATGAACACTATGTGCAAAAAAGATTATGTAAGAATTCTTAAAATGCTAGAAATCATGCACTGTGTCTCCATACAAATTCACTATAATACTATTTTTATTTTATTTCCACCACTAGATACTGTATGCGATGATTTTACTATATATATAATAAAAGGCTAATGCTATACTTACCGACTTCTTAATTCTCCTCTCCGGGAAAAGCAGCAGCATGTGGGGACAAACTGTCTCATCATTAGGCCCCGCCCCCAGCACTAAGAAACATCAGCGATTTGCGTGTCTACAGCGAGGGGCGGAGCTAAATGGCTCATTCCAGTCATTTAGCCATGCCCCCTTCTTGCGGCCCGCGATTGCTGGTGATTTTTACATCATCCTGTCCCGCTTCATTGGAAAGTGGTTTTCTGCCACCCTGATACTTATTTTAGTGTTGTCTTCTGACGCAGCTATGTTTATATACCCTATACATGTCCTGTATTGTCTTGTACTGTAATACCACTTTCAGACAGAAAAATCTCAAAAACCCGGATTTTTCACAGGTTTGTGTTCCCGTGAAAAACCCGGGTTACAGTCCCTTACCCCCTTTCACACAGCACAAAAAACCCGGTAAATTCCCGGGTCGACCCCTTTCAGACAGAACCCGTGTCAGCCCTGCAATAGACTTGTGTGTCATAAAAAATGGACTGTTTTTATGGCACACAGAGATGAGGTCATGAAAGTGGGTGGTGACTGATCACAGTATTGCATTAGCCATGGCCGACGAGTTACTGCTGAGTAGCCCGGAGTTCCTGACTTATTGCAGTTTTTTGCTGTTTCACACAGCAAATGAGAGCACTGTGCTACCTGGCATAGTCTTATGCCAAGAGGAGAAGGGAGCAATTTCTGGCGGAGAGGGCTAATACTCGTCGCCGGTATTTGCACAGGAGAAGAGCCCTTATTTTGGGCAGTATTACATCTACCCTGAGGTTTACCAGCTCAAGTAATCGTTCGTTGTGGGCCAGGGACCGCAGGCATGGACAAGCTTTCTGGGCCACCGTGGAAGCTTATCAGACAGAGGAGTGGATGGCACACTTTCGGATGTCGCGTGATACCTTTTATTACCTGCTGGAGGAACTTCTCACTCCAGCACTAACCAGGGGAAATACAAACTACCGCAAGACCATCGAGCCGTGCAGGAGACTGGCGATTGTGTTGTCGTGGTATGCAACCCCGGGGGAATACCGCACCATCGCCTGCTTGTTCGGTGTTGGCATATCGACGGTGTGTGTGCTAGTGCGGGAAGTGACCCAGGCATTGCTGGATACCCTTTACCACCGCTTCATCTCCTTACCGCAAGGTGCCCGGCTGGATGATACCATCAAAGGTTTCCAGAAACGTAAATATCCCTAGTGTGCTGGAGCCATAGATGGGACCCACATAACCATTATTGCCCCTAGAGACAACCCAGCCGATTACTACAACTGAATAGGCTGGCACTCCATCATCCTGCAGGCTGCAGTGGACCATAAATATTGGTAAGTAGTATGGTGTTTTAATGTTATTTATATGCTGGGCCCATGATGTGTAGTATTAAACACAGCTAATACGTATACTATTCATCAGTTTCACAGATGTCTTCATTGGCTGGCCGGGTCGTGCTCACGACTCCCGGGTACTTGGCAACTCGGAATTGTTCCAGATTGCAGAGGAGAACCAACATGGCTGGTTGTTCCCTAGAGAGGTAAATATTTATCTTTTGATGGGTAATATTTTTGGTATATGGGTATATATGGGTAATATTACTGTAACAGTGGCAGACAGGGCATGCTGGCATGTCTAGTTCCACAATAGCTGGAGGCTCACAAGTTTCGGCTAGGGTTAGACTGCGGAAAGGGAGGGTTAGTCATTAGGGGAGGGGTGGGAGGGTTTAGGATACTTATCTTCCCCATGTCAGGATTAGATTGTTGGTATTCATAATTATTCCCTGTACTTTCATGAACATTATGTCTGCCACCTATACTATATATATTAATTTTTATTTCCCATTACAGAAATCAAAGTTTGTGGATGGTGTGGAGAGCCCAGTGCACCTTATTGGAGATGCGGCATACTCTTTGAGGCGATGGCTCATCAAGGGCTTCACACAGCATCTCCCACTCTCTCATGAACAGGAGCATTTCACCCACACTCTCAGCTCGGCCAGGATGGTGGTGGAGAACGCCTTTGGGACACTGAAGGGGCGCTGGCGGTGTCTACTAAAGCACAATGACATTGCCATCACCCTGGTGCCGGATGTGGTTGCTGCTTGCTGTATCTTGCACAACTTTTGCGAGATACAGAAGGAACACCTTTTACCTGAGTGGAATGTTGTGGACACAGAACTGTGCGATACTCCTGTAGAAGCAGCAGAAGCAGCCTACGAGGGGGAGATAAGTAGTGGCAGTGCAGAGGAGATACGCAACACCCTCACTGCTAACTTAAGTTATATGACACAGTAGAGGACGAAAAGGGATATGTTGCAAAACATTTTTGGTTTTATTTTTTGTTCTTTAAAAGTTTTGTTTTTATTGTTTCAGTAAAGTTCTGTACATGTTACTTCACATGTATGAGTTTAATTATTACTTATTTGCAGTTTAAACTGCTGAAAAGTGCTGACTACACATAAACATCATTCTTAAAAACGTTAAAGAAGAAGAAAAAAAGATTATTTGCCACTGTAGGCAGATAAATACAGGGTATAATGCTTGCACATTTTGCTAAACGTACACCCCCCATCTAAAGAGGTGGCTGAGGTAATGGCCAGCTATGGGCCGGACACTTGACAGGCCTGTAAAGTGCTGAATACACATGAACATTTTCATAAAGACTAAAGACAAAGAATAAAGATTATTTGCCACTGTAGGCACATAAATAGAGGGCATAATGCTTGTACGTTTTGCTAAACGTACACCCCCCATCTAAAGAGAATATACCGGGAACATTTCTAAAAAGAAAATACCGGGTCGGACCCTTTCAGACAGCCGGCAACCCGTGTAATAGCCGGGAAAAACCCAGGTAAATTCCTGGGTTGAATTCCCAGGAACTCAGTCCCGTGTTGACCCTTTCAGACAGAAAAAAATCCCAGGTCGACCCTTAAGGAGCCGGAAAATTACTGGGTTCTTTTCTCTGTCTGAAAGGGGTATTAGTCACTGTTTTCTTGTTTTTGCTTATTTGTTTCTGTACTCTGTGATTAGGTGCTGGTGATCCCTTGTGGCACCATATAAATAAAGGATAATAATAATTATATATAAAGAATTAGTGGAGGGATATTAACTATAAAGACAAGTTGAGGGTCATTATATTTGAAGAGATGGTGGAGTGATATTATATATTAAGAGAAAGTGAAGGATAACGAGTTTTATGGTAAGAACTTACCTTTGTTAAAACTCTTTCTGCGAGGTACACTGGGCTCCACAAGGATAGACATTGGGGTGTAGAGTAGGATCTTGATTCGAAGCACCAACAGGCTCAAAAGCTTTGACCTTCTTCCCAAGATGCATAGCGCTGCCTCCTATATCACCCCGCCTCCGTGCACAGGAGCTCAGTTTTGTTAACCAGCCCAATGCAGTAGCAAGTAAAAAAGACGTCAACTGCCAGTTGCCACAAACACCACACTCTCCCGACAGGAGAAGTGTCAGCGGTTAATGCCATACCAACCCAAAGAAGCTAAGTGCGTCAGGGTGGGCGCCTTGTGGAGCTCAGTGTACCTCGCAGAAAGAGTTTTAACAAAGGTAAGTTCTTACCATAAAACTCATTTTCTGCTGCGGGGTACACTGGGCTCCACAAGGATAGACATTGGGGATGTCCTAAAGCAGTTCCTTACTGGAGGGGACGCACTGAAGTGGGCACAAGAACCCGGCGTCCAAAGGAAGCATCCTGGGAAGCGGCGGTATCGAAGGAAGAGAACCTTATGAACGTGTTCACAGAGGACCATGTAGCCACCTTGCACAATTGTTCAAGGGTCGCACCACGTTGGGCCGCCCAAGAAGGTCCAACAGACCGAGTAGAGACCAGCCTTCACATAAGCATGTGCAATCACCATTCTAATCCATCTGGCCAGAGATTGCTTGTGAGCAGGCCAGCCCCGTCTGTGAAACCCAAACACAACAAAAAGAGAATCAGATTTCCTAATAGGAGCAGTTCTCTTCACATAGATACGGAGAGCCCGTACCACATCAAAAGACGTTCTTTGGGAGACAGATCAGGAGAAACAAGTGCCGGAACTACAATCTCCTGATTAAGGTGGAACGAAGAAACCACCTTAGGTAGATAGCTGGGACGAGTCCTAAGAACCGCCCGGTCACGGTGAAATATCAGATATGGGGAACTACAGGACAAGGCACCCAAATCCGACACTCTTCTAGCTGAAGCAATAGCCAGCAGAAACACCACCTTAAGGGAAAGCCACTTAAGGTCAGCTGAACCAAGAGGTTCAAACGGAGACTCTTGTAACGCCTCCAAAACCACCGACAAGTCCCAAGGAGCCACAGGCGGGACATAGGGAGGTTGGATACGCAACACGCCCTGAGTAAAGGTATGCACATCAGGTAAGGTCGCAATTTTTCTCTGAAACCACACCGACAAGGCAGATATTTGAACCTTGAGGGAGGCCAGACGCAGGCCTAAGTCCAGGCCCTGCTGAAGAAAAGCCAACAACTTGGCTATACTAAACTTGGAAGCGTCATAATCGTTAGATGCGCACCAAACAAAGTAAGAACGCCAGACCCTATAGTAAATCCGAGCCGAAGCCGGTTTCCGGGCCCGCAACATAGTTTGAATGACTGCCTCAGAAAACCCTTTAGCCCATAAGATGGAAGCTTCAAGAGCCACGCCATCAAAGACAGCCGGGCTAGGTCCTGGTAGACACAGGGGCACTGAACGAGGAGGTCTGGGCGATGTGGAAGTAGAATTGGACGCTCTGACGATAGGCCTTGCGGGTCTGAGAACCAGTGCCGTCTGGGCCACGCTGGAGCTATGAGAAGCAGAATTCCTCTTTCTTGCTTGAACTTCCGAATTACCCTGGGCAGGAGTGACACCGGAGGGAACACGTACGGCAGCCGAAACCTCCACGGTACCGCCAGCGCATCCACGAATGCTGCTTGAGGATCCCTTGTCCTTGCTCCGAAGACCGGAACCTTGTGATTGTGTCAAGACGCCATCAGATCTACGTCTGGAAGGCCCCACCTTTCCACTAGGAGTTGAAACACTTCTGGATGGAGGCCCCGCTCGCCGGCATGCCCGTCCTGACGACTGAGAAAGTCCGCTTCCCAATTCAGGACTCCCGGAATGAATATTGCCAATATGGCTGGTAGATGGCGTTCTGCCCACTGTAGAATCCGTGAGACCTCCTTCATTGCTAGGCAGCTTCGAGTGCCGCCTTGATGATTTATGTAAGCCACTGTGGTGGCGTTGTCCGACTGTACTTGAACAGGACGGTTCTGAATTAAATGCTGGGCTAGGTTCAAGTCATTGAAGACCGCCCGCAACTCCAGAATATTGATCGAGAGGAGGGACTCCTCCTTGGTCCACCACCCCTGAAGAGAGTGTTGCTCCAGTCGGATATCCAGAACGGACGGCCCCTGCACAGTTGTTGGTCCCAGAGCCACCAGAGCAGCGACAGACGGACCTCCGGAGTCAATGAGATCATTTGAGACCTGATCCGGTGAGGCAGGCCGTCCCATTTGGCTAGAATCAGCCTCTGGAGAGGGCGAGAGTGAAATTGAGCGTACTCCACCATGCCGAATGCTGACACCATGAGGCCCAGCACCTGCATCGCCGAATGTATCGACACTATCAGACGAGATAGGAAGCAACGAATCCTGTCTTGAAGTTTCAGGACTTTCTCCTGAGACAGGAACAACCGCTGGTTGTGAGTGTCCAATAGTGCTCCCAGATGCACCATGCTCTGAGCAGGGATCAGGGATGACTTCTTCCAGTTGATGAGCCACCCGTGGGCTTGCAGAAACCGGACCGTCACATCTAGATGACGCAGGAGAAGTTCTGGGGAATTTGCCAGGATTAACAAGTCGTCCAAATACGGCAGTATCCTGACCCCTTGACGGCGGAGTACCACCGTCATCACCGCCATGACTTTTGTAAAGACTCGCGGACCCGTTGTTAAACCAAAAGGTAACGCCCGAAACTGGTAATGGCAGTTGCCAATCACAAATCTCAGGTATTGCTGATGAGACACTGCTATAGGAATATGCAGGTAAGCATCCTGTATATCCAGGGAGACCATGAAGTCCCCAGGTTCCAAGGCCAGAACTATAGAGTGAAGGGTTTCCATCCGGAACTTGGAAACCTTCACAAACCTGTTCAATGCCTTGAGGTTGAGAATGGGCCGGGAGGACCCATTCGGTTTCGGGACTAGAAACAGTGGAGAATAGTACCCCCGTCCCCTCTGCGCAAGAGGCACCTGTACTACGACTCCTGTATCCAGGAGGGTCTGTACCACCGAATGTAGAGTGTTTGCCTTTGTCTTGTCCAACGGGACATCTGTCTGGCAAAATCGATGAGGGGGTCGGTTTTTGAAGGCTATGGCGTAACCTCGAGTGACGACTTCCCGTACCCCAGGCATCTGAAGTGGTCTTCAACCCTTCCTGGGTATACCCTAGAAGCCGGCCCCCCACCCTAGGATCCCCCAGAGGGAGGCCCGCCCCATCATGCGGCAGGCGTATCTGTCTTGGAAGCTGGCTGACGGGCCGCCCAGGCTCTTTTGGGCTTAGGCTTACCAAGTTTGGAAGTGCGGGCCTGCTTGTAGTACGCCTGACCTTTTGCTTTACCTGGAGGACGAAAGGGGCGAAAGGAAGTACCTTTAGCCTTCGACACAGAAGGAGCAGTACTTGGCAGACAGGCAGTTTTGGCAGTAGCCAAGTCAGCCACAATCTTATTTAAATCCTCCCCAAACAGAATATCTCCTTTAAAAGGGAGTACCTCCAGGGTTTTTCTAGAGTCCAGATCCACAGACCAGGATCTCAGCCACAATATCCGGCGAGCCAGGACTGACGTAGTAGAGGCCTTGGCTGCCAGGATACCGCATCAGAAACCGCCTCTTTAATATAACGAGAAGCTGTGACAATATAAGACAAGCATTGTCTAGCATTGTCAGAGGAGATTTCAGCATCTAACTCCAAGGCTCATGCTTCAATGGCCTCTGCAGCCCAAGTAGCTGCAATAGAGGGCCTTTGTGCAGCACCCGTGAAGGTGTAAATCGCTTTCAGACAACCCTCCACACGTTTATCCGTAGGGTCTTTTAGAGACGTGACGGTGGTGACCGGTAGAGCTGAGCAAACCACCATTTTAGCCACATGTGAGTCCACTGGAGGAGGCGTTTCCCAATTCTTAGACAGCTCCGGCGCGAGGGGATAGCGAGCCAGCATCTTCTTTTGAGGCACAAACTTCGTACCTGGGTTTTCCCAGGGTTCCTGACATATATCAATTAGGTGGTCAGAGTGAGGTAAAACTTGTTTAATCACCTTCTGACGCTTGAACCTATCTGGTTTCTTAGGAGGAACAGATGGCTCGGGATCATCCGTAATCTGTATAATTAACTGAATAGCCTCCAAAAGATCAGGAACATCCACATGTGAACCACCCTCCCCATCAGCCGTATCTGAGTCAGAACCTGTGGGGTCAGTGTAAGTGTCGTCTTCATCAGACGAGGTGTCAGTGACAGCAGTGGATTGTGAGGAGACAAGCGCTCGCTTAGAGGACACCTTGGACGTAGGCGAGCGACGGTCAGACTTTTTAGTAGTCAGGGACTGGTTCAACTTCTTTATTTGAGCAGATAAATCATCCGCCCACGGCGGGTTAGCTGCAGGGACCACAAACGGTTGCACCGGCATTGGGGGTCCCATAGGGGGTGTTAGTTTATGAACTAGCGTGTGCAGAAGGGTGGAAAAAGCGGCCCACGGCGGGTCATTATTTGCCCCCGTTGCCACCGTCCCACTGGGGGGCAAGGAGCCCCCAGAACCAGAGCCCAAAGCTGCTATATTCTCCTCATAGGTATCTGCGGCTTCAGCAACACCAGCAGTGTGTTCAGCCCCAGAACCGTTACCCTCAGAAGCAGACATGATATAACTTGCAGTATCAGGTAACACAGTACAATTTGTCAGCAGCACAATACCTCTAGCCCAAATCCCTGCACAGTGTAGTCAGCACCAGCAGAGATAAAGGAGAGATATGTTGACTAAATCATAGAGAAAAATACATAATACAGTATATCTTTGTGAAAATCCTATATTAGATAAAACCTGATGCACCAAGCCCCCTCAGGTTATAGAATATAGGGATAGCAGGTTGAGTGAAAGACACGAAATGGACACCACTCAGCTATCAAATGCACACACAAATAGTCACAGTCTGTACAATGCAGAGGTTATTACTAACAATAATACTGCACTGGACTAGCTTACACAGCTATATAACAATAGATATAACAGTACACAGTAAGAACTGGATGTATATCACAGGGTAATTGTACTAGGAAACCCTAACTAAGAGCACTCTTTCTTAACTAACACTGACTAAAAAAGGCAGGTAGAATACTTAAGTGTCTTGTAAAGTCACAGCACTGACAACTAGGCGACTTTACAAGGATTTGCCCAAGCATTCCCAGGAACAGTGAGCTGAGGGATAATGGCACCGCAGACACTGCCAGGGAGTGAGGGAGAGACAGATATGCAGCTCCAGGGCAGGGAACATTTGCAGAAAATGGCGCCCTGGGGCTGGGGGAGGGGCTTCAGGTCCAAGCTCTATCCCCCTGCTGGCAAAACCACCGGGTACTGCGGGCTCTAATAAAACGGTTTATAGAGAAAACCTGACCTGTCCCATGCCCTGGTGATCTAGTGGGATCGCCTGTACTGCCACAGTGTCCACCGCCAGCGCGCACGGCCCGCCTCCCACCGACCGTGCCGGATCGCGATAAAGACCGGGTCCCGCAAGCGGGACCCACTTACCACCTCCCAAAGCACGGCCACGCGATCCCGGAGAGCCCCAGCCGTGTGTGACTAACTTGGAAGAAAACCGGAGCCTCCTGCTGTAGGTACCCGGCAACCAGGGCACGGGAGTGTACAGCGCCGCTGGGGGAGACATGGAGCTGCAGCAGGCAATGTCTACTGACATCCAGCACAATCTGTGCCTCTGCTGCAGCCCTTGTAGTCTTCTTTTTTCCTCAGAAAAAGCTTTTTCTAGAGCTGCTGTGAGCAGCTCTTCCTGTTACATGCTTGCACTGCAAGCACCAACTACAAACTGAGCTCCTGTGCACGGAGGCGGGGTGATATAGGAGGCGGCGCTATGCATCTTGGGAAGAAGGTCAAAGCTTTTGAGCCTGTTGGTGCTTCGGATCAAGATCCTACTCTACACCCCAATGTCTATCCTTGTGGAGCCCAGTGTACCCCGCAGCAGAAATTATGTATTATGAGACATGGTGTGGACGTATGGGATGCAACATATAAACAAAGATATATAGGTGGTCATTCCGAGTTGATCGCTAGCTGCATTCGTTCGCTGTGAAGCGATGAGGCAAAAAAACGGCACTTCTGCACATGCGTATGCTGCGCAATGCGCACGCGCGACATACTGTTACAACGAACGATGTTGTTTCACACAAGGTCTAGCGAAGCTTTTCAGTCGCACTGCTTGCCGCAGAGTGATTGACATGAAGTGGGCATTTCTCGGTGTCAACTGACCGTTTCCCGGGAGTGTTCGAAAAAACTCAGGCGTGCCAGGAAAAACGCAGACGTGGATGGGCGAACGCAGTGCGTGTTTATGATGTCAAAACAGGAACTGAACAGTCTGAAGTGATTGCAAGCGCTGAGTAGGTTTTGAGCTACTCTAAAACTGCCCAAAAAAACTTTGTAGCTGCTTTTGCGATCGTTTTGTTCGCACTTCTGCTAAGCTAAAATACATTCCCAGTGGGAGGCGGCATAGCGTTTGCACGGCTGCTAAAAACAGCTAGCGAGCGATCAACTCGGAATGACCACCATAGTGTATATAAAGAGAGAGATAGATAGATATAAAGAGATGGTTGAGGGGTATATATAAAAACACAATGTGAGCAATATTATATACTAGCATTTGCCCTTGACTTTGCTTGCGTGGATGTCTGTCATTGCTCAGCAGGAAATTTTACACAGACAGTAGCACCATCGAATATTGTGATGTATATTTTATATTGTACACATTGACTATAGCGTGTAGTATTTGTCTTGATGTCATCTACTGGATTGACGTGTAAACTGAAAATTCATGAGTCAAGATAACCTGCCAGATTAATGATTGATATATAGGGGTCAATCCAACTAGGTGCGAAGGGTGCGATGTGCCAGTACAGCAGCATTTCAATGCCGGCAACAGCACCTGATCTCACACTCTTTGAACTCACATAAAACTGTTCAGACTGCTGTGGGGTGGCGAATACTTTTGTGCGAGTTCGGGTCCCAATAAAGTGCAGCTACTGCCGTGATGACCCGCACCCGTGAGATCATCGTGGATATTTGGATAGACCCCAGTTGGAAATTCATGCTAAATAGATCTTGTGTATATATATATATATATATATATATATATAGATGTGGTATAGACCTAATTCTGCGCTATGAGTGAGCTACAACCTTATGACGTACTCTCTGTTAGCTGGAGTACAGAAAATAGAATACAAAACACAGAATGTCTAAGGGAGCTATATATGTTGATTATGTGGAATACTCTTCAAGATTCTGACCACAATGTGATAAAAAACAATTGATTTATTCACATATTATCTATGCACAATATACTTTAGTGAACATAGATTACCACATAAAATTCAAATAACAAACATATTTAAAATACAGATTCCAATTTTGTAGAAGACATGATATAATCAGTGTGTTCCATCCAATGATATTTTATACAGGATGTCTGATGTTCTCACAGAAAAACCATACCCGACGCGTTTCGTCCCAAAGGACTTCATCAGGGGTTCATGTCAATAGATATTGGAAGAGTTATGGGGGAAAAGACCGATTTAACGGTAATGTTGTTCCCACAAGTAAAATCAAGGAATTAAAATCATCTAAATAATAGCGCTGAGTGCACCAGTATTCACCATTGGTCCAGCCCTCATAAAAGTGCAAATTGGGGGGTTGTACTGCTACAACCACACTACAACCACACTAATAATGATCCGGCTTTGTGAAATGACAGGCTCTCCTGAACAGCTGTTCAGGAGAGCCTGTCATTTCACCCGTGGACACGCCCCTTTTCGAATGTGTCTCAATTTTTATGTGTACATTTTTGGAGGGTGTGTTGCTGCAGATGCAGTGGGCCTATTTTGGGGTGTGGGGCTGGAGCTGCAACTACATCAGTCCCATTGCTAATCCTGCTCTGTGAAAACACAGCAGGCAAAGGGCAGAGCCTCCCATTGGAAGTAACCTGTGTGGGAGGGCGTTTCTCGCCCAATCAGCTGTGGACTGGGTGTGATAGACCTGCCACTAACCCAATGAGAGCTCCTAGCCACGCCCAGCGTTAGAGCTCCAGGCACAGAGTCACAGGGCTATTATATAGGAGATATATATATATATATATATATATATATATATATATAGGTCTCTGATAATGGACCGGCACTCACGTAACAAAACAGCAGCACGCCTGGTGCCCTCAACAGCGGAATAGCAGAAACATACATAGAGGAGAAGCGGCACTCACGGCTTGTTCAAATGAGACACGGGACCACAGCAAACTGTCAATGTTTCAATTCAATAGAATTTTCGTCAGGACACAAACACATTAAACCAAAAAGCTCACCTTATATCCCTACACCAAAAGTGTTCAGGTGTGCACGCTGGCAGGTCCCAGCCGCCCGGCCACGGCACCCGAAGACGACGTTACTGCGTATGCGTCACGCGTCTATGCTACCCATCACCATAGTTTATAATAGTTATTTCCTGGTTGGGAGGTCTCTTGCATTTTGGAAGTTCCCACTCCCCACCTACTTATTGTGATTGGTGGCTTAATTGTTTTGCAGAAAAGAATGGTAACAGCTGCCTTTCTGTAGGTCTTGATTTGCTCTCTTCGCCAATACAGGAGTTTAGGGTGATTTTACCCTACTAGGGTCAATCCCATCACTGGCTGGTTCTGGTGGGCCTCTTTGTGTGTCGTTGTCAGGGGAGTTTGGATACTGTACTTTGGGGGGAATTCAACTGTTTTGGGCATCTCATTTTACTGTCTAAACAAGATTGTGTAGATGCCCAAACAATTGACACAATTCAGTAGTTGTTTGGGTGCACACGCATATTGCGCATGTTGTGCCTAAACACACCGGGTTTAACACACCGGGTTTAGCCGCATGAAATGGCTAAAACCGTCTAATGTCCTGCTTCGAATTGCTGGTGTTGGGGCACCATCTAGTGGCGACCCTGATTCAAACAGTTGAATCGGCCCCCTTGAGATGTTGGCAATGGGCTGGAAGTTGGCTCCCATCTACTGTACACCTTTTATTGCATTATTTGTCATAGATGGTGATACTGTGGCTATTTTTTCTTTGCCATCAAACCATTTTTCACCGTCCAATAAATAATTAAATAACGCTAAACCTTTACTCTGCCAATATGTCTCTGTGCCTTTATTGTAGACATGTCATATGTTTTGTTTTCTGTATTCAATGTAGGCAGACATCAGCTAATAGGAAATGTATACTGGCCACAGTATTATAGGCAGCAGAAGGTCTATCAGCTTAGTGCTGAAGTGTTCACTTCAATTGAAACTCACCTGGCTGTAAGAATGGGCCCAGATGACACCAATCTAAATGAAAACATTTTATAAAGAAGTACGTGTAGTTTTGTCCAGATCTGTGTTACCAATCAGAAATTACAAGAAAGTAAAATGACTAGTAGTAGGCAGTATAATGGTGGTGCCTATTTATCACACAGCCCCCAATAACATATTTTCTATCATAGCTCATTGCACTAATAGACATTTTTGAGAGGCTATTTAACAAAAAATGAATTTTAATATTGTTAAAAAATAAGGATTAATGGTTATTTACTGCATCTAATATAAAATACCGCCTCTGTATGTGGTAAAAATGCAGCAATTATTTGAAAGCCACAGTGACACAAGTTGATGGCCATTGCAGGCTACAGGGATTAATATATGGGGAGAATCCCTAAATCCGTTGTAAAGTGTTATATTTGCCATACTGTATTTAGGGCTCTTCTGCCATTGTATCTAAATTTTTTATTTATAGGTAAGTGCAGTGGCATTTTTAGGGCCGAGCCAAGCGTGTAACCGCACAGGGCGCCGACCCGTGGCCACTGTGTTCAGTATTCTATAATAGGTATGGCCATTGACCATTGTCGAATACTTTTGCCATCAATGGGAGTGAACCAGATGGTTTTCCTCCATCAATGGCATAGCATAAATTAATTTGTTGTTTTTTTTTGCAAGGTGTCGGGACTCTGAGCATAGCTCCGCCCCTGACACCCATGAAGCCCTGCCCCTGGGTTGTGATTGACCCATGGCCCATTCACTGAAATAATAGGGATGACCATCAATGAGTGAAACCATAAATGGTCTCCCATAGCATAGTTGGTTACCATCGATATCCACTCACAATTTCGCCATCAATGGCAACCATCAATGGCGACCACACCGATGACCATCCCTATTCTATGGTGTCTGGCTGTCCGCAAAGAATACTGTTAAAATGTCCTTTTCAAAATGGCCACCGCCTGAGAGATGACAGTTTTGATGGATACTAGAATTGGCGGTAGCCATTGTGGGAGGGACATTAAGATGGAGCCCGGAGAGAGGAGACAGCAGGCAACAGCACAGTAGTGCCGGGAATGTGGCGGCAGTGTGAGCAGCAGTGGAGGGAGCACCAGAAGGAGGAGCTGCAGCAGAGGGAGCACACGGAGCCAGGACGGCAGCGGAGGGAGCATCTGGAGCAGGCCTGACTAGCAGCAGCAGCATGAAACAACCCCTGACAAAGAGCAGGACCAGGTTCAGTGCACATTTTAAGGGGCATTGTGATTATTGCTAAGTGAAGCATGGTGCAAGGGGCATTACTGTGTGAGGCACACTTTGGTGCAAGAGGCATTACTGTGTGGAGCATAACAAGGAGCATTACTGTGTGGGGCATAATTTGGTGCAAGGGGCATTACTGTGTGGGGCATAATAAGGGGCAATACTGTGTGGGGCATAATTTGGTGCAAGGGGCATTACTGTGTGGGGCATAATAAGGGGCAATACTGTGTGGGGCATACTTTGGTGAAAGGGGCATTACTGTGTGGGGCTTAATATGGTGGATTTTTTTTTTCTGTGGTGGCTGAGGTCTGTTGGTGCGGGGTCAAAAACTGGGGTGTAAAGTAGTACTTTCATGTGAGACCACTCCTATTTTCGCAAAGCCACACCCACTTTTCAAGGGCAAGCGCAAAATAGTTTTTTTTATACCTATGGAGAGGGGGGGTGCGGGTTGCCTTTTTTTACTGTTCGCACTGGGAGCCAAATTGGCTAGAAACAGCCCTGGGTAAGTGACATATGATAAGAGCAATAAAACCCATAGAATTCAATGTTAATGTTGCATAAAATCAATGATGGGCATTTTGCCTCTTTTCAACCTCACTAACTATGTAACTATATAATGAGCATCACAAAAGTAACAGCAATTAAGTAAGTCTCTCCCTGTTCTCCCAGCCAGATAAAACAAATGGTTCACCTTTGCTATAAGCCCACTTGGCTTGCTTGAATGACCTCCCCAGCACAGGTCAAAGTTCACACCACCTCTCCTCTCAGGAGACAGTCCTGCCATTGCAGCAGAATTCAGCTTCTTACCACTTTGGTACAATGCCAGGATCCCGGCATCGAGATGGTCGGCGGGAGGTGGCGAGCGCAACAAGCCCCTTGTGGGCTCGTGGGTGAGCTGCTGTAGTCAGCATGCTGACTGTCGGGATTCTAAGTGAGCGGGACGGGATGTAGGTGGAGGTATTGTGTCACATAACTACATCCCTAACTAAATGCAGTGAAGTCAAAATGTATAGGAATGTTCTTTATATTTGTTGCAAAAGAGCGGCGCTATTTCTGTGCTGTGTTAAATTTGACCCTTCCTTCACCTCTGAATAGACTGAATCCACTACTGAATATATAATAAGCTGTAGTCTACTGTAGAGGAGAGACAAATCCAGACAGGTGCAATGAAGCATTTTTTGGGGCTTCTATCTGCTCTCATTGATAAATCTTTATCATTTTCATCACTCTCGGATAAAGAAAAGCAGAGAAGCTCCATTCTTTTGAGAACAGACGAAGGAGGTGTAGACGATCAGGCTCTGTTCAAGCCCAATGGCTCGGACAAGTCACCTTGGATAGTGTACACAGCTGATAACAGAATTTATATTTTGAACCTCTGCGCATAACAGACTTAAACTACTTTATGATGTTCATAAAAGTCAAGTACTCTGCAAAACTTATCATTCAGAACATATATTCAAACTCATACAAGCATAACAAGATCAGGTGTATTCATTTTACTATTACAGATACTACTTTTTATTTTACTGTCAGTTTACTTTGCTATGTTCCCATGCTGATGCAGCCATGCCATCACTCCCCCCTCCCCCCCCACACACACTCACTGTATGCTATGCTTGTGTGCTGTACCCCCACTGTTGCACACTCTGCCAGCAGCTACCTATGCATTGCACCCCAGATGGTTGCCTTGGATGATTCATCTATAGCAGGGGTGGGGAACCTCCGGCCCGCGGGCCGTATAAGGCCTGCGAAGCCGTTTGGTCCGGCCCACCCGCTCCTCTCAGTGAGACACGCCGCCGCACAGTCCGGCGGCAGCGTGTCTCAGCTGTCACCACACGGAGGAGAGCGCGGCTATTGTTGGGCGGCGGCGGCGTGTAGGACTTGAAACCAGCCGCCGGTTCGTGAGCCAATCAGAGCTCGCGGACCGGCAGCCAATAAGGAGCCGCGGCTGCCGGTCCACGAGCTCTGATTGGCTCTCGAACCGGAGGCTGGTTTCAAGTCTTACACGCCGCCGCCTAACATAGCCGCGCTCTCCTCCGTGTCCCCGCCGAAAGGAGCAGTAAGCGGGACAGGGGGGGGGGGCATCTGTATACCTGGCACTGTGGGGGTCATCTGTATACCTGGCACTGTGGGGGGCATCTGTATACCTGGCACTGTGGGGACATCTGTATACCTGGCACTGTGAGGGGCATTTGTATACCTGGCACTGTGGGGGCATCTGTATACCTGGCACTGTGGGGACATCTGTATACCTGGCACTGTGGGGGCATCTGTATACCTGGCACTGTGGGGACATCTGTATACCTGGCACTGAGGGGCATTTGTATACCTGGCACTGTGGGGACATCTGTATACCTGGCACTGTGGGGGCATCTGTATACCTGGCACTGTGGGGGCATTTGTATACCTGGCACTGTGGGGGCATCTGTATACCTGGCACTGTGGGGGCATCTGTATACCTGGCACTGTGGGGACATCTGTATACCTGGCACTGTGGGGGCATCTGTATACCTGGCACTGTGGGGACATCTGTATACCTGGCACTGAGGGGCATTTGTATACCTGGCACTGTGGGGACATCTGTATACCTGGCACTGAGTGGCATTTGTATACCTGGCACTGTGGGGGCATCTGTAAACCTGGCACTGTGGGGACATCTGTATACCTGGTACTGTGGGGGCATCTGTATACCTGGCACTGTGAGGGGCATTTGTATAACTGGCACTGTGGGGACATCTGTATACCTGGCACTGTGGGGGCATCTGTATACCTGGCACTGTGAGGGGCATTTGTATAACTGGCACTGTGGGGACATCTGTATACCTGGCACTGTGGTGGCATCTGTAAACCTGGCACTGTGGGGACATCTGTATACCTGGCACTGTGAGGGGCATTTGTATACCTGGCACTGTGGGGGCATTTGTATACCTGGCACTGTGGGGGCATTTGTATACCTGGCACTGTGGGGGCATCTGTATACCTGGCACTGTGGGGGCATCTGTATACCTGGCACTGTGAGGGGCATTTGTATACCTGGCACTGTGGGGCATTTGTATGCCTGGCACTGTGGGGGCATCTGTATGCCTGGCACTGTGAGGGGCATTTGTATACCTGGCACTGTGGGGGCATTTGTATACCTGGCACTGTGGGGGCATCTGTATACCTGGCACTGTGAGGGGCATTTGTATACCTGGCACTGTGGGGGCAATTGTGGATCTGGCACTGCACTATTGGGGGCATATGTGTATCACGTCCCATTTTAACTGGCCACACCCATTTTTTGGGCGCGCGTGGGGGCTGACTTGTATGGCCCCCGGAGGATTTTATAAATATCCAAATGGCCCTAGGTAGAAAAAAGGTTCCCCACCCCTGATCTATAGGCAGGATGTGTTTCATGTGGATCTATCCATACAGGGTATATCATACTATAGCGCACATGTCAGCCTTGGGTCCCTGTGTGGCTCACCTCCCACAGTGTAATCTTCGTAGTACACCCAACATGGCTGCCTCATCTTGTATGCTCGTGGATGGGATGGAAATATATGGACCTGACTGTTATGTTGGACCCTACTTCTAGCATTAGAATGCTGCAACCACCTATTTTGTGTCATTGCTTCTGTGTGTGACCTATTCCACCCAGGGTAATCCTACGTAGTGAGCCCTACATGGCTGCCTCACTTGTTACCTTTCATGGGCAGAATATATAACCCACAGAACCCAAATGTCAGTATCAACCCTGCAGTATGCTTACTATGCTCCCCAAGTTTTTTCTTATATTTTTTTTTTTATTGTTAGGTGGCCTGAATCTTCTGTACTGGTGCTTTGTAATTGATGTTTGTAAAGCGCCTTGAGTCCTGTTTGGAAAAAAGAGCGCTATATAAATAAAATTATTATTATTATTATTATTATTATTATTATCATCATCATTAGTGTATTTAAAGCTGGGCTCTATAGAAAAAGGTCATAAAGGTCATAGTTCCATTAAGTCATCTGCGGTTCTGTTAATATTTACAGTTCTTCATTTTGATACTCAGTAACTGTGTGTATTCATTTGCTATGACGCTGTTTTATTCTTGGTGCTGACTTTTACTAGGCAAAGTAAATATTAAATATAAATCTCTTGTGTATGTACCTGGATAATCTGCAATAACTTTTGAAACTACAGTAGTTTATGAAGAGTTAAAAAATGTTCCTGTTCTTATCAGGTTGTAATTACTGGCCAAATAACACAGATTGCCTACTAGTGGAAAACAAAAAAAACCCCTGTAAATAACAGTTAGTACAATTATTATGCTACTGGTGGAGAAGATAGAGATGATGATAATGAAAAACCATATTCAGCTGTTGTCGGTTGTTATTGTACAAGATATTTAGAGAGCAGCTGTACGTTAAAGAGAAATATTAATTCGCACTTTATTTTTTTATGACTGTTCCTTAAACCATGTGGACATTTGCTAGGTTCTCTGTATATATGTGTCAGAACAAATGAGTAATTCTAAATGACTTTCTCTAGAGAGGTTAGAAAATAAAAGCCTATTAAATGTTCTCACTTTATTAAAGCAGCACCTGGGATACACCTCAGGGATTGAAGTTGATCTGTTATTATAAAAGTACATCATTCTTCCAATTATGAGCCAAATGCAGCAAAAATAAGAATTTACTTACCGATAATTCTATTTCTCATAGTCCGTAGTGGATGCTGGGGACTCCGTAAGGACCATGGGGAATAGCGGCTCCGCAGGAGACTGGGCACAAAAGTAAAAGCTTTAGGACTACCTGGTGTGCACTGGCTCCTCCCCCTATGACCCTCCTCCAAGCCTCAGTTAGGATACTGTGCCCGGACGAGCGTACACAATAAGGAAGGATATTGAATCCCGGGTAAGACTCATACCAGCCACACCAATCACACCGTACAACCTGTGATCTGAACCCAGTTAACAGCATGATAACAGAGGAGCCTCTGAAAAGATGGCTCACAACAATAATAACCCGATTTTTGTAACAATAACTATGTACAAGTATTGCAGACAATCCGCACTTGGGATGGGCGCCCAGCATACACTACGGACTATGAGAAATAGAATTATCGGTAAGTAAATTCTTATTTTCTCTAACGTCCTAAGTGGATGCTGGGGACTCCGTAAGGACCATGGGGATTATACCAAAGCTCCCAAACGGGCGGGAGAGTGCGGATGACTCTGCAGCACCGAATGAGAGAACTCCAGGTCCTCCTCAGCCAGGGTATCAAATTTGTAGATTTTAGCAAACGTGTTTGCCCCTGACCAAGTAGCTGCTCGGCAAAGTTGTAAAGCCGAGACCCCTCGGGCAGCCGCCCAAGATGAGCCCACCTTCCTTGTGGAATGGGCATTTACAGATTTTGGCTGTGGCAGGCCTGCCACAGAATGTGCAAGCTGAATTGTACTATAAATCCAGCGAGCAATAGTCTGCTTAGAAGCAGGAGCACCCAGCTTGTTGGGTGCATACAGGATAACAGCGAGTCAGATTTTCTGACTCCCGCCGTCCTGGAAACATATATTGTCAGGGCCCTGACAACGTCTAGCAACTTGGAGTCCTCCAAGTCCCTAGTAGCCGCAGGCACCACCATAGGTTGGTTCAGGTGAAACGCTGAAACCACCTTAGGGAGAAACTGAGGACGAGTCCTCAATTCCGCCCTGTCCAAATGGAAAATCAGATAAGGGCTTTTACAGGATAAAGCCGCCAATTCTGACGCGCGCCTGGCACAGGCCAGGGCCAACAGCATGACCACTTTCCATGTGAGATATTTTAACTCCACAGATTTAAGTGGTTCAAACCAATGTGACTTTTGGAACCCAAAAAACTACATTGAGATCCCAAGGTGCCACTGGAGGCACAAAAGGAGGCTGTATATGCAGTACCCCTTTTACAAACGTCTGAACTTCAGGGACTGAAGCTAGTTCTTTTTGGAAGAAAATTGACAGGGCCGAAATTTGAACCTTAATGGACCCCAATTTCAGGCCCATAGACACTCCTGTTTGCAGGAAATGTAGTAATCGACCCATTTGAATTTCCTCCGTCGGGCCTTACTGGCCTCGCACCACGCAACATATTTTCGCCAAATGCGGTGATAATGTTTTTCAGTTACATCCTTCCTGGCTTTGATCAGGATAGGGATGACTTCATCCGGAATGCCTTTTTCCTTCAGGATCCGGCGCTCAACCGCCATGCCGTCAAACGCAGTCGCGGTAAGTCTTGGAACAGACAGGGTCCTTGCTGGAGCAGGTCCCTTCTTAGAGGTAGAGGCCACGGATCCTCCGTGAGCATCTCTTGAAGTTCCGGTTACCAAGTCCTTCTTGGCCAATCCGGAGCCACTAATACAGTGCTTACTCCTCTCCATCTTATAATTCTCAGTACCTTGGGTATGAGATGGCAGAGGAGGGAACACATACACTGACTGGTACACCCATGGTGTTACCAGAGCGTCTACAGCTATTGCCTGAGGGTCCCTTGACCTGGCGCAATACCTGTCGAGTTTTTCCCAACGGTTTATAATCATGTGGAAGACTTCTGGGTGAAGTCCCCACTCTCCCGGGTGGAGGTCGTATCTGCTGAGGAAGTCTGCTTCCCAGTTGTCCACTCCCGGAATGAATACTGCTGACAGTATTCACATGATTTTCCGCCCAGCGAAGAATCCTTGCAGCTTCTGCCATTGCCCTCCTGCTTCTTGTGCCACCCTGTCTGTTTACGTGGGTGACTGCCGTGATGTTGTCCGACTGGATCAACCCCGGCTGACCTTGAAGCAGAGGTCTTGCGAAGCTTAGAGCATTGTAAATGGCCCTTAGCTTCAGGATATTTATGTGAAGTGATGTCTCCAGGCTTGACCATAAGCCCTGGAAATTCCTTCCCTGTGTGGCTGCCCCCCCAGCCTCGCAGGCTGGCATCCGTGGTCACCAGGACCCAGTCCTGAATGCCGAATCTGCGGCCCTCTAGAAGATGAGCACACTGCAACCACCACAGGAGAGACACCCTTGTCCTTGGTGACAGGGTTATCCGCTGATGCATCTGAAGATGCGACCCGGACCATTTGTCCAGCAGGTCCCACTGGAAAGTTCTTGCGTGGAATCTGCCGAATGGGATTGCTTCGTAGGAAGCCACCATTTTTCCCAGAACCCTTTCATTGATGTACTGAGACTTGGCTCGGTTATAGGAGGTTCCCGACTAGCTCGGATAACTCCCTGACTTTCTCCTCCGGGAGAAACACCTTTTTCTGGAATGTGTCCAGGATCATCCCCTAGGAACAGAAGACGAGTCGTCGGAACCAGCTGCGATTTTGGAATATTGAGAATCCAATCATGCTGCCGCAACACTACCTGAGATAGTGCTACACCGACCTCCAACTGTTCCCTGGATCTTACCCTTATCAGGGAATCGTCCAAGTAAGGGATAACTAAAATTCCCTTCCTTCGAAGGAGTATCATCATTTCGGCCATTACCTTGGTAAAGACCCGGGGTGCCGTGGACCATCCATACGGCAGCGTCTGAACTGATAGTGACAGTTCTGTACCACAAACCTGAGGTGCCCTTGGTGAGAAAGGTAAATTGGGACATGAAGGTAAGCATCCTTGATGTCCCGAGACATCATGTAGTCCCCTTCTTCCAGGTTCGCAATCACTGCTCTGAGTGACTGAATCTTGAATTTGAACCTCCGTATGTAAGTGTTCAAGATTTTAGATTTAGAATCGGTCTCACCGAGCCGTCCGGCTTCGGTACCACCACAGTGTGGAATAATACCCCGTTCCCTGTTGCAGGAGGGGTACCTTGATTATCACCTGCTGGGAATACAGCTTGTGAATGGCTTCCAAAACTGCCTCCCTGTCAGAGGGAGACATCGGTAAAGCCGACTTTAGGAAACGGCGAGGGGGAGACGTCTCAAATTCCAATTTGTACCCCTGAGATATCCCTTGAAGGATCCAGGGGTCTACTTGCGAGTGAGCCCACTGCGCGCTGAAATTCATTGAGACGGGCCCCCACCGTGCCTGATTCTGCTTGTAAAGCCCCAGCGTCATACTGAGGGCTTGGCAGAGGCGGGAGAGGGCTTCTGTTCCTGGGAACTGGCTGATTTCTGCAGCCTTTTTCCTCTCCCTCTGTCACGGGGCAGAAATGAGGAACCTTTTGCCCGCTTGCCCACGAAAAGACTGCGGCTGATAATACGGCGTCTTCTTATGTTGAGAGGCGACCTGGGGTACAAACGTGGATTTCCCAGCTGTTGCCGTGGCCACCAGGTCTGAAAGACCGACCCCAAATAACTCCTACCTTTAATAAGGCAATACATCCAAATGCCGTTTGGAATCCGCATCACCTGACCACTGTCGTGTCCATAACCCTCTACTGGCAGAAATGGACAACGCACTTAGACTTGATGCCAGTCGGCAAATATTCCGCTGTGCATCACGCATATATAGAAATGCATCTTTTAAATGTTCTATAGGCAATAATATACTGTCCCTATCTAGGGTATCAATATTTTCAGTCAGGGAATCCGACCACACCAACCCAGCACTGCACATCCAGGCTGAGGCGATTGCTGGTCGCAGTATAACACCAGTATGTGTGTAAATACATTTTAGGATACTTTCTATCAGCAGGATCCTTAAGGGCGGCCATCTCAGGAGAGGGTAGAGCCCTTGTTCTTACAAGCGTGTGAGCGCTTTATCCACCCTAGGGGATGTTTCCCAACACACCCTAACCTCTGGCGGGAAAGGATATAATGCCAATAACATTTTAGAAATTATCAGTTGTTATCGGGGGAAACCCACGCATCATCACACACCTCATTTAATTTCTCAGATTCAGGAAAACTACAGGTAGTTTTTCCTCACCGAAAATAATACCCCTTTTTGGTGGTACTCGTATCATCAGAAATGTGTAAAACATTTTTCATTGCCTCAATCATGTAACGTGTGGCCCTACTGGAAGTCACATTTGTCTCTTCACCGTCGACACTGGAGTCAGTATCCGTGTCGGCGTCTATATCTGCCATCTGAGGTAACGGGCGCTTTAGAGCCCCTGACGGCCTATGAGACGTCTAGACAGGCACAAGCTGAGTAGCCGGCTGTCTCATGTCAACCACTGTCTTTTATACAGAGCTGACACTGTCACGTAATTCCTTCCAACAGTTCATCCACTCAGGTGTTGACCCCCTAGGGGGTGACATCACTATTACAGGCAATCTGCTCCGTCTCCACATCATTTTTCTCCTCATACATGTCGACACAAACGTACCGACACACAGCACACACACAGGGAATGCTCTGATAGAGGACAGGACCCCACTAGCCCTTTGGGGAGACAGAGGGAGAGTTTGCCAGCACACACCAGAGCGCTATATATATACAGGGATAACCTTATATAAGTGTTTTTCCCCTTATAGCTGCTGTATCTTTAATACTGCGCCTAATTAGTGCCCCCCTCTCTTTTTTAACCCTTTCTGTAGTGTAGTGACTGCAGGGGAGAGCCAGGGAGCTTCCCTCCAACGGAGCTGTGAGGGAAAATGGCGCCAGTGTGCTGAGGAGATAGGCTCCGCCCCCTTCTCGGCGGCCTTATCTCCCGTTTTTCTGTGAATTCTGGCAGGGGTTAAATGCATCCATATAGCCCAGGAGCTATATGTGATGTATTTTTAGCCATCTAAGGTGTTTATATTGCGTCTCAGGGCGCCCCCCCCCCCCCCAGCGCCCTGCACCCTCAGTGACCGGAGTGTGAAGTGTGCTGAGAGCAATGGCGCACAGCTGCGGTGCTGTGCGCTACCTTATTGAAGACAGGACGTCTTCTGCCGCCGATTTTCCGGACCTCTTCAGTCTTCTGGCTCTGTAAGGGGGCCGGCGGCGCGGCTCTGGGACCCATCCATGGCTGGGCCTGTGATCGTCCCTCTGGAGCTAATGTCCAGTAGCCTAAGAAGCCCAATCCACTCTGCACGCAGGTGAGTTCGCTTCTTCTCCCCTTAGTCCCTCGGTGCAGTGAGCCTGTTGCCAGCAGGTCTCACTGAAAATAAAAAACCTAAAACTAAACTTTTCACTAAGCAGCTCAGGAGAGCCACCTAGTGTGCACCCTTCTCGTTCGGGCACAAAAATCTAACTGAGGCTTGGAGGAGGGTCATAGGGGGAGGAGCCAGTGCACACCAGGTAGTCCTAAAGCTTTTACTTTTGTGCCCAGTCTCCTGCGGAGCCGCTATTCCCCATGGTCCTTACGGAGTCCCCAGCATCCACTTAGGACGTTAGAGAAATCACCATAGGTAGCAATTACTCCTTATTCTGTATATTAATATATTCATGGTAATACTATATTTAATATGATAGTTATACTATAGTCAATGTGTATTCATATTTTGACTCTACTGTGAATACAAACACCAAACAATTGATGTTTCTTTAATAATAAAAAAAACTTAACACAAACTTTTTGCATAGATAGGCTTAGAATACAGCTATGACTGAATTATTGGAAAATATTGTATGCTTGATTGACATTGCTAAAAGTTTCTCTTATGAAATAGCAAGAAGAGCAATAGTAAAACATGTCGAGGCTGATGTGAAGCAGTCCGTAGCTTGGCTCCGATAGGATAACGCCACCTCCAAATAGCTTTACTCTATAGTAACATAAGGGCTATTCATTTTTTTGGACTCCCTCTATGTCAGCCCTCACTGTTGCGCAACATCTACACTTTATCTCTCTTCAAGTTTTGCTACATCTCCCCCTTTGTGGTTGGAAACAACCCTGTATGCTGTGAAATGACCCCAGGTAATACTGTATATATATACTGTCTTTGAGAAAATATATTATATCAATCCTGTTGGTGGAGGATGTACAGTACACCTGATTCACACCTTATGGAATGCTGGAAAATCGCTAAGGATGGTTCAATATAATATACGGAATGCTACACTATATATTAATCTTTTGATCTGATTTGTTTCCCTACATATAAGGATTCAACATCCCGCATTCAACATATTCAAGAGAGTGGGAGACCCATGTGCAGACTCCGTCTGGATTCCCTCCTGTCTAGCCGGCAGCACTGTAGACTCTGGGCACTAGGGTCACTAGGGGACCCTAGAACTGTCCCAGAGTCTAGTGCCTATGTGTAGATCTCCAGGAAAATGTTGCAGTGTCCATTTTTCCAGTTATTTTCTTATTGCGCATGCACGAAATGACGGGAAAATGGCCACATTTTCCTGGTGATTTCTGCAGTGCTGCTGCTGCGACGTGGGACTCCGTAGGGTAAGCATTGAAACAAATGGGTACAGGGTGTGCAATGTGGGCCCCTCTGCACCCCAGGGGCACATATGCACAGCACACACTGCACCCATTATAAATATGCCAGTGCATTGGACCTACATTTTGCATTTAAAAAACATTTTGGGAGCGCCAATGTAGATGTAGTGGACTACTAGTGTACTGTAGGTGTAGGCAGCTACCAAGGGAGCACTGAATGAATATATAAATATGTATGCAGTCATATTGTCAACATTTAGAATATCAACACTGTAATGTCAAATGGTTCTGAATGTTGACATTTAGAATACCGACCATTTCTTTCAAAATGTTCACTTGTTCATAATGTCAACATTTAACATGTTATGTTCAAATGTTGACATTATGGGTTAGGCTGTGGTTAGGGGGATGTAGTTGATATCCCGGCGGTCGGGATCCCAGCAGTCAGAATACCGACGCCGGGATCCCAACCACTTAGAATACTGACAGCTGCTCCAGGGCTATTCCTACTCGTGGGTGTCCACGGCACCCATAGAGTGAGAATAGAACCTGTGGTGAGCGCAGCAAGCCCTCAAGGGGACTCCTGGCATCGGTATTCTGACTGGCCGGGATTCCATTCCCAACACATGGTTAGGGTTAGTGTTAGGCTGCAGTCAGGGTTAGATAGCATGGTCAACATCCTCACTATCTACATTCATAACGTCGACATGTTTAACATGTGGACATGATGTCCGTGATGACAGTCCATGTCTACATGTCAACTTGTAGACCCTGTCGGCATTCACAATGTTGACATACAGACCAAATTGACATTCTTGTGTGAAAGACTAGCCAACTGGTATACCACATCCAATACATAACTATTACTATTTAATCCTTCAGGCATTGTGTTAAATGAACTGATTTGTGTTTAAGTGCAGCGGCAAGGTATCCACTGTAATAGCTGAGAATAGCTATTTGTCTTTACACAAATAGAACTGATTAAATGTAAAAAGGCACTACTATAGACGACTATTTCCATATTATACAGTTATGAAACTTAATGTTGAACACTTTTCTTTGAAATGCTGCAGTAAAGTAAGAAAACTTAACTACAAATACTCAATGCTACTTACTTTTATTTTTTACTTATTGTTCAAAGCACCTATTGTTATCATTGATCTTCCTGAATCCAACAAGCCGCAGTGACCCTTCAGTGCTGTGCTAGCCTGGGGCCAGAGGTGTACACACAGTCAACTAGCCAGACAGCAGTCCTCTAGACATCATCCACTCTGATCCCTGATTTTCAGGCGTTTTGACATGAGCGCAGAGAAAGGAGACACGCCTGAGAGTCTGGTGTGATTTTTGTCCTGTTCTCTACATGGCCTAGAACTGGCTTTGCGCAGAAGGTAAGAGCTGGCGAAGTACAGGGTTAATGGTGAGCATAGTTGTAGTGAAATTTTGGCCAAGCAGAATATTGCAGAACGTTTTGCAGATGTGTAAAGTGCTTTGCACTAACTTTGGTTTGCCATTCCATTGATTGCCTTCTGTTATATAGTATATAGATAAACTCCACAGACTGCTTAAGTTATAGTTTATAAATAGAGTCAAATCCGCATAGATCCCTTAGGGCAAAATTCTGCTAGAAAGATGTGTGAATTGTGGAATAAAACAAATATTCCCCACAACAAAATGTTAACACTTTCTCCCAGTCAGTCATCCTTGTTTATTGCTTGCACAGAGCAGTAAACATTTTAGCAGTAATAGCTATAGTGAGATTCTGAAGTGCTTTCATGCAATTTAAAAATGTTGTTCAACTTAGATTAAGGCGACAAACAATCAAGAAAACTCAGATGTTTCTAGACCATAGCTGCCGACTGTGATTATTTCAAAAGACAGGTTTAGGATTCAAGTCTTGTATTTGGACTGTTGTGTGGCCTGGAAATGTCCTGACTGTTTTTTCATATTTACCACCTACTGTATGCAAACAACACAATTCTATTATCTCACTATCTATATATTATTCTTTAGGCTTTGTAAAGTGGACCATCTGTAAAATACAAAACTGACATTCTAATCAGTATAATAAGAGATGTCATGATGTGAATTAAGGGCTCTACACACCTGGCGATTGGCCGCCGAGGTGCCAGACGGCCGATACGGCCAGCGGGAGACCTGGCTGTGGGGGGAGTGAATTTTGTTCACTCCCCCGTCACCTGGCTCCATAGCACTGCATGCTAATATGGACGAGATTGTCCATATTGGCCCGCATGCATAAGCGACCTGGCACCAATGATGAACGAGCGCGGGGCCGCTCATCGTTCATCGTTGATGCCTACACACTGAACGATATGAACAAGTTCTCATTCAATAATGAACGAGACCGTTTATATCGTTCAGTTAGATCTTTAAGTGTGTAGGGCCTATAACATGGTTAGCAGACTTCATTTCACCTGCTCATCAGCCAAGTGTCCTGGAAATCCCTTTCAAATACCGGAAACCATGTTAGACCATGAGCCAGCAGTTAACCTTGATCTGCAATCTATGTTATACAAATAGCAATCAATGGGGCAGATGTATGAAGACTGGAGAAGGGATAAAGAAGTGATAAAGCAGTGATTAGTGCAAGGTAATAACACACCAGCCAATCATTAAGGATTTGAAAAAATAAGAATTTACTCACCGGTAATTCTATTTCTCGTAGTCCGTAGTGGATGCTGGGAACTCCGTAAGGACCATGGGGAATAGCAGGCTCCGAAGGAGGCTGGGCACTCTAGAAAGATTTATGACTACCTGGTGTGCACTGGCTCCTCCCACTATGACCCTCCTCCAAGCCTCAGTTAGGACACTGTGCCCGGACGAGCTGACATAATAAGGAAGGATTTTGAATCCCGGGTAAGACTCATACCAGCCACACCAATCACACCGTACAACTCGTGATACTATATCCAGTTTGACAGTATGAAAACAACTGAGCCTCTCAACAGATGGCTCAACAATTACCCATTAGTTAGCAATAACTATTTACAAGAATTGCAGACAATCCGCACTTGGGATGGGCGCCCAGCATCCACTACGGACTACGAGAAATAGAATTACCGGTGAGTAAATTCTTATTTTCTCTGACGTCCTAGTGGATGCTGGGAACTCCGTAAGGACCATGGGGATTATACCAAAGCTCCCAAACGGGCGGGAGAGTGCGGATGACTCTGCAGCACCGAATGAGAGAACTCCAGGTCCTCCTCAGCCAGGGTATCAAATTTGTAGAATTTTGCAAACGTGTTTGCCCCTGACCAAGTAGCTGCTCGGCAAAGTTGTAAAGCCGAGACCCCTCGGGCAGCCGCCCAAGATGAGCCCACCTTCCTTGTGGAATGGGCATTTACAGATTTTGGCTGTGGCAGGCCTGCCACAGAATGTGCAAGCTGAATTGTACTACAAATCCAGCGAGCAATAGTCTGCTTAGAAGCAGGAGCACCCAGCTTGTTGGATGCATACAGGATAAACAGCGAGTCAGAATTTCTGACTCCAGCCGTCCTGGAAACATATATTTTCAGGGCCCTGACAACGTCTAGCAACTTGGAGTCCTCCAAGTCCCTAGTAGTCGCAGGCACCACAATAGGCTGGTTCAGGTGAAACGCTGACACCACCTTAGGGAGAAACTGGGGACGAGTCCTCAATTCTGCCCTATCCATATGGAAAATCAGATAAGGGCTTTTACATGATAAAGCCGCCAATTCTGACACTCGCCTGGCTGAAGCCAAGGCCAATAACATGACCACTTTCCACGTGAGATATTTCAGATCCACGGTTTTTAGTGGCTCAAACCAATGTGATTTTAAGAAACTCAACACCACGTTGAGATCCCAAGGTGCCACAGGAGGCACAAACGGGGGCTGAATATGCAGCGCTCCTTTCACAAATGTCTGAACTTCAGGTACTGAAGCTAGTTCTTTTTTAAAGAAAATCGACAGAGCCGAGATCTGTACTTTAATGGAGCCTAGTTTTAGGCCCATATTCACTCCTGCTTGCAGGAAATGCAGAAATCGACCTAGTTGAAATTCCTCTGTTGGGACCTTTTCGGCCTCGCACCATGCAACATATTTCCGCCATATGCGGTGATAATGATTTGCCGTAACATCTTTCCTGGCTTTAATAAGCGTAGGAATGACTTCCTCCGGAATGCCCTTTTCCTTCAGGATCCGGCGTTCAACCGCCATGCCGTCAAACGCAGCCGCGGTAAGTCTTGGAACAGACAGGGCCCCTGCTGTAGCAGGTCTTGTCTGAGCGGCAGAGGCCACGGGTCCTCTGAGATCATCTCTTGAAGTTCCGGGTACCACGCTGGTCTTGGCCAATCCGGAACCACGAGAATTGTGTTTACTCCTCGCTTTCTTATTATTCTCAATACCTTTGGTATGAGAGGCAGAGGAGGGAACACATAAACCGACTGGTACACCCACGGTGTCACTAGAGCGTCCACAGCTATCGCCTGAGGGTCCCTTGACCTGGCGCAATATCTTTTTAACTTTTTGTTGAGGCGGGACGCCATCATGTCCACCTGTGGTTTTTCCCAACGGTTTACCAGCATCTGGAAGACTTCTGGATGAAGTCCCCACTCTCCCGGGTGGAGGTCGTGTCTGCTGAGGAAGTCTGCTTCCCAGTTGTCCACTCCCGGAATGAACACTGCTGACAGTGCTAGTACATGATTCTCCGCCCATCGGAGAATTCTTGTGGCTTCTGCCATTGCCATCCTGCTTCTTGTGCCGCCCTGTCGATTTACATGGGCGACTGCCGTGATGTTGTCTGACTGGATCAGCACCGGCTGGTGTAGGAGCAGGGATTTTGCTTGACTTAGGGCATTGTAAATGGCCCTTAGTTCCAGAATATTTATGTGAAGGGAAGTCTCCTGACTCGACCATAGTCCTTGGAAGTTTCTTCCCCGTGTGACTGCCCCCCAGCCTCGAAGGCTGGCATCCATGGTCACCAGGACCCAGTCCTGTATGCCGAACCTGCGGCCCTCTAGAAGATGGGCACTCTGCAGCCACCACAGTAGAGACACCCTGGTTCTTGGAGACAGGGTTATTAAGCGATGCATCTGAAGATGCGATCCGGACCATTTGTCCAACAGGTCCCACTGAAAGATTCTGGCATGGAACCTGCCGAAGGGAATTGCTTCGTAAGAAGCTACCATCTTTCCCAGGACCCGCGTGCAGTGATGCACCGATACCTGTTTTGGTTTCAGGAGGTCTCTGACTAGAGATGACAACTCCCTGGCTTTCTCCTCCGGGAGAAACACTTTTTCTGGACTGTATCCAGAATCATACCCAGGAACAGTAGACGTGTCGTCGGAACCAGCTGTGACTTTGGGATATTCAGAATCCAGCCGTGCTGGTGCAGCACTTCCTGAGATAGTGCTACTCCCACCAACAACTGTTCCTTGGACCTCGCCTTTATTAGGAGATCGTCCAAGTACGGGATAATTAAAACACCCTTTTTTCGAAGGAGTATCATCATTTCCGCCATAACCTTGGTAAATACCCTCGGTGCCGTGGACAATCCAAACGGCAGCGTCTGGAATTGGTAATGGCAATCCTGTACCACAAATCTGAGGTACTCCTGGTGAGGATGGTAAATGGGGACATGCAAGTAAGCATCCTTGATGTCCAGGGATACCATGTACCGTATATACTCGAGTATAAGTCGACCCGAATATAAGCCGAGGCACCTAATTTTACCACAAAAAACTGGGAAAAATTACTGACTCTAGTATAAGCCTAGGGTGGGAAATGCACGGTGCCAGGGGTTTTCATGCTCAGGGTGTCATGCTCGTTGCCAGGGATTTTATGCGGTAGGTGTTATGCTTGTTGCCAGGGGGTAATGTTTGTTTCTAGGGTTGTGCCCCCAGTGCCACATATACCCCCAGTGACAGATAAAAACATGCCCCCGTTGCTTTGCCCCCAGTAGTTATGCCCCTTCTTTGCCCCCAGTATTTGTGCCCCCTCTTTCATTGCCCACAGTAGTTATGACCCCTCTTTCTTTGCCCCAGTAGTTGTGGTGCCCCCTTTCTTTGCCCCCAGTAGTTGTTGTGCCCCCTTTCTTTGCCCCCAGTAGTTGTTGTGCCCCCTTTCTTTGCCCCCAGTAGTTGTTGTGCCCCCTTTCTTTGCCCCCAGTAGTTGTTGTGCCCCCTTTCTTTGCCCCCAGTAGTTGTTGTGCCCCCTTTGTTTGCCCCCTGTTACTGTGCCCCCTTTGCAGCTTACAAACATAAACACACACTAAAACAATACTTACCACTGCCCCGCTCCTGCTTCCCGACCGCTTCTTCTGCTGCTGCGCTGCTCCGCTCCGTCTGGCCGCCGCTCCATCTGTTCATCCGCTCCGTCTGGCCGCCGCTCCATCTGGATCCCCGCTCCGTCTGGCCGCCGCTCCATCTGGTCGCCGCTCCGTCTGGCCGCCCGCGCCGGCGCCCGCTTCCCGGCACCCGATCATCTCTATGGGAGAGACGTCATGACGTCTCTCCCATAGCAACGCCGCACAGACACTAGAGGTCAATAATGACCTCTAGTGTCTGTCCCTGGAGCCGGCTGCAGCGGACGCCCACACAGCCCACGGCGTCTGCTGCAGCCGTTGACTCGAGTATAAGCCGAGGGGGGCTTTTTCAGCATAGAAAACTGTGCTGAAAAAGTCGGCTTATACTCGAGTATATACGGTAATCCTCCTCGTCCAGGCTTGCAATAACCGCCCTGAGCGATTCCATCTTGAACTTGAATTTTTTTATATATGTGTTCAAGGATTTCAAATTTAAAATGGGTCTCACCGAACCGTCCGGTTTCGGCACCACAAATAGTGTGGAATAGTAACCCCGGCCTTGTTGTAGTAGGGGTACCTTGATTATCACCTGCTGGGAATACAGCTTGTGAATTGCCGCTAGCACCGCCTCCCTGTCTGAGGGAGCAATCGGCAAGGCAGATTTTAGGAACCGGTGGGGTGGAGACGCCTCGAATTCCAGTTTGTACCCCTGAGATACTATTTGAAGGATCCAGGGATCTACCTGTGAGCGAGCCCACTGATCGCTGAAATACTTGAGGCGGCCCCCCACCGTACCTGGCTCCGCCTGTGGAGCCCCACCGTCATGCGGTGGACTTGGAAGAAGAAGCGGGGGAGGACTTTTGCTCCTGGGAACCTGCTGTTTGTTGCAGCCTTTTTCCCCTACCTCTGCCTCTGGACAGAAAAGACCCGCCTTTTCCACGCTTGTTTTTCTGGGTCCGAAAGGACTGAACCTGATAAAACGGCGCCTTCTTAGGCTGTGAGGGGACATGGGGTAAAAATGCTGACTTCCCAGACGTTGCTGTGGAAACTAGGTCCGAGAGACCATCCCCAAATAATTCCTCACCCTTGTAAGGCAAAACTTCCATGTGCCTTTTAGAATCTGCATCTCCTGTCCACTGGCGAGTCCATAAGCCTCTCCTAGCAGAAATGGACAATGCACTTACTTTAGATGCCAGCCAGCAGATTTCCCTCTGTGCATCTCTCATATATAAGACTGAGTCTTTGATATGGTCTATGGTTAGCAGAATCGTGTCTCTGTCTAGTGTGTCAATATTTTCTGACAGTTTATCCGACCACGCAGCGGCAGCACTGCACATCCATGCTTACGCAATAGCTGGCCTAAGTATAATGCCTGAGTGTGTGTATACAGACTTCAGGATCGCCTCCTGCTTTCTATCAGCAGGTTCCTTGAGGGCGGCCGTATCCGGAGATGGTAGTGCCACCTTTTTAGACAAACGTGTGAGCGCTTTATCCACCCTAGGAGGTGTTTCCCAACGTGACCTATCCTCTGGCGGGAAAGGGAACGCCATTAGTACCTTCTTAGGAATTACCAATTTTTTATCAGGGAAAGCCCACGCTTCTTCACACACTTCATTTAATTCATCTGATGGGGGAAAAACTACGGGTAGTTTTTTCTCCCCAAACATAATACCCTTTTTAGTGGTACCTGTATTTATATCAGAAATGTGTAACACCTCTTTCATTGCCTCAATCATGCAGTGAATGGCCTTAGTGGGCATCAGGTTAGACTCATCGTCGTTGACACTGGTGTCAGTATCAGTGTCGACATCTGCGTCTGCGATCTGAGGTAGCGGGCGTTTCAGAGCCCCTGATGACCTTTGAGACGCCTGGACAGGCACGAGCTGAGAAGTCGGCTGTCCCACATTTGGCATGTCGTCAAATTTCTTATGCAAGGAGTCTATACGTGCACTCATTTCTTTCCATAAGCTCATCCACTCAGGTGTCTGCCCCGCAGGGGGTGACATCCCTTCTAAAGGCATCTGCTCCGTCTCCACATCATTATCCTCATCAAACATGTCGACACCGCAGTACCGACACACCGCACACACACAGGGAATGCTCTACAGAGGACAGGACCCACAAAAGCCCTTTGGGGGGACAGAGTGAGAGTATGCCAGCACACACCAGAGCGCTATATAATGCAGGGACTAACTGAGTTATGTCCCCTATAGCTGCTTTTTCTATATAAATGTATACTGCGCCTAAATTTAGTGCCCCCCCTCTCTTTTTTACCCTTTTCTGTAGTGTAGACTGCAGGGGAGAGCCAGGGAGCTTCCTTCCAGCGGAGCTGTGAGGGAAAATGGCGCCAGTGTGCTGAAGGAGATAGCCCCGCCCCTTTTCCGCGGACTATTCTCCCGCTATTTCCTATATTCTGGCAGGGGTATTTTCCACATATATAGCCTCTGGGGCTATATATTGTGGTATTTTTGCCAGCCAAGGTGTTATTATTGCTTCTCAGGGCGCCCCCCCCCCCAGCGCCCTGCACCCTCAGTGACCGGAGTGTGAAGTGTGTGTGAGGAGCAATGGCGCACAGCTGCAGTGCTGTGCGCTACCTTGGTGAAGACTGATGTCTTCTGCCGCCGATTTTCCGGACATCTTCTTGCTTCTGGCTCTGTAAGGGGGACGGCGGCGCGGCTCCGGGACCGAACACCAAGGACTGGGCCTGCGGTCGATCCCTCTGGAGCTAATGGTGTCCAGTAGCCTAAGAAGCCCAAGCTGGCTGCAAGCAGGCAGGTTCGCTTCTTCTCCCCTTAGTCCCTCGCTGCAGTGAGCCTGTTGCCAGCAGGTCTCACTGAAAATAAAAAACCTAATTTCTATACTTTCTTTCTAAAGGCTCAGGAGAGCCCCTAGTGTGCATCCAACCTCGGCCGGGCACAGAAATCTAACTGAGGCTTGGAGGAGGGTCATAGTGGGAGGAGCCAGTGCACACCAGGTAGTCATAAATCTTTCTAGAGTGCCCAGCCTCCTTCGGAGCCCGCTATTCCCCATGGTCCTTACGGAGTTCCCAGCATCCACTAGGACGTCAGAGAAATGACAGTTACTGTAGGATCTGATTGGCTGGTGCGTTATCACCTTGCACTTATCAATGTTTTATCACTTCTTTATGCCTTCTCCAGGCTTAAAACATCTGCCCCAATGTATTGAAGCAATGGGAACTGTGCTATCTACTCAGCACATTCAGGCAACAAAGATTTTATGAGGAAGACTACGTAATAGGTGAGTCAAATTACATGGTAAATACAACTTCTGCATTGTCACTATTGTACTGGGACCGGCTATGAACATATCCAATACCTACTTTGTGCATCATTTCCTTTTTATCAGCCATGGAACATAAAGTATCAAGTTTAATGAAAAGATATGTATACATATTATATCACCATCTACCGCTTATAGTCCTGATGGGAAATGAAATATATTCCTATTAGCATATAAAGTTAATGCAAACTGACATCTACATTGTTTTATTTCTGCTTGTAGGTAAACACTGCTGAAACAAAACCTGTGTGACACTGCAGATCCACGCTTTACATGTCATGTACATGGAAACTGCTTACCTTCCTCTCTCTAATATACCATCTGTGGGTAATACTGCCATTGTGTGATATCCTCTTGCTATCATGAGGTATTTAAAGTTGCAGATCCAGGTAGGATATATAATCACCCTGTGCTCACCTTGCACAAAATAGTTTCCATTATTTTTTTATTTTGCACTTTTCTGAGCATTTATTTAAAAACCCCAAACATTTACAATGATTGTTTCTATGTATTTATTTTATACAAATGGGATGCAGTGGGGGGATGGTGTTATTGACAGCTGCAGTCATGGAATACAGGGTGTATCGTATCACATTGTAACAGTACAAATGTTTAGGTAGGCAGTGCTTTGGCATAACCCCACACACAGTTGCATACCACAAATTGTGATGGATGCAAAAAGCTAGCAGAACAAATCTACTTGTTGGGACATGACTAGAGAAAAGCAATGTCCAAATCCAGGAAAACAGGTCTATACGCAGATTTGCATTGTGCTGTTTGTCTATAAATGACACTGAAAAAGCATAAATAATGCATTTGACATAAGGGTCAATAAAGCTTATTTTTACCTAGTTAAGCTGTATTTATTACGTAATCAACATTGCAATATCCTTTATATATATTTATTATTCAACATGTTAATTATTGCCTTAAATTATGCCAGATACCATTCATTTTATTCAAAACTACAAATATTACATATTATCTTTTTCAAGTGCTATTATGAAGATAAATATATATGTAGAGGCGACTTTAGGGGTCATGTCACCCCTGGGCACAATATTATTGTTCTCCCCGCCATGAAACCCCCTCCCTCCACTGCCTTCACAAATGCTCTCAGCCCCCTGCGGTGACAGCAGTGTAGATGACACAGCATAGACATCATGATGGTATCACTGTCATCTCAGGCTCAGCCCCCTGGACCCAAAGTACAGTTGAAGCCTCCTGGTAGACAGCAATTAGGTAAATAGCCCAACCCTCTCCCACATTTCCAGCATGCAAATTGCTGCCACTTTCCCCTCTAGTGTTACTTGATAAAAGGTTCAGCAGCTCTAGTGCCCCCAGCAGGCAGTGACCCTAGGCACATGCATCACATGCCTAGTGAGAAATCCACCACTGTAGATATGATTTGCAAATACAACAATATATTCCGCTTTCAGATCACAAATGCCGGATCCCACCCGGTAAGGGAAACATGTCCTAACTGGGTGGGAACCAGCATTTGCTCTGCTTTGCTGGCTTTCCGACCCGGGTCGGCTGCCATAGCAGCGGGGGGGGGGGGCGCAGCAGCAGCAGCTCATCTCCTGCGCCACCTCTCCCTCTGCTGTGAATGGGAGCCGTGTTGCATCGACACGGCTCCCATTCACACTGCGCCTGACCCGGTATTGAACCCGGGAATAACTCATCTTATTCGGGCAAAGTGCTTTCACATCGCACACTGACCCGCGTCGACACGGCAATATGCTGTGTCGATACCGGGTTATTTGTGCGATGTGAAAGGGGTATTAGTTAGAATAAGTAACCAATGCAGACTAGGTATTCTGATCATACGCTCTGTTGTACTGTAGCCTAAATGGCACAATTGGCCAAATGTTGGGCAACATGGATCTGTAGTTATCCCATCTACGGTGTGCAGTCACTATTGATTGTATGATGACACATATAAACTACCCATACACGACAGTTTATTCATATTATTTCAAAAATGTCTTCAGGAATGATCTGTCATTGAATGGCTTGTGCACACAGAGTGGCTGTTCTGAGTTGGGAGCAAAGCAAAAGTGAGCATGTAACTCTGCACCTTGGTATAACCATGCTGCACTGCCGGTGGGACAGATGTAACATGTGCTGAGATGTAAATGTGAGAGGGGCGTTCTAAACTCTGATTTAAACTGCTGTGTACAAATAAAGCTGCCCAGTATTTGTGGCATACTTGCCTACTTTTGAAAAAGTATTCCAGGGAGATAGTGAAAGTAACACCTATCAGCGCGGGCACGTACTGATACATCTGAGAGGCGTGTCATAAAAATGACTTACATCCAAATGTAAATGAGCCCTAAAGTTAGTAAGATCTGCTTGCTGAAGAAGAGACACAGATATTGGGGGTAATTCCAAGTTGATCGCAGCAGGATTATTTTTAGCAGTTGGGCAAAACCATGTGCACTGCAGGGGAGGCAGGTATAACATGTGCAGAAAGAGTTAGATTTGGGTGGGGTCAGGGCCGAAACTAGGGGGGGGGGCTAGGGGGGCAGGCGACCTGGGCGCCGGATTGGAGGGGGCGCCGAGACCCCCTAACACCCGCCGCGGCACTTTTAGACTTTGAAACCCCCTTCTCCCGAGTGCCCAGCTCGGGGGGGGGGGTTTTCGCGGAATGACGCGATTGCGTCGTGACATCACGGCGCAAACGCGTCATTCCACGAAACCCCGCCGGAGGAGGGAGAAGGGGGAGCCGCGCAGGCGAGGAGGAAGAGGCGGCTGAAGAGCGTCGAGAACCGCTTCAAATGTAAGTCAGCCCCTCTCCCTTCCTCTCTCTCTCTCTCTCCCTCCACCACCTACCGCAATGTGTAAAATGGGGACCTGTGCCTGCTGTTTCAGATGTATTACACAAACACCTGCCGCAATCTGTAAAATGGGGACACTTTTTCCTGCCGCAATGTGTAAAATGGGGACACTTTTTCCTGCCGCAGTGTGTAAAATGGGGACACTTGCCAGCGTACTGTGTAAAATGGGGACCTGTGCCTGCCGCAATGTGTAAAATGGGGACCCTTTTTCCTGCCGCAATGTGTAAAATGGGGACACTGTTTCCTGCCGCAATGTGTAAAATGGGGACACTTGCCAGCGTATTGTGTAAAATGGCGACCAGTGCCTGCCGCAATGTGTAAAATGGGGACACTTTTTCCTGCCGCAATGTGTAAAATGGGGACACTTTTTCCTGCCGCAATGTGTAAAATGGGGACACTTGCCAGCGTACTGTGTAAAATGGGGACACGTGCCTGCCGCAATGTGTAAAATGGGGACACTTTTTCCTGCCGCAATGTGTAAAATGGGGACACTTTTTCCTGCCGCAATGTGTAAAATGGGGACATTTGTCTGCCGCAATGTGTAAAATGGGGTCACCTGTCTGCCGCAATGTGTAAAATGGGGAATGGGGACACTTGCCTGTCGTACTGTGTAAAATGGGGACACTTTTTCCTGGATATGAAATTTATGTTAGAAAAGGCAATTTTTCAGGTAAAAAAGTTCTGAAAGAGATATATATATATATATATATATATATATATATAAATAATATTTTTATTCATTTATTTATTTATTTTAAATTGTTTTTATTTATTATTTTTATTTATTTATTGTAAAATATATATTTTTTTTTGCGGGGGGTGTGTCAAATGACTACCTTGCCCCGGGTGACAAAAATCCTAGTTTCGGCCCTGGTGGGGTGTGTTCAATCTGCAATCTAATTTGCAGTGTAAAAATAAAGCAGCCAGTATTTACCCTGCACAGAAACAAAATAACCCACCCAAATCTAACTCTCTCTGCACATGTTATATCTGCCTTCCCTGCAGTTCACATGGTTTTGGCCAACTGCTAAAAAAAATCCTGCTGCGATCAACTTGGAATTACCCCCTATATGCAAAAGCAGTCAGTATAGAACTCCCATTCGTGACATAATGTAATGTTCACGCTGGGCTGTTTTAGTCCTGCTAAACCAGCCTGCCCTGTACCTTCCCCACACGTGGGCCGCAATGTTCCGCAGGTGAGAAAAATTGCGGTTGCCAATCACTGCTAGGTGAATAGTTCCCATGCAGGCTTGTGGGCAGCCTGGAATGTCGTAAGTGCTGGACACTTCCCCAAGAATGACTATGACGTGGCCGCACCCCCATCCCTGGTCGGCCATGATTCCTTTTTGAATGTGCGTAGAACCCATGTTCGCACCGCGGTGCCCTGCCCATATCCTAGTAGGAAGAGGAACACTATAGTTGTTAAAGACCTTGGCATCTATGATCTAGGTTTGATCAATTTAATAGATTGGGCAAGCACCTAAACTTTCAACAACATTGTGACCACACCAGTGACGTGCAGTAAGGTGAGGCAGAGCATTTGCTGTCATACTAACATATACATCAGAGTTTTGACTATATAAAGTATATGAAAAATACAAATAATATATTAGAAATATTTTCTTTGCTTAATTCTAATAATTGTTATAGTCAATACTCTGGAGTAAAAAGTAGAGATGAGCGGGTTCGGTTTCTCTGAATCCGAACCCGCCAGAACTTCATGGTTTTTTTCACGGGTCCGAGCAGACTCGGATCTTCCCGCCTTGCTCGGTTAACCCGAGCGCGCCCGAACGTCATCATGA
Source organism: Pseudophryne corroboree (assembly GCF_028390025.1). NCBI lineage: Eukaryota > Metazoa > Chordata > Amphibia > Anura > Myobatrachidae > Pseudophryne > Pseudophryne corroboree. Next base: position 837,055,680 of record NC_086444.1, read on the forward strand.
CGCTGTCGGATTCTCGCGAGGCTCGGATTCTATCGCGAGACTCGGATTCTATATAAGGAGCCGCGCGTCGCCGCCATTTTCACACGTGCATTGAGATTGATAGGGAGAGGACGTGGCTGGCGTCCTCTCCATTTAGATTATAAGAGACTGAGAGAGATTTACTGGAGCTGACTAGGAGGAGTACTGTTACTGTAGAAGTGTAGAGACTGAGTGGAGAGAGTTTACTAGTGAGGACAGTGCAGTTTACTTTATAATCCGTTCTCTGCCTGAAAAAAGCGATACACAGCACACAGTGACTCAGTCACATACCATATCTGTGTGCACTGCTCAGGCTCAGGCCAGTGTGCTGCATCATCTATTATCTATATATAATATTATATATATCTGTCTGACTGCTCAGCTCACACAGCTTATAATTGTGGGGGAGACTGGGGAGCACTACTGCAGTGCCAGTTATAGGTTATAGCAGGAGCCAGGAGTACATAATATATTATATAGTGAGTGACCACCAGACACACAGTGCAGTTTATTTAATATATCCGTTCTCTGCCTGAAAAAAGCGATACACACAGTGACTCAGTCAGTCACATACCATATCTGTGTGCACTGCTCAGGCTCAGGCCAGTGTGCTGCATCATCTATTATCTATATATAATATTATATATATCTGTCTGACTGCTCAGCTCACACAGCTTATAATTGTGGGGGAGACTGGGGAGCACTACTGCAGTGCCAGTTATAGGTTATAGCAGGAGCCAGGAGTACATAATATATTATATAGTGAGTGACCACCAGACACACAGTGCAGTTTATTTAATATATCCGTTCTCTGCCTGAAAAAAGCGATACACACAGTGACTCAGTCAGTCACATACCATATCTGTGTGCACTGCTCAGGCTCAGGCCAGTGTGCTGCATCATCTATATATATTATATATAATATTATATATATCTGTCTGACTGCTCAGCTCACACAGCTTATAATTGTGGGGGAGACTGGGGAGCACATATTATATTAAAATTAAACAGTGCACACTTTTGCTGCAGGAGTGCCACTGCCAGTGTGACTGACCAGTGACCTGACCACACTGACCACCAGTATAGTTAGTAGTATACTTATATTGTGATTGCCTGAAAAAGTTAAACACTCGTCGTGTGACTTCACTTGTGTGTTTTTTTTTTTTTAATTCTATAAAAATAAAACTCATTCTGCTGACAGACAGTGTCCAGCAGGTCCGTCATTATATAATATATAATATATACCTGTCCGGCTGCAGTAGTGATATATATATATTTTTTATATCATTTATCATCCAGTCGCAGCAGACACAGTACGGTAGTTCACGGCTGTGGCTACCTCTGTGTCTCTGCACTCGGCAGGCAGTCCGTCCATAATTGTAATACCACCTAACCGTGGATTTTTTTCATTCTTCTTTATACATACATAGTTACATAGACATCTTCTCTTTATCAACCAGTCTATATTAGCTGCAGACACAGTACAGTACGGTAGTTCACGGCTGTGGCTACCTCTGTGTCTGCACTCGGCAGGCAGTCCGTCCATAATTGTATACCACCTAACCGTGGTTTTTTTTCATTCTTCTTTATACATACATAGTTACATAGACATCTTCTCTTTATCAACCAGTCTATATTAGCTGCAGACACAGTACAGTACGGTAGTTCACGGCTGTGGCTACCTCTGTGTCTGCACTCGGCAGGCAGTCCGTCCATAATTGTATACCACCTAACCGTGGATTTTTTTCAGTCTTCTTTATACATACATAGTTACATAGACATCTTCTCTTTATCAACCAGTCTATATTAGCTGCAGACACAGTACAGTACGGTAGTTCACGGCTGTGGCTACCTCTGTGTCTGCAGTCGGCAGGCAGTCCATAATTGTATACTAGTATCCATCTCCATTGTTTACCTGAGGTGCCTTTTAGTTGTGCCTATTAAAATATGGAGAACAAAAATGTTGAGGTTCCAAAATTAGGGAAAGATCAAGATCCACTTCCACCTCGTGCTGAAGCTGCTGCCACTAGTCATGGCCGAGACGATGAAATGCCAGCAACGTCGTCTGCCAAGGCCGATGCCCAATGTCATAGTACAGAGCATGTCAAATCCAAAACACCAAATATCAGAAAAAAAAGGACTCCAAAACCTAAAATAAAATTGTCGGAGGAGAAGCGTAAACTTGCCAATATGCCATTTACCACACGGAGTGGCAAGGAACGGCTGAGGCCCTGGCCTATGTTCATGGCTAGTGGTTCAGCTTCACATGAGGATGGAAGCACTCAGCCTCTCGCTAGAAAAATGAAAAGACTCAAGCTGGCAAAAGCAGCACAGCAAAGAACTGTGCATTCTTCGAAATCCCAAATCCACAAGGAGAGTCCAATTGTGTCGGTTGCGATGCCTGACCTTCCCAACACTGGACGTGAAGAGCATGCGCCTTCCACCATTTGCACGCCCCCTGCAAGTGCTGGAAGGAGCACCCGCAGTCCAGTTCCTGATAGTCAGATTGAAGATGTCAGTGTTGAAGTACACCAGGATGAGGAGGATATGGGTGTTGCTGGCGCTGGGGAGGAAATTGACCAGGAGGATTCTGATGGTGAGGTGGTTTGTTTAAGTCAGGCACCCGGGGAGACACCTGTTGTCCGTGGGAGGAATATGGCCGTTGACATGCCAGGTGAAAATACCAAAAAAATCAGCTCTTCGGTGTGGAGGTATTTCACCAGAAATGCGGACAACAGGTGTCAAGCCGTGTGTTCCCTTTGTCAAGCTGTAATAAGTAGGGGTAAGGACGTTAACCACCTCGGAACATCCTCCCTTATACGTCACCTGCAGCGCATTCATAATAAGTCAGTGACAAGTTCAAAAACTTTGGGTGACAGCGGAAGCAGTCCACTGACCAGTAAATCCCTTCCTCTTGTAACCAAGCTCACGCAAACCACCCCACCAACTCCCTCAGTGTCAATTTCCTCCTTCCCCAGGAATGCCAATAGTCCTGCAGGCCATGTCACTGGCAATTCTGACGAGTCCTCTCCTGCCTGGGATTCCTCCGATGCATCCTTGCGTGTAACGCCTACTGCTGCTGGCGCTGCTGTTGTTGCCGCTGGGAGTCGATGGTCATCCCAGAGGGGAAGTCGTAAGCCCACTTGTACTACTTCCAGTAAGCAATTGACTGTTCAACAGTCCTTTGCGAGGAAGATGAAATATCACAGCAGTCATCCTACTGCAAAGCGGATAACTGAGGCCTTGACAACTATGTTGGTGTTAGACGTGCGTCCGGTATCCGCCGTTAGTTCACAGGGAACTAGACAATTTATTGAGGCAGTGTGCCCCCGTTACCAAATACCATCTAGGTTCCACTTCTCTAGGCAGGCGATACCGAGAATGTACACGGACATGTGGACAAGTGGAGCAGGGCAGGGTCAGGAGTATATGACTGTGACAGCCCACTGGGTAGATGTATGGACTCCCGCCGCAAGAACAGCAGCGGCGGCACCAGTAGCAGCATCTCGCAAACGCCAACTCTTTCCAAGGCAGGCTACGCTTTGTATTACCGCTTTCCAGAATACGCACACAGCTGAAAACCTCTTACGGCAACTGAGGAAGATCATCGCGGAATGGCTTACCCCAATTGGACTCTCCTGTGGATTTGTGGCATCGGACAACGCCAGCAATATTGTGTGTGCATTAAATATGGGCAAATTCCAGCACGTCCCATGTTTTGCACATACCTTGAATTTGGTGGTGCAGAATTTTTTAAAAAACGACAGGGGCGTGCAAGAGATGCTGTCGGTGGCCAGAAGAATTGCGGGACACTTTCGGCGTACAGGCACCACGTACAGAAGACTGGAGCACCACCAAAAACTACTGAACCTGCCCTGCCATCATCTGAAGCAAGAAGTGGTAACGAGGTGGAATTCAACCCTCTATATGCTTCAGAGGTTGGAGGAGCAGCAAAAGGCCATTCAAGCCTATACAATTGAGCACGATATAGGAGGTGGAATGCACCTGTCTCAAGTGCAGTGGAGAATGATTTCAACGTTGTGCAAGGTTCTGATGCCCTTTGAACTTGCCACACGTGAAGTCAGTTCAGACACTGCCAGCCTGAGTCAGGTCATTCCCCTCATCAGGCTTTTGCAGAAGAAGCTGGAGGCATTGAAGAAGGAGCTAAAAGGGAGCGATTCCGCTAGGCATGTGGGACTTGTGGATGCAGCCCTTAATTCGCTTAACAAGGATTCACGGGTGGTCAATCTGTTGAAATCAGAGAACTACATTTTGGCCACCGTGCTCGATCCTAGATTTAAAGCCTACCTTGGATCTCTCTTTCCGGCAGACACAAGTCTGCTGGGGTTGAAAGACCTGCTGGTGACAAAATTGTCAAGTCAAGCGGAACGCGACCTGTCAACATCTCCTCCTTCACATTCTCCCGCAACTGGGGGTGCGAGGAAAAGGCTCAGAATTCCGAGCCCACCCGCTGGCGGTGATGCAGGGCAGTCTGGAGCGACTGCTGATGCTGACATCTGGTCCGGACTGAAGGACCTGACAACGATTACGGACATGTCGTCTACTGTCACTGCATATGATTCTCTCAACATTGATAGAATGGTGGAGGATTATATGAGCGACCGCATCCAAGTAGGCACGTCACACAGTCCGTACTTATACTGGCAGGAAAAAGAGGCAATTTGGAGGCCCTTGCACAAACTGGCTTTATTCTACCTAAGTTGCCCTCCCACAAGTGTGTACTCCGAAAGAGTGTTTAGTGCCGCCGCTCACCTTGTCAGCAATCGGCGTACGAGGTTACATCCAGAAAATGTGGAGAAGATGATGTTCATTAAAATGAATTATAATCAATTCCTCCGCGGAGACATTGACCAGCAGCAATTGCCTCCACAAAGTACACAGGGAGCTGAGATGGTGGATTCCAGTGGGGACGAATTGATAATCTGTGAGGAGGGGGATGTACACGGTGATATATCGGAGGGTGAAGATGAGGTGGACATCTTGCCTCTGTAGAGCCAGTTTGTGCAAGGAGAGATTAATTGCTTCTTTTTTGGGGGGGGTCCAAACCAACCCGTCATATCAGTCACAGTCGTGTGGCAGACCCTGTCACTGAAATGATGGGTTGGTTAAAGTGTGCATGTCCTGTTTTGTTTATACAACATAAGGGTGGGTGGGAGGGCCCAAGGACAATTCCATCTTGCACCTCTTTTTTCTTTTCTTTTTCTTTGCATCATGTGCTGATTGGGGAGGGTTTTTTGGAAGGGACATCCTGCGTGACACTGCAGTGCCACTCCTAGATGGGCCCGGTGTTTGTGTCGGCCACTAGGGTCGCTAATCTTACTCACACAGTCAGCTACCTCATTGCGCCTCTTTTTTTCTTTGCGTCATGTGCTGTTTGGGGAGGGTTTTTTGGAAGGGACATCCTGCGTGACACTGCAGTGCCACTCCTAGATGGGCCCGGTGTTTGTGTCGGCCACTAGGGTCGCTAATCTTACTCACACAGTCAGCTACCTCATTGCGCCTCTTTTTTTCTTTGCGTCATGTGCTGTTTGGGGAGGGTTTTTTGGAAGGGACATCCTGCGTGACACTGCAGTGCCACTCCTAGATGGGCCCGGTGTTTGTGTCGGCCACTAGGGTCGCTAATCTTACTCACACAGCTACCTCATTGCGCCTCTTTTTTTCTTTGCGTCATGTGCTGTTTGGGGAGGGTTTTTTGGAAGGGCCATCCTGCGTGACACTGCAGTGCCACTCCTAGATGGGCCCGGTGTTTGTGTCGGCCACTAGGGTCGCTAATCTTACTCACACAGCTACCTCATTGCGCCTCTTTTTTTCTTTGCGTCATGTGCTGTTTGGGGAGGGTTTTTTGGAAGGGACATCCTGCGTGACACTGCAGTGCCACTCCTAGATGGGCCCGGTGTTTGTGTCGGCCACTAGGGTCGCTTATCTTACTCACACAGCGACCTCGGTGCAAATTTTAGGACTAAAAATAATATTGTGAGGTGTGAGGTATTCAGAATAGACTGAAAATGAGTGTAAATTATGGTTTTTGAGGTTAATAATACTTTGGGATCAAAATGACCCCCAAATTCTATGATTTAAGCTGTTTTTTAGTGTTTTTTGAAAAAAACACCCGAATCCAAAACACACCCGAATCCGACAAAAAAAATTCGGTGAGGTTTTGCCAAAACGCGTTCGAACCCAAAACACGGCCGCGGAACCGAACCCAAAACCAAAACACAAAACCCGAAAAATTTCAGGCGCTCATCTCTAGTAAAAAGTCTATGCCTCACCTGCCTACCTTTTCCACACATTTCTGATCAAAAATCACCAAATTTCCAGCAGTATATACTACTGCACATGTGTATAATGTCCACATGAACCCTTGGGCTCATATATTGTGTGTAAATAAGGATCTGGTACCAGTCAGTGCCGCCTGAGCCAATTACCTCACCGCACGTCCCTGGACCACACATATTACATTCCTATGCAATCTGAAAATGTAATCATGACATTCTCTTCTTCATGCCACCTTTAGTTGGGTACACACCTTTGCAATTGGATTAAACACTCCCAAACTGCCAAATAGTGTGTACTACTCAGCTTGGCCATCATAGAAATAGCTTAGTGTGTACGTCCTGATATGGGGTTGGGAGTTAGTTCGGGATCAGTATGAAATACCTACAATCAAAATCCCGACGGTCAATATCCTGACAACAATTGACCGACGATCAAAATCCCGACAAGGTCAAAATACTGACCACGTCAAATTACCGACAGTTAAAATGTTGACAGGTCAAAAAGTCGACAGAGTTTTTCATTATCTCTCTGAAAACCACTTCTCAGTTCCACTTGTCAGCGTTCTCCCTTGTCGCTATGTACATATGGGATTCCCTGTTATATTTCCCCCCAGTCTGAAAATCTTTCCACATTCTCTATAGCTCAGACTACTGTTCCAATCTCACACTCTTTCTTGTCTCAGCCGTTCCCTATCCACGCTAGATTGTAAGCTCTCATGTTTGTTATCTTTGTTTTCAGGTCTGCATTTATATTGTCTACCTTATGTGTCCTTGTTTTATGTATACAGTATGGTCTCTCTTTACCCACTGATCGATGGTACTGAGATCTGTGGCAACTTACAAATCAATGGTAGTAATAATAATAATAATAATAATAATAATAACAAAAACTGAGATCAAATAATGAGTGACAAAGTTTTCAAACTTGTACAATCACGTGTGCAGGGCCGGCGCCACCACTAGGCAGCTTTAGGCAGCTGCCTATGGGCGCCGGCCACTAGAGGGCGGTGCTGCACGCTGCCAGTGAAAGAATAATTCCTTACCCTTAGCTAAGCTGAGTTTCACGGCTCAGCAGGGATGCTGCACCGCCCTCCCGCATGTTACCCACGCCCCCACGATTGGATCTCCCTCTCTCCCCCTCATGGTGGGAGCTGCAGATTGACCTTAATGGGGGGGGAGGGGGGGCTTGATGGGAGCTGGCACGGAAAGCAGCTTTGGTCTGCTGGGGAGTTTGACGGTCTGGGGTGACTGGGAGCTCAGAGGAGAGGCTGGAGCAGGAGAAGGAGTGGCCGTTCCCAAGGTCAGTGTACAGTACATGGTTCTAACTCAGCAGCTTCATAGGCTGGCATTGTGTATAGGCTGCTACTGTCCTGTGTGCGGTGGTGTGTTGGTTAGCTGGCACTGATCTATGTGTATGGGGGGGGGGGGGGGGGGCCTGACTGGCACTGACCCCTATGTGTCTGTGTGTGTAGGCTGCTACTCCTCACCTGTGTGTGTGTGTAGGCTGGCACACTCCCCCATGTGTGTGTAGGCTGTGTGTGTGTGTGTAGGCTGGCACTGACCTGTGTGTGTATAAGCTGGCACTCCCCCGTGTATGTGTGTGTGTGTGTGTGCAGGCTGGCCCTCTTCTGTGTGTGTGTGTGTGTGTGTGTGCAGGCTGTAACTCCCCCCCCCCGTGTGTGTGTAGGCTGGCACTCCCGTGTGTGTGTGTGTAGGCTGGAACTCCACCCCCCCCCGTGTGTGTGTAGGCTGGCACTCCCCGTGTGAGTGAGTGTGTGTGTGTGTGTAGGCTGGCACTCCGTGTGTGTGTGTGTGTGTGTGTGTGTGTGTGTAGGCTGGCACTCCGTGTATGTGTGTGTAGGCTGTAACTCCCCTCCCCCGGTGTGTGTGTAGGCTGGCACTCCCGTGTGTGTGTGTGTGTCTGTGTAAGTTGGCACTGATGTGTGTGTGTGTGTAGGCTGCTACTCCTCCCCTGTGTGTGTGTAGGCTGGCACACTCCCCCATGTGTGTGTAGGCTGGAACTCCCCCCCCCGTGTGTGTAGGCTGGCACTCCCCCGAGTGTGTGTGTGTGTGTGTGTGTGCGTAGGCTGGCACACTCCCCCATGTGTGTGTAGGCTGGAACTCCCCCCCCCTCCCCCCCCGTGTGTGTAGGCTGGCACTCCCCCGAGTGTGTGTGTAGGCTGGAACTCCCCCCCCCCCCCTTTTGTGTGTGTGTAGGCTGCCACTCCCCTGTGTGTGTGTGTGCGTAGGCTGGCACTCTGTGTGTGTGTGTGTAGGCTGGCACTCCATGTGTGTGTGTGTGTGTGTGTGTGTGTGTAGGCTGGCACTCCGTGTGTGTGTGTGTGTGTGTGTAGGCTGGCACTCCGTGTGTGTGTGTGTAGGCTGACGTGTGTGTGTGTGTGTGTGTAGGCTGGCACTGACCTGTGTGTGTATAAGCTGGCACTCCCCCGTGTATGTGTGTGTGTGTGTGTGCAGGCTGGCCCTCTTCTCTGTGTGTGTGTGTAGGCTGTAACTCCCCCCCCCCCCGTGTGTGTGTAGGCTGGCACTCCCGTGTGTGTATGTGTGTAGGCTGGAACTCCACCCCCCCCGTGTGTGTGTAGGCTGGCACTCCCCGTGTGAGTGAGTGTGTGTGTGTAGGCTGGCACTCCGTGTGTGTGTGTGTAGGCTGGCACTCCGTGTGTGTGTGTGTGTGTAGGCTGTAACTCCCCCCCCCCCCTCCCCCCGGTGTGTGTGTAGGCTGGCGCTCCGTGTGTGTGTGTGTGTATGTGTGTGTAGGCTGACACTCCCCCATGTGTGTGTGTGTGTGTAGGTTGGCACTGACGTGTGTGTGTGTATAAGATGGCACTCCCCTGTGTGTAGGCTGCCACTGACCTGTGTGTGTAGCCTGGCACTCCCCCACGTGTGTGTGTGTGTGTGTGTGTGTAGGCTGGCACTGACCTATGTGTGTAGGCTGGCACTCTCCTGTGTGTGTGTGTGTGTGTGTGTGTGTGTGTGTAGCCTGGCACTCCCCCACGTGTGTGTGTGTGTGTGTGTGTGTGTGTGTGTGTGTGTGTGTGTGTGTGTAGGCTGGCACTGACCTATGTGTGTAGGCTGCCACTCTCCCATGTGAGTGTGTGTAGGCTGGCACTGACCTGTGTGTGTAGGCTGGCACTTCGCCGTGTGTGTGTGTGTGTGTGCGTGTGTGTGTGTAGGCTGGCACTGACCTGTGTGTGTAGGCTGGCACTCCCCCATGTGTGTGTGTGTAGGCTGACGCTGACCTATGTGTGTAGGCTGGCACTCCCCCATGTGTGTGTGTGTGTGTGTGTGTGTGTGTGTGTAGGCTGGCACTGACCTGTGTGTGTAGGCTGGCACTTCGCTGTGTGTGTGTGTAGGCTGGCACTGACCTGTGTGTGTAGGCTGGCACTCCCCCATGTGTGTGTGTGTAGGCTGACACTGACCTATGTGTGTAGGCTAGCACTCCCCCGTGTGTGTGTGTAGGCTGCCACTGACCTGTGTGTGTAGGCTGGCACACTCGTGTGTGTGTGTGTGTGTGTGTGTGTGTGTGTGTGTGTAGCCTGGCACTCCCCCACGTGTGTGTGTAGGCTGGCACTGACCTATGTGTGTAGGCTGGCACTCCCCCGTGTGTGTGTGTGTGTGTGTGTGTGTGTGTGTGTGTGTGTAGGCTGGCACTGACCTGTGTGTGTAGGCTGGCACTTCGCCGTGTGTGTGTGTGTGTGTGTAGGCTGGCACTGACCTGTGTGTGTAGGCTGGCACTCCCCTGTGTGTGTGTGTGTGTGTGTGTGTGTGTGTGTGTGTGTGTGTGTGTGTGTGTGTGTGTAGGCTGGCACTCTCCTGTGTGTGTGTGTGTGTAGCCTGGCACTCCCCCACGTGTGTGTGTAGGCTGGCACTGACCTATGTGTGTAGGCTGGCACTCGTGTGTGTGTGTGTTTGTGTGTGTAACCTGGCACTCCCCCACATGTGTGTGTAGGCTGGCACTGACCTATGTGTGTAGGCTGGCACTCCCCCATATGTGTGTGTGTAGGCTGACACTGACCTATGTGTGTAGGCTGGCACTCGTGTGTGTGTGTGTGTGTGTGTGTGTGTGTGTGTGTGTGTGTGTGTGTGGTGGCACTGACTCCTGTGTGCTCGAACAGTGGAAGTTATAAAAACACAAGAGGGCTCATGTTGAGAGGAGTCAATCAGTGTCAATGATCACATAAATTGGCGATATTTGGCGACTGCCCATACACAATCCTCCTCTGGCAGTAATTTAGATGTAAATGTATCATCTGGAAATAGAATTTTACAACAGATAAGAACCACTTGGCCCATCTAGTCTGCCCTGATACTGCTCCCCTCCATGTATTACTTTCTAAACATAGCACAAAGACATGCAGGCAATGTATGAATGGTCAGTAGCACTGACCTCTTCCGACACCTGTAGCTATCGAATTCTACAGCTGCAGGTGTTGATGCCCACACACCACAGCAGGGACAGAGCTGTCCCTGGCTGTGGCAGCTGCCGGCTCCGGGCTATATTGGAGATCTCGTGAGAGTAGCGAGATCCCGCGCATGTGCACTGGAGCCGGCCGGACAGGGAGACACAGCACATCAGCACTGAGCAGATGCGCTGTGTGCTCAGCCGGGGATCGCCGGAGGGGAAAATTTAATTCCCCCGCTTCGGCAGACAAGATATTCATACATCTGGTCAATGTAGCTTCCTGCTTCGCCTCGCTAATGAGGCGAAGCAGGAAGTACTATAGCACATTGCCCCTTTAGTTTCCACCTGCCACTGCATAATATCACCCTGAGCTGCAATTGACATGACCATAGGTGGAGCTAGACAGATCCTTTAGGCGGAGCATGACATGCCAGCTCAGCAGTGCGCTGTGCGACCTCTCATACCATTTAGAATCTCCCTGAAATTAATTTCCAAAAGTAGGCAAGTATGGTGTGAGGGCGCGATCTGCGCATGTCTGCCTTCGCTGCTGCTGGCTCTCCCAGGTCCCGGAGGGCAGAAAATATTTGTGGTGGAGCGCCGTGTGTGAGGCCGCGATCCACGCATGTCTGCCTCCGCTGCTGCTGCCTCCCCGGCTCTCCCAGGTCCCGGACTCTTCCTATGTGTGTGGAGTGACTGGCTGCGGTCTGTCTGCTCAGCCTACGTGGGCCGTGGCTGTTTATTATCTCAAGCTGGGTGAGTGCTGTGGAGGTTGTGGGGGATTGCAGTCGAAAGTGTTACAGAGATTGGCTCGCTGTGTAACAGGGCCATTATGTCTGTCATGTATATAAGGGAATGTAATAATGTGGGGCATATGTGTCATGGTGCGTTCACACTGGCCGATATATAGCTGGTCTGTCGGCTAGTGTGTACGAGCGATATCTCCGTGAACGTTGTCGTTCACAGACATATCGCGTCGGCCCTGCAGCACAGCCGACGGACAATATATCTAGTGATATATTGGCGCATCGCTGTGTGTGCAGGAAGTCAGACAACCGCCCATACACATGCTGCAACAGCTGGAGGTGATTGACCGCTGAACTGGGCGGGTGTATGTAAATGCCCGCCCAGTTTGTGACATCAGTGCCAACGGATCAGGCAGTGTGTATGCTCAACACACTGCCCGGTCCATCCGCAGATATACCTGCAGATCAATTGATCTACAGATATATCTACCAGTGTGCGTACCCAGCATTAGTGCCATTATGTCTGTCATGTATTAGGGCATTTAATAATGTGGGGCAATATGTCTGTCATTATGTGTAAACAGGCCCAGCGACGGGGGGACAAAGGGGGCACTTGTAACAGGCTCTGAGATTCCGAGGGGCCCTGGACCCTCATGAATCTCAGGAGTCCAGTTCTTGTGCCCCCTTGCCTGTGCTGCACTTCATCGATTCATGTTGGTCACTGTGCTGCGTGCTGGCTGCACACAGCAGGCGGAGCTCAAACTGCTAGCTGCACCAGGGGGAGGGCTGAGCCCCTTTCCTGTCCTCGGCAGCCCCAACGAGCTACGAAATGCTGGTATCCCAATGGGGGTTAAAGAGGGGATGCCCTCTCTGCCTGGAAACAACTACAAGAGCCTGTTGGACAGGGTGTCTCCACTGACGCACATGGCAGTTGGAGCCGTGGTAGGGATCCTGGAGCTGTCAGATCCTGGAACAAGGTCGTAGCTACCATAGGTGCAGGGAGTGCAGCTGCTATGGGGCCCAGAGCTGAGAGGGGCCACCTTCCCTGTCACAGTTACATGTGTTATATACAGGGCGTAGCTACCATAGGTGCAGGGAGTGCAGCTGCTATGGGGCCCAGAGCTGAGAGGGGCCACCTTCCCTGTCACAGGTACATGTGTTATATACAGGGCGTAACTACCATAGGTGCAGGGAGTGCTGCTGCTATGGGGCCAGAGCTGAGAGGGGCCACCTTCCCTGTCACAGCTATATGTGTTATATACAGGGTGTAGCTACCATAGGTGCAGGGAGTGCAGCTGCTATGGGGCCCAGAGCTGAGAGGGGCCACCTTCCCTGTCACAGTTACATGTGTTATATACAGGGTGTAGCTACCATAGGTGCAGGGAGTGCAGCTGCTATGGGGCCCAGAGCTGAGAGGGGCCACCTTCCCTGTCACAGGGAGCTTTGGTATAATCCCCATGGTCCTTACGGAGTTCCCAGCATCCACTAGGACGTCAGAGAAAATAAGATTTTACTCACCGGTAAATCTATTTCTCGTAGTCCGTAGTGGATGCTGGGCGCCCATCCCAAGTGCGGATTGTCTGCAATACTTGTATATAGTTATTGCCTAACTAAAGGGTTATTGTTGAGCCATCTGTTGAGAGGCTCAGTTATATTTCATACTGTTAACCGGGTATAGTATCACGAGTTATACGGCTGGTATGAGTCTTACCCGGGATTCAAAATCCTTCCTTATTGTGTCAGCTCTTCCGGGCACAGTATCCTAACTGAGGTCTGGAGGAGGGTCATAGTGGGAGGAGCCAGTGCACACCAGGTAGTCCTAAAGCTTTCTTTAGTTGTGCCCAGTCTCCTGCGGAGCCGCTATTCCCCATGGTCCTTACGGAGTTCCCAGCATCCACTACGGACTACGAGAAATAGATTTACCGGTGAGTAAAATCTTATTTTTTTTTGCAATCGTATAATAATATTTCTGTATGGATTGTAGCCTGTAGCTATCTATTGCTGATATATATATAGTGGATAATACAGTTACCTGCTTACTGTATTAGTAGTGAGTGAGCAGATATGGGGCATGGATAAAGGCAGAGCACTAGTATACAGATTGCACATCTGAGGGGAATGCTAATATCTTAATAACACGTGGTGCAGCCACATATCCCGAGTAAAACAATCAATGCTTACGATCTTTCAACCACAGTGAAGACAGTGAAGTCTGCACTAATGTATTCTTTCTTTATAAAGATATTGTTCTGAAAAAATTTAAACAAGCAGACACAGTGCAGACTGTTGGGATAAAGAATCATAGATGATTTATTGGTTCTATTCACATAAATAGTATTAAACACTGCATATCATCCTCAAGTAGCATGAACATAGTCCAGATCCAAATGTACTTCTCAATGCACGTCGGCGATGCTTTTGCATTCGCTGCATAGCTACCTGCCTGCGCAGCCTAGGTGATATCATGCAGTTGCTGTGGCCCGCCCCCGCAACAGTTCGGATACGCCTGTGTTGTCTGGACCGCACCCCAACAACTGCATTCTACTGTGTGTATATGTAAGCGGCACTACTACTATGTGTATTATATGTAAGCGGCACTACTACTGTGGGCATTGGAGGTCATTCCGAGTTGATCGCTCGCAAGGCGATTTTAGCAGAGTTGCTCACGCTAAGCCGCCGCCTACTGGGAGTGAATCTTAGCATCTTAAAATTGCGAACGATGTATTCGCAATATTGCGATTACACACCTCGTAGCAGTTTCAGAGTAGCTTCAGACTTACTCGGCATCTGCGATCAGTTCAGTGCTTGTCGTTCCTGGTTTGACGTCACAAACACTCCCAGCGTTCGCCCAGACACTCCTCCGTTTCTCCGGCCACTCCTGCGTTTTTTCCGGAAACGGTAGCGTTTTTTCCCACACGCCCATAAAACGGCCTGTTTCCGCCCAGTAACACCCATTTCCTGTCAATCACATTACGATCGCCAGACCGATGAGAAAGCCGTGAGTAAAATTCCTAAGTGCATAGCAAATTTACTTGGCGCAGTCGCAGTGCGAACATTGCGCATGCGCATTAAGCGGAAAATCGCTGCGATGCGAAGATTTTTACCGAGCGAACAACTCGGAATGAGGGCCATTGTGTGTAAGTGCAGGGTTGGTTCTACCATTAGACAGCTGCTTAGGGTGCCAGTATCTGAGTGGGCTGCCCTGAGTCTGCTTAAATCACAAATTTAAGGATAACTCCGTGAGATGCATCCCTGTAAAACTTAATTTAGACGGTAGCTGTTGAACTTCTAAGATGCTGCCTACATACTTTCATCTGACGGGCTGGAAAATGTGTACTGGTTTGTGGTTTTGGTCGGGGGGGGGGGGGGGGGGGTGTTTGGGGGGGCGGTTAAAAGCAGGCTGAAGTTTTGCCTAGGGTGTCGAGAAACCTTGCACCGGCCCTGCACGTGTGCCATACACTTAAAATGACCACACACTGATAGATAACCCAACCTATCTGAACGTTTTATTATTGCTCTTAATGATTATCCCACAGTGTACGTACATGAACGATAATCGGCAAACCCTCAAAAATTCACCCAAAAAAATTTGATTTTTTTTTTTTTACATTTGATTTTCAAGTATGTTCCAAGCAAACTAGTGTATGGTAATTACTGATGGTCTGGGTTCAATTCTCCAATTTACAGTATATTATTTTACCAGTTTTCTCTATGAATATATATATGGAGAATGGAGATGAACAAGTTCTCACTACTGATAAAATAGTTTAGCTCGTGATGTTAAATTGCTCAGTGTATGGAATCACGAATATGAACATGTTGTGAGATAAAACATTGATGTGTGCTGTGTATGGACACATTCAGAAACACTCCCAGCTATCATATTTCTGTCTTATGTAAACACTGCTCATTTAAATGCATTTGTACCAGCAGCAAGTTTCTCATTAACAATTACTTTCTTGTGTTGTGGAATCCTTGTAAACAGTTGTGGATCAATTCCCAGTTCTACAAAATGTCATTGAGTTCTCTGCACTCTTAATTTGCTACTTAATGCCACTTGTACAGCTCAAAAGTGACCATTAACCCTTACAATGGGGGTTACTCAGAGGTGGACACAGATCTCGCAGCAACTGCATCCATCTACTCACATGCTAGTGGCAAAGACGCCCAGCATGTGAGCTGCACCGCCCTGCAATGCGGCTGCAATTTAATTGCGAATGCATCGATTTAAGGATGACCCCTGTCTGCGCTGTCAGGCAGTCTGGTGCCATTTGTTTCTCATAGTAGGACCATGCCCACTAAATTCCGTGGCAGCACCCCCGCCCACGGCTGTCAATTACTATGCGATCACATCCTTTCGGGATGCAATTGTATGCTGATGGGTCACCCCCACGCGCACTATGGCCAGTGCACATGCGCAGACCTGATGGACGCATCCACTGCATGCAAACACAGCGGCTGCATCCATCTCTGAATAAACATTATAATACAGCACAGAGCAGATCATTTACAATGTATATTCAGGAAGAGCCAAATCCTGTGCAGCAATTTCAGATTCGCATGGATACCTACACTATGCAGAGTTTAAAACACAATTAATATACATAGTTTACAATAAAAAGCCACAAACACCATAAATAATTACATCTTAGAACAATACATAAAATGGATATTATTGTGGTAAGTTACAGTAGACAGTTTTGGGGGTCATAACATATTCCCACAAATACCCAGGAGTGAATCGGCCACAGGGCTAGCAGGAATGATTCCCAGTAGACCGATGTGAACGCGCGGCGCGCGGGGGGAGGGGGGGGCTGTTTTGTTTGTTGACATGTGAAGGGCAGTGCTGCCTCGTGGTTACACGGTCAGGGCAGTCGAGAGCCGGGCTGGGACCAGGTACTTTTCAAGGGGCGTGGCCTAATAACAGGAGGTGTGATCGTGTACCCTTAGAAAAAAAAATACTGAAAAAATAGTATTTTAAGCACCTTCATGGCCACACTGCACCCCAGTACACAGCAGTATGTGCTGGGCTGAGGAGAAGAGCTGCAGCTGCTGCCAGGTAAGGGGGAGGGGCCTGGGACCCTACTGGACCCTCCCTGGGACCCTCCATCAGACCTGGGCCCAGGTAATTTGTACCCTCTCCCCCCCTCTCTCGGCACCACTGTACATGGTATACCTCTGGTGCTGCCCATGTGAGGTGCCACAATTTTTCCAGGGCCACTTTCAGTTTCCAATCTGCCCCTGCAAATACCTCAGTACTATAGAGGTTCTTTATGATATATAAGTAATACCCTTTTTACACTGCAATTCCGAGTCCAGCCCAGGTCATTGAAAAGAGGTTTCAAGCTGTGTCACAGCATCCTGAAACGCAGTTTCCACCGCAGGCTGGACCCGGGTCATTACCGGTGCTTCCCCATGCAGGAGAGGCGGCTTTCCATACTGTGTAAACGGGACCCAGGTCAGGTGGTCCAGCCCCGCTTGCCAGCCAGGTTGGATTGACGGGTCAGTCGACCCGAGTTTTTCCCCAGGGACTCTTTTACACTAGAAGGCGACAATAATCTGAGCTATTTAGGCGGTGTAAAAGGGGTATAATATATATAATAAAAGGCTAACACTGCTCCTCATCTCTATGGGGGGGGGGGGATTCAAGTGTTTTGCATGCTGCCAGCCACTAGATGGTATCCGAAGGAGTAAGTCAAGTGTTGCTCAGTTCGGGTGTGCACAGACACCAACGCTGATATTACGGTTATGTTCTTCCATCATTTTGACGGGCTGGTAGTTAGTATGTTCTAAAAATGATTCCTGACAAGCTGGATAATATAAGCTTATGTAATACAATAGAAAGGTATGACTGACATATCTTGTGCAAGTTGAGGGTGCCAGATAAAAATCTTTCTGACTGAATCAGGCCGGCAGGCCACCAGACTGACAGTGCTGATCTGTATAATGACAGGGAGAGCTAGTCACACACAGGCCAGGGAGGATGCTTCTGTTATACACTACTGCAGTAAACTTCCACAGTTAAAGTTTCTTAATAATATGCACAAATACATTTATCACTCAGAAGAAAGACAAATACTACAGTTACTACACTTTCATTATGCAGCTTGTCAACATGCTGACTTAAGTTCACTACTTAAAACAAGAAATAAATTGGAAGAGTAACAAATGGCAATGCAGTGGAAACACAAACTGTGATAAATGTATATGCTGCTATTCCTATAAGCGTAAGCTTTAACTTCAAATATAGTAACAGCTGCAAGCACAGCTTAAGCTATCCCTTACATGACAAGCATGCAGACTTTTTTTTAACCCGGAAAAAAATAGTATTTATCAATATTAAATCTATGGGAAGAAAAGCAATTTACAGAGTGAACCATAATGAATTGTACTGTATCTGTGGAGAGAAATGACGCAGTGAATGTATGCAGTGGGCATAGTGGGTGCATAATGACACTTCCAATAACTGTAGACTTCCAGCTAAGGCTGTGTGGGAGCAGTGTGCCCAATCACCCAGGCAGAGCTTTGCATTCCACAAGACAGCTGCCCCGTCCTAGGTTAGCAAAATAACTTGTGCTGTCTGCCAATAATTACAAAAAAGCAATTTACAAAGAAACTGACAGAGAAAGGTGAATATATACCTACCCTTCCAATATTAAATCAGATCCACAAAAGGCAAGTGTTTGGAATGAATAAATCCAGTATCAGATCCACCAATGTTATATCATTCACAAGGCAGGTTGAAAAATCAGAAAAATAAGTCTTGTCAACAAGATGAAGTTCTTCAAATATATATAGTCCTGGTAAATGCAAACTGGCCATACAGAGAGATTTCTTCCCAGCTCCTCTTTAATAACAGTCTACAGAGGCAGAACCCACTTCCAAACTACAGTCCACTTTGTAGTGACAGGCAGACAAGCACAGAGCTATACTATACTGCTCCAGCAGGGAACTTGTGCCTGAAGTTGGAAGGACTGATTGTGTGAATGTCTGTCAGTGCAGTGAACAGTGCAAGAGGCTGGGAGAATGAGGCAGGACAGCCCACTGATATCAGATTTCACAGGCAACTGGCAGCAGCTTCCAGACAGTGTGCGTGTAATAGTACTGTGGGGAGCCGATTTACTGATGCTTCCTATCTGCAATATTAAGTAAACCATCCTAGACCGAGTATAGCTTTTCATTCAGAGATTCAGAGGGGGGCGTATATATTTAGTTTGATATTTATAGATATTAGTAGAGAAAATAAGCTAATGATCATACAGCTGTCTTGATTTTACTATATGCCAAAGACCGGGAGAAAAATAATTAGTGCGTATGGTGCACAAACACATTATATAAAATAACTTTTATTCATCTCATCTAATATCTTAAAATGAGAAATTAAAATTAGAGAATTAAAATACAGTTGTGTTAAAGAAAGACTAGATAAAGTGCTTAAAATCTGATTAGGAAAAGTGATAGCAGATTTTAATCATTTTTCCAAATCTATTACACTCTCTTTATATGGCCCTGGCTGAAACCTCTCTAATACCCCTTTTCCACTAGCGTAGCACGGGTTGCAGCCGTGTCGTCTGACACGGCTGCGACCCGTGCTACAGCCCCCTGCAGACAGCGCTCACCAACCCGGCAATTGCCGGGTTGGTGACGCGCTAGTGACGCGGCAGGGGCGGCGCTGGGAGATCACATGATCTCCCAGCGCCGCCCTCCCTATGCACTGTGAATGGGAGCCGTGTCGCTTCGACACGGCTCCCGTTCACATTAGACAGCTAGCCGGGTTGAACACGTGTTCAACCCGGCTAGCTACCAGGGTAGGATTCCCGGATCACTTGATCCGGGAATTTGCTGGGGGACCCGTTTCCACTAGGGAAAAACACAGGTAAATGCGCGCCCCCGCGCATTCACCCGTGTTTAAAAGAGCTAGTGGAAAAGGGGTATAAACGATTCTACATAATTAAAACCACACATTTGTCTCAAATCTTAGGGTGCGTACCAGGGACGTAGCAAGAACTTTGTGGGCCCCATAGCAACATTTTGAAGGACCCCCTGTTCCAATGCTTCCAGAGAGACACCTCTCCACAGCAGTTGTGAATTATATGCCCCATAATAGTGCCCTGGTTTATTTTCTGAACCATTGAAGTGCCTTAAGGGGGGTACACACGGAGAGATCCATGCTGAAATTCTAAGCAATCTGACGCGATTGCTTAGAAGTTAAGCACAGATCTCTCTGTTTCTATGCCTACAGCGATAGTGATGCACGTCGCTATCGCTGCAACTAGATTGGCCTGCATGCAGGCACAATCTAGTAGGTCGCTCATTTCACCGCCGGATGAAATGAGCGTGTTTCCCGCCTCGCTCAGCACACAGCGCGCTATGTGCTGAGCGGGGGAGATATGTGTGCTGAGCGGTCTGTGACAGATCGCTGCAGTGGCAAACGCAGGATTTTGAAAGGGGGGTTTCCAAATAACTTATTATAGATCTATGAAATTAAAAATTCATAGATAGACAGCACATAGGCACCAAGACCGCCACCACCACCTACATAGATGGCACAGGCACCATGACCACTCCCCCCACCCCCCACATAGATAGACAGCAAATAAGCACCATGACCACCGCCCCACATGTATAGACAGCCAGCACACAGGCACCACAACCCCCCCTCCCCCCACACGTAGATAGACAGCACACAGGCACCACGAACCCCCTTCCTACATACACAGCACACAGGAACCACAACCCCCCCTCCCCCACATAGATAGCACACAGGCACCATGACCAGCCCCCCTCCCCCACATAGATAGCACACAGGAACCATGAACATCCTCTACCCCCCCAGATAGACAGAAGACATGCGCCACAACCATCTCTCCCCTGTTTCCACACACCAAGGAGAGCATAATATAATATGAAATAATGACACCCACATCACCTGGAGTCAGTGCCGCAGCGGGGAGTGAAGACACAGAAGACTGTGCCGCACCATGTGCCTCTTGCGGTCGCAAGCCCCACCACGTGATCAGCGTGGGAGGAGCTGCTCCCCCTACATTTCGGCAGTCAGGGCGTCTGTAAGGGAGCTGCTGCAGCCGCGCGGGGCTCCGGCAAAGGAAATGTATTAAACAAAAATAAAATAAAAATAAAAATCGGTAAACTGCTGTGCGATAGATCGGCGGCCAGGGGGGGTTTCTAGGTACTCAGAAACCCCCCTCTGCATGCGCGTATGCGCTCAGCACACATCTCTCCCTGTGTGTACGGGGCTTTTCTTAATGTTATGTCCTATAGTAGTGCCGTAGTTTATTTTGAGAACCATCATTGTTCCCTAGTTCACATTATGTCATATTGTAGGGCTGCCAATACACATTATGCAACACAGTACTCCCAATTCACATTTTGACATACAGTGTCCCCAGATCATATTATTCCACACCATTGTGCCTCCACTTCATATTGTGCCACATTAAAGTGCTCCAGTTCATATTATAATATAATGAAAATCAGTCAATTTTTAACCACATTATAATGAGCAGGTCCAGGAGCATACCTAGATATATTGCAGGTCCCAAGACAAAGGTTTGTAAGGGCCCCAATGTACCTCCCAATGGTGAAAATATATATAACACATGTAACTCTGACGTGGAGTTTGTCACCTCTCAGCTCTGGGCCCCATAGCAGCTGCACTCCCTGCACCTATGGTAGCTATGTCTTTGGTGCATACACACTAGACAATATTGTGTACAATATGGCTGATATCGTTTGTTTTTTTGCGATATTGACTAGTGTGTACACGCGATATAGCATACAATTAGCACTCCTGCGGGTTGCCTGAGACATCCACTGTTGGACCTGCATGCAGCCTTGATGGGGCGATATTGTGAGCTTTTTGACACATAGGGGGGAATTCAAATGTTTGAAAAGTTGGTTGGGTGTCTGTTTTTTCCTGTCTATTAGATAGGAAAAAACAGACACCCAACTGATTTTTCAAACAATTGAATATCCCCCATATTGTTTAATGTGAACAAATGACGTTTGTAAAATAGCTCAGTGTGTACGCGCAATATTGTCTGTCCAGGAATTAAGGGGAAATAGTTTACGCACATCGTTCTAGTGTGTACATAGCTTTACATGTGTTCTCTTTCCATACTCAAATAACCATCTGACCCCAGTCACACATTGCTGTGTGCGTGTGTCATATACAGTAGCTTAACAAGCAGTTTTTATTCTTACTCTGACTGGCCTAATATACAATATGTAGCACTTAGGGTAAGTCATGGACCAAATTCTTATTATTTAAGAGATTGTAACCTTGCGAGTAGGGTCCTCCACTGGGACTTTCCTGTAGGGGACTCTGCAAAACTTGCCAAGCATGTCCTGTACCAGTGAGGGGGAAGGTGCGTATTAGTGTAATAAATAAATACATGTGGTTAAGTCAAATGAGATTGGTCTAACCGCAAGCCGTTTAAACTGTGACCAATTAGGATGCAAAACATTATATAAATAAATACATTACTCCAGAGAGGCCCTAACATTTATATATAGTTCACCTAATGGGGGCAGTACTATTTATTTTAACAAGTTATGGGATACTAGTATATATTTCTCTTAGGACAGGGCCGACATTTGTAATGTACTGCTGGACATTTGTAGTGCCATATTTTTAGGGTATTATCAGTGCTACCAGGAGGCAGAGCTCTATCTAGGGTGGTACAACATGTGCCACCAGCCAGGGTGTAAAGCAGTGAGGGATGGTGGATTAGGAAGTTAGAAGTGTTCAGAGCCAGTCTGACAGTGGCGTCAAATAGTTCTTTCATACCACACACCTTCCCTGATGAAGTCTGCTTCCTGTATGAACAAAACATTCTATCAACATTATTTTACAATCACTGGGCTTCTAGCAACAGGAATCACCTGACTGTCCACCCTCATCAGCACCAGGACTACGCTTTTCCTCCTTCTTCATCCTGATCCCATCACTGCGACACCACATCTCGGAGAAAGCAGATGGATCAGAGAAAACAAATCAATTAGCTTGTGTTTACCTAATACATAGCCACCAATTGTACCTAAACAAAAACATACATGTCCTTGTAACTGAATCATTAGTCCTGGACACAGCGAAATTACAGCCATACAGTAGACAATTTCCTATAAAGGACAGTTAAAACCATATGTCTAATTAAAGAATCTTGGGGGTCATTCCGACCCATTTGCACGCAGCAGTTCTTCGCTGCGGTGCGAATGGGTTGGAACTGCGCATGCGAGGCGTGCACAGCGAAAAAAGAAGACGCAGCGCCGATCGCAAGAAGATTGACAGTGGAGAGGCATTCCGGGGCGGATACTCACCGTTGGATGCTGTTTTCGAGGAGTGGTCGTCCGAACGCGTGTCCAGGCAAACGGAGGGCGGATGTCTGACGTCAAAGCCGAGAGGAACGTAGCTGGATCCGTCGCACAGGGTAAGTAGATCCAGCCTTACTCTTCAACAGCACAATTTTTTTTAGCATAGCAGGGCTGCACAAGTGAAAGCAGCCCTGCTAAGCTAAAATACACTCCTCCATAGGTGGGAATTAATTGATCGCACCAGCAGCAAAAAGTTGCTGGCTGCGATCAACTTGAAATGACCCCCCCAAGTTGTTACTTTCAATCTTCACTGCTTTAATTGAAAATAACTATCAACTAAATTGCTTTATTTAAGTTTTTTTTATTGTGTTTATTTATGTTTTTTAATATTTACACTTAGATAAACAGCATATTTTTGGGATACAAGGTCAGCACACGTGAATATAAGAAAGCAAATCAACACACACATATTTATAGAAAAAGTGAGGCAGGAACCCGGAGGCGCCATCCAGTTCTCCACACCACTGAATCAGGAGTACAATGGTTATCGCTACAACTATGGGCCCAATTCAGACCTGATTGCTGTTGTGCGAATTCACAAGGCAGCCGATTATCGATCATCTGCGCATGTGTACGGATCGTAATGCGCACGCACGAGGCCGAACTTTGACAAAATCCAGCGTCTTTTTTATGACTAGGCGTACGCAAGTTGATTGACAGGAAGCCGGCATTTGGAGGTGGTAACTGCCCATGTTCTGGGAGTGTTAGTACTTGACAGACTTGCACGGGGTGGGTATTCACTCTGTCTGGGCGGGGACTATCTGATCGCAAACCTCTGCAAATTCGCAGAGGAGTGATCAGGTCTGAATTAGGCCCTATGTCCTCCCAACACTGAACATAAGCAATTTGGTGCCATCGAGCTGAGTACAGCAAAAATGCATCAACCCACCACCCCTAAAGCATGGAAAGCATCAAACCCCTCCCCCCCCCCCAAGCCCCCCCCCAACTTATGGCCTACCTAGATCCCCAAATGTCCCTCCCTATCTACACTACTAAAACTTGGGGGTAACCAACTCCGTAAACCCTAAAGGCATGGTGTGTACATCAACTGTCCCAAAAGCCATTAAGGAATTGTGACCCCAGCCTAGGATCAACGAGCCAGTGTCTAGACTCTGAGAGATAGGAGACAGAGCCATTTATCAAACACAAAGGGTAGTTCAGCGATAATATACAGACAGGATATAAAAATAATAGAAATAAACCAATAAACAAAATATAGGACAATGCATACAGTGACAATATGAGGCACAGCAAAAGTGCAACAGAATCCTTCAAGGTGGGACAGCCCGACTGGAGGCCTGCAGAACCAGCAGCACAAGAACTTCTAAAGGACAGACACATAAACCCAACACATAAGTTCAGAAGAAACACAATTCCCCAACTGCCATGGACGAATGACCCTCCGATCCGAACATAAAAAATCAACAGCAGGAGATTCGCAATGCAAGGTTAGTGTGGCAAATATTGACAAGGGAAGTCTCAAGAGAGAAAGTATCAAAGAATCAGGAGGAGCACTTGCAATGGCGGGTATCGACCATGAATTCATGAATTGTGTAGGAGCATTCCTTACCACTCTCTCGGGCATAGCATCCAGGCATACTACAGCAAGTGATTCACAATATAAAGGTGATGTGGCAAATGTTGTCAAAGGAGATCTCAAGTCATTTTTGGGAAAGCACAAAGGGCACTCACAATGACTGGTATCAACCCCAATTCCAGAAGTTGCTGAGGTACAATCTCCTCCATTCTCTCAGGCACAGCATCCAGGCAGACTACAGAGGGTTTCGAATCCAAGCAGCCAAGGTATAAATCAGCATGGAGCTCCGCCACTCTTGCCACCATCCTATCCCCTGACTCCAAGATAGCTTGAAGACTTTTCTCCATGAGACTCACAAGAAAAGGAGACAGGGGAAGTGCTGAATGCTCAGCCACAGAGAGACAGCTATAGAGACCGGGAACAGGAGAACCACAGCTTCCAGGAGTGACGAACACCGTAGGGGAAATGGTAGTAAGTATAACAGGATAGACGTTTCTCCCAATAGGGATATCAGGAGAGCAAACCTGAAGCGGGCAGGAGCATAACAAGGCGGTAGCAGGCACCGAAGCAGCCACGAGGCTAATCACAGTGGCAGCTGGGGAGAAACCAAGATGGCCACCGAACACCGGGACATCGGAGAGTGAAGCAGGAGAAGAAGAGGCGCAGGGAACACCCACAAGTAGCCAGTCAGAGTCAGTAACAGTCAAGAAACCTCGCAGGGGCAATTAAGACCGCAGGAGTCCACAGAAGGTATCTGGGCAGTCGGAGAGCCGGATCCAAGATGGTACTGTAGTGCGTCTCACACACAGGAGCCCAGAGCAGTAGCAGGTTGCAGAGTCACACAGCCGCAAGGAGCCCCAAACCACTCCACAGGTATCAGTGATAGGTCAGGCACAGGTACAGAGGGAAAAGGAGTACACTAACTGGCAACAGGATAGAGTAACAGGATCAATAGGCTGGGGAGCTTTAGGATGCACGTCCTATCCCATGCCCGTCCAGGCCACGTCCCCACTTTATTTAACTTTTACATTTTTTATTTTGAATTAATTTTCAATTTACCCAATAAGTCTCATAAATTACCAAGTATTTGATACCATTTATCCACTTACAGACTGCCATGTTATTAATCAAGTCTGCGCAAACTACTAATCAGCAACCAAACTGTATCACTTTTCAGGTCCATTATATCACTGATGCAGAGTCATAAACATTTCTATTGCATCTCTATTACTGACCAGAAAGACAGAGCTGGACTATAACTGGATTGTTCTCAAACGAAACTGCAGACTTTGTATAGATGGATGTTCGTATAAATATGTCTGTTTTCAGACGCATCATTTGCACCAAGTGTAGACTGGTGATGACCATGATGAGTAGCAAATCAAGAATACGGTTAGGGTACAGGTACAGCACAATATTCCTAAAACCAGGGCCAGCTTCAGGGGGGTGCTGCCGGGACTAGAATCCTGGGTCCGGATCGAGAGAGGGGGGGACCAGTGGTGAAAGTAAGGTGGTACAGTCCAGTAAGGCGTACCATTAAGAACTTAGTAGCCAGTATGCCGAATTACCCGACTGCCTTACTGCTGTGCTGCCGCCATTTGCTACAAAGCCTGTGCCGCCATCAAGTCAATCACAGCACTTAACGGCGTGACAGCAGCAGCACCTCCTATTTTTGCCTGGCAACAGGCAGGGCTGCCAGGAGCGCAATGCTGATGTTGTCACACCATGCTCCATGGAGTGAAGTGGAGCCACCAGCTGCACACTTCCAGTGGTGACCCTGCCTGCTTGCCAACGGAGAAAAAGAAGCATGCAGGCAGTCAAAATAAGTTAAGTTGGCTCTTTAGGTGACAGAGGACGCAGTAAAAAGAGAGAGCAGGAGGCTGCAAATGCATGGGGCAAGATACTGTAGTAATAGAGGGCAGGAGGCTGGAGTGGCAGAACTCAGGAGACTGGAGTGACTGGGGGCAGGAGGCTGGAGTGACAGTGGGCAGAAGACTGGAGAGACATTTGGCAGGAGGCTAGAGAGTCACAGGAGGCTGGAAGGGACATGGGGCAAAAGGTGATATAGGGGGCACAGGGCTGATTGAACACCTGTTGTATGATGGTGATTTTATATTCCTATACAAACAGGCAGACTTCCTACAAGAATAGTGTATACCGGATGAAGATCCACGCCAGTGTGCCCATGGAGAATCAATTTCTTCTTCAGAGATTCCCTGTAATAGAAAAACCATTACATAGGCAGCAAAGGGACTTTTCACAGTGCTTGGTGGCGTGACAGCAACTCCTATTTTTGGAGAGATCTGCCGGAAGTGCGTCGCTGGCATCATGCTCCTGACCCTGGCGCAAAGAGGAGCAGTGCCGTCTGCCATGGGGTGAGGTGGTGGTTGCCTATTTGTTAGTCCTGGGCCCCAGAATTCTTGATGCCAACCCTGCATACAAATCTGCATACTTGTGAATATACACATTTGTTACTGTGCACACAAATGCCAATTGTGGTACAACTCTGCATGAAGTCCATAATGCGCGTTAGATCCAAGTAACATATGTTGTGGGTCAAATGCAGGTAACATGGAATGAGGATAGTGTAACCTATAGACCAGGGACTGCAAATTGGCAAAATATTTGTTACGGTACTAAAGGGGGGAACACACATAGAGATGTGTGCTTAAATTCTCGTCAGATTGCTTAGAAATTAAGCACATATCGCTCCATGTGTATAGCCCATAGCGATAGCGATATGCGGCCCCGCGCCTCGCTGTCGCTGAGTCGCTGACTCTAGATTGGCCCGGTACGTATATTAAGTGATTTTGAATAATCCTTAGAGAAAGGTCTGAAATTACCTAAATGAGGACTTAGATGACTTCCTTCAATCAGGTAGATAGTTTTCAAGCATTCATCTTCAAAAGTTCATCAGAAAAGCATCAGAATTTTTTTGATGAGAAAACAGTTTGCCAGGTATTAAGCCAGATGTGGGTATATCTAATTTTAAACAGAAATGCACATTCAGCTTCCCATATGAAAAGGGATACTTTGTTGAGACATTTGAGGAATTAGGTAGAGAGGCTATAGAGAACACAGGGGGTCATTCCGACCTGATCGTACGGCGTACGCTGCCATTTTTTGCAGTGCAGCGATCAGTTCACTACTGCGCATGCGTATGCACTGCAATGCGTAGGCGCGTTGTGTGGGTACACAGCGGATCGTTGCTGGGCAATGGATTTAACGAAGAATCCATTCGCACAGCCGATCGCAAGAAGATTGACAGGAAGAAGGCGTTTATGGGTGTCAACTGACCGTTTTCAGGGAGTGGTTGGAAAAACGCAGGCGTGTCCAAGCTTTTGCAGGGCGGGTGTCTGACGTCAATTCCAGGACCGGACAGGCTGAAGTGATCGCAAGGGCTGAGTAAGTTTAGACCTACTCAGAAACTGCACAAACTGTTTTTGTACCGCTCGGCTTCACATGCGATCGCACACTTGCAAAGCTAAAATACACTCCCCAGTGGGCGGCAACTAAGCGTTTGCACGGCTGCTAAAAACAGCTAGCGAGCAATCAACTCAGAATGACCCCCACAGTGTCTAAGGAATCAAATAAATGCAATTTAACAAAGAAAGAATGTTTGCAGATTAAAACATTAAAAAATAACAGACTGTGATCAAGCTGATCGGTAAGGGGAAGGGAGTAGTCATCTTACATCTGATGGACAGAGCCGGCCCTAATCAATATGATGCTCTAGGCAAAAGTTTGTCTGGTGCCCCCTAGCACTGCCACTACTGTAGTTCTGCCTCTGACCCTGCACCCCTTTCCCAGAACCATCAACCCTCACCCATAGAAGTCCTCAATTTGGTGTTCCTACCACCTATATTTAAAATAGGAACAGTGCGCACATTCGATGCACAGTCCAAAAAGGGGTGTGTTCTTACTGGGAAGGGGCATGGTCACATAATAGTACCCCCAATTCAAATTACACCACACAGTAATGCAACACATTTTATCATGCGATAGTGTCACTTATTGACATTACATCACACAGTAGTACCACTTTACCGTATAAACGTTTCTCCTCACAGTAGTGCCCCTTATTCATATTACACCACACCATAATTCTCTTTATTCAGATTAGATCACACAGTAGTGCCCTTTCTATACGTTACACACATAATGCCACACATTAGTAATGCATGTATATACACAGTAATGCCCCTTAGACATTATGCCAACCTTTATTATTGCACATAATGTCCCTTACACATA
Organism: Pseudophryne corroboree; assembly: GCF_028390025.1. NCBI lineage: Eukaryota > Metazoa > Chordata > Amphibia > Anura > Myobatrachidae > Pseudophryne > Pseudophryne corroboree. The sequence goes on from NC_086444.1 coordinate 837,084,339, forward strand.
CGCCACACATTATTAATGCCCTTATACACATAATGACACGCATAATGTCCCTTTCACATATGCCGCACATTATTAGTGCACTTATATACTTAGTGATACACATAGTGCCCCTTACACATTTTCCGCACATTATTAATGCATTTATACACATGACACACATAACGTCCCTTACACATATGCCGAACACTATTGCACAACCAACCCACCCGCACACAGCACTCACAAGGCCGCTAACACTGTGACCTCTGCTTCTACTTGGATACAAATGTGTTCTTATTAGTGATGAGCGGGTTCGGTTCCTCGGAATCCGAACCCCCCCGAACTTCAGCTTTTTACACGGATCCGAGGCAGACTCGGATCTTCCCGCCTTGCTCGGCTAACCCGAGCGCGCCCGAACGTCATCATCCCGCTGTCGGATTCTCGCGAGGCTCGTATTCTATCGCGAGACTCGGATTCTATATAAGGAGCCGCGCGTCGCCGCCATTTTCACACGTGCATTGAGATTCATAGGGAGAGGACGTGGCTGGCGTCCTCTCCATTTAGATTAGAAGAGAGAGAGTGAGAGTGAGACACTTGATTTACTGGAGCTTAGGAGTACTCAGAGAGTGCAGAGTTTACTAGTGACTGACCAGTGACCACCAGTGCAGTTTTTTTATTATATTATTATTTAATATAATCCGTTCTCTGCCTGAAAAAAACCGATACACAGTGACACAGTAACAGTATACCATATCTGTGCTCAGCCTCAGTGTGCTGCATCATCTATGTATATCTGACTGTGCTGAGTGCTCACACAGCTTAATTGTGGGGGAGACTGGGGAGCAGTAGCAGGAGTACATATTATTTAACAGTGCACACTTTTGCTGCCAGAGTGCCACTGCCAGTGTGACTGACCAGTGACCACTGTCTGACCACCAGTATATTGTGATTGTCTGCCTGAAAAAGTAAAACACTCGTCATGTGGTGTTTTTATTCTATAAACGCATTCTGCTGACAGTGTCCAGCAGGTCCGTCATTAATTATATAATATATACCTGTCCGGCTGCAGTAGTGATATATATATATTTTTTATATCATTATCATCCAGTCTATATTAGCAGCAGACGCAGTACGGTAGTCCACGGCTATAGCTACCTCTGTGTCGGCAGTCGCTCGTCCATCCATAATTGTATACCACCTACCTGTGGTGGTTTTTTTTTTTTACTATCTTCTTTATACTACTAGTAGCTTACTTTAGGAGTCTGCAGTGCTGCTGACAGTGTCCAGCAGGTCCGTCATTATATAATATATACCTGTCCGGCTGCAGTAGTGATATATATATATATTTTTTATATCATTATCATCCAGTCTATATGAGCAGCAGACGCAGTACGGTAGTCCACGGCTGTAGCTACCTCTGTGTCGGCAGTCGCTCGTCCATCCATAATTGTATACCACCTACCTGTGGTGTTTTTTTTTTTCTATCTTCTTGATACTACTAGTAGCTTACTTTAGGAGTCTGCAGTGCTGCTGACAGTGTCCAGCAGGTCCGTCATTATATAATATATACCTGTCTGGCTGCAGTAGTGATATATATATATATTTTTTATATCATTATCATCCAGTCTATATTAGCAGCAGACGCAGTACGGTAGTCCACGGCTGTAGCTACCTCTGTGTCGGCAGTCGCTCGTCCATCCATAATTGTATACCACCTACCTGTGGTGTTTTTTTTTTCTATCTTCTTGATACTACTAGTAGCTTACTTTAGGAGTCTGCAGTGCTGCTGACAGTGTCCAGCAGGTCCGTCATTATATAATATATACCTGTCCGGCTGCAGTAGTGATATATATAGATATTTTTTATATCATTATCATCCAGTCTATATTAGCAGCAGACGCAGTACGGTAGTCCACGGCTGTAGCTACCTCTGTATCGGCAGTCGCTCGTCCATCCATAATTGTATACCACCTACCTGTGGTGTTTTTTTTTTTTTTCTATCTTCTTGATACTACTAGTAGCTTACTTTAGGAGTCTGCAGTGCTGAGCTGACAGTGTCCAGCAGGTCCGTCATTATATAATATATACCTGTCCGGCTGCAGTAGTGATATATATATATATTTTTTATATCATTATCATCCAGTCTATATTAGCAGCAGACGCAGTACGGTAGTCCACGGCTGTAGCTACCTCTGTGTCGGCAGTCGCTCGTCCATCCATAATTGTATACCACCTACCTGTGGTGTTTTTTTTTTCTTTCTATCTTCTTGATACTACTAGTAGCTTACTTTAGGAGTCTGCAGTGCTGCTGACAGTGTCCAGCAGGTCCGTCATTATATAATATATACCTGTCCGGCTGCAGTAGTGATATATATATATTTTTTATATCATTATCATCCAGTCTATATTAGCAGCAGACGCAGTACGGTAGTCCACGGCTGTAGCTACCTCTGTGTCGGCAGTCGCTCGTCCATCCATAATTGTATACCACCTACCTGTGGTGTTTTTTTTTTCTATCTTCTTGATACTACTAGTAGCTTACTTTAGGAGTCAGCAGTGCTGCTGACAGTGTCCAGCAGGTCCGTCATTATATAATATATACCTGTCCGGCTGCAGTAGTGATATATATATATATTTTTTATATCATTATCATCCAGTCTATATTAGCAGCAGATGCAGTACGGTAGTCCACGGCTGTAGCTACCTCTGTGTCGGCAGTCGCTCGTCCATCCATAATTGTATACCACCTACCTGTGGTGTTTTTTTTTTCTATCTTCTTGATACTACTAGTAGCTTACTTTAGGAGTCTGCAGTGCTGAGCTGACAGTGTCCAGCAGGTCCGTCATTATATAATATATACCTGTCCGGCTGCAGTAGTGATATATATATATATTTTTTATATCATTATCATCCAGTCTATATTAGCAGCAGACGCAGTACGGTAGTCCACGGCTGTAGCTACCTCTGTGTCAGCAGTCGCTCGTCCATCCATAATTGTATACCACCTACCTGTGGTGTTTTTTTTTTTTCTATCTTCTTGATACTACTAGTAGCTTACTTTAGGAGTCTGCAGTGCTGCTGACAGTGTCCAGCAGGTCCGTCATTATATAATATATACCTGTCCGGCTGCAGTAGTGATATATATATATATTTTTATATCATTATCATCCAGTCTATATTAGCAGCAGACGCAGTACGGTAGTCCACGGCTGGAGCTACCTCTGTGTCGGCAGTCGCTCGTCCATCCATAAGTATACTAGTATCCATCCATCTCCATTGTTTACCTGAGGTGCCTTTTAGTTGTGCCTATTAAAATATGGAGAACAAAAATGTTGAGGTTCCAAAAATAGGGAAAGCTCAAGATCGACTTCCACCTCGTGCTGAAGCTGCTGCCACTAGTCATGGCCGAGACGATGAAATGCCAGCAACGTCGTCTGCCAAGGCCGATGCCCAATGTCATAGTACAGAGCATGTAAAATCAAAAACACCAAATATCAGTAAAAAAAGGACTCAAAAATCTAAAATAAAATTGTCAGAGGAGAAGCGTAAACTTGCCAATATGCCATTTACCACACGGAGTGGCAAGGAACGGCTGAGGCCCTGGCCTATGTTCATGGCTAGTGGTTCAGCTTCACATGAGGATGGAAGCACTCAGCCTCTCGCTAGAAAAATTAAAAGACTCAAGCTGGCAAAAGCACAGCAAAGAACTGTGCGTTCTTCGAAATCACAAATCCACAAGGAGAGTCCAATTGTGTCGTTTGCGATGCCTGACCTTCCCAACACTGGACGTGAAGAGCATGCGCCTTCCACCATTTGCACGCCCCCTGCAAGTGCTGGAAGGAGCACCCGCAGTCCAGTTCCTGATAGTCAGATTGAATATGTCAGTGTTGAAGTACACCAGGATGAGGAGGATATGGGTGTTGCTGGCGCTGGGGAGGAAATTGACAAGGAGGATTCTGATGGTGAGGTGGTTTGTTTAAGTCAGGCACCCGGGGAGACACCTGTTGTCCGTGGGAGGAATAGGGCCATTGACATGCCTGGTGAAAATACAAAAAAAATCAGCTCTTTGGTGTGGAAGTATTTCAACAGAAATGCGGACAACATTTGTCAAGCCGTGTGTTGCCTTTGTCAAGCTGTAATAAGTAGGGGTAAGGACGTTAACCACCTCGGAACATCCTCCCTTATACGTCACCTGCAGCGCATTCATCATAAGTCAGTGACAAGTTCAAAAACTTTGGGCGACAGCGGAAGCAGTCCACTGACCAGTAAATCCCTTCCTCTTGTAACCAAGCTCACGCAAACCACCCCACCAACTCCCTCAGTGTCAATTTCCTCCTTCCCCAGGAATGCCAATAGTCCTGCAGGCCATGTCACTGCCACTGGCAATTCTGACGAGTCCTCTCCTGCCTGGGATTCCTCCAATGCATCCTTGCATGTAACGCCTACTGCTGCTGGCGCTGCTGTTGTTGCTGCTGGGAGTCGATGGTCATCCCAGAGGGGAAGTCGTACTCGTAAGACCACTTTTACTACTTCCACCAAGCAATTGACTGTCCAACAGTCCTTTGCGAGGAAGATGAAATATCACAGCAGTCATCCTGCTGCAAAGCGGATAACTGAGGCCTTGGCATCCTGGGCGGTGAGAAACGTGGTTCCGGTATCCATCATTACTGCAGAGGCAACTAGAGACTTGTTGGAGGTACTGTGTCCCCGGTACCAAATACCATCTAGGTTCCATTTCTCTAGGCAGGCGATACCGAAAATGTACACAGACCTCAGAAAAAGACTCACCAGTGTCCTAAAAAATGCAGTTGTACCCAATGTCCACTTAACCACGGACATGTGGACAAGTGGAGCAGGGCAGGCTCAGGACTATATGACTGTGACAGCCCACTGGGTAGATGTATGGACTCCCGCCGCAAGAACAGCAGCGGCGGCACCAGTAGCAGCATCTCGCAAACGCCAACTCTTTCCTAGGCAGGCTACGCTTTGTATCACCGCTTTCCAGAATACGCACACAGCTAAAAACCTCTTACGGCAACTGAGGAAGATCATCGCAGAATGGCTTACCCCAATTGGACTCTCCTGTGGATTTGTGGCATCGGACAACGCCAGCAATATTGTGTGTGCATTAAATATGGGCAAATTCCAGCACGTCCCATGTTTTGCACATACCTTGAATTTGGTGGTGCAGAATTATTTAAAAAACGAGAGGGGCGTGCAAGAGATGCTGTCGGTGGCCAGAAGAATTGCGGGACACTTTCGGCGTACAGGCACCACGTACAGAAGACTGGAGCACCACCAAAAACGCCTGAACCTGCCCTGCCATCATCTGAAGCAAGAAGTGGTAACGAGGTGGAATTCAACCCTCTATATGCTTCAGAGGTTGGAGGAGCAGCAAAAGGCCATTCAAGCCTATACAACTGAGCACGATATAGGAGGTGGAATGCACCTGTCTCAAGCGCAGTGGAGAATGATTTCAACGTTGTGCAAGGTTCTGCAACCTTTTGAACTTGCCACACGTGAAGTCAGTTCAGACACTGCCAGCCTGAGTCAGGTCATTCCCCTCATCAGGCTTTTGCAGAAGAAGCTGGAGACATTGAAGAAGGAGCTAACACTGAGCGATTCCGCTAGGCATGTGGGACTTGTGGATGGAGCCCTTAATTCGCTTAACAAGGATTCACGGGTGGTCAATCTGTTGAAATCAGAGCACTACATTTTGGCCACCGTGCTCGATCCTAGATTTAAAACCTACCTTGGATCTCTCTTTCCGGCAGACACAAGTCTGCTGGGGTTCAAAGAACTGCTGGTGACAAAATTGTCAAGTCAAGCGGAACGCGACCTGTCAACATCTCCTCCTTCACATTCTCCCGCAACTGTGGGTGCGAGGAAAAGGCTCAGAATTCCGAGCCCACCCGCTGGCGGTGATGCAGGGCAGTCTGGAGCGACTGCTGATGCTGACATCTGGTCCGGACTGAAGGACCTGACAACGATTACGGACATGTCGTCTACTGTCACTGCATATGATTCTCTCCCCATTGAAAGAATGGTGGAGGATTATATGAGTGACCGCATCCAAGTAGGCACGTCAGACAGTCCGTACTTATACTGGCAGGAAAAAGAGGCAATTTGGAGGCCCTTGCACAAACTGGCTTTATTCTACCTAAGTTGCCCTCCCACAAGTGTGTACTCCGAAAGAGTGTTTAGTGCCGCCGCTCACCTTGTCAGCAATCGGCGTACGAGGTTACATCCAGAAAATGTGGAGAAGATGATGTTCATTAAAATGAATTATAATCAATTCCTCCGTGGAGACATTGACCAGCAGCAATTGCCTCCACAAAGTACACAGGGAGCTGAGATGGTGGATTCCAGTGGGGACGAATTGATAATCTGTGAGGAGGGGGATGTACACGGTGATATATCGGAGGATGATGATGAGGTGGACATCTTGCCTCTGTAGAGCCAGTTTGTGCAAGGAGAGATTAATTGCTTCTTTTTTGGTGGGGGTCCAAACCAACCCGTCATTTCAGTCACAGTCGTGTGGCAGACCCTGTCACTGAAATGATGGGTTGGTTAAAGTGTGCATGTCCTGTTTATACAACATAAGGGTGGGTGGGAGGGCCCAAGGACAATTCCATCTTGCACCTCTTTTTTCTTTCATTTTTCTTTGCGTCATGTGCTGTTTGGGGGGTGTTTTTTGGAAGGGCCATCCTGCGTGACACTGCAGTGCCACTCCTAGATGGGCCAGGTGTTTGTGTCGGCCACTAGGGTCACTTAGCTTACTCACACAGCTACCTCATTGCGCCTCTTTTTTTTCTTTGCGTCATGTGCTGTTTGGGGAGTGTTTTTTGGAAGGGCCATCCTGCGTGACACTGCAGTGCCACTCCTAGATGGGCCAGGTGTTTGTGTCGGCCACTAGGGTCGCTTAGCTTACTCACACAGCTACCTCATTGCGCCTCTTTTTTTTCTTCTTTGCGTCATGTGCTGCTGTTTGGGGAGTGTTTTTTGGAAGGGCCATCCTGCGTGACACTGCAGTGCCACTCCTAGATGGGCCAGGTGTTTGTGTCGGCCACTAGGGTCGCTTAGCTTACTCACACAGCTACCTCATTGCGCCTCTTTTTTTCTTTGCGTCATGTGCTGTTTGGGGAGTGTTTTTTGGAAGGGCCATCCTGCGTGACACTGCAGTGCCACTCCTAGATGGGCCAGGTGTTTGTGTCGGCCACTTGGGTCGCTTAGCTTAGCCATCCAGCGACCTCGGTGCAAATTTTAGGACTAAAAATAATATTGTGAGGTGTGAGGTGTTCAGAATAGACTGAAAATGAGTGGAAATTATGGTTATTGAGGTTAATAATACTTTGGGATCAAAATGAACCCCAAATTCTATGATTTAAGCTGTTTTTTAGGGTTTTTTGAAAAAAACACCCGAATCCAAAACACACCCGAATCCGACAAAAAAAATTCGGTGAGGTTTTGCCAAAACGCGTTCGAACCCAAAACACGGCCGCGGAACCGAACCCAAAACCAAAACACAAAACCCGAAAAATTTCCGGTGCTCATCACTAGTTCTTATACATCTTGCCTCAATACGCCATGCAACAGGAGATGCCTGGCGTGAGTCAGCTGGCATCTCTGCTAATGTCGGGCGCCTTTTTTTATGAAAAGAAAGTCTTATTTGCATTACTACGTGGCTAGTATACACAAACAGATTCTGCTGATTAAAATGATATACAGCATGCCTATTTTCTGTGTGTGACTGTGACTGTATCTGCATAGGAAATGCTATGTTACAGTGATTTCCAGGGATACACTGTAACGTAGAATTAGATATGAAGACAAAGCCACAGTCAAACACAGAATATAGGCATGCCGCATATCATTTTAATCAGCAGAAGCTGCTTGTGCCCCCTAGGCATACCAAATGCCCTAGGCATTTGCCTAGTTTGCCTATGCCTAGGATCGGCTCTGCTGATGGACTGCAATAATGAAATTGTAAGAAAGTTATTAGTCTGAGAGGAAATTCAAACAGCATGGGAAAAAGCTTGAAACCGTCTTAGAAGTTTACACTTTAGGGAATTATTGCTGAAATGAAAAGTAAATATATTAGAATTGGTAAACTACACTAGTTCTCTATATTCTACCTATATTACACACACACACACACACACACACACACACACACACACACACACACACACACACACACACACACACACACACACACAGAGTCACACACATAAATAAATCATCTTTTAGACCAATTGTGGCTGCTGTACAATAAATGACATTTCATTTCTTCCGCCATGTTTGTGAAAAAAAAGGGTATCGTCAGATAATTTAGATCAGTCTTGTCAAACTTGTATGCTGTGTTGCCACTGTATGTAGTGCAGCCCAAGTATTACCACCCGGACAGTCTTGGAATAATAAGATCTGTCCAGAAGTTTGTTATTGCTAGATGGGTGGTGTCAGTAGCGGATCTTGCCACGGGCAAGCAGGACTTTTGCCCGGGGTGCCGCCTTCCGGAGATCCGCTGCTGTGCCCCCCGCTGTGTCCAGCTGTGTGTCCCGCTGGTCCCCCGCTGTGAAGGGAACTAGTTTCCCTTCGTGGAGAGGACCTTTGCTGTGCGGTGCGCGATGACGTCATCGCGCACCGCACAGCATTGTGGGACTGACAGACACTAGGGGTCATATTTGACCTCTAGTGTCTGTGTATGCTGTGCTGTGGGAGAGACATCATGACGTCTCTCCCATAAATCCGAGGAGAGGAGCGGCACCGGCGGTGGTCTGCAGCGGTCAGGAGCGGGGATTGTAAGTATTTTTTTTGTGTGTGCAAGCGGCGCTACACTACAGGGGGCACAAATGGAGGCACAACTCTACAGGGGGCGTAACTGACCACACCCCTTGTATGAAGCCAGGCCCCTATTCTCCGCCCGGGGCGCCAAAAGAACTAGAACCGGCCCTGGGTGATGTACGTAAATCTCAGGCCTGACCTCTGTGAGAGACTATCTGTTCCAGAGTCTTCTTTCAGTCATGAGCAGAGTGCTGCAATGACATCAGAGTCAGGGTGGAGTCAGCATTGGTTGAAGGTAGGAAGGAGACTAGCCACCACTTGTGGATGTGTGCCATGTGTGTGGACTGAATGGAATTCTATGATGGCCTTGCTCAGCTGTAGGCTGCTGTGGAGATGACTGGTGCTGGATAGGAAGGTCTCTAATATGCTGGCATAATGGGGTTGCCAGTTGCCACTTCTGGCCCATGAGATTGTGGTTCTTATATAAAGGGCATGAGGAAGTCTCATCTGCTGCTGTTGGTCTACTGTGCTGTAATAAGTCCAGAGTCAAAGCAGCTGTCTACCAGGACATTTTAGAGCACTTCATGACTCCCTTCAGCAAACATGCTTTATGGTGATGCTGATTTCATTTTCCAGCAGGACTTGGCACCTGCCCACACTGCCAAAAGTACCAAAACCTGGTTCAATGACTGTGGGAATACTGTGCTGGATTGGCAAGCAAACTCGTCTGACCTGAACCCCATAGAGAATCTATGGGGCATTGCCAAGAGAAAGATGAGACATGAGACCGAACAATGCAGAAGAGCTGAAGGCTGCTATTGAAGCATCCTGGTCTTCCATAACACCTCAGCAGTGCCACAGGCTGATAGAATCCATGTCACACCGCATTGAGGCAGTAATTCATGCAAAAGGGGCCCAAACCAAGTACTGTGTACATATGCATTTTTATACTTTTCAGAGGGCCGACATTTCTGTATTTAAAATCCCTTTTTTATTGATTTTATGTAATATTCTAATTTTCTGAGATTTTGAATTTGGGGTTTTCTTAAACTGTAAGCCACAATCATAAAAATGATAATAAACACTTGAAATACTGTATCTCACTTTGCATGTAATTAGTCTATATAATATATTATTTTCCCCTTTTAGATTGAATTACTGAAATAAATGAACTTTTGCACGATATTCAAATTTTCGGAGTTTCACCTGTACATACCATTGAGGAATCAACTACCCTGATAAGAAGTACTGCTACAAGACAGATCATCAGGGGTTCAGTATGATTTACCGACGGCACATTACCAACTGTCATAATCCCAACAGCCATTGACCTGCAGTCAAAATACTGACATGGTCAAAATACCAACATTCATTATGCCGACATGTTCAAAATGCCGACATAGTCAGAATACCAACATTTGAAATGCTGACATATCAAAATACAGACATTAGTTTTTCCTTTTTTTTTGGTGTCACTGTCCACATAGGTCGATATGCACTAGCCATGCTTCGGGCACGGTGCCTCGCTGCGCTCGGCACACTATTATATTCCTCCTCCAGGTCCACTGGGATGGTAATGTATGAACAAGGCTATTTTGGGGCAAAAATTCCTTAAAAACGCATGTCGCCATTTTGACATGTCAGCATTTCAAATGTTGGTATTCTGACTATGTCGGCATTTTGACTGTAGGTCAATGTCTGTCGGGATTATGACCATCGGTATTGTGTCCATCGGTAAATTAACTGCTACCCATGAGGACATACTATGGGTGGAATTCAAATGTTTGAAAAGTCGGTTGGGTGTCTGTTTTTTCCTGTCTATTAGATAGGAAAAAACAGACTCCCAACTGACGTTTCAAACATTTGAATCTCCCCATTTAAGTGACTGTTTATTTTACTTTCACCATTTTAAATTTGTAGTCAAGCACCTTTGATTTCCACTTTTTTTGATTAAGTAAAGGGATATACCGTATTTTTCGGACCATAAGACGCACCTTTTCTCCCCAAAAATGTGGGGAAAAAAGTATGTGCGTCTTATGGAGCGAATAAGACGTTTGCGGGTAGCGGGTAGTGGCGGCGGCCGGCGGGTAGCGGAGGCTGGCGGGTAGCGGCGGGTCCTGGATGCTACTGCTGCGCCGTCATCAGCAGAGCGGCCACAACTCAGCAGCAGAGCCGGCGTCATGTAACTCCCCCGCTCCCCCATACCTCCTCCCTCCTCAGGAGAGCAGGGAACCACTGGTACTGTCGGGTAGCGGCGGCCGGCGGGTAGCGGCGGGTCCTGGATGCTGCTGCTGCTGCTGTGCCGTCATCATCAGAGCGCAGAGCGGCCACATCTCAGCAGCAGAGCCGGCGTCATGTGACTCCCCCGCTCCCCCCCACCTCCTCCCTTCTCAGGAGACGCAGGGAACCACTGGTACTGTCAGTGTGTGTGTGTGTGTGTATGCTCGCTCTGATGTGTGTGTGTGTGTGTGTGTGTCTGTGTTAGAGATGAGCGGGTTCGGTTTCTCTGAATCCGAACCTGCCAGAACTTCATGTTTTTTTTCACGGGTCCGAGCGACTCGGATCTTCCCGCCTTGCTCGGTTAACCCGAGCGCGCCCGAACGTCATCATGACGCTGTCGGATTCTCGCGAGGCTCGGATTCTATCGCGAGACTCGGATTCTATATAAGGAGCCGCGCGTCGCCGCCATTTTCACACGTGCATTGAGATTGATAGGGAGAGGACGTGGCTGGCGTCCTCTCCGTTTAGAATAGATTAGAGAGACACTTGATTTACTAATTTTGGGGAGCATTAGGAGTACTCAGTACAGTGCAGAGTTTTGCTGATAGTGACCACCAGTTTTATTTATAATCCGTTCTCTGCCTGAAAAAAGCGATACACAGCACACAGTGACTCAGTCACATACCATATCTGTGTGCACTGCTCAGGCTCAGGCCAGTGTGCTGCATCATCTATTATCTATATATAATATTATATATATCTGTCTGACTGCTCAGCTCACACAGCTTATAATTGTGGGGGAGACTGGGGAGCACTACTGCAGTGCCAGTTATAGGTTATAGCAGGAGCCAGGAGTACATAATATATTATATAGTGAGTGACCACCAGACACACAGTGCAGTTTATTTAATATATCCGTTCTCTGCCTGAAAAAAGCGATACACACACTCAGTGACTCAGTCAGTCACATACCATATCTGTGTGCACTGCTCAGGCTCAGGCCAGTGTGCTGCATCATCTATATATATTATATATCTGTCTGACTGCTCAGCTCACACAGCTTATAATTGTGGGGGAGACTGGGGAGCACTACTGCAGTGCCAGTTATAGGTTATAGCAGGAGCCAGGAGTACATAATATTATATTAAAATTAAACAGTGCACACTTTTGCTGCAGGAGTGCCACTGCCAGTGTGACTAGTGACCAGTGACCTGACCACCAGTATATATAATATTAGTAGTATACTATCTCTTTATCAACCAGTCTATATATTAGCAGCAGACACAGTACAGTGCGGTAGTTCACGGCTGTGGCTACCTCTGTGTCGGCACTCGGCAGCCCGTCCATAATTGTATATACCACCTAACCGTGGTTTTTTTTTCTTTCTTTATACATACATACTAGTTACGAGTATACTATCTCTTTATCAACCAGTCTATATTAGCAGCAGACACAGTACAGTGCGGTAGTTCACGGCTGTGGCTACCTCTGTGTCGGCACTCGGCAGCCCGTCCATAATTGTATATACCACCTAACCGTGGTTTTTTTTTCTTTCTTTATACATACATACTAGTTACGAGTATACTATCTCTTTATCAACCAGTCTATATATTAGCAGCAGACACAGTACAGTGCGGTAGTTCACGGCTGTGGCTACCTCTGTGTCGGCACTCGGCAGCCCATCCATAATTGTATACTAGTATCCAATCCATCCATCTCCATTGTTTACCTGAGGTGCCTTTTAGTTGTGCCTATTAAAATATGGAGAACAAAAATGTTGAGGTTCCAAAATTAGGGAAAGATCAAGATCCACTTCCACCTCGTGCTGAAGCTGCTGCCACTAGTCATGGCCGAGACGATGAAATGCCAGCAACGTCGTCTGCCAAGGCCGATGCCCAATGTCATAGTACAGAGCATGTCAAATCCAAAACACCAAATATCAGTAAAAAAAGGACTCCAAAACCTAAAATAAAATTGTCGGAGGAGAAGCGTAAACTTGCCAATATGCCATTTACCACACGGAGTGGCAAGGAACGGCTGAGGCCCTGGCCTATGTTCATGGCTAGTGGTTCAGCTTCACATGAGGATGGAAGCACTCAGCCTCTCGCTAGAAAAATGAAAAGACTCAAGCTGGCAAAAGCAGCACAGCAAAGAACTGTGCATTCTTCGAAATCCCAAATCCACAAGGAGAGTCCAATTGTGTCGGTTGCGATGCCTGACCTTCCCAACACTGGACGTGAAGAGCATGCGCCTTCCACCATTTGCACGCCCCCTGCAAGTGCTGGAAGGAGCACCCGCAGTCCAGTTCCTGATAGTCAGATTGAAGATGTCAGTGTTGAAGTACACCAGGATGAGGATATGGGTGTTGCTGGCGCTGGGGATGAAATTGACCAGGAGGATTCTGATGGTGAGGTGGTTTGTTTAAGTCAGGCACCCGGGGAGACACCTGTTGTCCGTGGGAGGAATATGGCCGTTGACATGCCAGGTGAAAATACCAAAAAAATCAGCTCTTCGGTGTGGAGGTATTTCACCAGAAATGCGGACAACAGGTGTCAAGCCGTGTGTTCCCTTTGTCAAGCTGTAATAAGTAGGGGTAAGGACGTTAACCACCTCGGAACATCCTCCCTTATACGTCACCTGCAGCGCATTCATAATAAGTCAGTGACAAGTTCAAAAACTTTGGGTGACAGCGGAAGCAGTCCACTGACCAGTAAATCCCTTCCTCTTGTAACCAAGCTCACGCAAACCACCCCACCAACTCCCTCAGTGTCAATTTCCTCCTTCCCCAGGAATGCCAATAGTCCTGCAGGCCATGTCACTGGCAATTCTGACGAGTCCTCTCCTGCCTGGGATTCCTCCGATGCATCCTTGCGTGTAACGCCTACTGCTGCTGGCGCTGCTGTTGTTGCCGCTGGGAGTCGATGGTCATCCCAGAGGGGAAGTCGTAAGCCCACTTGTACTACTTCCAGTAAGCAATTGACTGTTCAACAGTCCTTTGCGAGGAAGATGAAATATCACAGCAGTCATCCTACTGCAAAGCGGATAACTGAGGCCTTGGCATCCTGGGTGGTGAGAAACGTGGTTCCGGTATCCATCATTACTGCAGAGCCAACTAGAGACTTGTTGGAGGTACTGTGTCCCCGGTACCAAATACCATCTAGGTTCCATTTCTCTAGGCAGGCGATACCGAAAATGTACACAGACCTCAGAAAAAGAGTCACCAGTGTCCTAAAAAATGCAGCTGTACCCAATGTCCACTTAACCACGGACATGTGGACAAGTGGAGCAGGGCAGGGTCAGGACTATATGACTGTGACAGCCCACTGGGTAGATGTATGGACTCCCGCCGCAAGAACAGCAGCGGCGGCACCAGTAGCAGCATCTCGCAAACGCCAACTCTTTCCTAGGCAGGCTACGCTTTGTATCACCGGTTTCCAGAATACGCACACAGCTGAAAACCTCTTACGGCAACTGAGGAAGATCATCGCGGAATGGCTTACCCCAATTGGACTCTCCTGTGGATTTGTGGCATCGGACAACGCCAGCAATATTGTGTGTGCATTAAATATGGGCAAATTCCAGCACGTCCCATGTTTTGCACATACCTTGAATTTGGTGGTGCAGAATTTTTTAAAAAACGACAGGGGCGTGCAAGAGATGCTGTCGGTGGCCAGAAGAATTGCGGGACACTTTCGGCGTACAGGCACCACGTACAGAAGACTGGAGCACCACCAAAAACTACTGAACCTGCCCTGCCATCATCTGAAGCAAGAAGTGGTAACGAGGTGGAATTCAACCCTCTATATGCTTCAGAGGTTGGAGGAGCAGCAAAAGGCCATTCAAGCCTATACAATTGAGCACGATATAGGAGGTGGAATGCACCTGTCTCAAGCGCAGTGGAGAATGATTTCAACGTTGTGCAAGGTTCTGATGCCCTTTGAACTTGCCACACGTGAAGTCAGTTCAGACACTGCCAGCCTGAGTCAGGTCATTCCCCTCATCAGGCTTTTGCAGAAGAAGCTGGAGGCATTGAAGAAGGAGCTAAAAGGGAGCGATTCCGCTAGGCATGTGGGACTTGTGGATGCAGCCCTTAATTCGCTTAACAAGGATTCACGGGTGGTCAATCTGTTGAAATCAGAGCACTACATTTTGGCCACCGTGCTCGATCCTAGATTTAAAGCCTACCTTGGATCTCTCTTTCCGGCAGACACAGGTCTGCTGGGGTTGAAAGACCTGCTGGTGACAAAATTGTCAAGTCAAGCGGAACGCGACCTGTCAACATCTCCTCCTTCACATTCTCCCGCAACTGGGGGTGCGAGGAAAAGGCTCAGAATTCCGAGCCCACCCGATGGCGGTGATGCAGGGCAGTCTGGAGCGACTGCTGATGCTGACATCTGGTCCGGACTGAAGGACCTGACAACGATTACGGACATGTCGTCTACTGTCACTGCATATGATTCTCTCAACATTGATAGAATGGTGGAGGATTATATGAGTGACCGCATCCAAGTAGGCACGTCACACAGTCCGTACTTATACTGGCAGGAAAAAGAGGCAATTTGGAGGCCCTTGCACAAACTGGCTTTATTCTACCTAAGTTGCCCTCCCACAAGTGTGTACTCCGAAAGAGTGTTTAGTGCCGCCGCTCACCTTGTCAGCAATCGGCGTACGAGGTTACATCCAGAAAATGTGGAGAAGATGATGTTCATTAAAATGAATTATAATCAATTCCTCCGCGGAGACATTGACCAGCAGCAATTGCCTCCACAAAGTACACAGGGAGCTGAGATGGTGGATTCCAGTGGGGACGAATTGATAATCTGTGAGGAGGGGGATGTACACGGTGATATATCGGAGGGTGAAGATGAGGTGGACATCTTGCCTCTGTAGAGCCAGTTTGTGCAAGGAGAGATTAATTGCTTCTTTTTTGGGGGGGGTCCAAACCAACCCGTCATATCAGTCACAGTCGTGTGGCAGACCCTGTCACTGAAATGATGGGTTGGTTAAAGTGTGCATGTCCTGTTTTGTTTATACAACATAAGGGTGGGTGGGAGGGCCCAAGGACAATTCCATCTTGCACCTCTTTTTTCTTTTCTTTTTCTTTGCATCATGTGCTGATTGGGGAGGGTTTTTTGGAAGGGACATCCTGCGTGACACTGCAGTGCCACTCCTAGATGGGCCCGGTGTTTGTGTCGGCCACTAGGGTCGCTAATCTTACTCACACAGTCAGCTACCTCATTGCGCCTCTTTTTTTCTTTGCGTCATGTGCTGTTTGGGGAGGGTTTTTTGGAAGGGACATCCTGCGTGACACTGCAGTGCCACTCCTAGATGGGCCCGGTGTTTGTGTCGGCCACTAGGGTCGCTAATCTTACTCACACAGCTACCTCATTGCGCCTCTTTTTTTCTTTGCGTCATGTGCTGTTTGGGGAGGGTTTTTTGGAAGGGACATCCTGCGTGACACTGCAGTGCCACTCCTAGATGGGCCCGGTGTTTGTGTCGGCCACTAGGGTCGCTAATCTTACTCACACAGTCAGCTACCTCATTGCGCCTCTTTTTTTCTTTGCGTCATGTGCTGTTTGGGGAGGGTTTTTTGGAAGGGCCATCCTGCGTGACACTGCAGTGCCACTCCTAGATGGGCCCGGTGTTTGTGTCGGCCACTAGGGTCGCTAATCTTACTCACACAGCTACCTCATTGCGCCTCTTTTTTTCTTTGCGTCATGTGCTGTTTGGGGAGGGTTTTTTGGAAGGGACATCCTGCGTGACACTGCAGTGCCACTCCTAGATGGGCCCGGTGTTTGTGTCGGCCACTAGGGTCGCTTATCTTACTCACACAGCGACCTCGGTGCAAATTTTAGGACTAAAAATAATATTGTGAGGTGTGAGGTATTCAGAATAGACTGAAAATGAGTGTAAATTATGGTTTTTGAGGTTAATAATACTTTGGGATCAAAATGACCCCCAAATTCTATGATTTAAGCTGTTTTTTAGTGTTTTTTGAAAAAAACACCCGAATCCAAAACACACCCGAATCCGACAAAAAAAATTCGGTGAGGTTTTGCCAAAACGCGTTCGAACCCAAAACACGGCCGCGGAACCGAACCCAAAACCAAAACACAAAACCCGAAAAATTTCAGGCGCTCATCTCTAGTCTGTGTATGCTGGCTCTGACAGAAGGCTGCACTGTATTCTTGAGTCTGAGAAATCACAGAAATATCTCTTAGAGGTCAGAATATTTTTTCCCCAGTTTTCCTACTCTAAAAACTAGGTGCGTCTTATGGTCAGGTGCGTCTTATGGTCCGAAAAATACGGTAGTTAAAATTGAAAACACCTTTAAGGGAATATGAATTTTCAGATAGGTTACGGAGGAGTCTTTCCATATAATAGGACAAGGGTAGTGTTGCGTTTGGTTATGAGGCCGCGCTATTATGATCTACAGTAAGATAGGTCTCAAGACAGTCACAAGTAGGAGGTCATCATCTGGAAAAATGTCAAAGTTTGTGAGGTGTTGTTTACCAATAGCCCCAGGAAGTCTTGAGACAAACGATGTGTTTGGGCTAGAAACTCAATTGGCAATACAAAAATTTACGGGGGAAAAGGGGCACCCCTGTCTGGTGTATCTGGATATTGGGAAAGGGGAGGAAAGGAAAATCCGTGCTGTGGGACCTTCATCTAGAGCCAGTATAGAATTTAAGATATCCCTCTGAAACCTGAATTTTGAGAGTACCTGCTTTATATACCCCAGTGTACTGTATATGGGGGTAATTCTGAGTTGATCGCAGCAGGATTTTTGTTAGCAGTTGGGCAAAACCATGTGCACTGCAGGGGAGGCAGATATAACATGTGCAGAGAGAGTTAGATTTGGGTGTGGTGAGTTCAATCTGCAATCTAAATTGCAGTGTAAAAATAAAGCAGCCAGTATTTACCCTGCACAGAAACAAAATAACCCACCCAAATCTAACTCTCTCTGCAAATGTTATATCTGCCCCCCCTGCAGTGCACATGGTTTTGCCCAACTGCTAAAAAATTTCCTGCTGCGATCAACTTGGAATTACCCCCATGGTGCCTGGCATGAGTGAGCGCGAGGTCCTGTGCAACTCTGTTAGCATCGGGCATCTTTTTGCCAAAAATGCATCCTACACTAGGCAATATGTCGTCCAATCAGGTTGATCGAACCAACACATCGTTCACATCGGTGCATGTGGGGCAGTGTGTATGCCCAATCTGCACGCCACTGCCTTTGTTCTGGTAGGCTGACAGAAGACATCCCTTGCCGATGCAGGGTCTCATCGCCCGTCGGATCTGCTGGGTATACACGTCTAGTGTTTGCCAGCTTTAGTCATAGGGGGTAATTTAGACCTGATCACTGCTGTGCATTTTCGATCATGTCCAAACTGCATATGCGTATGCACCGCAATTCGCAGGTGCGTCGCACGGGTACAAAGTGGATCGCCGCTCAGCGATGGGTTTGTGTGACGGATTCGTTCGCACGGGCGATCGCTAGGAGATTGACAGGAAAAAGGCGTTTGTGGGTGTCAACTGACCATTTTTAAGGAGTGTCTGGAAAAACGCAGACATGTCCATGTGTTAGCTGGGAGGGTTACTGACGTCAATTCCGGTCCCAGACAGGCTGATGTGATCGCAGTGGCTGAGTAAGTCCTGGGCTGTGCAGAGAGTGCACAAAATCTGTCCAGCTCTGCTACACATTCGTTCCCAAATTTGCACAGCTAAAATACCCACCCCCTGCTGTAGGCAGTGACTATCTTATCGCAGCAGTGCAAAAATCGTTTGCGATCAGGTCTGAATTACGCCGTTAAAGTGATGTAACTAGGATGTACCAGGAAACTGTGCTGAATAATTTGACATGCAACACTTTTATATCTGTGTGTGACTGAGGGGGAGATGTACTAAGCAGTGATAAAAGTGGAGAAGTGAGCCAGTGGAGAAGTTGTCCATGGCAACCAATCAGCATTGTTGTAAGATTTATCATTTGCATACTATAAAAGCATACAGAGCAGCTGATTGGTTGCCATGGGCAACTTCTCCACTGGCTCACTTCTCTACTTTTATCACTGCTTAGTACATGTCCCCCTAAGTCTGTAGCAATATTAATAAGACCAATTTGAACTAAATTGTTAAAGTAGTGTCCACTCTTTGACATTACTTTAAGTGGTAAATTTGACTCGGGCCCTAATTTGGGGTTTTCAGCTCCCCTTGTGTTCCCCTCCTATGTGTTATATGGCAGAGGCATTTTTTGGGGGGGAGGGGGGGGGGGGAATTCTTTTGAATTTTGAATTAATGAAAACACTTATTGTGACAACTGCTTATTTTGATTAATAAAACATACTTTATACCATTTCCAAATATTTTTCTTATTAAAACAAAATGAGTATTATAACATGCTACATAAATGTCTGCGCATTGCTGAGTGTACAGGAGCCCCAAACACTCCCAACTTTTGTGCATGTGTTTTTTCTTACTCTTACTCCCACATTAATTGCTGGTACACACAGATGTTTTTCATCCATGTTCAGTCCCAACATATTGTCAAGAAAAAAGTATAACTTTGTTTAACATTGTCCTGATTCCTAGAATTTTGTTAAAACTTAAGCACGGTGTTCATTTTACTGCTTTAAACAGCAAAAATGCCAAATATATGGGAATGTCTTTCTCTCAACACACTAGAAATGGTTATTTTTTTTGTCTATGTAATGCAGAAGTAAAGATGTTGCAGAGAAAACTTTTCCCATTAAAATAAGAATTTACTTACCGATAATTCTATTTCTCGTAGTCCGTAGTGGATGCTGGGGACTCCGTCAGGACCATGGGGAATAGCGGCTCCGCAGGAGACAGGGCACAAAAATAAAGCTTTAGGATCAGGTGGTGTGTACTGGCTCCTCCCCCTATGACCCTCCTCCAAGCCTCAGTTAGGATACTGTGCCCGGACGAGCGTACACAATAAGGAAGGATATTGAATCCCGGGTAAGACTCATACCAGCCACACCAATCACACCGTATAACTTGTGATCTGAACCCAGTTAACAGTATGACAAACGTAGGAGCCTCTGAACAGACGGCTCACAACAATAACAACCCGAATTTGTTTGTAACAATAACTATGTACAAGTATTGCAGACAATCCGCACTTGGGATGGGCGCCCAGCATCCACTACGGACTACGAGAAATAGAATTATCGGTAAGTAAATTCTTATTTTCTCTAACGTCCTAAGTGGATGCTGGGGACTCCGTCAGGACCATGGGGATTATACCAAAGCTCCCAAACGGGCGGGAGAGTGCGGATGACTCTGCAGCACCGAATGAGAGAACTCAAGGTCCTCCTCAGCCAGGGTATCAAATTTGTAGAATTTTGCAAACGTGTTTGCCCCTGACCAAGTAGCAGCTCGGCAGAGTTGTAATGCCGAGACCCCCCGGGCAGCCGCCCAGGATGAGCCCACTTTCCTTGTGGAATGGGCCTTGACAGATTTAGGTTGTGGCAAGCCTGCCACAGAATGTGCAAGTTGAATTGTGCTACAAATCCAACGAGCAATCGTCTGCTTAGAAGCAGGAGCACCCATCTTGTTGGGTGCATACAATATAAACAGTGAGTCAGACTTTCTGACTCCCGCCGTTCTTGAAATATATATTTTCAATGCCCGGACCACGTCCAACAACTTGGAATCCTCCAAATCGTTAGTAGCCGCAGGCACCACAATAGGCTGGTTCAGGTGAAACGCTGACACCACCTTAGGCAGAAAATGAGGACGCGTCCGCAGTTCTGCCCTGTCCGTATGGAAAATCAGATATGGGCTCTTATATGATAAAGCCGCCAATTCTGATACTCTCCTGGCTGAAGCCAGGGCCAGTAACATGGTTACTTTCCATGTAAGATACTTCAACTCCACCGATTTGAGCGGCTCAAACCAATGGGATTTGAGAAAATCCAAGACTACATTAAGATCCCACGGTGCCACTGGGGGCACAACCGGGGCTGTATATGTAGTACTCCTTTTACAAAAGTCTGGACTTCAGGAACTGAAGCCAATTCTTTCTGGAAGAAAATCGACAGGGCCGAAATTTGAACCTTAATGGACCCCAATTTGAGGCCCATAGACAATCCTGTTTGCAGGAAATGTAGGAATCGACCCAGTTGAAATTCCTCCGTGGGGGCCTTCCTGGCCTCACACCACGCAACATATTTTCTCCAAATGCGGTGATAATGTTGTGCAGTCACCTCCTTCCTGGCTTTTACCAGTGTAGGAATGACCTCTTCCGGAATGCCTTTTTCCCTTAGAATTCGGCGTTCAACCGCCATGCCATCAAACGCAGCCGCGGTAAGTCTTGGAATAGACACGGTCCCTGCTGAAGCAGGTCCCGTCTTAGAGGTAGAGGCCACGGATCCTCCGTGAGCATCTCTTGAAGTTCCGGGTACCAAGTTCTTCTTGGCCAATCCGGAGCCACTAGTATCATTCTTACTCCCTTTTGCCGTATAATTCTCAGTACTTTTGGTATGAGAGGCAGAGGAGGGAACACATACACTGACTGGAACACCCACGGTGTTACCAGAGCGTCCACAGCTATTGCCTGAGGGTCTCTTGACCTGGCGCAATACCTGTCCAGTTTTTTGTTGAGGCGGGACGCCATCATATCCACCATTGGTTTTTCCCAACGGTTCACAATCATGTGGAAGACTTCTGGATGAAGTCCCCACTCTCCCGGGTGTAGATCGTGTCTGCTGAGGAAGTCTGCTTCCCAGTTGTCCACTCCCGGAATGAATACTGCTGACAGTGCTATCACATGATCTTCCGCCCAGCGAAGAATCCTTGCAGCTTCTGCCATTGCTGTCCTGCTTCTTGTGCCGCCCTGTCTGTTTACGTGGGCGACTGCCGTGATGTTGTCCGACTGGATCAACACCGGCTGACCCTGAAGCAGGGGTTTTGCCAGACTTAGAGCATTGTAAATCGCTCTTAGCTCCAGTATATTTATGTGAAGAGACATCTCCAGGCTTGACCATACTCCCTGGAAGTTTCTTCCCTGTGTGACCGCTCCCCAGCCTCTCAGACTGGCATCCGTGGTCACCAGGACCCAGTCCTGTATGCCGAATCTGCGGCCCTCTAACAGATGAGCACTCTGCAACCACCACAGAAGAGACACCCTTGTCCGTGGCGATAAGGTTATCCGCTGATGCATCTGCAGATGCGATCCGGACCATTTGTCCAGCAGATCCCACTGAAAAGTTCGTGCGTGGAATCTGCCGAATGGAATCGCTTCGTAAGAAGCCACCATCTTTCCCAGGACTCTTGTGCATTGATGCACAGACACTGTCCCTGGTTTTAGGAGGTTCCTGACAAGTTCGGATAACTCCCTGGCTTTCTCCTCCGGAAGAAACACCTTTTTCTGAACCGTGTCCAGAATCATTCCCAGGAACAGCAGACGTGTCGTCGGGGTCAACTGAGATTTTGGAAAATTCAGAATCCACCCGTGTTGTTGCAGCACTAGTTGGGTTAGTGCTACTCCGTCCTCCAGCTGTTCTCTGGACCTTGCCCTTATCAGGAGATCGTCCAAGTAAGGGATAATTAATACGCCTCTTCTTCGCAGAAGAATCATCATTTCGGCCATTACCTTGGTAAAGACCCGAGGTGCCGTGGACAATCCAAACGGCAGCGTCTGAAACTGATAATGACAGTTTTGCACCACGAACCTGAGGTACCCTTGATGTGAAGGGCAAATTGGGACATGCAGGTAAGCATCCTTTATGTCCAGGGACACCATAAAGTCCCCTTCTTCCAGATTCGCTATCACTGCTCTGAGTGACTCCATCTTGAACTTGAATTTTTGTATGTACGGGTTCAAAGATTTCAGATTTAGAATAGGTCTTACCGAGCCGTCCGGCTTCGGTACCACAAATAGCGTGGAGTAATACCCCTTTCCCTGTTGTAGGAGGGGTACCTTGACTATCACCTGCTGAGAAAACAGCTTGTGAATGGCTTCCAATACCGTCGCCCTGTCTGAGGGAGACGTTGGCAAAGCAGACTTTAGGAACCGGCGAGGGGGAGACTTCTCGAATTCCAACCTGTAACCCTGAGATACTACCTGCAGAATCCAGGGGTCCACCTGTGAGCAAGCCCACTGTGCGCTGAAATTCTTGAGTCGACCCCCCACCGCTCCTGAGTCCGCTTGTAAGGCCCCAGCGTCATGCTGAGGGTTTTGCAGAACCCTGGGAGGGCTTCTGTTCCTGGGCAGGGGCTGCTTGCTGCCCTCTCTTACCCCTTCCTCTGCCCCGAGGCAGATATGACTGTCCTTTTGTCCGCTTGTTCTTATAGGACCGAAAGGACTGCGGCTGAAAAGACGGTGTCTTTTTCTGTTGGGAGGGGGTCTGAGGTAAAAAGGTGGATTTTCCGGCAGTTGCCGTGGCCACCAGATCCGATAGACCGACGCCAAATAATTCCTCCCCTTTATACGGCAATACTTCCATATGTCGTTTGGAATCCGCATCACCTGACCACTGTCGCGTCCATAAACTCCTTCTGGCAGATATGGACATCGCATTTACTCTCGATGCCAGAGTGCAAATATCTCTCTGCGCATCTCGCATATAAAGGAAAGCATCCTTTAATTGCTCTATAGTCAATAAAATACTGTCCCTATCCAGGGTATCAATATTTTCAGTCAGGGAATCCAACCAGACGACCCCAGCACTGCACATCCAGGCTGAGGCGATGGCTGGTCGCAGTATAACACCAGTATGTGTGTATATACTTTTTAGGGTAGTTTCCAGTCTCCTATCCGCTGGATCCCTGAGGGCGGCCGTATCAGGAGACGGTAACGCCACTTGTTTTGATAAGCGTGTGAGCGCCTTATCCACCCTAGGGGGTGTTTCCCAGCGCGCCCTAACCTCTGGCGGGAAAGGGTATAATGCTAATAACTTTTTTGAAATTAGCATTTTTCTATCTGGGTTAACCCACGCTTCATCACATACATCATTTAATTCCTCTGATTCAGGAAAAACTACAGGTAGTTTTTTCACCCCCCACATAATACCCCTTTTTGTGGTACTTGCAGTATCAGAGATATGCAAAGCCTCCTTCATTGCCGTGATCATATAACGTGTGGCCCTACTTGAAAATACGTTTGTTTCATCACCGTCGACACTAGATTCAGTGTCTGTGTCTGGGTCTGTGTCGACCGACTGAGGTAAAGGGCGCTTTACAGCCCCTGACGGTGTCTGAGACGCCTGGGCAGGTACTAACTGGTTTGCCGGCCGTCTCATGTCGTCAACTGATTTTTGTAATGTGCTGACATTATCACGTAATTCCATAAACAAAGCCATCCATTCCGGTGTCGACTCCCTGGGGGGTGACATCACCATTATCGGCAATTGCTCTGCCTCCACACCAACATCGTCCTCATACATGTCGACACACACGTACCGACACACAGCAGACACACAGGGAATGCTCTTATCGAAGACAGGACCCCACTAGCCCTTTGGGGAGACAGAGGGAGAGTTTGCCAGCACACACCCAAGCGCTATAATATATATGGGAACAACCTTATATAAGTGTTGTTCCTTATAGCAGCTTAAATATATCCAATATATCGCCAAAAAATGCCCCCCCTCTCTGTTTTACCCTGTTTCTGTAGTGCAGTGCAGGGGAGAGTCCTGGGAGCCTTCCTCACAGCGGAGCTGAGCAGGAAAATGGCGCTGTGTGCTGAGGAGAATAAGCCCCGCCCCCTATTTCGGCGGGCTTTCCTCCCGTAGTTTTAGATAACTGGCATGGGTTAAATACATACATATAGCCTCAATGGCTATATGTGATGTATTCTTTTGCCATAAGTTATTAGAATATTGCTGCCCAGGGCGCCCCCAGCAGCGCCCTGCACCCTCCGTGACCGCTTGGTGTGAAGTGTGTGACAACAATGGCGCACAGCTGCAGTACTGTGCGCTACCTTCATGAAGACTGAAGAACCTTCTGCCGCCTGTTTTCGGACCTTCAATCTTCAGCATCTGTAAGGGGGGTCGGCGGCGCGGCTCCGGGACGAACCCCAGGGTGAGACCTGTGTTCCGACTCCCTCTGGAGCTAATGGTGTCCAGTAGCCTAAGAATCCAATCCATCCTGCACGCAGGTGAGTTGAAATTCTCTCCCCTAAGTCCCTCGATGCAGTGAGCCTGTTGCCAGCAGGACTCACTGAAAATAAAAAACCTAAAAAACTTTTTCTAAGCAGCTCTTTAGGAGAGCCACCTAGATTGCACCCTGCTCGGACGGGCACAAAAACCTAACTGAGGCTTGGAGGAGGGTCATAGGGGGAGGAGCCAGTACACACCACCTGATCCTAAAGCTTTATTTTTGTGCCCTGTCTCCTGCGGAGCCGCTATTCCCCATGGTCCTGACGGAGTCCCCAGCATCCACTTAGGACGTTAGAGAAAGATAATTAATCAACAAATCACGAGCTACAAGCTACATACATCTACATGTTTCGTAGTACTAAACTTTGGAGTAGTGTTTATTCAGCCACATCATTTAACACGTGCTTTGTATTGTAGGAATTATTATTGATCTCGAGGGCATATTTATATGGAAGGCTCCGTGAGCAATTTATACCATGTATGTAAACATTGCTTATCTGTTTTGGTATTTTTAGTGGGTATCCACCCTTACTAGCTGTTGTCTTTTTGATAGTGTACATTGGGGGTCATTCTGAGTTGATCGCCAATTTTCGCAGCGCAGCAATCAGGTTACTACTGCGCATGCGTATGCACTGCAATGCGCACGCGCGTCGTACGGGTACAAACAGCATTGTTGCTGTGCAATGCTTCCATTCGCACAGCCATTCGCAAGGAGATTGACAGGAAGAAGGCGTTTATGGGTGTCAACTGACCGTTTTCTGGGAGTGGTAGGGAAAAAGCAGGCGTGTCCAAGCGTTTGCAGGGCGGGTGTCTGACGTCAATTCCGGGACTGAACAGGCTGTTCAGACCTACTCAGAAACTGCAAGAAACTTTTTCGTGCCGCTCGGCTGCACATGCGATCGTACACTTGCAAAGCAAAAATACACTCCCCCGTGGTCGGCGACTATGTGTTTGCACGGCTGCTAAAAGTAGCTAGCGAGCGATCAACTCAGAATGCGGCCCCTTGTTTTTTGTTATAGTGTTCTATCATTACGCCACGTCCCTGGGTTGGCCACGTTTACGGACAGGTGACATGTAAGTTCTGTGTGTTAGATCAAACTGTTTGGGTTGAACATGGTGAAGTACTGTATTTATGCCTCCTCACTTGGTCCTTGGGAAATGGTTTCTTTTCCGTGTTGTATATGTATTGTACTTTGATTTACCGGCAATGGGGACTGGGAGGCTTAAAGTTCGTTCCTTATGTCTTGTGTTTTTTTCCACAGATCTGTTATACTAATATTTCTGTGTGAGAATTGTTTTCTGATATGTTGACCTAAGCCAGGCTTGAGAAAGATTCAAGTGTTGAATCGAAACGTTGACTGATGGCTAGGATTTGAACTAATTTTATATATTAAAAAGTTTGAAGATTCCCACTTTTTGATTTGTGAGTGCCCCACCACCACAAGATATATATATATATATATATATATATATATATATATGTAATAGATATTCGGTAATTCGAGATATTCGGTAATTCAATTAATTTCAAATTTGCTTTATTCAGCTGCAACTGTATTGCCCACCCTAAAGTGAAAATCCTGACATCACATGATTCATTTTGTGCCTTTTCAGATTTTGCACGGGTTTGTGAGAAAAACAACCTCACAATACATTTTTTGCAATAGGTAAATATAAATGAATCATACATATTCCAATTCAAAACCCAGAGAAATGATAACACCCTATTCCACATATTGTACGGCTGTGTGACACAGAGAAGCAGCATGTACATGTACAGCATACCTACCTACTTTCTAATTCTCCTCTCCGGGAGAAGCCCGCAGAGGAGACGATGCAGGAGACTTCGGGGGGTGGGACCAGGCTGTGACATCACGAAGCCCTGCCCCCACATCGAAAAATGCTGTGATTCGCGGGTCCGCGGGAAGGGGGTGGGGCTAAAATGACACGATTCGCATAATTTGAACCCCTGCCTCTCCCCACGGCCCCGCAAATATAGGAGAGTATGTCTCCATCCTGCCTGCATCACTAGGGTGCGAGCAGGATGTGGGAGACCTGCCTACTCTTCCAGGGGTGCGGGGGGTTATTTAAAAAAACGGGAGCCTCCCGCAGCTTTCCGGGAGAGTAGGCAAGTATGATGTACAGCCAGTCAACCCGCTCTTCAGCCTTTGAATTGTACCAGCCTGAGGGGCAGATACACCTGGGTTGCTGACAATTAGACTAGTCTATCCAGAAGCATAACTCCCAGAGGCAATGTTGATGCCTGCCTGTGGGCTCCAAGCCCTGAAGGAGCACCTACATCTACAGCAGCACCTGTGTGGTTCACTGTGGGATCCAAGTGTGACTGCTGCTCTTCCAACAAAGCTCTGCTGTGCTCTTACTGCTGCTGCAGAGTTAATTGGCTCTGTCCCAGGACCCCTGCTAACAACTGCAATATGGGACAGGACACCTCCTGTCTGGTACCACTCTGCCTGAGCTGCAGCAAGCGACGGGACTCAGCAGTGAAAGCTGATTCTGCATGCTGCAAGCAGTTGAATCTTGTGAGTAGGACCCTGATGCACTGGCCATTGTCACACAGCTTAGCTGGAGCCCTGCCAATTCACTGTGGACACCGGTCCCTGAAGACCAGCTGAGAGCGCTATGTGTTTAATTATGTAAATCGTGTGAGTTTATATACAAGTAGGAGGGCACCAAGCTCCAACTTGCATCTCGGTGACTAAGATGAATTTACGCCCCTGGGTCTACTATGCCGTAAACCGGACTAAATGTGAAATGGCATAATCCTGGATAGGATTCTTCTTACAGTGTGGCAACAATGAAAAAGATCATCTCTGGCATCAATAATAGATCCTAACTGTTTAATCAAGCTTGGAGCCCTTGGCTTTCTTATAACAAACAACAATTTACTACACTTATGTCTCTCCTCCCTTTAGGGGCATATTTATCACAATCTGCAATTTAGATGCAGTTGTGATGCGATCATTTTGCCTAATATCGCATTGTGAATTTAGGAAATATTGCATTAATGTATTAAAATGTATTAAATTAAAATGCTGGGAAGAAAGCCCTGTCTCAGTGAGGTTTCCGCATCAGGCTTTTGCATACGTGAAAGCCTTTACTTGCAGAGACACACTTTGCACATGGCCGGTAAGGCAGTAGTGCCCATTAAGTACAGACGGGGCATGCAGCCAGTGTCTATCACAGAACACTGGCTGCGTGCATAAAGAAAAAATATATATAGTAAAAAAATGAAATAGAAATATGCTTAGATGCACCCAGGGACTGTGATCAGTGAGCTGGTCTGTTCAATCAACTGGGGTGCTGTGAAAGTCTATTCTATATCTTTCTTCTTTCTCTGTGATCAGGCTGTGGCATGGGCGTAACTATAGTGGGTGCAAGGGGAGCCATTGCTATGGGGCCTAGATCCTTAGGAGGGCCAGGACTCAAGTTATAAAGTTGCATACAAATTTCCCAGATTTGCCAGCTAAGCAATTGGGTCTGATCCATTGCCCAGCCTGAATTGTGTGACATTACATTTTCAGCGAGAGGAGTGTGTAGTGGATGTTATGGGGTATATGCAATTGACCGTTTTTGGATGCGACCGTTTTTGGATGCAACACAATTCGACAGTTGAATCCCAGCTGCCGGGACCCGAATTCGACATATTCAATAAAAAACGGATTCGACAGTCCCGCTGTCGAAAAACGGACCAATTGACGATAGTGTGCGTCCTGGATTCAACTTCATGGACGGCACAAAAGTGTTCAAAAAACCCTGAAAAAAATTGCATGGGGTCCCCCCTCCTAAGCATAACCAGCCTCTGGCTCCTTGAGCCAGTCCTGGTTGCAAAAATACGGGGGGAAAAATGACAGGGGATCCCCCGTATTTTAACAACCAGCACCGGGCTCTGCGTCCGGTCCTGGTGCAAAAAAATATGGGGGACAAAAGACGTAGGGGTCCACCGTATTTTTAACACCAGCACCGGGCTCCACTAGCTAGAGAGATAATGCCACAGCCGGGAGACACTTTTATACCGGTCCCTGCGGCCGTGGCATTAAAACCCCAACTAGTCACCCCTGGCCGGGGTACCCTGGAGGAGTGGGGACCCCTTAAATCAAGGGGTCCCCCCCTCCAGCCACCCAAGGGCCAGGGGTGAAGCCCGAGGCTGTCCCCCCATCCAAGGGCGGCGGATGGGAGGCTGATAGCCAAGTGTCAGAAAAAAGAATATTGTTATTTGTAGCAGAACTACAAGTCCCAGCAAGCCTCCCCCACAAGCTGGTACTTGGAGAACCACAAGTACCAGCATGCGGGGGGGGAGCGGGCCTGCTGGTACCTGCAGTTATACTACAAAAAAAATACCCAAATAAAAACAGTACACACACACCGTGACAGTACAACTTTATTACATACATGCACACCGACATACACACATACTTACCTATGCTGACACGAGGCTCGGCCCCCTTCTCCACGTAGAATCCACGGGGCACCTGTAAATAAAATTATACTCACAACAATCCTGTGTAGATCGGTCCTCTTCAGAGTTTGTAATCCACGTACTTGGCAAAATAAAAAACGCCAAACACGGACCATGCACTGAAAGGGACCCCTTTCCCTGACTGCCAGGACCCCCCGTGACTGCTGTCAAAGAGGGTCCCTTGAGCCAATCAGGGAGCGCCACGTCGTGGCACTCTCCTGATTGGCTGTGCGCGTCTGAGCTCTCAGGCGGCGCATAGCGCATAGGCGCTCCATTATATTCAATGGTGGGAACTTTGCGGTCAGCAGTTGACCTCGAGGTTACTCGCGGTCAACCACTGACCGCAAAGTTCCCACCATTGAATATAATGGAGCGCCTATGCGCTATGCGCCACCTGACAGCTCAGACGCGCACAGCCAATCAGGAGAGTGCCACGACGTGGCGCTCCCTGATTGGCTCAAGGGACCCTCTTTGACAGCAGTCACGGGGGGTCTCGACAGTCGGGGAAAGGGTTCCCATGTGTAAACATGGGACCCCTTTCAGTGCATGGTCCGTGTTTCGCGTTTTTTTATTTTGCCAAGTACGTGGATTACAAACTCTGAAGAGGACCGATCTACACAGGATTGTTGTGAGTATAATTTTATTTACAGGTACCCCGTGGATTCTACGTGGAGAAGGGGACCGAGCCTCGTGTCAGCATAGGTAAGTATGTGTGTATGTCGGTGTGCATGTATGTAATAAAGTTGTACTGTCACGGTGTGTGTGAACTGTTTTTATTTGGGTATTTTTTTTGCAGTAGAACTACAGGTACCAGCAGGCCCATTTCCCCCCGCATGCTGGTACTTGTGGTTCTCCAAGTACCAGCTTGTGGGGGAGGCTTGCTGGAACTTGTAGTTCTGCTACAAAAATCAATATTCTTTTTTTTTTACACTTGGCTATCAGCCTCCCATCCGCCGCCCTTGGATGGGTGGGACAGCCTCGGGCTTCACCCCTGGCCCTTCGGTGGCTGGAGGGGGGGACCCCTTGATTTAAGGGGTCCCCACTCCTCCAGGGTACTTCGGCCAGGGGTGACTAGTTGGGGATTTAATGCCACGGCCGCAGGGACCTATATAAAAGTGTCCCCCATCTGTGGCATTATCTCTCTAGCTAGTGGAGCCCGGTGCTGGTGTTAAAAATACGGGGGACCCCTACGTCTTTTGTCCCCCATATTTTCAGCACCAGGACCGGACGCAGAGCCCTGTGCTGGTTGTTAAAATACGGGGGAACCCCTGTCATTTTTCCTCCCGTATTTTTACAACCAGGACCGGCTCAAAGAGCCCGAGGCTGGTTATGCTTAGGAAGGGGGACCCCACGCATTTTTTTCTTGATTTTTAACCCATTCCCACCCCTTCCCACTGAAAAACATGCACTGATCTCTCCATATTATTTAGTCAGTAAAAAAAATATATATATTCTTTTAAAAAATATATTAAATAATACTTGTGGCTCCTAAATAGACAAACCAAGTAGATAATCCCTTCTAATATAAATAGATATGCTAGTAGCAATCAAAAAAACACAAAAAAACATGTTTTTAAAAAATGTTATTATATCACGACAGCAAAATGAGGCGGACTGAAATTGACGAAATGACTGTCGAAAAGCACTGTTGTCGAATCGACATTCTTCAATTGAATATACTTTTGTCGAAAAGCCGCATTTTTACCATTGCAGACATGTCGAATTTTGAAAATGTCGAATTGCAAAAAGTCGAATCTAAAACGGCACTTTTTTTGACGAAAAGTACTGTATTGCATTGTCTAATCCAATTCGACAGGTTTTTTTTGTCGAAAATGCCCCATTTTTCGACATTTGCTGCAATTCGACCGCAATTGCATATGGCCCTATAATGGTAAATGGGCACTGTAGTGTGGCATAATTTGAACTGGAGGTCACTGTAATTTGTCACAGTATCAACTGGAGGGCACTGTAATGTGTAATAACTTGATCTGCTCATTGTAATGTGAAGGACACTGTACTGTCACCTAATAAGAACTGGGGCACTTTAATGTGGCACAATATGAAAGGAGGCACTATAGTGTGGCATAATATGAACTGGTTTACTGTAACATGGCTTAATCTGAACTGAAGGGCACTTTAATGTGGCACAGTATGAACAGGTGGCACTGTAATGTGGCATAATATGAACTGGGGTCACTGTATGTAATAATGTTAATTAATGATTCTGTGTGGCATAATGTGTATTGGCGACGCTACAGTGTAACATCATGTAAACTACAAAAGTCTGATGGTTTATAAAATAAACTAGGGCACTACTATGGGGCATAATGTTAACTAGGGCACTACTATGGTGCATAAAATGAATAACTGCTGCAGAGAGGTGTCAAGAAGCATTTGGCAATCTGGCAAAGTCCGGTGAGAAGAGAAATCACCCTGACCATTGGCCCGATTGCTGGTTATTCTGATGTGTAGCAGGCCTGATAGGGCTGCCATCAGAAATTGTGGGTCCGGGACTGACAAAATAGGCAGGGCCCCCCTACCAGCAGCCTCTCACCTACACCCTGTGTCCTAAAAGCAGCCTCATGTAACTAGGTGTGTGCGGAGGGGGCACCACACATAGCACTGTAGGATAGGGGGCGCTGTTGGCAGCACTTGTCAATTATCTGTTTTAATTACTTCACTTGCAGCTTCCCCCCTTTTAGAAGCCCAGCATCTCCTGACCACCCCTGTCTCCTACCCTGACCCCCTCTGTCACTAATACCTATACAACATTCATGGACTTGACTTGATAGCTCTTTGAACAGTCCTAACTATTTGAAGCTTACCTTGTACTTTGTGAAGGGGTGACCAGCGTTATGACTGGGCACCTCTATGTAGTGTTTGGCTGCAAGGGATTGGATGCACTGCAGGGATACACTGCAGGGATCTGCTCAATTATGGCGCTGATTATTTCTTTACTGGGCACAAATATCTTCATATAGTAAAAAATGTCATAGTTTTTGTGGGCGATCAAGTGGCTTGGTGGGTGAGGTGTTTGGCTGGGATGCAGCAGTTTGTGGGTTTGAGTCCTGGGTGTGGCAGTATATTGAAATGTGTTATTTAATGAGGGGTATTGTGACTGAATGGTGGCAAGATCTTGGGTTGAGTACATGAATGTGGTATAGAGAATTTGCGTCCAAATCCATTTTCTTACAGTATAAAATGTGGGACAGGGCATCATAGAATGGACTTTCTCTGGAATCAATCTTGTTATGCCCCTTCCCCACGAGGTATGTGCCTTATGTCCCTATTGAAAAAATGGGGAGTGGGGGTGGGCGACAACTCTCTTTCTGGCACAGTTATGGCTCTGCCTCTCACCTCCCGTGTCCCTCCAGAATCCTCTGTACTCCCCCTGTATCCCTAAAGCAAACTCACTTCCCCGTATCCCACTCCCTCCAGCAGCTTCTCACCTCCCCATGTCCCACTTCTACCAGAAGCATCTTACCTCCAGTAGCATCGCACCTCCCCCTGTCCATCCAGCAGCCTCTCACCACCCCCTGTCCATCTAGCAGCCTTTCACTTCCCATTGTTTGATCAGCAGCCTCCCACTCCACATACACCCCCCTAGTCAATCCTGCAGCCTCTCATATTTCCCTGTGTACAAACAGCAGGGGCAGATTTTGTATCAGGCCTCTAGCTGACTTTAGCAGGTGGACCAGCAGGAAGCCATGAAGAGAAAGCCCCGGTGGCATGTCAAATCTGACGCTGGTCGCAGGACAATCAGAGCTTGCTGGCTGGAAGCTGGCGGCCTGGTGACAAATCCACACTGCTGCCACCAGGGCCACCTTTTCTGTCTGGGCCCGAGACTGCAGTACATGCAGTCCCCCCAATGGCTGCACTATGGCCTAAAACACACTGGCTACAGTTTAGGCTGTATGGCAGGAGTGGTATTCATGTGACCGGCGGTCGGCAGACTGACAGTCACATGACCTCTTCCTCCATCCCGACGCCTCACTATCCCGATGGTCGGCATGCCGACCAACAGGGACTATTTCCACTCGTGGGTGTCCACGACACCCATAGAGTGGGAATAGAACCCGTGGCGACCGTAGGTCGCCACCGAGACCGCAAGGGGCTTGCTGCACTCGCCCCTCCCCGCCGGGATCCCAGCGTTGGTATGCTGCCGGGATCCCGGCGTCGGTAAGCTGACCGCCGGTCTCCTGACCGCCGGTCAGCCATACTACACCCGTATGGCAGCCATGCCCTGCTATAACTATTTATATATGCATCCAGGGCAGCTGAGATTTCCGGCAGGCCTGCCTGTTGGAGGTGTGTCTATAGGAAGGAGGGTATCCATTCACATGGTCGACCATGTTATGGTCGACAGTCATTAGGTCAACCACTATTTTGTCGACATTGACATGGTCGACATGGACACATGGTCGACACATGAAAATGGTCGACACATGAAAGGTCGACATGAGTTTTTAAACTTTTTTTTCTTTTGGGGAACTTTTCCATACTTTACGATCCACGTGGACTACGATTGGAATGGTAATCTGTGCTGAGCGAAGCGGTAGCGGAGCGAAGCCACTATGCCCAAAGCATGGCGAGCGAAGTGAGCCATGCGAGGGGACCCGGTGCACTAATTGGGGTTCCCAGTCACTTTACGCAAAAAATGACACCAAAAAAAGTAAAAAAACTCATGTCGACCTTTTCATGTGTCGACCTGTCATGTGTCGACCATGTCAATGTCGACCAATAGTGGTCGACCTAATGACTGTCGACCATAACATGGTCGACCATTCATACCGGAACCAGGAAGGAGTGCTTCTACTACCCATAATTCAGTATGAATTTATGGTTGACTTGGTCACAGCATTGGAAGGATGGCAAGGTCACACCTCCCCTGCACTCCCGGGCCTCTTCATGGTTAATATGAGCTTTTCTATATTGCCTACTTGAATCCTTACAACTTTGCTGCTCTTTCATCCAATTTATTTCTACAGCTGAAAAATTATTTTATCTGTCAGGTTTCTGGCTCATCTATCTGCATAGTCTCATGTCGCTGTATGAATTTATGCAGACATTTATGGATATCATGTTTGCTAAGAATTAACAACCCATAATTTTAAAGTGTGGCTTATGAAAAGCCTCTCTTACTGTATGTCGATAATGCTTTTAAACTTCAGATTACTGTAAAGCTGCTAATACAGGTCAGTACATGGCATTACTGAATAGCAGTAGTTAGGAATTAACAATATATTAGGGAGAACATTCATAAAGATATTCATTTTAGCAGCAGGTGAAGAAGTATCAGATTATTTATAAGGGTCAACAGCAATGAATTTCACATTTAATAGTTGTAATATAATTTGCCATTGGGTAATAACTACATAATAAAAGGTCATTCGTTATGGCAATGCGTTTATATTTTGAACAGTTCCAGAAAACATAAGTTTTAGCAAGTTTCACAAACTGTGCATGGTGGAAATTCACTGCAGATGGTGCATATTTTATTGCATATTATTGGTGCACCTATGCACATATGACAG
The DNA here is from genome assembly GCF_028390025.1 of Pseudophryne corroboree. NCBI lineage: Eukaryota > Metazoa > Chordata > Amphibia > Anura > Myobatrachidae > Pseudophryne > Pseudophryne corroboree. The sequence goes on from NC_086444.1 coordinate 837,119,456, forward strand.
CTATAGCCAAATCAATTAGAATATAAGCCATGTGATAATAAATTCTCTGTTTGGTGCTTACTGTATGTGAGGCTCAGATGAGCAAAATGCTGTAACTGGGTCTGCTCCAGATAGTTAGTTTTGAATAAAGTGCGTGATTGGATGCCTGGCACATAGTGGATCAATTGCGCCAGACTGCAACTCTTTAGCGTTACTACAAAGTGGGCAGGACTAACTGGATATAATCAGATTAGTCTTCCTAGGGCTAGATCAATATTTGTGGGGGCTCCAGGGAAGCTAACCTGTAGGGGCTCCTACCAATAAAATTGTCAATAAGATGTGGTGCCAATTTTATAAAAAAAATAATAATACTGTAATGTGTAAATACTACCAGCACCACAAATGTGTTATACACACTCTAGTGCCCCCACTTTACATTATGTCACCCAGAAACCCCAGTTCACCTATGCCCCAGTGCCCCTCACGCTGGTGATGTAGCTATGTAGGGCTCCTAAACAACTGTCCAAGCCGCCCTGTTGTTAATCAGCTCTGAGTCCTCTACGGTGAAGGATAGCGTGTGCCGAAATGCGCTACATGTATGAAGACTAACAAAATAGTATAGAGTACATCTACAGTAGCATCAAATGTAACAAGGGATTGATTAGGAAGGAAATCGTCTTAAGGAAATACAACTTAATCATGTCTGTAAAGTGTAGAGGATTTCAGAACAAAATAAAGTGAATGGCAAATATGTATTAAATATCGATTTCATTGGATGCAAGATCTAAACTAAAATAGTGCTTCAGTAATGTTGTATAAAAGTTTAATGCTCTCAATTATAAATAATAAATCTAGTCTAAGCAATGTTTATGTGATGATAACTAATAATCACATAAAAAAACAATATGTAATTTTCATTAACCTCTTATGACTAGTTTTAAAGTTCAATGCATGTTTGACTATGTAGCTTATATTTATCACAAATTTGTAATGAGGATTACTTTATATTTTTTTCTTAGTAAAGCAATTCACTGTCACCTTTTCCATGAATAATTTAGCTACTTCTAGTTAAAAGCTTTGGAGTTTAGTGCAAGGATTTGACTTTCACATTAAAATGTTTGCTGTAGAACTATTTTTTTTTTTAACATTATAAATTTGTAATTCTGATAACCTGGAAGCAGAAATACTTGTCACTTATGTATAAAACAGTTCATAGTATCTATTACCATGGACCAATATATGAGCATTTTTGAAATGCATTAGTTACTTATCAGTCCCTAAGACGGCTTTCTCACTGAGAATAATTGTACTTTACTATTGATGCAGATCCGGTAGAGTGTAAGGCTGAAACAATTTGAGCAAGCACTCCATTCCTTAAACACCCACAACAGCTCATGTTTTCAGGGTTTCTTTAAACATGCACAGGTGACTAAGGGATCTATTTACTAAGCCTTGGATGGAGATAAAATCGACAGAGATAAAGTACCAGACAATCAGGTCCTAACTGTCATTTTTCAAACAGCCTGTGGCATGGCAGATAGGAGCTGATTGGCTGGTACTTTATCTCCGTCGACTTTATCTCCATCCAAGGCGGCATCCGGTCTCTAGGTCGACAGTACTTAGGTTGACACTAATTAAGTCGACCACTATTGGTCGACATGGTCTATAGGTCTATATGGTCACTAGGTCGACATGAAGAAGGTCGACATGGAAAAAGATCGACATGAGTTTTTCACGTTTTTTTCATTTTTAAAACTTTTTCATACTTTATGATCCAAGTAGACTATGATTGGGAATGGTAACCTAACGAGCGAAGAAAGCCATGCGAGGGGATACGGTGCACTAATTGGGGTTCCCGGTCACTTTACCAAGAAAACGACACCCCAAAAAACTTAAAAAACTCATGAAGACCTTTTTCCATGTCGACCTTGTTCATGTTGACCTAGTGATCATGTTGACCTATTTCAGGTGTCGACCTAGTCACTGTCGCCCATTAGTGGGCGACCTAGTGACTGTCGACCTAGTTACTGTCTATGCTATGATCCACACCTGGTGCATGAGGACAGCCGTATGTCAGCACCATAACAGGGTGGAAGTGCGCCCTTTGCCGGCCCTTCACCCTAAACCTGTGACATCATGATGTCATACCTAGGGGGTGGGGTTGCCGTTTCTAGTAAGTGGAGCACTGCCCGGAGCATTCTAAGGACGATCTGGTAACCTCCACAGGCTACAGGGTGCCACTGGCCACCAGCGTAATTTTATAATAGTAGTTATAATAGCTTAGGAGGTTGTATTGCACAAACTAAATGAATGCTGATGTTGGGTACATCCCTAAATGGTTCCTGTATCGAAACAGTTGGGGTTCAACCTAAACACTTACAAAATTGTATATAAATTTCAAAGAAGGTAATTTTTTTTAAGGAAATGTTGATTTTTCTATAAAAAAGTATTTTTGTTAATTATCAATAAAAAAATGTGGTATAGTTCCACATATACTGTATAAGAACTCAGCAAAATATATTTTAAAATACATAAATATTTTGATAGAAGTTACAAAAAAACTGTGGTTAAAGTTGTTGCCATATGATGAGTGTTGACTAAAATGTAACCTACTGTAAATGTCATTATTTATAATCTTGGACTAATATTAATTACTTCCTACAAATGAAAACAAATCATTGGAGCAAAATTCTCCATTAGAAGTATGTATTAAGAATTACATAGTACATAGAGTGCATTTGAAGTACATATGTAGTAATAATGAATCATTACCTAGCGTAACTCAGACTCCCCAAACTGGAAGATCACTATACTTCTGTTTTAGCTGCCTAAATCAAATGGTGAATCAAATGCCGGCATTTCATTATCGTTGCATGGGCGTGTCTAAGCCTGCGCCAGTAACTTGCTCCCTGCGAACATTCTGAGCAACTAAAGGGTTTCTCAGAGGTGTGCGACTGATGGTGAGTCTCCGTACGCAAGTAGCAGATCAGAGATACCGTCAGTGGGCGACTTTGTACTAATCCTTGCCACTATGACATTAGTATATTTTTGCAGTTACGCTGCTGGAGAAAGCAACTGCATCCACCTCTGAGTCATATGCCCATTTTGGAAAACCCTATATTTCACAGTGATATATACAGTATGAAAACACAATTCAATAATCTTAGGAATATTGTTCAAAACTTGGTTTACAGACAGTGAAGAGTAACTAAATTAATGTTTCACCTTGATATAGGATGGTCCTCTTCTGGAAATACTTTCTTGCTGTACCCTGCCGGAAGGGACAGCTTCCAGCCTCAGCGGGATTATTAGAGTATCTCCGCATTTCTGCATGTCCACATCTTATTCTCACATGGGATCTCTCTGAGATTGTGACAGCGGCTTCCCTGAGAATCTTTCAGCCTGAAACCACTGCTTATTCTCCACTGCTGTCCTTAAGATGTCACCCTCCCTCTGGAGCTGCTTTTTGTCCCCTCTACCCTCTACAAGATGGCGTCGCCTGTCCTAACAGTCTTCGTGCTCCTCTCATTTTTAACTGCCGTTTCAGGCAACTGCCCTTTTAGGAAAAAAGGGAGGCTTCTCCTCAGCCCACTGAGACTTACTGCCACCCAGCTGCCCTCTCTCCCACTGGGATTGTAGTCTCCTGCAGCAGCGCAGCTCACAGACAAAAGTGTTGGCAGAGTGTTGCGGTGTCAGATAGGGATGTTAGTCCACACAACGGCACTTAACCAGGATGATTGGTTTATTCATATAACAGAGATAATAGCTTGTAGTATATAGAAGATGTTCTGCAGCAGCAGGAACTCACAGTATACATGTGAAGCAGTACAGCAGTACACACAAGATGCGGCTGTATACACACAGGGTGTGGCGGCAAGGTAGACACACACACAGGAGAGCAGAAGATGCACGTCAGTGCAGTTGTCTCTCACAGGAGGAACTCTCTCAGACTGTGCACTAAGCACCTCCTCCTGCACTGAGCTGACACTAGGAGGGAAACACTAGAGCAGGGAAGCTGCCTCTAGTGCTGGGAACAGACACAAACAGCTGAGTGATCCATTGTCTAACACCCCCCCTCGCTCAAGGCTGTCTCCAGTTACATACATTTGCATAGCACTTTATAAAAAATGTCTCAATAAAGTTTTCCTGTAACCAAAAACACATTAATAAAGCATGGTAAGCAAACAGTAAAACAAATCAACATTTCTCAAAAGTATTCCAGTCCACATTTTGTCATGAACATATTCAGCTAGTGTGATGACAGTCAATTTGACAACATATGAGCAGCATTGCTCTCGCTTGCTATGTAATCCACATTGACAGATTTGTTCTCCACTAACTCACGGATAAAGTGTTGTCTAATGGCAATGTGTTTGGACCATCCATAATGCTTGGTGCTGAAAGACAAATCAATTGCTCACTTGTTACCACACGCAATGTTGATAGTCTCACTGTGGTAAAGAAGGCTAAGCTCACATACTGTAAAGTCTCCTTCATCCATAAAGCTTCTTTTGCAGTTTCTGCAGGAGCCATGCCTCAGTGGTGGATAGGGCAACAGTGGGTTGCTTTCTGCTCGGCCAGCTGACGGCTGCACCTGCCAAAATGAACAAGTAACCCGTATAGGAACGACGGTCATCCTCATCTGATCCCCATTCAGCATCACAGAAAACTTCCAAAGTCGTACCTTTTGACTTTGTAAAGGCCAACTTTAATGAACTTGTACCTTTTAAGTACCTTAATATTCTTTTAACTGCAATCCAGTGTTGTCTCTCAGGGTTGATTGTAAACTGACTTGCCCAGCTCACTGCATGTGTAATGTCGGGGCGAGTCCCAATACTTGCATACATTAAGTTACCAACAGCATTTTGATAAGGAACCTCTCTCTTTTCCTCTATCTCCTCCTGGCTGGTTGATGACATGGCCTTTACCATCTTTATGCTTTTATCAATAGGAGTGCTCACTGGTTTTACATCAGTCATTCCATACCTGCGAAGTATTGCTTCAATACATGTCTAATGATCAAGTGTAACAGTCCTATCTTTCATGTTTTGTACAATTCTCATGCCTAACAAATGATTTGCAGGGCCTAGATCCTTTTAGATTGAATCTTTGTTTCAGCTGCAAACTTTTTCCTCTTGGAACATACTCTCGTCATAATGATCAGGTGGTTCCATATAAATCTCCTCAATTAACTCTCCATTTAGGAATGCAGAATCAAAGTCTAACTGGCATAACAATAAATCATGAAGTGGTAGCAATGGCAATAACTGACCTCAAGGTGCTGTACCTTGTTACATGCGAAAAGATCTCTCCGTAGTTGGTCCTGGATTTTTGGGTGTATCCTTTAGCAACAAGGCGGGCTTTATAACGAGCAATAGTCCCATCCGCATTCAGCTTTCTGCAAAAGACCCACTTGTTCTTGATTGTCTTACGGTTATTCGGCCTTTCAACTACAGCCCTTGTACTGTTATCATCCAGAACTGACAGCTCTGTATCTATTGCTGACTTCAATTCTTTCCAGTCGCTACTTGATTTTGCTTCCTGTATATTTTGGGGTTCACAGTAAGCTATATTTGTATATTCCTCACTGTATCTTTTGGATGGAACACCTTTATTGCTCCTCAGGGAACGCCTGTTTCCTGAATGGGTAGCCGTATCAACTCTTTCAGGTTCAGACATGCTTTCCACTGCCTGTACATCCAGCGATACATATGATTCTGTGATTCTTGTTCCACTGTTTCAGTGATTGGTGCTGTTTCACCACATCTCTAGACTTTAGAAGACATTTCTTTGTAATGTCTCAAAGCCTGAATCCTTTGCTTTCTTCACAGTGCCATACTGCTGACATCCTTCTTTGAATCAATTGTGCTGCAGTTAAGACAGTGCATGCTCTATGCTAGTGGTTCTCAAACTCGGTCTTCAGGACCCCACACGGTGCATATTTTGCATGTAACCCAGCAAGTGCACAGGTGTATTAATTACTCACTGACACATTTTAAAAGGTCCACAGGTGGAGCTAATTATGTCACTTGCGATTCTGTGAGGAGACCTGCAAAACATGCACCGTGTGGGGTCCTGAGGACCGAGTTTGAGAACCTGTGCTCTATGCAATTGATTCTGGGACCTAAATTCTGATACAACAAGAGATACTTAGATGTTTTTACTATCATAGGTCACCGTGTTACATTTAGACTCTGTATTGTTACAAATATTAATAGATACATTACATCACCGTGCTACATTTAGACACTGGATTGTTACAAATGCTAATAGATACATTGCATAGTAACCTTTTTGGGATACAATCCTTTTTCAGTGAGTTCTATCCAGACAGACAATTTGGATAGTATTTGTGAATCTCTTTCTCTCTCTCCTTTTCTGCTGCTAAGCAGGATATATGACTGGATAATTTTTCTTTGACTTTTAAGTAACTGCATATTACTGCTTATATACTGGTTAAATAGGTCTATTTTACATTATTGCTTGGAAATTGGAGAAACAGACAACTGGTTTATTCGGTACCATTGAGGGTTGAGATTGTGAAGAAACTATCCTACTTCTTTTTCTTACACTCTCTCATTCACAATTTAGGGTTGTTCTCTGCAATGCTTACGACAGCAACAGAGGCTCCCTTTTGGACAGCAGAAGTGTAATACTTATCTATTTTATCAATTTATGATCATCTATCTCTATACCTATTCTATTTCTCGGTCATCCTCCATTTTTTTCATTTTCAGCACATTCTCTCATCCAATTTGGGTAAACTTGCGTGAACATTAACCCGTCCCAATAACTTCAGCTACAGTCATACCACACTGGACATGCCCGATCTCATCTGATCTTGGAAGCCAAGCAGTGTCGGGCCGGGTCAGTACCAAAAGGGGAGACCCTCTGTGAATACCAGGTACTGTAACATAGGGGACCAGTTATTTATATACTTACCCAGGAAAGCAGAAGTGTACTGTTCTTCTTTCAAAACCAGACAATTTGGCGCATACACTCTTTCATTGCCCATTCGATGGAAACAGAGGGGCAAAAGCAGAAGTGACTGGTTCTTTATACTCAATACTATCTTTTAGAAGATTGGTATCCCTGAATTGATACTCACTCAAGGTATCCCATGGGCTTTTGAAGTCACAAAGCCTGATTTCTGTTCCTTTTAGATATCTATTATAGATTTAGGATTCTGAACAAGAGAACAGGAAAACTAAAATTTAGCTCTGAAAAATGTCTTTTTATTCATGTCTGATATAGACAATTTATTTAATACACTTTTAACTAATTTTTTCAAAGTTTTTCTCAAAAGGGTAACATTCTTTTTCATCTGTATACCTCTAATAAAAGTTAAGTTTTAACGAAAAAATCATTACTTACCTTCAATATACTTACCTTATAATTTATCCTATATATTTACTACATTACTATGTAAAAAGTGTGCCCCAGAGAGACTAAACAGTCTTTTTGCGTCTCTGCAAAACCCCACAAAATAGTTTATTCTGAACTAACGTCTGGGAGCACCACCAACCAGATGCTACTGCATAAATACCCTTGAGGCAAAGTCAGTAGTCATATGTTGGTTTATGTAAACAACTTCTATCTTCATATTTGTTTTTTATTATCTCTTTATAGCAATCCTAACCAGGGCAGATTCCAAACCCTAAATGTTTGCTTTCTTCACAGTATTCTAGCATAATACATTCCACTGACTTTGGATCTAATTTCCGTCTTTTCACCGTAGGTGCAGTATATGTGCATAAGCTTTTGATTGACAGCTGGCTTTTTTTTAGACCACGCCTCCAGTGGCATTTTACCTTTTACAGCTACTGTAGGCACATGGTTTTTAAGATATACTGCAGTAGACACTGCTTCCATTCAAAAGCTTTTCTCCAGGCCTGCGTCACTCAACATAGTCCGTGCTCTCTCAACATTTGTATGATTTGCACACTCACTTACACTGTGTTGTTCTGCCATGTAAGCAATTGTTAGTTGATGCTGTATTCCATATTTTTTCAGGAACTGTGCAAAAACTCTGTTGTCATACTCTCCACCATTGTCGGATATCAAGACTTTTAATTTCAGACCCGTCTGAGTCTTCACCAGGTTCTTGTATTCCACAATTTTATTGACAACTTCACTTTTAACTTTCATGATATATACAAGCGTCATCCTTGTGGCATCATCAATAAATGTTATAAAATACCTGTAGCCACTCATTGATTCCATCTCTATCGGACCACATACGTCAGTATGCACTAGGGCTTGTGGTATTTCCGCTTTACTAGTAGACTTAGGAAATGGGGTGCAAGTCTGATTTCCTTTTATACAACTCTCACACACAGGTCTCTCAGTATTACTCACAGTGATTCCAGTTGCCATTCCATCGAGTAGTTTCTCGACATTGTCAGATCCCAGATGACCTAGGCGCCAGTGCCACAGCTCCATTGACTGGTTTGAATCAGAAAAACTCCTATCAAGGAAAAACAGGCGCTTGATATAAAGTTGCTGCACCAAGCAGCTGCTACAAAAACAGGAGAGGCACTCCTGGAATAAACAGAAATACATAACAAATGAGCAGCGCTATAAATATAAAATAATTGTATTGGTATTGATTAAAGATTCATATCAATTTATTAAGATAAATATAATTTCATAAAAAGAGATGAGTATCGCATCTCAATCAAAACAAATTCATAGTAAGAAAAGTACAGAATACATATAACACCTTCTCTGCTCCTCTTAATCAGACTGCTGGTGTCTGTTCCTAATAGTTGCCCCTCATGTACCCACAGTCTCTATTAGCAACACAGTTCGGCAGGATCAGTATAGTTACCGGTCACCATTTAGAGGTGGATTGCTTCCATTGAATTGAGTCCTTGTTAGGAATCTTTGTCCTCATTAGAAATGGTGAACACTGCTGTTGTCCTCCTTAGTCTGTGTGATCTTGTGTGGAACAAATGATTGTTGTAAATCCGGGGCTGGTTCAGACACCTGTAGTCACGGTCCGTGGAGCTTGGATGGTGGTGTTAGTGGGGTCCACTTCCCTTTCACTGTAATGCATTCACATGCTGTCAGTGAATTGAACCATTCCTGATTACAACTGAAATGCCTAGTGGACCCGAGTCCATGTACCAGCAATCCTTCTTGTGACTATCTGCTACATTCAATTCTGACTCATTTGGTTTGACACGCTTCTTCTGCGTACCACTGCAATTTCTCAGTCTGCAATCTGAGGCCTTGTGCCCCACCTTGTGACATATAAAGCACTTGATCTTGAGCTTTTTGGACTTAGTATTTTTTGTGTATAAGACAGAACCCTCAGCATGTTTCCCGACAGGAATACATTCTTGGAACAGCAGCAGCTTGGCTCTTACAATTTCTGTTGTCAGCTTGGTATAGTTAGACTCCAAAGCTACTACCAGGAAATAGAATTCTAGTGTCAGATTCTGTAACATCGCCATCGCCACTTCTTCGTCATCACCTGTGCCCATACAGATGCCAACTGCTGAGCTATTGACAGTATTTTATCAATATAATCGTTCATGTCTTTACAGGCACTTAACTTTGTCCCTTACAGCATACAGCTCAAGTTTATTCTTCTCATCAGACCTTTGTCCTCATACGCCATTGCAGAGCTGCTAACATGTCTTTGGCTGACACTTTCCCGCTGATAATGGAGTAGACATGTTGTTCCACGGCCAAGCCTATCGTCCCGATGGCTCTATTCACTTCAACTGGGTTTGGGTTTGCTCCTGGCTCAATTGTTACTTTCCACAACTTATCCCGCTTAAACTGCATCTCCATGGTGAATTTCCACATTGTGTAATTCTCTGAGCCTTTTAGCTCTGTAAAGTTCATGCTGTTCCCTGTACTGTACATTCTTCTCTATATTTAATAAAAGTACTCCTGCTTTAATCAGCTGCACTTTCATTTCTTATGTACCTCTGTTTTAGGATGCCTTTCTGACTTGGGGTCCTGGGCCCATAACCTGTTGACAGAGTGTTGTGACGTTGGATACGGATGTTAGTCCACACAATGGCACTTAACCAGGATGATTAGTTTATTCAAATAACAGAGGTAACAGCTTGTAGTATATCGAAGATGTTCTGCAGCAGCAGGAACTCACAGTATACATGTGAAGCCGTACAGCAGTAACATAGCATCTCAGTACACACAAGATGCTGCTATATACACACAGGGTGCAGCTGTGGGGTAGACAAGGTCACACACACAGGAGAGCAGAAGCTGCACGTCAGTGCAGTTGTCTCTCCCAGGAAGAACTCTCTCAGACTGTGCACTAAGCACCTCCTCCTGCACTGAGCTAACACTAGGATGGAAAACACTAGAGCAGAGAAGCTGCCTCTAGTGCTGGGAACAGAGACACACTGCAGAGTGATCCACTGTCTAACAAAAAGAAAGTGATATTACACTTTTTTTCTGGAATTCAACAAAATTAAACATCATGGCCCTCATTCCGAGTTGATCGGTCGCAAGGCGAATTTAGCAGAGTTACACACGCTAAGCCTACGCCTACTGGGAGTGTATCTTAGCTTCTTAAAATTGCGACCGATGTATTCGCAATATTGCGATTACAAACTACTTAGCAGTTTCAGAGTAGCTTCAGACTTACTCTGCCTGTGCGATCAGTTCAGTGCTTGTCGTTCCTGGTTTGACGTCACAAACACACCCAGCGTTCGCCCAGACACTCCTCCGTTTCTCCAGCCACTCCTGCGTTTTTTCCGGAAACGGTAGCGTTTTCATCCACACGCCCATAAAACGCCGTGTTTCCGCCCAGTAACACCCATTTCCTGTCAATCACATTACGATCGCCGGAGCGAAGAAAAAGCCGTGAGTAAAAATACTATCTTCATTGTTAAATTACTTGGCGCAGTCGCAGTGCGAATATTGCGCATGCGTACTAAGCGGATTTTCATTGCGATGCGATGAAAAATACCGACCGATCAACTCGGAATGAGGGCCCATGTTTGTATTGCATATTTCTGCTATACTAACGTTGCTGATCATAAAGCTGTAATGTTTTAAATAAACACAGTGTAGGGGTGATAATGATGATGATAATGGATCAGGCTCATTTGCAATTTCCTCCCCAGTCGCTATGCACTAGAGATAAGCGCCTGAAATTTTTCGGGTTTTGTGTTTTGGTTTTGGGTTCGGTTCCGCGGCCGTGTTTTGGGTTCGAACGCGTTTTGGCAAAACCTCACCGAATTTTTTTTGTCGGATTCGGGTGTGTTTTGGATTCGGGTGTTTTTTTCAAAAAACCCTAAAAAACAGCTTAAATCATAGAATTTGGGGGTAATTTTGATCCCAAAGTATTATTAACCTCAAAAAACATAATTTACACTCATTTTCAGCCTATTCTGAACACATCACACCTCACAATATTATTTTTAGTCCTAAAATTTGCACCGAGGTCGCTGTGTGAGTAAGATAAGCGACCCTAGTGGCCGACACAAACACCGGGCCCATCTAGGAGTGGCACTGCAGTGTCACGCAGGATGTCCCTTCCAAAAAACCCTCCCCAAACAGCACATGACGCAAAGAAAAAAAGAGGCGCAATGAGGTAGCTGTGTGAGTAAGATTAGCGACCCTAGTGGCCGACACAAACACCGGGCCCATCTAGGAGTGGCACTGCAGTGTCACGCAGGATGGCCCTTCCAAAAAACCCTCCCCAAACAGCACATGACGCAAAGAAAAAAAGAGGTGCAATGAGGCGCAATAAAAAAACCACGGTTAGGTGGTATATATTATAATAATAATACAATTATGGATGGACGGACTGCCTGCCGAGTTCCGACACAGAGGTAGCCACAGCCGTGAACTACCGCACTGTACACTGGTTGATAAAGAGATAGTAGTATACTCGTAACAACTAGTATGACACTATGACGGTATAAAGAAAGAAAAAAAAATACCACGGTTAGGTGGTATATATTATAATAATAATACAATTATGGATGGACGGACTGCCTGCCGACTGCCGACACAGAGGTAGCCACAGCCGTGAACTACCGCACTGTACACTGGTTGATAAAGAGATAGTAGTATACTCGTAACAACTAGTATGACACTATGACGACGGTATAAAGAATGAAAAAAAAACCACGGTTAGGTGGTATATATTATAATAATAATACAATTATGGATGGACGGACTGCCTGCCGACTGCCGACACAGAGGTAGCCACAGCCGTGAACTACCGCACTGTACACTGGTTGATAAAGAGATAGTAGTATACTCGTAACAACTAGTATGACACTATGACGACGGTATAAAGAATGAAAAAAAAACCACGGTTAGGTGGTATATATTATAATAATAATACAATTATGGATGGACGGACTGCCTGCCGACTGCCGACACAGAGGTAGCCACAGCCGTGAACTACCGCACTGTACACTGGTTGATAAAGAGATAGTAGTATACTCGTAACAACTAGTATGACACTATGACGACGGTATAAAGAATGAAAAAAAAACCACGGTTAGGTGGTATATATTATAATAATAATACAATTATGGATGGACGGACTGCCTGCCGACTGCCGACACAGAGGTAGCCACAGCCGTGAACTACCGCACTGTACACTGGTTGATAAAGAGATAGTAGTATACTCGTAACAACTAGTATGACACTATGACGACGGTATAAAGAATGCAAAAAAAACCACAGTTAGGTGGTATATATTATAATAATAATACAATTATGGATGGACGGACTGCCTGCCGACTGCCGACACAGAGGTAGCCACAGCCGTGAACTACCGCACTGTACACTGGTTGATAAAGAGATAGTAGTATACTCGTAACAACTAGTATGACACTATGACGGTATAAAGAATGAAAAAAAAAACCACGGTTAGGTGGTATATATTATAATAATAATAATACAATTATGGATGGACGGACTGCCTGCCGACTGCCGACACAGAGGTAGCCACAGCCGTGAACTACCGCACTGTACACTGGTTGATAAAGAGATAGTAGTATACTCGTAACAATTAGGATGACACTATGACGGTATAAAGAATGAAAAAAAAACCACGGTTAGGTGGTAGGTATATAATAATAAATAATACAATTCTGGTCGGACGGACTGCCTGCCGTGTGCCGACACAGAGGTAGCCACAGCCGTGAACTACCGCACTGTACACTGGTTGATAAAGAGATAGTAGTATACTCGTAACAATTAGGATGACACTATGACGGTATAAAGAATGAAAAAAAAACCACGGTTAGGTGGTAGGTATATAATAATAAATAATACAATTCTGGTCGGACGGACTGCCTGCCGTGTGCCGACACAGAGGTAGCCACAGCCGTGAACTACCGCACTGTACACTGGTTGATAAAGAGATAGTAGTATACTCGTAACAATTAGGATGACACTATGACGGTATAAAGAATGAAAAAAAAACCACGGTTAGGTGGTAGGTATATAATAATAAATAATACAATTCTGGTCGGACGGACTGCCTGCCGTGTGCCGACACAGAGGTAGCCACAGCCGTGAACTACCGCACTGTACACTGGTTGATAAAGAGATAGTAGTATACTCGTAACAATTAGGATGACACTATGACGGTATAAAGAATGAAAAAAAAACCACGGTTAGGTGGTAGGTATATAATAATAAATAATACAATTCTGGTCGGACGGACTGCCTGCCGTGTGCCGACACAGAGGTAGCCACAGCCGTGAACTACCGCACTGTACACTGGTTGATAAAGAGATAGTAGTATACTCGTAACAATTAGGATGACACTATGACGGTATAAAGAATGAAAAAAAAACCACGGTTAGGTGGTAGGTATATAATAATAAATAATACAATTCTGGTCGGACGGACTGCCTGCCGTGTGCCGACACAGAGGTAGCCACAGCCGTGAACTACCGCACTGTACTGTGTCTGCTGCTAATATAGACTGGTTGATATTTAAAGAGATATTAGTAGTATACAACAATACTATACTGGTGGTCAGGCACTGGTCACCACTCCTGCAGCAAAAGTGTGCACTGTTAATTAATATAATTGTACTCCTGGCTCCTGCTAACAACCTGCAGTGCTCCCCAGTCTCCCCCACAATTAATTATAAGCTTTTAATTTATACATTGATGACTGTGCAGCACACTGGGCTGAGCTGAGTGCACACAGACTGAGTCACACTGTGTGACTGACTGTGCTGTGTATCGTTTTTTTTTTCAGGCAGAGAACGGATATAGCAGAGAGAAGTGAACGGATATATTATATTAAATAAAAGTTAACTAGCAACTGCACTGGTCACTGACTGTGGTAAACTAACTCTGTCTGCGACTCTGCACAATCTCTCTCTATCTAATCTATCTATCTCTATTCTAATGGAGAGGACGCCAGACACGTCCTCTCCCTATCAATCTCAATGCACGAGTGAAAATGGCGGCGACGCGCGGCTCCTTATATAGAATCCGAGTCTCGCGATAGAATCCGAGCCTCGCGAGAATCCGACAGCGTCATGATGACGTTCGGGCGCGCTCGGGTTAACCGAGCAAGGCGGGAAGATCCGAGTCGCTCGGACCCGTGGAAAAAAAAGTGAAGTTCGTGCGGGTTCGGATTCAAAGAAACCGAACCCGCTCATCTCTACTATGCACCAGACAGCCAATCTCTGTTCCCTCAGTACACCGCTTTACTGATGTGAATTTTTTTTTCTTTTTACCTTGCAAAATCCACTGTCATTTTAATCAATCTTTAGATGTACTTCAGGTTAGGAACAAATTAAAATTGCACAAGTTGAATAAAGAGGTCACCAACAGACGTAAATCACTTTCATTATGTTTTTACAGCAACACAATATAAAAATAATATACTATTACGCATCAAATTTCAATCTCAAGCAAAACAAATCCATTGCCAATTGTTATATTAATACTAGCAACATACTAAAATGTAATTGAAAGTGTGTATTAATTGTATGATGTATCGTTAGACTCAGAAACAGGATCAACAGACAAAAACACCTCAGTTACTTGTAGAGGTCTTCATATGAGCATCTGCGCCAGGTGTGACACATTGTTACATAAACAAATGCCTGTATAAGACACCCATGTGGATTGTGCTCAAGTTTGAAACAGTTGTAACTGTTGGAATATGTTGGTATAGGTGGCAGAGTGCATGTACACACCAGCGAATGCAGTAATGTGAAGTGTACAGTTGTACTCACAGTTATGGTTACACAGACTCTTATGCATGGGAGTGGGTATACACTCAGGATCCTGGATCTCGGGATCCTGGTAGCTGAAATACTAACGCTGCAATCCCAACAGCCACCAGAACACTGATGCTGGAAACCAACCAGGTCGGGATCCAGACAGTCGGGATCTCGAAGGTAAGTATAGCTGAGAGGGTTAGGATTTGGCTGAGGGTGGGGTAGGGGCTTAGGTTTGGTCACTAAGGGCAATGTTAAGGTTAGGCTGTGGTAACGGAGGGTTAGGATTGGGGGGAATATGTTTCCTCACCCTTGTCAGGATCATGACCATCAGGATGCCAGCGTCTGTATTGTGAATGCTGGCATCCTATCCGCTGGGATCACATACTAATCCTGCATGGAGCAGAGCTTTAGAGGAGCGTGTAGGTCACCAGCCAGTGACTGTATCAGGGCAGTGGTGCAGGATACAAGGGGTATCAGCCTGTGGATTAGTATAATAGAATGCAGTAAATGCAGGGATTCCTGAAGCTAAGTGGAAGACGTCCATCTTCCAATGTGGCACCCTAACACAGTGACAAAATGGTGCTGAGCATTGGCAGAAGTATGGTTGGTGATCATTATGGTTAGGGATTTGAAGCCTCCCTGTTGGAACCAAAACATGGAGTAGACACAGTAATGCTGTCCAACTTCAACAGTGCATACAAACTGTACCATTACACAGTTACATCCATGGCGTAAAGCTAGAAAATTGATTGTAGTGTTTCTGTGACAGCATGGGTTAATAAAACTACTTGTAACAGCGTAGCAAGGGATAAAACTCAGACATCATGGCTTTACTAACAGATGCTAGCAGATGTGTGTTTACTTGCAGATGGTTCTGAGGTGTCATGTGCAACGCTCATTATTGTCAGTCATATGTATATTGGCCCTCATTCCGAGTTGTTCGCTCGCAAGCGGATTTTAGCAGATTTGCTCATGCTAAGCCGCCGCCTACTGGGAGTGAATCTTAGCATCTTAAAATTGCGAACGATGTATTCGCAATATTGCGATTACACACCTCGTAGCAGTTTCTGAGTAGCTTCAGACTTACTCGGCATCTGCGATCAGTTCGGTGCTTGTCGTTCCTGGTTTGACGTCACAAACACACCCAGCGTTCGCCCAGACAATCCTCCGTTTCTCCAGCCACTCCTGCGTTTTTTCCGGAAACGGTAGCGTTTTTTCCCACACGCCCATAAAACGGCCTGTTTCCGCCCAGTAACACCCATTTCCTGTCAATCACATTACGATCACCAGAACGATGAAAAAGCCGTGAGTAAAATTCCTAACTGCATAGCAAATTTACTTGGCGCAGTCGCAGTGCGAACATTGCGCATGCGCATTAAGCGGAAAATCGCTGCGATGCGAAGATTTTTACCGAGCGAACAACTCGGAATGAGGGCCATTATACTGTGCAATTAAATGTAATTGATGCAGACCCAGACATTTTGCTAGTTGATAAAGACAGAGAGTGAAATCCCTAAGGTACAACAGGACCCACTGCTGGTTAGATCCACGGCCTGCTCTAATAAAGCAAAAGTGTCTAATTTTGATAGCACATCTGGGTACATCCTGCATAAATATACAGAGGGCCTTCTATCTGCAGGTAGCTGCCTGATATGCCTGTCACACTGCTGCATGCAAATCAGTACACAATCTCTGAGCCATGCCCCCTCCCATCTTGTGGTAGTTCACAAGAACTGATGACCAGAGATTTCTCTACAGGGATTGCACACTCCTTAGAAACATGTCAATCAATGCCTAAGAACAGTGCCAGACTAGGACTAAAACAGGCCCTGGCATTTAAAGCACACATGCCCATCTCGTTTTCAAGTCTGGTTCCTTAAATAGACTCCTCCTATGGTATGGGAGTGAGAGAAAGGCGGAATAGGGGGAGACAGGAGAGAGAGAGCAGGAATAGGGGCAGATGGGAGAGAATAAGAATAAACTGCAATGGGAGAGAGATAAAGATGAGGAAAAGGGGAAGACAAGGTAGGAAGAGAGATGGAATAGGGCAGACAGGGGAAGGAAAGGGGGGGAGATGTGGGGGAGAGAGAAGAGCAATATGGAAATATGGGAGAGAGGAATAGGGGAGATGGGAGAGAAAGAGAGAGAGGAACAGGGTAGGCGGGAGACAGAGAGAAGGAATGAGAGGAGGCAGGAGAGAGGAGGAGGAAAAATAGAGGGAGATGGCAGAAAGACAGGAGGAACAAATGGAAGAGAGAGAGAGAAAGAGGAGGAATAGAGGGAGATGAGAGAGAGGAGGAATAGAGGGAGATGAGAGAGAGGAGGAATAGGATGAGGCAGGATAGAGACAGAGGAGGAATAGAGGAGGATGGCAGAGAGAGACAGGAAAAAAGGAATAAGATAGAGCTGTAACTTATTCACAGTGCACTATATCCAGTCAGAGCAGGAGAAGACAGCAATATATTTACCAGGCTGTATTGTATTGCTGACTGCAGCTGCCCTTCTTCCTTTGGCCACTGGCAAACTCCACAGTAACTATGTCCACTAACACCCAGACCTGATGCCATATGAGCTGGGATATCTGCAGCACCGTCTGCACATCCTCGGCTCCTCTCGTCAGCAGCCAGTGTGTGTCACCAAATACGCAGCTGCGCAATGTGATGTCATGACAGCGCATCTTATGGAAATCCCACCCACCGAGCTCAGCGCCAGGAGGCGTATCTAGTGCTCGGCTGGACCAGTTCATTTACCAGAACTGCCAGATGGACAGTTTGGCCCTGCCTGGGAACTACAGTACATGCACGTGTGGAGTCAATAAACAAGAAACTTCATCCAGCTTTTTCTTACTTTATATGCAAATGAATGGAGTCTAACCATAATATTGTTTTCATTCAATGAATACTGATAGTTTAAAGAGCCCTAATATTAATTAATAGATCAAAAATCAAAATGATTTTCCTAAATTAGCTAAATGGAGCACTTCAGCTGAATAAAATTGCCAACATCTTGTACCTATGTCGACTTTTATGTCTTAGGCTCTGTGTCCACATTTTCATGAAATTTGCTATATGCATTTACACACAAAAGACACATACTCACAAAAGGCAGAAAGTAACAACAAAACATGTGTTTGGTCGCCTACCAGAGACTGGCAATCCAAAGGCACATCAGAGGATAAAAGACGTATAGATATTACATTCCCTGCAATTGTCTCCTGTCAGTCAAATAGTAGTTTTGTAGTCCCTGTTGGTGTCTGCTGCAACCTTATGCCTTGACACCTTTTGATAATATATCTTTGTAAAAAGACCCTAATTAATACAGCTCTCTGGTGTATGTGATATTTATTTTGAATTTACTATTATATATATATATATATATATATACCAGGTATCCGAGACCATGTTAGCTGGCATGCTGACTGGATGTCTGCGGTGACTGTCTTGAAAAAGACCTTATAGGTCGAAACGTCGACTATTTATTGATGACTGCGATAAACTAATAAAAGCCTTTTAATTTATTGGACTAGTGAGTGCCCTCTTTTGAGATCTCTTTGGTCTCGGATACCTGGTATATGTGAAACTCTCTTTGGGGTTTTTTGAGGAGCACCCCTATATATGGATTTTTCTGATGTGAGTGCGGACTTTCAAAGAAATTATATATATATAAAAAATAGTATAATCCCTTAGTGCGCTCATAGTCAATACTACTGAAGTTTTTGTTTTTTTATTTTTTATATATAAATATCAGTTAGTCTTTATGTCAATTAACCAAAATAATAATACTAAAATAAACAAGGAGGGCAAGCTTCAACACAGAGCGGATCCCTTGTCAATAGAGATCAATAAAAATAAAAATAGAGAAGATATCTCTGTGTAGCGCACTTATTTTGTAAACTGATATAGTTAGATTGAGTTTAACGGATGATTTATAAAGAGAGGCTGACCTTACACATGTAAACACCCATATTTAAAACATATATGTCTTTTTATTATAAGAACAATATAGTTTAGATTCACATTCGCATTAAATTGAATTAATGATGAACATTTCTTTTACATTGAAAATACAGTTGAATGTTTCAATATTATTCATGTAAAAAATATATTAATAATAAAATGATATAAAAGAGCTTTCACCCAACGCGTTTCATCTTATAGCGACTTCTTCAGGGGTGTTTTCTAAATAACAGCTCTCTGTTTATTTTGAAAAAGCTGTATCATTCATAAAAGGTAAGGGCTTTTAATTGAGCCAATTATTGTGCTAGAAATTGTTTATAGATTAGAAAACTTGAGGAAAAAGATTTCCAAAAATATGACGACATTTAGTGGGGTTCCTTATTATAGGTCACCTATGGACTGGATGTTAATAATTCCCTTTTGTTTTTCCACAGTAGTCTTATAGGTCTGCACACATAGGGATCCAATATTGGATCCTTTTGTGATTTACAGACTTTTAAAAAAATTGCGGGAATTTTAATCCAATGAAGCAAGATAAACAAATAATATTTCTACATTTGGGAGAAGAGTACAATTCACTAGGTGACCTATATTAAGTTAACCTAACAATCTACTGCAACTCTGTTACATAGTAAAGTATCAGCTTTCCATACCCTTACAGACACCAGAAGTTCTGCCATATCTTGTATAAATGCAAAATTACAATTGATCCATAAAGGAGCATATTAATTGCAATTGCAAACTCGAAAGACTATAAACTTCTGTGTAGATTACTAATCAAGAAGCTTTAATTATCTAATATCTTTTGCCGTCATTACAGAGCATCTGTTGAAAATTAATTACAGTAAATGAATTGTAACATCCTAAAATTTTACTTGCGTTATAGGAACACAATAAGTCAATAAATATCTCTGAAAGCAAAAACAACTCAAATGATAAATATTTTTTAGTATTGTGGTGGAACACCCTGTTTACATAGGCGTTACATAGTTGCCAGTTCTCCCCTCTGCACCATTCCATACTGCATTTGTAAATTTGCAAGTCATTGCTGTATGTTATAGAATGTGAATATACACAAGGTCGCCAGAAACCCACCAGAATCAATCTTCATGCAACGCAAGACACCATCCAAATTTTTTAATGTTAAATATAGAAGTTGCTGGATGTAATAATGGATGCAGTGAGTTGTGAGGTCAATGAAAATGCGCCTGAAAAACATGGAAAATGAAGATCAATTTCTCCTGTGATTTCTGTACTGACCGTGAGGTGGGTATGCGGTTAGCATACCGATCACCAGGATCCCGGTGGTCACAATACAGACGCCGGGATCTTTATTGTGATTCCCCTTCTATGTGGTGAGCCCGCAAGGGGCTTAGTTGCGCTTGCACCCCCGCCGGCATTCCACCACTCAGGATGCTGATGTCGATATACTGATATTCGTCATCCCGAGCAC
This sequence comes from Pseudophryne corroboree, assembly GCF_028390025.1. Lineage (NCBI taxonomy): Eukaryota > Metazoa > Chordata > Amphibia > Anura > Myobatrachidae > Pseudophryne > Pseudophryne corroboree. The sequence goes on from NC_086444.1 coordinate 837,140,043, forward strand.
CGGCAAATCATACCGAACCCATGTGGAGTTCTCCAGGAAAAATGATGCCGGTACCATTTTCTGGTGACTTCTACATGTCTGTGGAAATGTATAGCTACTGTATGATTGAAGGGTTAGCTGTGTGGTTCCTTTCGCCCCAGGGGCCCATGTGCACCCTGGTCATCATCCAAAAATATCAGTCATTAGTATGTCACTGTAATGGCCTACGTTGTATTTCATAGTAGGCAACTGCATACAATTGAGGACTCTACTGGATATTGCGTACCAGAATGCCAATAAATAATGTCTGATTAGAAACAAGAATGATTTTGAATCCTATTAGGGTTAAACACATAGGTCCTGATTCTGAGTCAAATGCATACACCCGGGCACACGTCTGCAGGCGCACTGCCCAAGCCCTCTGGCAGTGAGAGCAGCTGAGATAACTAGTAATGGCACTTACATCTACCCCATGCTTGATGCAGACGATCCAAATGAAAATAATGAGAATTCTGCATACGTTCAGCTCAGAGCAGGTCACAACTCCGTTTACACGCTCCCACAACATGCCAAAGGGACGCTTCCCCTACGTGTGAACACCCCACTCTGTCATCCAATAACACCCATTCAGCCATTGCTGAGAAGTTACTAAGATGCGTACGTCTTAGAATCACTCCTATAAGTTCCAGATGTGGGCCACGGAACATGCGCAGTGTGCTAAGAATTAAGCAATGCAGATGCCTTTAAAATTGTGTGCAACTGATAATGAGTCACATAATATACCTGATGCTGACTACGTCAGTCAATAATGGTTGAAAACAAGGAAGAATTCACAGAAAAATCAACCAACATATATAATAAAATATGTGTGCAGCCATCTATTACAATATGTGATACTGCAATTAGCACTGTCCATGATTACACAAATTAGGTAAATCAAAGAATACATTGCAAAAAAGAAGAAATGGGATTGATAACACTTTAAATGTACCTTCTAAACAACTAGAAGATAAAAAATATTGTAACAGTGATAGCTGCAGAGGTGGGGCTGCAGCACAGTCCAAAATTCAAATAGAGGAGCCACGCCAACTGCCAGCGAGTCCCGGACGGTGATGCCTGGCAGTGTTTGGGGTCGCAGTTGGTGTGGCTCCCTATTTGAATTTTGGACTGTGCTACAGCCCCACCTCTAGAGCCGCCACTGATTGTAAACTGTTTTTACATTTTGCTGATTACCCTCATGAATTTAAAATCTGTTGTTTGTTCATGACTAGTTCATCAGTCACTGATCAATACTCCATTTATAGAGACAAGTGGTTTATTACTCAAAGGTAATTAATTAAAATTGAGCACTGTGTAATACTAAATGCATAATTTATCATTAAAACAACCATCATTTCTGTTATCTAATTGACACAGAAATTAGAACTATTCTAAAAATGTGACTTTGCAAGCCTTCACTATATTAATGTGTTTGACTACAGTAGCAAAGCTTACCAGGCAGTAGTTAATTTACTTTACTGCAGTAGTCAAAATCAAATTGGCAATTAAATAATACTAATAAATGGCTTTTACTTCCAATAATAAAGCTACTAATGACTTAAGTACTAGAGGATAATTCACAAGAAGTCAGAAGCTAGATAGTGCTATCATCGTCATCATCATCATCATCATCATCATCATCACTGAACTTGGTAATCCCCGTATTTGCAACTGCTTGTAAAGTTAAATGTATGGCTAAACACACTTGTCGAAGTCAAAAATATTACATAAAAAGAACATACAAACTACACACATTATGAGTCGCTATACTTGCAAATACGCGCAGCGAGCACAGCAATATATCGTAACACACGCATTTACACGGACATGCCACAGAGATGGATTCGACACTTATTTCATACACTACATAACTATAATAATATCAAGCGCCAGACATCATGATGATTTAAAATTACATAATGAAGTAATGTCATGTATGTGTATTATTTGAACGAAGCAAGATAGACCTGTCATATTTACTATTAAAGCAACCAGATTAATGTGTAGATTCATTTGATACTTGTTATTAAGTTATAGGACATTGCAACAAATAGTTATGATTAAATGTATAAAAGCTAAAATCACTTTTATTAGAATAGATATTCCAAACAGGTAGTGGACAGGAAGCTCAGGCCAGCCCCTCAGACGTCCCCAAGGCTGAACCTGATCAGCACACTAACAAACCAGTGACTCATAATGAATGAGAGTCCCCTCCCCCAAACTAGATAACACATTGCTGATCACACAGGAGTTCAGTTGCTGTTTTGTCTCAGATGAGAAATGGAGTTGCTGGCAGACCAGTTCCTGCATGATTTTACACAGAGAGAGAGAGATATAAGATACATTGAGGGAATGGTATTGTATTGCTGGCCTGTAACTGTATGTAACTGTATGTAACTGTATGTAACTGTATTAACTGCTTACTGTATTAGTTGTAACTATAGGTATACTGTACATTGTAATATATTGAATCCATATCCTTTTAATAACAAATATACACATCAATGAGCTTTGTAACTCAGATAATGTGTGGGTGTATTGTTTTCTCTTATGGGATGCAGTGTTTTGCGATGTACAGTGCACTTTTATCGTATATGGTAATAAGATGCGCCTGGCGTCTGCAGTATATATTAGAGTGGGCATTTTAAATATTTGTGAGAAAGCAATTTGGCATTCTCACACTTAAGGGTTCTCCTTAGGTCTAGACCAAATTTCCCTTATCAAAACAAACTCAAGATCTTTTCCTTCCCACTGTACTTCTTCATAATGGGCAAATTCAGAGTTGATCACAGCAGCAAATTTGTTAGCAACCATGTCACTGCAGGGGGGACAGATATAACATGTGCAGAGAGAGTTAGATTTGGGTGGGGTGTGTTCAAACTGAAATCTAAATTGCAGTGTAAAAATAAAACAGCCAGTATTTACCCTGCACAGAAACAATATAACCCACTCAAATCTAACTCTCTCTGCAAATGTTATATCTGCTCCCCCTGTAGTGCACATGGTTTTACCCAACTGCTAGCAAATTTGCTTCCACGATCAACTCTGAATTACCCCCAATGTGCTGCCCCTACAGACAAAAGTGCCAAATCTATGGGACAGTTCTTTAAAATGGTTTCTCAAGAATTATTTTATGCTACTTATTGCAACATTGATATTACTGATTATGGAACATACTGATGCAATCCTTCTGATGTAGAAAACAAGGTTATTAAGGCTCTGAGCACTGGTAGATAATTAGAATTCTATGCACTGTATGTCTCACCTTATTAAATATACCTGTATTGTGAGTACAGTAAGAGAGAAAATGTCCCTATTATTTAGTGGAGGTGCACCAGGGAAGATCTTTGTAGCGGAATACACATAAAGGCACGGACATGGCTTAGAATCAGCCTTTACACAACATTTTCCACCCAGGATATATAGTAGCCCAATTTAAAGCTATATTAACGCTCTTAAATAGTAAGCAACATGCTGTATTCAGGCCAGATTAAGCCTTGGGAAGGCCCAAGGGTAAGGGGGTGGGGATGTATATAAGATTGTGCAAACCTCCCAACATGACCTATTCCAGGAGGGACAAAATGCTCTCTACTTGGACTTCCCTCTTAATAGATGTTTGGCGTCACCTATGTTGAATGGTATAGCAACAGTGGTGATTACAATCATAAATTAAGAGGGAAGTCCCAGTAGAGAGCATTTTGTCCCTCTTGGAATGGGTCATGTTGTCAGTATAATAATGTCTGAGTACTGTTTATAGCTCCACCTAATTGAGAGACAACTATTTTATAAAGTTTTTTTGTAGTGGAATAAATACAAGTTAATAAACCTGAAAACACACATAGAAGAATAGCAGCAGCCTCTGTACTACTTACATACTGGGACAAGACTCCAGAGGACTCTCTGTGTGTCTCTTCCTCTAGATCAGAATGCTCTCATTAGATAATAGATTAAACGGAGCCTAGATACCCAGATGGGGAGGAGGAGATTCTTGGATCCCTGGGTCATTTACAGCTCTCTCCCCCCTCCTATCTCTTCTATGGTTGGGTAGATCATGAAACATGATACTCCTGTGTCTCTGCCTGCTCTGCATATTGTCCTGATTGCATTCTGGCTGCCTTGCTCTGCTGCACAAGAAGGAAAGCTAATGAAGTCAGTGTGCTCTTCCCAGGGGGCCCCCCACAGAGGGGGGCCCAGGGTACAGTATGCCCTCCCCCCACCCCCCACCCCCCATCCGCCTTAATCTGGATATGGCTGTATTTTGTGATTAATTCCTGCATTACTTATCTATGCACATATGTAATTACTGATGAAGAAATGTCTTTGGAGAAAAACAAGGTGTTGCGTTTACATATTTCCCTTGCTAATATGCACCGACAACCAATTTTCTCCCTAGTAACACAATGACATTCAACTTGTATTCATTAAAATTTAAGCAATGCAGGTGTTATTGTTGGCATTGTATTTATGATACTATAATACTATAACTATTCATAATGCATTGTATCCATAAATATTTCAACCCTGTGGAATTCTCAGCAAATCTGACCTAACTGAAATAAGCATTTGTTATTTACATATAAATATAGAATAAATATAGAATATGGTTTTATTTTTCTATCTCAAGATATCCACATGAAAGCATAAGGCTTGTTTGGAAAGTATGGTGCATAGAATCAGGATTTGAGGGGTCTATTTACTAAGCCTTGTATGGAGCTAAAGTAGAGAGAGATAAAGTACCAGCCACTCAGCTCCCAGCTGCCATGTCACAGGCTGTGTTTGAAAAATGAAAAGTTAGGAGCTAGTTGGTTGGTACTTTATTTCCATCCACTTTATCTCTCCCCAAGGCTTAGTAATAGGCCCCCTTTGTTTTGAAGAATCCTTCTGTAAATGCATGGTAATTACATTTAATTACATTTAAATAATAGTGGTTATTGAGTCATTCTAATAATGACTAGCCGTCCGCATGTCAATCTGTTAGATGTTCCTCCCAAAATGGCTACCGCCATGGAGGAAACATGCTAGAGGTCATACTTGACCTCTAGCGTCTAGGAAATGGCGAGACCTGTGAGCGTGCCTAGCGCTGGCCGCAACCGCAGCACCCTGCCACTTTGCCACCCTGGCATCCCGGGTAGTGAGCATGAAAACCCTTGGCAACGAGCATTACCTCCTGGAAACACGCATGACATCAAGCTCATGAAATCACTGGCAACAGGCATTACTCGCTAGCAACAAGCATGACTCCCAGTTCATGAAACCCCTGCCAACAAGCATTACCCCCTGGCAACAAGCTTGACACCCAACGCATGAAACCCCTGGCACCGTGCATGGAACCAATATCATGGCAACGATCCGGTAATTTAAAAGTAATTACAAGCCTTTCTGTAGGGCTTAATGTGTAATGGGAATTGCGGAGTGTGGCATAATGTATAATGGGCATTGCGATGTGTGGCATAATGTATAATGGGTATTGAGGTGTGTGGCATAATGTATCACAGACATTGCAGTGTGTGGCATAATGTATCATGGACATTGTGATGTGTGGCATAATGTATCACGGACATTGCGTTGTGTGGCTTAATGTATCACGGTCATTGTATGTGGTATAATGTCTCGGGGCATTGCAGTATGTGGTATAATGTATAACGGGTATTGCAGTGAGTGTCATAATGTGTCACAGGCATGACGGTGTGTGGTATACTATCCCAGGCATTGCATGTGGTGTACTGTCTCAGGGGCATTGCTGTGTGTAGCATAATGTATAACGGGCATTGCGATGCATGGCATAATGTGTCACAAGCATTACAGTGTGTGTCATAGTATAATGTCTCAGGGGCATTACGGTGTGTGCCATATTGTGTAATGGGCATTATGGTGTGTCGCATAATGTCTAAGGGCCATTGCAGTGTGTGGCATAATTTCATAAGGGGCATTACTATAAGGAGGAAAAATGACAAATAATGTAAGGGGAATTAATCAGGATTATTTTTTGTCCTGTGGTGGCCAATGTCTCGGCGTGCAGGATGCAAAACTGGGGTATAAGGTAGTCTTTTCCTGCAATGCCACGCACCTATAAGTGAAGCCACACCCAATTTATCAATGTCACAGCCCTTTTCAGCGCACTCGCCTGGGGCGACCGCTAATTCATCACTTTTCTCATGGCAATTATGGGAGGGGGAAACCGAGAATTTCTTGGCTTGGAGGAGAAAAATTTCTAGTTACGCCACTGCCAAGAGTCACATATTAAATGGAAAGTATCCATTGGTCTGAAATGGATTGTTTCCAGTCTCAGACATATTAGTGTTCTATGACCCAACATACTAAGATAATTTGCAGGGACAGTCAATAATTGAAAGATAAGATTTTTCATTATCTTCTCTGAAAAATATGGATGATCTACCTCTGTATGATGAAAAATGAAAAAAAATATCACTACTTGGGTATTTATTTATTAACAGTTTCTTAAATAGCGCAGCATATTCCGTTGCGCTTTACAATTAGAACAGTAATATAACAAAACTGAGTAAAAACAGACAGACATAGAGGTAGGAGAGCCTTGCTCGCAAGCTTACAATCTACAGGGTAGCAACAAATAGCAATTAACTTTCATATATCTAGTGCAATATAGACAATTAATGGTAATATCTAATTTGTTGCACATTTAATTAGCATCTTTCAGTAATGTTAGTAAATAATCTTCACTCTGCCTACAAAGGTCCTATAATTACTTGACCTACAGTACATTTCAGTTTTAAATGTTTTAGCCAATGACTCCACATAAGTGCATAATATAAAAATAAAAAAAATCTTTTTTCTTCCCATTAGTAACTATAATTATTTTCTTGATAGCCACCACTGATATTCCTTATATTACTGGGCAGAGAGTAGTTGAACCTAGTTGGAGTGATACATAATAGTTCCTGAGTGGTGAGTAGGCAATATGATACTTAGTTAACACTGACAACGTCAGAACGCTTGAAGCCATCAAAAGACTGTCACATGGGCCAATTTAAGGCTGGTTATATATCAGGACGAAGTATATTTCAGCTGACCTGAGGACTAATTGTACAATATATTGCATGCAATACACACTGCACGATCCGGTATATGGACACGCGATATACCATTACCCGCTACATTCACCTGCATTCCGTGATTAATGGGGTCAGCCCATCTGACATGCAGCATATCAGATGAAACGACCCCGCTGACAGTGGTACACACTGAGTGATATAGACAATATATCGTTCCAATCAGCATGGGAATGTTATATCGTCCAACATATCACCTGGTGTGGGCTCAGCCTAAGCGAAGATGTAGAAGGTGAGATTTGGCAATAAAAAAAAAAGTGTTCAAATATAACAAAAGGGGCTTTTGTGTTCCTTTAAATTACAAAATGATAGCAAAACATTTTGAGAACCATTTAAAGCTCCAATTAAGGGCATAATTCAGAGTTGATCGCAGCAGCAACTTTGTTAGCAGTTGGGCAAAAGCATGTGCACTGCAGGGGGGGGGGGGGCAGACAACATTTACAGAGAGAGTTAAGGGCCCTACGCATTAGGCAATAACACTGAACGATGTGAACATTTTCGTTCATTAATGAACGAGAACTCGTTCATATTGTTCAGTGTGTAGGCACCAACGATGAACGATGCGCTGCCCCGCACACGTTCATCATTGGTGCCCCGTCGCTTATGCATGTAGGCCAATATGGACAATCTCGTCCATGTTAGCATGCAGTGCTATGGAGTCGGGTGACGGCGGGAGTGAAGAAACTTCACTCCCCCTGTCACCTCCCCCTCACCTAGGGGTCGGCCGCATCTGCCACCGGGCAGCTCGGCGGCGCATTAGATTTGGGTGGGGTGTGTTCAAACTGAAATCTAAATTGCAGTGTAAAAATAAAGCAGCCAGTATTTACCCTGCACAGGAACAATATAACCCACACAAACCTAACTCTCTCTACACATGTTATATCTGCCCCCCCCCCCTCTCCCCCTTTTGCAGGTCACATGGTTTTGAACGTCTGCTAACAAATCTGCTGCTACAATCAGGTCTTTTTTTGTGTCACTTTAAGAGAAATGCTAAACTGATAAAAGACATATAGCAGTAGCCAAATGCCTAATATTTGCAGACTGAGAGACTGTTCCTAAAATAATTCTAAATATTTTATACTAGTATGAATATTAAGACTATCTATGTGACAGGGACGTGCAGTCAGAGGAGGCAGGGGAGGCAGTGCCTCCCCTGTCATAATGATTAAAATAATAAAAAGATTATATTTATAACACAGTCTGTTATAAATATCTTTTTTCATTATTTTAATAATTCCCCCCCCCCTGTGGCTGCTTGTGAGGGTGGGAGGCAGCGGGAGAGGTGCCTCCCGCTGCTAACACTAAAACTCCGGGCAGCGGGGGGCGGGCAGGGGGCGGGGCGCAGCAATGGGCTGTGAAAGCCCATTGAAAATGAATGGGGAAGCGGCACCTATACTGGTGCCGCAATGACAGGGGCGTGCATTTAGCCCCGATGAATGCATGCCCCTGTCAGTGCCCCAGATGTGATTGGCCCAGCGGATCCAGTGCTGGATCCGCTGTCCAATCACTAGCGAGTCCCCTTCCCGGCTGCAGCGGGCGCCGTGGGTTGTGTGGGCGCCCGCTGAGCGGCGCTACTATGGGAGAGACGTCATGAGTCATGACGTCTCTCCCATAGTACAGCAGAGACGAGCCGGCGGACGGAGACGGAGGACAGCGCTAATGGAGCTGCGCTTCTGGAGCGGTAAGTATGTGTGTGTGTTTTTGTTTTTTTTATGTGTGTGTTGGGGGCAGAGCAACAGGGGTTCAGCAACTGGGGGGCACAACAACAAGGGGCACAACTATAAGGGGCAGAGCAACAGGGGCACAGCAAAAGGGGCACAACTATAAGGGGCACAGCAAAAGAGGCACAACTAGAGGGGCACAGCATAAGGGGCACAACTATAAGGGGCACAGCAAAAGAGGCACAACTATAAGGGGCACAGCAAAAGGGGCACAACTATAAGGGGCACAGCAAAAGGGGCACAACTATAAGGGGCACAGCAAAAGGGGCACAACTATAAGGGGCACAACTATAAGGGGCACAGCAAAAGGGGCACAACTATAAGGGGCACCGCAAAAGGGGCACAACTATAAGGGGCACAGCAAAATGGGCACAGCTATAAGTGGCACAACTATAAGGGGCACAGCAAAAGGGGCACAACTACAAGGGGCACAGACACAGGGGCACAACTATAAGGGGCACAGCAAAAGGGGCACAACTACAAGGGGCACAACTATAATGGGCCCAGCAAAAGGGGCACAACTACAAGGGGCACAGCAACAGGGGCACAACTACAAGGGGCACAACTACAAGGGGCACAGCAAAGGGGCACAACTACAAGGGGCACAACTACAAGGGGCACAGCAACAGGGGCACAACTATAAGGGGCACAGCAACTGGGGAGCACAACTACAAGGGGCACAGCAAAAGGGGCACAACTACAAGTGCACAGCAACAGGGGCACAACTATAAGGGGCACAGCAACAGGGGCACAGCAAAAGGGGCACAACTACAAGGGGCACAGCAACTGGGGGCACAACTACAAGGGGCACAGCAACTGTGGGTCACAACTACAAGGGACACAGCAACTGGGGGGCACAACTACAAGGGGCACAGCAACTGGGGGGCACAACTACAAGGGGCACAGCAACTGCGGGCACAATTACAGGGGTTACAGCTACTGGGGCACAGCTACTGGGGGGCAAAGCTACAGGGTGCACAGCGACTGGGGTCACAGCTACTGGGGGCAAAGCTACAGGGGGCACAGCGACTGGGGGCACAACTACTCGGGGCACAGCTAGGGGGCACAGCTATTGGGTGCAAAGCTACAAGGGGCACAGCGACTGGGGTCACAACTACTGGGGGCAAAGCTACAGGGGTCACAGCGACTGGGGGCACAACTACTCAGGGCACTGCTACAAGGGGCACAGCTACAACGGGCACAGCTACAGGGGTCACAACTACTGGGGGCACAGCCACAAGGGGCAAAGCTACAGGGGGCACAGCTACAAAGGGCACAGCGACTGGGGGCACAACTACATGGGTCACAACTACTCGTGGCACTGCTACTGGGGGCACTGCTACAGGGGGCAAAGCTACTAGGGGTACAGCTACTAGACTCACAACTATTGGGGGAGCCTGCTCCATCCTCCCAGCTAGCAGCAGCACTCTCCCCTGTCTATGCTAACGTCCTCCCACGTCAGCGAGTGTATAATATTCATTAATTTCTATCTCTCCTCCTGTGGATTACTTTGTTTGTAAGTATAATTTTCATTTTTACAGGTACCGGCCCTATTGGATTCTACTGGACAAGTGGACGTGACCGGCGTGGGATGTAGGTAAGTAATCTCTCTCTCATTTTTACAGGAACCACCTATTGGATTCTACATGGACAAGTGGACGTGATCGGCGTGGGATGTAGGTAAGTATGTGTGAGTGTGTAAGTGTGTTTTAATAAATTTTTACTTTCATGGTGTGTGTGTTGTGTTTTTATTTGGGTATTTTTTGTTGTTGTAGAACTACAGGTACCAGCGGGCCCGTTATTTCCCCGCATGCTGGTACTTGAGGTTCCCCAAGCACCAGCAAGCGGGGGAGGCTTGCTGGGCCTTGTAGTTCCACAACAAAGAACAATATTCTTTTTTATACACACTTATGGCTATCAGCCCGGCACCCACCGCCCAGGGGTGCTGGGGACAGCCTCGGGCTTCACCCCTGGCCCTTGGGTGCCTGGAGGGGGAGGGCCTCTTGATTTAAGGGGTCCCCACTCCTCCAGGGAACCCCGGCCAGTGGTGACTAGTTGGAGGGGTAATGCCACGGCCGCAGGGACCTACATAAATGTGTCCCCCGGCTGTGGCATTATGTCCCTGGCTAGTGGAGCCCGGTGCTGGTTTTAAAAATACGGGGGACCCCTACATCTTTTGTCCCCCGTATTTTTGGAACTAGGACCGGTCTAAGAGCCCGGTGCTGGTTATCTAAATACGGGGAACCCCTGTCCAATTTTTTCCCAGTATTTAAACAACCAGGACCGGCTCAAAGAGCCCGAGGCTGGTTATACTTAGGAAGGGGGACCTCGCGCATTTTTTTTTTACATCTTTTAACCCATTCATACCCTTCTCCATTAAGTTATTGGAAGCCCTGGACAACAAAATTGCATTCATGTCCTCCTCCCACTCCCTTCCCAAACACTAATTTTAATTTTTTTCTATAAAAATGTACAATATATCACAAGTATGATGAGCAGGCAGGCAGCGGGCATTGGCGGCATCGGATTGAGATGCAAATTAGTGGCGGAGGGCTGGGTCAGTTGATGGTGGGCGAGTTTGTAAGCCATTGGCGGTGGCAGCAGGCATCGGCTCAGAGGCAGTAGCAGGCATTGGCTCGGCGGCGGTAGGGATCATCGGCAGGATTTGGCGGACATTATGGCTGTAGTGCCTCACCAGCCTCTGACCTCACCGCACGCCACTGCTATGTGATGATGGACAGCAGGTCTCGACTGGCCATCTGATAGTTCTGGCAAGTGCCAGAAGGGCCGACGGCCTGATGGATCGGTTGGACATAAAGCTGGGTACAAACTAGATGATATGTAGTCCGATCCAGCGGATCATACTGACATATCGGACACATCGTCTACTGTGTACCTGCTATGTTGCTGACAAAGTATGCTCCTGCGCATCATCAGCTACATCCTCCGGCAATGGAAGACATTGCTAGCGTTGCACTTGTCGATGATGTCCCCCCCCTGCCGGGTCCCGCCGCCTGGAATGTTGCTGGGTACACACATCATGTAGTATGTTCCCAGCATAAAAGCCTGGCTGAGCACACAGCAAACAGAGAGCCAGGGGCTGGACATCCAGGTACGCCTTCCGGCATACAGGGACACAGGATAGGACGAGAAGGTCACACCTCTGTGACCATAACCACCCCCCTTGTCTTTGTGCCTGCTGCGTGCGCACCCACTTGAATGCCAGGGCTCTTTTAGAGCCCCCAGCCAATCCCTGATGGACAGACATTAAGATTATGAAAAACCATTTCACAAATGAAAAAAAAAACTAATTTACATTTGTATTAGGTAATTGCAGTGGTGCAAGTATGTACTGTAGGTACGCTCGGGTACAGAGAATTTACCCATAAGAATTTGTCAGCAGGTACGCAGTACCAACCACTGCACACTTTGCACCCGTTATCGCAATTATAATGAGCAGCCGAGCTACAAGACCATGGTGTTCGGCAGCATGACGGCGCCTCCCACTTTGTCAGGGCTACAGGGAGCGCGGCAGTGATGTCATGAGATCACATCGCGCTTCCTCTCCTGGCGGCCGTGGTTGGCAGGAAGAGAGGAGCCCGGCGCCTTTTCCCGCAGTGTCCAGCTGTTTCCTTTCACTCAGCCAATGCGGCACTGAGAGGCTTTTGTTCTTCACAGGCTGGGCTGCCGGGCATGTCTCTGGCTTCACTGTGTGGGGTAATTATTTATTTTATATAATGAGGGCACTGCTATATGTATCTATTATTATGGGGACATTACTATGTATTTCTATTGTAATGTGGGACACTACTATATATATATATATCTATTATTATGGGGGCATTACTATATATTTCTATTGTAATGTGGGACACTACTATTTATGTCTATTATTATGGGGGCATTACTATATATGTCTATTATTATGGGGGCAGTACTATATATTTCTATTGTAATGTGGGACACTACTATATATATCTATTATTATGGGGGCATTACTATATATGTCTATTATTATGGGTGCAGTACTATATATTTCTATTGTAATGTGGGACACTACTATATATGTCTATTATTATGGGGGCAGTACTATATATTTCTATTGTAATGTGGGACACTACTATATATATCTATTATTATGGGGGCATTACTATATATATCTATTATTATGGGGACATTACTATATATTTCTATTGTAATGTGGGACACTACTATATATGTCTATTATTATGGGGGCATTACTATATATTTCTATTGTAATGTGGGACACTACTATAAATATCTATTATTATGGGGGCAGTACTATATATTTCTATTGTAATGTGGGACACTACTATATATATTACTATTATTATGGGGGCATTATTATGTATTTCTATTGTAATGTGGGACACTACTATATATATCTATTATTATGGGGCACTACTACATATTTCTATTGTAATGTGGGACACTACTATATATATCTATTATTATGGGGGCATTACTATGTATTTCTACTGTAATGTGGGACACTACTATATATATCTATTATTATGGGGGCATTACTATATATTTCTATTGTAATGTGGGACACTACTATATATATCTATTATTATGGGGCATTACTATATATGTCTATTATTATGGGTGCAGTACTATATATTTCTATTGTAATGTGGGACACTACTATATATATATCTATTATTATGGGGACATTACTATATATTTCTATTGTAATGTGGGACACTACTATATATATCTATTATTATGGGGGCATTACTATATATTTCTATTGTAATGTGGGACACTACTATATATATCTATTATTATGGGGGCATTACTATGTATTTCTACTGTAATGTGGGACACTACTATATATATCTATTATTATGGGGGCATTACTATGTATTTCTATTGTAATGTGGGACAATACTATATATATCTATTATTATGGGGGCAGTACTATATATTTCTATTGTAATGTGGGACACTACTATATATATCTATTATTATGGGGCATTACTATATATGTCTATTATTATGGGTGCAGTACTATATATTTCTATTGTAATGTGGGACACTACTATATATATCTATTATTATGGGGACTTTACTATATATTTCTATTGTAATGTGGGACACTACTATATATATCTATTATTATGGGGGCATTACTATATATTTCTATTGTAATGTGGGACACTACTATATATATCTATTATTATGGGGGCATTACTATGTATTTCTACTGTAATGTGGGACACTACTATATATATCTATTATTATGGGGGCATTACTATGTATTTCTATTGTAATGTGGGACAATACTATATATATCTATTATTATGGGGGCAGTACTATATATTTCTATTGTAATGTGGGACACTACTATATATATCTATTATTATGGGGCATTACTATATATGTCTATTATTATGGGTGCAGTACTATATATTTCTATTGTAATGTGGGACACTACTATATATATCTATTATTATGGGGGCATTACTATGTATTTCTATTGTAATGTGGGACAATACTATATATATCTATTATTATGGGGGTATTACTATGTATTTCTACTGTAATGTGGACACTACTATATATGGCTATTATTATGGGGGCAGTACTACATATTTCTATTGTAATGTGGACACTACTATATATATCTATTATTATGGGGGCATTACTATATATTTCTAATGTAATGTGGGACACTACTATATATATCTATTATTATGGGGGCATTACTATATATTTCTATTGTAATGTGGGACACTACTATATATATCTATTATTATGGGGGCATTACTATGTATTTCTATTGTAATGTGGGACACTACTATAGATATCTATTATTATGGGGGCATTACTATATATTTCTATTGTAATGTGGGACACTACTATATATATCTATTATTATGGGGACATTACTATATATTTCTATTGTAATGTGGGACACTACTATATATATCTATTATTATGGGGGCATTACTATATATTTCTATTGTAATGTGGGACACTACTATATATATCTATTATTATGGGGACATTACTATATATTTCTATTGTAATGTGGGGCACTACTATATATAGCTATTATTATGGGGGCATTACTATATATTTCTATTGTAATGTGGGACACTACTATATATATATATATCTATTAATATGTGGGCATTACTATGTATTTCTACTGTAATGTGGGACACTACTATATATATATATATCTATTATTATGGGGGCATTACTATGTATTTCTATTGTAATGTGGGACACTACTATATATATCTATTATTATGGGGGCATTACTATGTATTTCTACTGTAATGTGGACACTACTATATATGGCTATTATTATGGGGGCAGTACTACATATTTCTATTATAATGTGGACACTACTATATATATCTATTATTATGGGGGCATTACTATGTATTTCTACTGCAATGTGGGACACTACTATATATATCTATTATTATGGGGGCATTACTATATATTTCTATTGTAATGTGGGACACTACTATATATATCTATTATTATGGGGGCATTACTATATATTTCTATTGTAATGTGGGACACTACTATATATATCTATTATTATGGGGGCATTACTATGTATTTCTACTGTAATGTGGACACTACTATATATGGCTATTATTATGGGGGCATTACTATGTATTTCTACTGTAATGTGGGACACTACTATATATATCTATTATTATGGGGGCATTACTATATATTTCTATTGTAATGTGGGACACTACTATATATATCTATTATTATGGGGGCATTACTATGTATTTCTACTGTAATGTGGACACTACTATATATATCTATTATTATGGGGGCATTACTATGTATTTCTACTGTAATGTGGGACACTACTATAGATATCTATTATTATGGGGGCATTACTATATATTTCTATTGTAATGTGGACACTACTATATATATCTATTATTATGGGGGCATTACTATGTATTTCTATTGTAATGTGGGACACTACTATAGGGATGTAGTTATGTGACCAGCGACTAGGATTCCAAGCAATTGAAAGACCGACAGTCGGCATGCCGATTGACAGGGACTATTGCCACATTTGTGTCACAACTGAGGGCCTGAGCTGACGGGAGGCAGCCTCAGTTGTAGGGGCTGAGATGTACCGGAACCTGGGAGGTTGTATCAGACCCCTGGACATGTAAGTAACATGAATAATAACTGCCCGAAGGCGTGACCACGACAACTTGGATAAAAGTCAATGATGTTTATTATGACAACTCCGCAACACAGCAGCAGTAAAAGAAAACGTAAAAGTCAGCAAATAATAAATACAGTTCCTGGGCACTACAGGATGGCAGGAGCCACAGGGCACTGGTAGTGTGAGATAGTTCTTATGATCTTCTAGATGGAAAGTCCTTACCAGGCCCGACTGTAGCAATGGAGATAACCCAGGATTGTGCCAGCTGGTGTTCCAGGAAAAGCTGGGTTGCTGAAGGTAAAACAGCTGCTGTGGATACTGGCTGGAACCAGACTGTTGTTAGCACGGAGTGGATACTGGCTGGAACCAGTTAAATAATAAATGAACTTGGGAGCGATGAAATATGAACTGAAATGTAGAACTTGAGAGCGGAGAAATAATAATACCGGTGGAGAGTGGTAAAGTGTAGAAAGGACACCGGCCCTTTAAGGGAAGCTGTACTCTGCTGGAAGCTGAGCTGGAAGCAGGTAATGTTGTAGCTGGAAACAGATGAATCCACAATGGATTGGAGAGTCAGGCTACACCGCAGGTGGAATGCTGGTGCGGGTCTCTATGGTGGAAGTCTTGAGACAGGAGCTGGAACCTGGAAGACAATCACAGGAGAGAGACAAACAGGAACTAGGTTTGACAACCAAAGCACTGACGCCTTCCTTGCTCAGGCACAGTGTATTTATACCTGCAGCAAGGAAGGGATTGGCTAGGCAATTATGCAGATTAACAATACTGACAACAGATTGGAGGAAATGATCAGCTGACAGAATCCAAGATGGCTGCGCCCATGCAGACACTTGGAGGGAAGTTTGGTTTGTAATCCATGTGGTAATGAAAACAGTAATGGCGGCGCCGGCCACTGGAGACAGGAGACGCCAGGCTGACAAGTGCACATCCAACCACGCGGACACAGCGGAGGCCGCGGCTGACGTAATCGCCACTCTGACACTCTGCATGCAGAAGCTCAGGGACGGCGGCGGAGGCAGCGGGAGACGCCATGCCAGATGTAATAAGGCGTTACTGTGACAGCGTCTCAGAGAGACAGGAGAGGATGCAGGAATGTGAACATTAGGATAACAGATGGGATCCGGTCCTGGAGCGCTGAGCCAGCCTTAGGAGGCATCTGATGGGTAAGAAATGGCGTCCAGATACCCGGATCGTGACAGCACCCCCCCCTTTAGGAGTGGCCCCAGGACACTTCTTTGGCTTTTGAGGAAACTTGGAATGGAATCTCCGGACCAAGGCAGGAGCATGGACATCAGAAGCATTGGTCCATGAACGTTCCTCAGGACCATAACCCTTCCAGTCAATAAGATATTGTAGTTGACCGTAACGGTGACGTGAGTCCAGGATCTTGGCCACTTCATACTCAACGCCTCGTTGAGTTTGGACTTTCGGAGTTGGAGGAAGTGAGGAATGAAACCGATTCAAGATCAGCGGTTTCAACAGGGAAACATGGAATGTCCTGGGTATTTTTAAGAAGGGAGGCAACTGGAGTCTGTAAGCAACAGGATTGATGACTTGTTCAATCTTGAAAGGACCGATATAGCGAGGTGCAAACTTCATACTGGGAACTCTTAACCTCAAATTCTTCGTGGATAACCATACCCGATCACCCACCTTGAGAGCAGGAACTGCTCGACGCTTCTTATCCGCAAACTTCTTGTACCTGAACGATGCCTTGAGCAGAGCTGATCGTACGCTCTTCCAGATATTGGCAAACTGATGCAAGGTGATATCCACTGCGGGAACAGAAGTTGCTGGAAGCGGTTGGAACTCAGGAACTTTAGGGTGGAATCCAAAGTTAGTGAAGAATGGTGTTGAAGCAGATGAAGAATGATACTGGTTGTTATGACAGAACTCGGCCCAGGGAAGTAATTGAACCCAGTCATCTTGAGAGGAGGACACATAGATGCGGAGGAAGGCCTCCAAGTCCTGATTCACCCTCTCGGTTTGACCATTGGTCTGAGGATGCTAAGCCGTGGAAAACTTTAGCTTGACTTGGAGGACTTGACATAAACTTCGCCAGAATTTGGCTGTGAATTGAACTCCTCGATCTGAGATAATTTCTTCAGGAAGACCGTGGAGTCGGAAGATCTCTTGTATGAATACTTGAGCCAACTTGGAAGCTGACGGAAGACCGGTGAGAGGAATGAAGTGTGCCATCTTGGTGAACCGGTCAACTACCACCCAGATGGTATTGAACTTGTTGCACATGGGTAAGTCTGTAATGAAATCCATCGACAAGTGGGTCCATGGTCGACGGGGAACGGATAGTGGAACCAGTTGCCCCGCAGGCGACTGGCGGGATACTTTATGTTGGGCACACTTTGGGCAAGATGCAATAAACTCCAAGACGTCCTTTTTCAGAGTTGGCCACCAATAGGACCTAGAGATAAACTCCAGGGTTTTTTGGATACCTGTATGTCCGGCAAAACGGGAAGCATGGGCCCAATGCATGAGCTTCTTCCTTAGCATCGGCTTCACAAAACTTTTCCCTGATGGGGGCGTAGAGTCCATCCCTACCGTGGAGAATGCCAACGGATTTATAATAGGATGCTTGTCTGAAGACTCTGACTCATTTTCTTGCTCCCATGAGCGGGAAAGGGCATCGGCCTTGCGATTCTGAGAGCCCGGACAGAACTGGAGTTTAAAGTCGAACCTGGAAAAGAAAAGTGCCCATCTGGCCTGACGAGGGTTGAGACATTGTGCGCCCTTCAGGTATAAAAGGTTCTTGTGGTCTGTAAGTATGGTGATTGAATGAGAAGCTCCCTCCAACAGATACCTCCACTCTTCTAGAGCGAGCTTGATGGCTAGCAACTCCTGGTCGCCAATGGCATAGTTGCGCTCAGCTGGGGAGAACTTCCGGGAGAAGAAACTGCAAGGATGTAAATGGCCATCTTTAGCCCTCTGAGATAACACCGCTCCTACTCCAACGGAGGAGGCATCCACCTCTAGGATGAAAGGAGAGTCGATGTCAGGCTGTTTCAGGACAGGCGCAGAGATGAACCTCTGTTTTAAAAGATGAAAAGCTTGCATGGCTTCTTCAGACCACTTGGACGGGTTAGCACCCTTCTTGGTGAAAGCAGTAATAGGCGCCACAATGGTGGAAAAGTCTTGTATAAACTTTCGGTAATAATTGGCGAACCCTAAGAACCTCTGGACCCCTTTGAGGGTTAAGGGTACCGGCCAATTCTGAATTGCTTGTAGTTTCTCAGGATCCATCTCTAGTCCGGAACCGGACACAATGTACCCTAGAAACGGAATGGACTTGACTTCAAAGACGCATTTTTCTAATTTGCAGTAGAGATGATTGACACGGAGACGGGACAGAACCTCTTTAACCCAAAAACGATGTTCCTCTAAGTCGTTGGCAAAAATGAGGATATCGTCTAGATAGACCACGACATGACGGTATAGAATGTCTCTGAAAATCTCATTGACAAAATGCTGGAAGACAGCTGGAGCATTGCTCAATCCGAAGGGCATGACGAGGTACTCATAATGTCCGTCACGGGTGTTAAAGGCGGTCTTCCACTCGTCACCCTCACGGATCCGGATGAGATTGTATGCACCTCGCAAGTCCAGCTTTGTAAAGATGGTAGCTCCGCTAACTCTGTCAAAGAGCTCAGTAATCAGGGGTAAAGGATAACGGTTCTTGATGGTAATGTCGTTCAAACCTCTGTAGTCGATGCACGGCCGCAGACCACCATCTTTCTTTTTTACAAAAAAGAAGCCTGCGCCGGCTGGGGAAGAAGAAGGTCGAATGAACCCCTTTGCTAGGTTCTCTTTAATGTATTCCTCCATAGAATGCGTCTCAGGCAGAGACAACGGATAAGTTCGGCCTCGAGGTGGAACCTTCCCTGGAACGAGATCAATCGGGCAGTCCCATTCTCTATGAGGAGGAAGGATATCAGCAGAAGCTTTACTGAACACATCCGTGAAATCTTGATATGGAGGAGGTGGAACATCAGATGACCTGGGGGAGGAAGAACAGACAGGCAATACTTTAAACAAACATGTCTCTGCACAGGAGGAACCCCATGCCAGGATTTGCGTAGTCGTCCAATCAATTGTAGGATTGTGAAGACGGAGCCATGGAAGGCCCAGGACCACAGGATGTGTGGCTCTTGGAATCACTAAAAGTGAAATAAGTTCGGAATGAAGAACTCCCACTCTCAGACGAACTGGTAGAGTCCTTAGAGCAATAACAGTATCAAAAATTTTACTGCCATCCACGGCAGTTAAGGAAAAGGAGGAAGGAAGTCTCTCGGTGGGTAGGGACCACCGTTTAACATAGGCTTCAGTAATAAAGTTCCCAGCTGCTCCGGAATCAAGGAGAGCAATGACGTTCCGATAACGTTGAGCAACTTGAAGCGAGACTGGGAGATTACAATCATGAGGAGATGGAGAGGAGATCATTACTCCTAGCCGGCCCTCTCCTGGGCGAGCTAGGGTTTGGAGTTTTCCCGGACGTTCGGGACAGGCATTGATGGTGTGAGACGGAGCTGCACAGTAAAGACAAAGAGACTCAGAGAGACGTCTTCGGCGCTCAGCAGGAGTTAAACGGGAACGGCCAATTTGCATGGGCTCATCTTTAGATGGTGACAGTTGACGAGGAGGAGGAGCAGAAGATTTTGGAGCAGATGATCTTCCACGCTCAGTTGCTCTCTCTCTGAAACGTAAATCAACTTTCGTGCAGAGTGAGATTAGCTCATCTAACTTAGAAGGTAAGTCTCTGGTAGCTAACTCATCTTTAATAAGCTCAGATAAGCCATGCCAGAATGCAGCATACAGGGCCTCGTCGTTCCATGCCAGTTCGGATGCCAGGATCTGGAACTGTATCAGATATTGTCCTACAGTACGTGACCCCTGGCGTAAACGGAGAATCTCGGATGAAGCTGAGGTTACCCGGCCTGGCTCGTCGAAGATGCGCCTGAATGTTGACACGAATGCAGCGTAAGAAGACAGCAGGGTGTCGGACCTCTCCCATAACGGTGATGCCCAATCAAGGGCGGAGCCACTGAGAAGAGAGATGATGTAGGCAATTTTTGTACGGTCACTGGGAAAATTGCCAGGTTGTAGCTCAAACTGAATCTCACACTGGTTGAGAAATCCCCTGCAGAATCTTGGAGATCCGTCAAATTTTGCTGGCGTTGGAAGATGAAGACGTGGAGCAGAAATGGGTAAGGTGGGTGGGGTTATAGCTGGAGTCACTGTGGTTGACGCACCAGATGCGCCTGATCCACGGAGAGTTGTCTGAATCCCATCCAGCCGAGTAGAGAGATCCTGGAGACAGCGGATGATGTGGCCCTGTGCAGCCTCCTGATGTTCTAGTCGGGCTGCCAGTTCTTGCATCGGCCTGGCCGCTTGATCCTGGTCTCCGGCTGGATTCATTAGGTCAGTGCTTACTGTCACAACTGAGGGCCTGAGCTGACGGGAGGCAGCCTCAGTTGTAGGGGCTGAGATGTACCGGAACCTGGGAGGTTGTATCAGACCCCTGGACATGTAAGTAACATGAATAATAACTGCCCGAAGGCGTGACCACGACAACTTGGATAAAAGTCAATGATGTTTATT
The DNA here is from genome assembly GCF_028390025.1 of Pseudophryne corroboree. Taxonomy (NCBI): domain Eukaryota; kingdom Metazoa; phylum Chordata; class Amphibia; order Anura; family Myobatrachidae; genus Pseudophryne; species Pseudophryne corroboree. The sequence goes on from NC_086444.1 coordinate 837,161,684, forward strand.
ATGACAACTCCGCAACACAGCAGCAGTAAAAGAAAACGTAAAAGTCAGCAAATAATAAATACAGTTCCTGGGCACTACAGGATGGCAGGAGCCACAGGGCACTGGTAGTGTGAGATAGTTCTTATGATCTTCTAGATGGAAAGTCCTTACCAGGCCCGACTGTAGCAATGGAGATAACCCAGGATTGTGCCAGCTGGTGTTCCAGGAAAAGCTGGGTTGCTGAAGGTAAAACAGCTGCTGTGGATACTGGCTGGAACCAGACTGTTGTTAGCACGGAGTGGATACTGGCTGGAACCAGTTAAATAATAAATGAACTTGGGAGCGATGAAATATGAACTGAAATGTAGAACTTGAGAGCGGAGAAATAATAATACCGGTGGAGAGTGGTAAAGTGTAGAAAGGACACCGGCCCTTTAAGGGAAGCTGTACTCTGCTGGAAGCTGAGCTGGAAGCAGGTAATGTTGCAGCTGGAAACAGATGAATCCACAATGGATTGGAGAGTCAGGCTACACCGCAGGTGGAATGCTGGTGCGGGTCTCTATGGTGGAAGTCTTGAGACAGGAGCTGGAACCTGGAAGACAATCACAGGAGAGAGACAAACAGGAACTAGGTTTGACAACCAAAGCACTGACGCCTTCCTTGCTCAGGCACAGTGTATTTATACCTGCAGCAAGGAAGGGATTGGCTAGGCAATTATGCAGATTAACAATACTGACAACAGATTGGAGGAAATGATCAGCTGACAGAATCCAAGATGGCTGCGCCCATGCAGACACTTGGAGGGAAGTTTGGTTTGTAATCCATGTGGTAATGAAAACAGTAATGGCGGCGCCGGCCACTGGAGACAGGAGACGCCAGGCTGACAAGTGCACATCCAACCACGCGGACACAGCGGAGGCCGCGGCTGACGTAATCGCCACTCTGACACTCTGCATGCAGAAGCTCAGGGACGGCGGCGGAGGCCGCGGGAGACGCCATGCCAGATGTAATAAGGCGTTACTGTGACAGCGTCTCAGAGAGACAGGAGAGGATGCAGGAATGTGAACATTAGGATAACAGATGGGATCCGGTCCTGGAGCGCTGAGCCAGCCTTAGGAGGCATCTGATGGGTAAGAAATGGCGTCCAGATACCCGGATCGTGACAATTTGTGGGTGTCCACGACACTCATAGAGTGGGAATAGAACCTGTTGGGAGCACAGCGTGCCCACAAGGGGCTTCATTGTGCTTGCCCCACCTTCCCCCCTGGCAATCTAAACCTCGGGATCCCGGTGTCGGTATGGTGACTGGCAGGGTCCCAAACGCCGGTCACCTATACCCAACCACTACTATATACGTCTATTATTCGGGGGCATTACTATATATTTATATTGTAATGTGGAACACTATTACATATTTCTGTTACACCGGGGGCGCTGCCACAGTATATTTTCCTGTTGTAAGGGGAAATTACTATGTATTGTTATTAAATTGGGGGGGAGGGGGGGGGGGGGGGCAATATATTTCTATTATACTGTAGGCAGTATATTTCTAGTCTTGCCTCCAGAAAAAAAAGGGAATATGTGGTGTGGGCACACCGCTAGTGTAATGTAGCCACTCCCCCTAGTGTCATGTGGTCATGCACCCTCATGACACATGACCACGCCCATTTTCCGGCAGACTCAGTACCACTAAGAAAATATTTTTACTCGCACCACTGGGTATTTGTAGCATCAAAACTTTACTTTTACATTTATAGCTAGTTTGGGAGAGTTGTGTTTAATTCTGTAATGAAATAATTGGATGCGGGCCTTTTTTACATGTGTAATCATGCAGAAAATGTTGACACTGTATAAATGAAAACGACTATTTCTCACTGAAAGTATTGACTATTGATTTGAGGCACTAACAGAAGGGCAAAGTGTGTTGTTTATGATTCAGGTCATGTTGACAACAAGAGATGGGTTTGGACATTTGACATGACTGACTTAAGTCAATTATACAGGTTGTTAGGTTAATTAAAATTATGTACGATACAGGCTGTCTCAATTAACCACAGATTCTGTGTGGTTTATGTGTCAGTAATTAAAGGGATGACTTGGCAACACTCTGAATGTGATTGCAACTTGAAGTGGATAGGCAAAATTAATTAAGTCTGTTCAGCAAACTCTTCTGAAATATTTCAAATCTGTGTGGTGGATCATTTTTAATAGCATAATAAGTCATCTCCTGGACTGTAAACACCTGGAAGTTAGAAAGTACAGAGATGTGGCAGAGATAATATTTTGGCTGGAACCAAATGGAGACTAACAATCAGTAAAGTAGCCAGTGTGAATATCCCGAACTGCAGCCAAGGAGAGGTAAACTTCAGAATAACCTTCAAAGGAACATACAGTACATGAAAGGATTTACTCCAACAGTAAAAGGGTCCACAATGTTAAGCCAGAAATCTTCAGACTTCCAAACCCTCTAATATAGTGTGGGTTTCTTTATTCCACTTATACTCTGGTTAAACAGGAATATTCCTATAACAACAGTGAATCAGGTGGAATAGGCGGGGAACGGGTGGTTTTCAGGTAACCGGCGGCCGGGCTCCCGGTGACCACCATACCGGAGCCCGAATCCCGACTGTCGGCATACCTACATAATTTCTCCCTCTTGGGGGTCCATGACGCCCCTGGAGGAAGATCTCTGCAAGGGGCTCATTTGCACTTGCCCCGCTGTCGGTATGCCGGCGGTCGGGATTCCGGCGCTGGTATGCTGGTCGCCGGGACCCCGACCGCCGGCAAACCATACTACACCCGTGGGGAACAAGTCTTAAACTGGGTACACACATATTCAATCCAAGGCTGATCGGGTTAACTGCTCCCAATCAACTGAGCGGCATGTATCCAGCTGTGAGCTCCTGTAAGGTGGCAGCAGCAGTTGTGAGGTAAGTGGCTCCTCTTTTCCAGTGTTTCCCAAACACGGTCCTCAAGGCACACTCCTACTGAGTCGCCCCTTGTGTGCCGTGTCCTCCGCACCTCTCCTTGAGCTCTTCAATGCTCCCCTTCTGCAATTGTACTGATTTTGCCCACTTATGCTGGCTAATAAAGGCCAGATCAAATGGGCAGAAGTATGATTTGGCTCACCACAGCCACTCCTGATTGGCTGCTGTTTCACAAACATTCTATTTTTGTCTTGATTGTAGTTCGGATCTTGGAAAGGGGAACCTAATATTGACTTGGTTCTACTTAGCACCACAATATTCGCTTCTTTCTAATTTCTCTATACATTTACATTAATTCACTGCATTCTACCTTTTTGTGATGCAAGAGAGTTATGCTCACATTGTTAATTAGTATATTAAGAGGGTATCCATTTGATAGATCTCAGTAAAAAGATATACAGTCAATAGGCTGACCCCAAATGGTCGACATGTAAAAGGTCGACATGTTGAAAAGTTTCACAGGCAAAAAGTAGACAGTGCTTAGGGTCGACAGGTTCGAAAGGTCGACACACATATTCGCAACACAAATTGTTTTTTTTTCTTTTCAACTTTTCATCATAGTGGCCTATGATTGGGAATAATAACCTGTGCCGAGCACACCGATAGTAGAGCGAGGCACCTTGCCTGAAGCATGGAGAGCAAAGCGAACCATGAGGGTACACGTTTCTACCAATTTGCTCAGATATGGTGAAACATACAAAATGACACCCAAAAAAGTTGTGTCAACCATGGTTGTGTCGACTAATTTCATGTAGACTTTTGACCATGTTGACCTTTTGTACCTGTTGACCTTTTCTACTGTCAACTTTTTCCAAGTTGACCTTTTCACTCTGTCGACCTTTTACATGTTGACCATTTGGGGTCAACCTATTGACTGTCTAGCTTTTTACTGTATTGATCCTCTACCTCTATGATTGTCTGTTACTGCCCAGTTTGGTTTTATCACTGTTGTTTCCAATTGAAAAGCTCAATGGACTTTGCTGCGCTATATAAGAAACTGTTAATAATAAATAATAATATTGAACCATGTGCTTTACATCTTATGTTTTCTGGATTAAGGCATGTCTGCATACATGCTTTTAAAGACAAGACTTACACCTTCGGTAATCACCTGTCACAGTTTGGAGTACATTTTTTATTTGAGCAACGTGAAAGATATACTAGAGGCATACCCTTAAGTATAACACATCAGACAAATCAACCAGTGTGGGTCTCCAAATAAGTAAATGTGTCACATTACTTACGCATTTCGGAAGTGGTAACTTTATCAGAGGGCCTAACCTGGTCTTATTCAGAAATTATTCCTTACTACAGTAGGTTTAGTTATTCATGAAATCAAAAGTAGGTGTAAAAAGGAGAACAGGAATATTCTGTAAATGGATGTAGTGTCATTCCTTCATTCCATCATTACTATCCAATACTTCTGTAATTTACAGAGAGGCTACAAGTCTTAAATCTAGCTGCTAGTCTTCAGAAAATATTTCTGGTGAAACGCTAATTCTAATTGGTTACAGCAGGCTAAAGATAAAAGAAACTATTATTTTAGTGTATATGCTAATAATAAAAAGGAAACACTTTATGAAATGTTAATGTCATTCAGAATTGTCCTACTGAATTTTCAGCTTGACACACAAAATACAGATGGTCTTAATGAAGGCATACGTATACCGTAGTCTTTTTTTATGAATCTTTTTACACAGAGGTCAGCTATTTTATGTTAACCACAAGTTTATATGAGTGCATGTGTTTATCTGTTCCGTTAGACTCATTGTGCAATATCACATTTTATTTTAATATCATATTATAGTTTGAACAGATGAGCCCCATGCATAGTCAAACTAAGCAAATGTCTAGGGCATTTGGAATGTATATGGGCATTCAATACTGCCTAGGGTTGGCTGAGTTTTGTAACTGGGGCACATGACTTAGGGCGGTGGCTCTGCTGCTCTGGGCTGGCTACCGCTATCAGAGCTCTCATCTCAGATCTGGTCAGGCAGCTCATATACCTCGGAGCCTGCAACAGCAGGAGCAGTTGGTAAGGGCAGCAGGCAGCAACAAAAATAGCTGATATAGGAAGGCTCATGTAGGAGGGCTGCTGTGCACTGACTCCCTGCAGCATCCCACTTGAATTTAGCATCTACCCTGCAGCCAGGAAGTGGCAGACAAAGTCCAGGCAGTGGCAGGCACAGTTTTATTGGCCGTGTGAGTGCTGTGGAGGGGGTGCGGGGGCGGGGAAATTGGGGTGTAATAAAGTGGGGGCATAATTTGTGAGCTGCATTACTGTGTGGCATTATGTGTATGGGGACATTACTAATGTGGGGCATAATGTGTCAGGGGCATTACTGTGTGGCATAATGTGTAAGGTGCATTACTGTGTGACATTATGTGTATGAGGGCATTACTAATGTAGGGCATAATGTGTAAGGGACATTACTGTGTGGCATTATGGGTACAAGGGGCACTACAGTGTGGTGTAATGTGAATAAGGAGCAATACAGTGTTGTGCAATGTGAATAAGGGGCAATTTGATGTGGTATAATGTGAATAAGGAGCAATGCGGTGGGAAGTAATGTGAATAAGGGGCATTATGGTAAGGGGTAACGTGTACAAGGTAAAGGGGTACTACTGTGTGGCATAACATGAATAAGAGACACTGTTGTGTGATGTAAATGTGAAAAAAGGTTGCACTACTGTGTGGCATTATTTGAATTGGGAGTACTATTGTGTTGCCATGCAAATTCCTGGCAAGACCATGCCCTTTCGGTGTGCGCTGTCCTTATTAAAATATGGGATGGAGGCACCAATGCTCTTACTGCCATAGGGCACCAAAATATCTAGTTAAGGCTCCAAGGATTGCTGTGGATGAGGGGTGATGGGTGTTGCTGACTGCTGCTGTGGTCTGTGCTGTTGGGTGATGGGTAGGGGCGTCAGAACACTTATACGTTGGGAGGCCAGAACAGATCCTCATTTTGGCACCCCTGGGGGCAGAGCCACCAGGGAGGAGGAGGCAGTAGTATAGGAAAAAATAAAGGCGGCAGCATGGTGGGGAGAGAGCACGGAGAGGGAGACTGTCAGGGCTAGACAGAGGAGCGAGAGACCAAGTGTCAGGGAGAGAGAGTTTCAGGGAGATTGAGGGACAATGATAGGGAGTGAGAGGAGCAAGAGGAGAGAGAGCATTAGAGAGAGAGAGAGAGAGTAGCAAGAGGAGAGAGAGTGTTAGGGGGAGAGAGAGAGAGATTGAGAGGAGCAAGAGTGTTAGGGAGAGGAGCAAGAGGAGTGTTAGTGATAGAGAGATGTAGTGGAGCGAGCCAAGGAGAGACACTACCTGATTGATTACTCAGCAGTCAGCAGCAAAGCCAGCCACAGGTCTCTCCTGGAGGCAGGCACTATTCAGCATTAGGCCACACACCCTTAACACCCGCCAATCGCAGCACTCAGGAACTGCTCTGCTGGGAGTCGATGGTGGGGAGGGTTGCTTGGTCCCTGCCTGGCTGGCCTGCAATACACTCAATGCATGGAGGTTGTGAAGTGCGGACTTTCAACTGACGACACATCGCTCCTGTTGTACATCGGCCAGCGGCTCTCAAAATTGCTGGGGTAGAGCTGCCCCCTTGCCCCCCCTCTGCCTATTCCGATGCCTCTGGTGATGAGTGTTGTGCTGGGTAAGAGGCGGAACTAGCTGTGGTGCTAGAGGGCACCAGCCAAAATCTTGTCCAGGGCATCAAATTGGTTAGGGCTTACTTCGATTTTGAAGTACAGGAAAAATATATTAACATTTCCATATTGGCTGAAATAAGTGCAAGGTTGTATTTAACTATTGCTAGTTTGATGCATATTAAAGCCATCCATAATTTACCCTCCTTCTCCATTTTCATTTTTTATTTATCTATTTAATCATATTTATAACTAAAACTCTAGGCAGTTTATTGTTAATACTAGACTTTAAACATATTTTCACATTTTTAATACATTAGTATTACTATTTTGTTTTTAAACAACTAAAATAATGGGATATTTTGTAGATGTATTTTCTCATTATCTTTCATTCAGGAGCTGGTTCTCCCTCTGTTATAGACTTATGAATAATAACAGGAGCACAGAGCTTTTTACGTGATATAATGCCAATTTTACATACAATTATATTGCTGATCCACTGACAACCCTAAATTTATATATCATGTCCTTATACGTTCTACTCACACTTACAATGATATAATACAATATTATTTGTATATGTAATGGCTATAGCCTACACATTAATCATGGATAGAAACATTTTTTTAAATGCAGTAACACATTACATTTTCATTGTGCACAAATACCTATTTTATTTTTAAAAATAAGCAATTTTAGTCTATTAACCCATTCTTGGTGTTTTTAAATACCGAATCAGCTTTTTCATTTTGTCTTCCTCATACAGATTTCATTATAATAATGTATAATATCAACACTTTAATACTGTACAATATATTGGAAATAATCTGTGCATGATATTGACATATAAGCACAAAGCATAATGTACACCCTGAAGTATGCAGTCATCATGTTGGCATTAAAGAATGTTGACATTTACAATGTGGACACTGCCACAATGTCAACATAGTCATGGTGTTAGGGTTCGAGTAGGGTTAGGTTAAGGCTGTAATTAGGGTTAGGGTTATACTAGGCATAGGTTTAGGCTGTAATTAGGGTTAGGGTTATATTAGGGTTAGACTGCAGTTAGGTTTAGGCTGTAATTAGGGTTAGGTTTATATTAGGGTTAGACTGCAGTTAATGTTAAGGTTATATTAGGGTTAGGCTTTAGTTAGGGTTAGGGTTATATTAGGGTTAGGCTGTAATTAGGGCTAGGGTTATATTAGGGTTAGGCTGCAGTTAGTGTTAAGGTTATATTAGGGTTAGTGTTAGGTTGCAATCAGAATTAGAGTTATATTAGGGTTAGGCTGCAGTTATGGTTAGATTACAGTTAGGCTGCAGTTAGCGTTAAGGTTATATTAGGGTTAACATGCAATTAGGGTTAGGGTTATATTAGGGTTAGGCTGCAATTAGGTTTAGGGTTATATTAGGGTTAGGGTTAGGCTGCAATTAGGGTATAGATTGTAAGCTTGCCAGCAGGGCCCTCCTACCTCTATGTCTGTCTGTTTTTATCCAGTTTTGTTCTATTGCTGCTGTTCTAATAGTAAAGCGCAACAGAATATGCTGCGCTATATAAGAAACTGTTAATAAATAAATATTAGGTTTAGGCTGCTGTTAGGGTTAGGGTTACATTAGTGTTAGGGTTAGGCTGCAATTAAGGTTAGGGTTATATTAGGGTTAGAGTAAGGCTGAATTTAGAATCTGAGTTATTTTAGGTTTAGCGTTAGGCTGCAATTAGGGTTAGGGTTATATTAGGGTTAGGCTGCAATTAGGGTTAGGGTTATATTAGGGTTACGGTTAGGCTGCAATTAGAATTAGAGTTATATTAGGGTTAGGCTGCAATTAGGGTTAGTTCTTTATAAGGGTTAGGGTTATAGTAGGGTTGGGCTGCAATTAGAATTAGAGTTATATTAGGGTTAGTGTAATACTGGGTTATTGTTAGGCTGCAGTTAGGGTTAGATTATATTAGGATTAAACTGCAGTTAGGGTTTTATTAAGGTTAGGCTGCAATTAGGGTTAGGGTTATATTAGGGATAGACTGCAATTAGGGTTGGGGTTTTATTAGGGTTAGGCTGCAATTAGAATTAGAGTTATATTAGGGTAAGGGTTATATTAGGGCTATTGTTAGGCTGCAATTAGGGTTAGATTATAGTAAGGTTAAACTGCAATTAGGGTTAGCGTCAGGGTTTTATTAGGGTTAGGCTGCAATTAGGGTTAGGGTTATATTAAGGTTATACTGCAATTAGGGTTAGGGTTATATTAGGGTTAGGCTGCAATTAGAATTAGAGTTATATTAGAGTTAGGGTTAGGCTGCAATTAGGGTTAGGATTATATTAGGGTTAGGTTGCAATTAGGGTTAGGGTTTTATTAGGGTTAGAGCTAAACTGCAATTAGGGTTAGTGTTTTATTAGTGTTAGGCTGCAATTAGGGTTAGAGTTATATTAAGGTTAGGCTGCAATTAGGCTTAGGGTTATATTAGGTTTAGGCCTCAATTAGGGTTTGCGTTTTATAAGGGTTAGACTGCAATTAGGATTAGGGTTATATTAGGGTTAGGCTGCAATTAGGGTTTAGGGTTATATTAGGGTTAGGCTGCAATTAGGGTTAGGGTTATATTAGGGTTAGGGTTATATTAGGGTTAGGCTGCAATTAGGGTTAGGGTTATATTAGGGTTACGGTTAGGTTGCGATTAGGGTTAGGGTTATATTAGGGTTAGGGTTAGGCTGCGATTAGGGTTAGGGTTATATTAGGGTTAGGCTGCAATTAGGGTTAGGGTTACGGTTAGGGTTAGGCTGCAATTAGAATTAGAGTTACACAGTATTAGGGTTAGACTGCAATTAGGGTTAGTGCTTTCTTAGGGTTAGGGTTAGGCTGCAATTAGGGTTAGGATGCAATTATGGTTAGGGTTATATTTTTAGGCTGCAATTAGGGTTAGAGTTAAATTAGGGTTAGGCTGAAATTAGGATTAGGGTTACATTAGGGTTAGGCTGCAATTAGGGTTAGAGTTGTAAACATTGTAAATGTTGAAGTATTACATTCAGTATACAATCAGTGTGTACTTCTCTGAAGTGCATCCAAACCACTGTACGCCATATCCTCTTATATATCCCTGTATGTATATATGTTTTGAATGTATGTCACATTATTAGCCTTTATCAACAGTAAAGTTTTTGAGTTTATAAACACTGATCCAAATCATTTATTACAACTTGCAAACATTACTCAGGCGCATTATCAGACCCTTTTCAGGTTACAATGTGTAGTTGTCAATGTTGATGGTGCACTGCCACCTGTTGTCTGTAGCTAGTACCATATCCATACAATGGTCTCAGAACTCACAGATTATATGCAATGGTATTTATTTATTATTATTATTATTATTATTATTATTATTATTATTATTATTATTATCCTTTATTTACATGGCGCCTCAAGGGTTTTGCAGTGCCTTACAAAGTACATAAACAAATAAGCAAAACTAGAAGAACAGCGACTTAGAGTACAAGACAATGTACTGTAGGACAAGTACATGGATATAAACACTGCTGCATCAGCGGAAATGACACTGTAATAAGCATCAGGGTGGCAGAAACCAAGGGTTAGGTGGCGCTGTAAGGCGTATGGAGTAAAGAATAGTTTAAGTAAGAGAAGGAAAAGCCCATGAGGGGAGAGGACCCTGCCTGTGAGAGCTTACAGTCTAAAGCAGTGTTTCCCAAACTATGTGCCATGGCACCCCTGGTTTCCTCGGGAATCTTGCAGGGGTGCCCTGGGTTGGCGGTCCAGGACCAATTTCAATTATTTATGGTCAATGTAATAGGCTAAATTAGTTCTAGTGGATTCCAATCATAAAATATGTGGACAAACAGAAGTGAATCCTGTCCCTCACCACATAACTGAGCCTCAGGATGACATACAGTATAAACACAATTTGCTTAATTTAATGTTTTCTGAAGAAACTTTTGGCCTAGGGGTGCTGGATAAAAAATATTTTGATACTCTAGGGCGCCGTGATTCCAAAATGTTTGGGAACCACTTGACTAAAGATAAAGATACATGGTAATTGCTTATAGGGATAATAGGGATAATCATCACAATATATACATTGTACTATCACTTGTTTATTGTTTCAAAGTTCTTAGCTGATTGCAGAATATTATAGTTTTTAAGACACATTTTATATTGCTACTTCAAGGCTAACTCCATACCTTTAGTATTTATGTATTTATGTGAGCTGCTCAATTTTACATGTATCAATTCTTCCATTAGTTCTTTCTGTGGCCTTCATATTGCTAGAAGCCAAGAAGGCAGTGTATAAGCCAAGGTAAAACCACAGTCATAAAAGCTAGAGCCACACATGCATTAGAGATACTTCGCCAAATGCAGTAGAAAATTGGAACATGCAAAACATCAATTCTGAGCAGAGTTCATTATTATTATTATTATTATCCTTTATTTATATGGCGCCACAAGGGTTCCGCAGCGCCCGATTACAGAGTACAAATGCACATAAAAAATAGGAAAACAGTGACTTACAGTTGAATACAATATAGGACAAGTACAGGGCAGCTAAGCATAACTACACCAGTAAACATAGAGATAAGTTCCAGGTGGTCAAAAAACTGTGGGATCTGGGCAGTTGAGGATTATTAAAGTAAGAAAAGTATAAGCACATGAGGGAAGAGGGCCCTACTCGTGAGAGCTTACATTCTAAGGGGAGGGGTAGACAGACAGGGATGACACAGATGGGGTACATAGAGAGCGTGGAACAGAGGGTTATGTTGAGATTTGGCTAGGTTTGGTAAAGAAATGGGTCTTAAGAGCCCGTTTGAAGTTTTGTAGAGAGGTGGAGAGTCTGAGGGGGAGAGGTAAAGAATTCCAGAGAAATGGAGCAGCACGTGAAAAATCTTGGAGATAGGAGTGGGAGGAAGTAATCAGAAGACAGGAGAGACGGCGTGCATTAGCAGAGCGAAGAGGACGGGTGGGAGAGTAAAGGGAGATAAGGTCAGAGATGTAGATGGGAGAGGAGTGGGTGAGTGCTTTGTAAGTGAGTGTGAGAAGTTTGAATTGGATTCTGAAAGGGAAGGGAAGCCAGTGGAGGGCCTGTAGGAGGGGGGAGGTAGACGTAGTGCGTTTGGTGAGGAAGATGAGCCGGGCAGCAGCATTGAGGATAGATTGGAGTGGAGAGAGGTGATTGTCAGGGAGGCCAGTTAAGAGGAGATTACAGTAGTCCAGTCTGGAAATAATCAGTGAGTGAATAATGATCTTAGTGGCATCCTGTGTGAGAAAAGGTCTGAATCTAGAAATGTTTTTGAGATGAAAATGACAGGTTTGTGAGAGGTGCTGAATGTGTGGTTTGAAGGAGAGGGAGGAGTCAAGGATTACGCCAAGACAGCGTACTTGGGGGCTAGGGGAGATCGTTGTGCCATCAATGGATAATGAGATTGTGGGAGGTGAGGCTGTGCGGGAGGGTGGGAAGATGATCAGCTCAGTCTTAGACATGTTGAGTTTAAGAAAGCGCTGAGACATCCAGGAAGAGATAGCAGAAAGACAGTTTGAGGTACGAGTGAGGAGAGCCGTGGAGAGATCAGGGGAGGAGAGGTAGATTTGAGTGTCATCAGCATAGAGGTGATATTGGAAGTTAAAAGAACTAATGAGTTCACCTAAAGAGGACGTATAGAGAGAGAAAAGGAGAGGACCAAGAACAGAGCCTTGGGGGACACCAACAGTTAGTGGAAGTGGGGGGGAGGTAGCATCATGAGAGGAGACAGAGAAGGAACGATCAGAGAGGTAGGAGGACAGCCAGGAGAGGGCAGTATCACGCAGACCAAGAGAGTGAAGGATTTGCAGAAGGAGAGGATGGTCCACAGTGTCAAAAGCAGCAGAGAGGTCAAGAAGAATAAGCAGAGAGTAGTGGCCCTTAGATTTGGCTGCATGGAGGTCATTGCAGACTTTTGTGAGGGCAGTTTCAGTGGAGTGGAGAGAACGGAAACCAGACTGGAATGGGTCAAGCAGTGAGTGATAGGAAAGAAAGGCAGTGAGGCGATTATAGACAATACGCTCAAGAAGTTTGGAGGCAAAGGGGAGGAGAGAGATGGGTCGATAGTTGGAGAGAGTGTTAGGATCAAGGGTAGGTTTTTTAAGAATAGGGGAGACCAGAGCATGCTTGAAGGCAGAGGGGACAGTGCCTGATGAAAGGGAGAGATTGAGAAGGTGGGCAAGATGGGAACATCTTATGATCTCATGATATAGAATTAGAAAATGTGAAGCTTCAGTATGTCATGATAGCATTTCAATATTAGACCCATAGACAGTATAAAGAAACACTTATTTTTGAAGTATTTACTACTTAGCGTTTGTCCACTGCTTTGCTTGTGTGGATATCTGTTATTGCTCAGGGGAACTATTTTTACAAAGACAGTAATGCCATCTGATATTGTGATGTATATTTTATGTTGTGCACTTGATCACAAAATGTCTTTGTAAATATTTGCAGTTTTTCCTTCAAGCATGAACACAAGTGGCTGCTAACCCATGAGCAAGCCATGTAAAGCTGCCTATGGGAGAAGCAGCTGGTCCTGAGATCTACGCCTGCGCGTTTGCCCCTGCGACTTGTTGATTTCCATAACAAAACATGCGCTTGAATAAAAATTCAAATTGTTGGGGATAAGGGGTATAAGTGGTATAAACACAGTCTCACATGCTCCACATCCCGTTAGAATCTCTTCCTGAATTATGTTCCTCTGCAGAGTTCTGCAGATACATGATCAGAACACCAACTTTTAGTGGGTGCCTTTATTGTTTCTGTCCTTGATGTCACATCAAGTTCATACATACATTTCTTTCTAGGTCACTAAGCTATACAATAGTGAATATGCGATCCAAATTCATCCAGTAATTTTTGCGTAATGCTGGAACGAACAGACAGACAGACAGACAGACAGACAGACAGACGAAAATTCCCCAACTTTCTTTTATATCCATAGTTCATAAACAGTCTCTAGAGGTATATTTCTCAAAAAAAATTCTATGTACAGACACAACCTATATAGTATTATTATTATATGTATAGATCATGATGCAGACTGAACAGCAACCAAACAGTATCCATGGTAAAGTAAGTACAACATTTAACAATGGGAATTTAATCCAGATACATCCTGCCTTCCTTCCAAAGCCTAGTGTGAGCAAAACACATGGGCTGGAATCCTTGCAGTTGCTGACAGCCTGACATTCTAGTAAAGGGGTAGTCAACTTTTCATTATCAGTGTGCTAAAGTAGTTCAAATCTATTTATCTCTTCCTCAGACCCCTCCACATGCCCTGTATATGCCATCAGACCACTACACATGCCTCGTATATGCCATCAGACCCTTCCATATGCACCTTATATGTCACCATACCCCTCCACATGCCCCTTACATGACGTCAGACCCCTCCATATACCCAAAAGATAGGGTTGGGGATGGAATCCCGGCAGCCGTGATCCCGGAGGTCAGTATACCGACACCAGGATCCCGGCTCTTAGAATGCCGGCAGCAGGGCGAACACTAGAAATTCCCTTGTAGGCTTGCTACGGGCTCGGTGGCTCGCTGCGCTCGCCAGAGGTTCTATTCCCACTCTCTAGGTGATGTGGACACCCATGAGTGGGAATAGCCCTGGCGCTGCTGTCAGCATTCTCGGCGGTCGGGATCCCGGCATTAGTATTCTGACTGCCAGGATCCTGACCGCCGGGATATTAACTACATCCTCATAGGTGCACTCAGAATCATGCCACTATCACTAAATCATATGGTGCAATGCAACTTTTGGATCATTATGGCTGTGTGGACACGTCAGTCTCACTTATTGAGAAAACATTTCTCACACTCACTGCACGGGCATGATCTGCTTTATTAGCAGGATCCCATTCTCTAGCCACAGTCAGCATCAGTTGCAGTTTAACAAATCTGCAACTGCTTGCGACCGCATGCTGGGGTCCGCCCAGCATGGGGCAAGGCTGCCTGGCATGCAAGTTACTGAAAGCAATGCAATAGCAATTCAATTGATGTCCCCGCAAAATAAGAAATGTCCCCCTGCCTGCGCAGCCTGACTGCGAAGGCAGACACATAGTGCCCATGTTTCCAGTTGCAGTGACTGCATGTGACATCATGCGGCCGCCCCAAAAATGTCCCACACCTGCCTCCGTTTTCTTCACCCCGTCCCTGCAGCGCTGTCCCGCAAATTCTTCTGCCTTTCATTCAGGCAGAGGCGTTCGCATCAATGCAATGCAATCACATTTTCCGGTCTGCGCATGCACAGATCAGGGCCCTGCAAGTATGCTCTAGCTTGTAAATCAGGTAAAAGCAATCGCATCGCGGATGTGATTGATACAGAGCAAGGCCCTTAGAACTCCAATTGTGGAATGAGGGGCAGCTCTCTCACTTTCCTCCTAGGAAGTCTCTCTCTCCTGGGATACCCGGGGGTATATTTACTAAAATTCAATTTTGGAAAGGACTTTATGAATCTTCTAAATCGATTGAAATTGATTTCAAACTTTTTAAAATTTTGCCTTATTTACTAAATATTGATTATGCGTTCGATTTTGATATCAAATTTGATGTGGATTCATGTTTGGAAGGGTTTTAGAATTGAATGTATGAAATCCATTTTTAAATCAAACCTCAAATCCCCATTAATATCCCCAGCAAAATTGAATGTAAAATCAATTAGAACACCCTCATTGCTTCCTATTGGTCCAAATGTATCACTTGCATACAACTTAAAGGGAAGCTCTCTCTTCCACTGATTTAAACATTAAAACATAATTGATGTGTTTTTTTTTTAAATTGTGCGATTATGCAATTGACAGCAGTAGAGCACAATGTCATACTTTTTTGCAAAATGATTAAAAAAAATATGCATTTTGAATAAAAAATTATTTTTAAAAAGATGCATTCTGTCATGGATTGGGTGGCAATATGTGCCTCTTAATTAGATACTTTATTAACACATACTGGTATCTTACACAACAAATATACCTCTGGCATTTGTCTAATAAGATTTTTGATAGACAGGGATGAATTGCTGAGAATGTAGGCATCATGGGACAAATAAGGATAGGCAGTTACTTCACTCATGTTTTTGATCAATTTCAATGTATCTTTAAACAAAATTGCCCAATATTATGCTCTGGTGCAATCTATTGCATAATATATTTGTTTTATGTCTAGAAGTATAAATATGTGCTGTCTTCAACTCCTGAAGCTGCTGATGGTGCTCAGAGTGATCCTACAGGGTTTTCTCTGGCAGGTGATATTTTGCATATTGTAGGTGGGTGCACAACATACCATAGCTTTAGGCATCCATTTTTTCTACTTCCGCACTGCCCTATGGGGGCCATTCCGAGTTGATAGCTCGCTAGCAGTTTTTAGCAGTCGTGCAAATGCTAAGCCTCCGCCCTCTGGGAGTGTATTTTAGCTTATCAGAAGTGCGAACAAAAGGATCGCAGCGCGGCTACAAAAAAAAGGTGCAGTTTCAGAGCAGCTCCAGAACTACTCAGCGCTTGCGATCACTTCAGACTGTTCAGTTCCTATTTTGACATCACAAACATGCCCTGCATTCGCCCAGCCACGCCTGCGTTTTTCCTGGAAACGGTCAGTTGACACCCAGAAACGCCCACTCCTTGTCAATCACTCTGCGGCAGCCAGTGCGACTGAAAAGCTTCGCTAGACCTTGTGTAAAACTACATTGGCCGTTGTGAAAGTACTTCGCGCGTGCGCATTGCGCCGCATATGCATGCGCAGAAGTGCCTTTTTTTGCATCATCGCTGCACAGCGAACATTTTTAGCTAGCGATCAACTCGGAATGACCCCCTATGTGTTTTTGGGTACTTAAAAAGTAATCATTATCAATTTCCTATCTTTACAATGGGTTTAGAAGATTATCTAGGATCATTCTAAACATTTGGTGATTTGAGGTTATTCATGTGGTTCTATGGAAAAATATCAATGTTTTTCAGAAATTCGATTTCTATTGGGATATGAGATTAATCTGCCGTTAGATTCCGATTTGACATTCGATTTGGGCTATAGTAAATCTGTTCAACTCAAATTGAATGGAAATTGAAGTCCCTTGAATCACCAAAATTGAACTTTAGTAAATTTTGCCCCTGGTGTTGTGTTCGCAAATTAGTTACTTGCAGAGAGAGGGTGCAGTGCGGCAAGGGAGAGAGAGAAAAGACAGGCTGATCATACCTGTTGCTGCTGACTGCAAGTACATGTGCTCAACTCCTCTAACTTCAGGCTGCAGTTGAGCAGCTCTGAAAACTTAGCTTTCAGCCCCCTCACCCTCTGTTCCTGGCTTGTGCAGGAGTCGTGTGCCCTTTCTCCAGCCTTAGCCTGGGAGCTGACCGCAGTACACACAGGACTCCTTAATAACTTGACAAATACACCAGCAGCAGCTCTGCCAGGCAAGTGCTGATCTCCTCTCAGTGTACAGAAAACAAGAGGAGGGGGAGGAGTGGACCTAAACCATTTCAGTGCAGGAAGCATTGTCCTGCCAGTAACAGCAGACTGAGGTGAGCTGGGTGCACGGGACAGCTGGGACCTAGGAGTGCTCTGGGCCCCATACCAGTTGCACCCATGGTAGTTATGCCACTGCATATGGCCTAGTTTGCCAATATTATTCTCTACGTAGCTTACATAATTGGATCCACTGTGTATGAGTGTACTTAAAGACAATGGAGTAATCTTTGTTCTTCGGGAAGTAGGTATGATAAACAGTCCTGCACACATGCCACCCCGTGACCCTACAAATCTCTCTGACAGCAGCTATTTTGGTAATTTTTCTTGTATTTCCTCCCTATAATCTCACATTTCAATTAGATACACATGGTTGCTAAAAAAAGGTAACTGCAGTCAAATATGGTGTTGCTAATTAAAATCATGATGCAGATTACTACAATTTACTCAATTAACGCCTTGAATGATTTCCCTATTGAGACTAAAATCTGTACTTTTATGACTAGTGAAATCCAGTAGCAGCTTTGTACCTGCTGTGCTCCTAAGGCTCTCCTTACACTGTATGTTGCACTGTTTAGCCTTAGTTATGGACATAGGCTGAACAGTGCATTGCCAGGCGCAATAACAAAGATTGGGTGAGGGCAGGGGCATTGGGAGGATGCCCCAGCATCAGGGCCAGTGCAAGGTTTTTCGTCAACCTAAGCAAAACTTCAGCTTATTGTAGTCAGGCTTGGACTGGCCCACAGGGGAAACCACCGGTGGGCCCCACTGCCTGGGTCCCCACCTCCTCCTCTAAGGATCAGATTCCAGACTGTGCACTTGAGTTATACACTATACATATGTTACCTTATACTGGACTGTGGTGTATTTTCTACAGTGCATTGCTGTTATTAATCTGTTATTAATCTGGTACATTATCATGCATGCAGCAGCTGAATTTACAGTATGTATTTATGAAGGGGCCCAAAAGTTGCACTCTCTAATGGTTAGTCAAACAAATGAGGTGGCAGGTCACACCCCTCCGCAGACTGGCCACACCCCTAACATGGGCCCCTACCACTGCATTTCACTGGTGGGCCTTACATGCCCCAGTCCGACACTGATTGTAGTCTACAGCATCTTAGAAGTTCATCTGCCTCTATCTGCATTAAGTTTAACAAGGATGCATCTCTCAGAGTTATCCGTAATTTTGTTATAAGCAGACTCAGGGCTGCCACCCCAGACCCTGGCACCATAGGCAACTGCCTAAAGCTGCATAATGGTACAGCTGGTCCTGTTCAGCCATGCTGGGCCACTCTTACCTATGGGCCCCATAGTGTTCTCACCACCTGCAGTGGTTGTAGTTACATCACTGTTTATTGCCAACATACAATAGGGCCTAATTCAGACCTGATCGCAGCAGCAAATTTGTTATCAAATGGACGAAACCATGTGCACTGCAGGGGGGAGGGCAGATATAACGGGAGTGGGTCGTTGGGTTGACTCAACTTAGGTCGACAGTCAATAGGTCGACCACTGAAGGTCGACATGAGCATTAGGTCAACATGTACTAGGTCGACATGGGCATTATGCCGACATGTACTAGGTCGACAGGTGAAAAGGTCGACATGAGTTTTGTAACTTTTTTTGGTGTTGTATTCTTCGTAAAGTGACGGGGAACCCCAGTTAGTGCACCGTGTCCCCTCGCATGGCTCGCTTCACTCGCCATGCTTCGGGCAAGGTGCCTCGCTTTGCTCGGTACAGGTTACCGTTCCAATCGTAGTCCACGTGGATCGTCAAGTATGGAAAAAAAAAAAAAAATCATAAAAAAAAAAAATCATGTCGACCTTTTGATCTGTCGCTCCAGTACATGTCGACCTAATGGCCATGTCGACCTACAATAGTCGACCAATTGACTGTCGACCTTAGTTGAGTCGACCTAACGACAGTATCCCGATATAACATGTGCAAAGAGTTAGATTTGGGTGGGGTGTGTTCAAACTAAAATCTAAATTGCAGTGTAAAAATAAAGCAGCCAGTATTTACCCTGCACAGAAACAAAATAACCCACCCAAATCTAACTCTCTCTGCACATGTTACATCTGCCCCACCTGCAGTGCACATGGTTTTGCCCATTTGCTAACAAATTTGCTGCTGCGATCAGATCTGAATTAGCTTAGATTAGCTGAAGGCTGCATAAGCCTGAGGCCATATAAGAGCCCAATTTTTTTGTGATTGGTTGTTTTTGACTAAGCAGTTGCTAGGTAGATTAGTGTTTTCTCTGGTATTTTTCCTATAGGATTATAGGGCTGTCCGTCAAGGGTTTAGGGGTTGGTCTCGGAATAATATATAAGCAATAGTCATGTGCCTCAGACTTCCTCTTGCCATTTTGGAATGGCCCAGGAAGGCTGAGTACACAGACTGTATTTATACTGTCATGTTTTTAGTTTGGCTTGGTTTGATTATTTGTTTTTAAAATCGTTTCCCTCTTCATTGCCTGGGGTTATTCTTAAGTGGGGCTGCTATCCCTCTCCCATTCCACGTCCCCGAGGGTCTGCTCCCCCCGCCCCCTCCTCCGGCGTTTTGCTGCGACCGCAGCTTTCGGCCTGTGGGCTCCCCTGCCTCTGTATCCCGCTCTCGATGGCGGGTCCCGGCGGGGTCCCGATGCCACTGTCCACGCCTCTCCTCCGTCTGGCCGATCGGGAGGCGGGTGCCCCTGCCGCGGCTGCCGCGGGCGTTGTGCGGACGCGGGTGGTTTCCCCGGCGCCCGCGACGCTGCAGTTTCCCTCTCCGAGCGCGCCTCTCTCCCTTCACCGCTGGCGACTCCTGCGCTCACGTGGGGCTTGGCGGCCCTGGGCTGGATGCAGGGGGCGGACGGGCGGCGGATTGTGGAGGCTGGAGCGGCGCGTGGGTAGCAGCCGCTCCCTGTCTTCCTGGTAGCCGGTACCTGGGTTAGGGTTTACGGCCCTCACATTATTCTATTTTCACGTTTATACTCTTTCATTTCACTTTGTTTCACCCCCCAAAAATGGGTACCATATACAGGTTGAGTATCCCATATCCAAATATTCCAAAATACGGACTTTTTTTGAGTGAGAGTGAGATAGTGAAACCTTTGTTTTTTGATGGCTCAATGTACACAAACTTTATTTAACACACAAAGTTATTAAAAATATTGTATTAAATGACCTTCAGGCTGTGTGTATAAGGTGTATATGAAACAAATGAATTGTGTGAATATACACACACTTTGTTTAATGCCAAAAGTTATAAAAAATATTGGCTAAAATTGCCTTCAGGCTGTGTGTATAAGGTACAATAGAAACACAGAGGCGATCTCCCAGCGATGCTATTATACGTTCCAAATCCGTGTGTATTCCTGTTCCTCAAACAGAGAACATAATATACGACATGTTCATTAGCAGATAGCAAGTATTTCCACAGATGACTTCCAAGGTCACTATCTTTCAGTGACTGACCTGTACTAAATGAGATGCATTCCCATAAAGGTTTCTTTCACACTTCATATACCAACAGCCTTCTATCACACGGTCTATTAGTACCAGGCTTACCTTTAGGATAAGCCCTATATGCACTGAAAGGTATCTTTTCCAGTCCTAGTTGATGTCTGGACTTCCGTTACCTCCACAGGAATGGCTCCAAATGACAGCAAGTGGTGAAAAAACATCTATTTTATTCCAAAAAGAGTTATCCCACAACAATGCAGGATTAAAAGATTAAAAACAATAATAAAATAAAATACAAAAAGTACCCTTTATTTGATTAGATTTAGGTCCCATCACCATGATATCTCATTATAGTATGCAATTATTCCAAAATACGGAAAAATCCGATATCCAAAATACTTCTGGTCCCAAGCATTTTGGATAAGGGATACTCAACCTGTATTAAGCCAACATATGTGGTAACATTAGAAAGATATATATCACATATGGGTATGGAACTTCCTTGGAGATTTTATCCTGTTAATAATAAAGTACAACATGGTGGTAGGCACTCAAATGTCTGAAAAGGCAGTTGGGGGGGCGGCCCCTAGCATGCTCTGGTGGCCGAGGGTGGGTACGGGGGGCCGGACGCTCTGGGGTTGGTGGACGGGTGTCCACGTTTTGCCTCCCGGGCCCGCGTAGTTTGGCGACTGCTTTTCGGGGTCGACTGCCGCGGGGCTCAAGCCGGGGTCTCACCTGTAGGCCCCTGCTCCCTGGGGCTGCTTGGTTCCTTGTCACCCACGTTGTACAGTCACTGTGTCCCCCTGGGGCGTGGCAGCCGGGTCTGTCTGTTGCCTCCTTTCCACAATTTGTGCCATGTGTGGCGCTTTCAGCGTTGGGTGTCCTTCCCATGTGTTACTTCTAGGGGCCTCGGGTCTCCACAACCCCCCTCCCCCGGCCTTACCGGGTTTATAGCTCGGGAATTTCCCAGCGGCTACGGCCCCGCATGCCCGGTTTGGGCCATCCTGGCTGCCGGCCTACACCACGGGGGTCGTCCCGTTGATCGGGGCTGCCCCTCCTGCCGCGGGTTCCTCCCTCCCATCTGGGTGTTTTCCCTTGCCTCCACCCGCTGTCCAAGGGTTACAGCGTTTGTTGTGTCTCCGCTTGTGCCTCCTGTTTCTGTGTTGATGCGCGGGCGCTTCCTGCGCTGGTTGTCCCCTCTGTTTGGTCTGCACAGGTGTCTGCGAGTCCCGGGGAGTCGGTGGATTAATCGCGGAGGGATAGGTGACCGAGTAGGGATGCGTCTGCAGCAACGGTGGATGACACACCGACAGGGTCGGTGGCGGTGGAGCCTGCTGATGGTATTCCACGTCCTCCAGACACCGGTGAGCATACTGTTGTTTCTCATTAGTTTTACAGTACTTGTACCTTCTTGTCCTGTTTCCTCTGGTTCTCCTGGGCGCCCGCGTTAGTTGGCTAGGCTCATTGTGTGGCGTTAGGCATCTCGGAAAGGCAGGGCGCCGGCGGCCTCTGTTCCCTCCGCCCCCATCGGTTCGCGGAGAAGGCAGATGGGGGGGGGGGGGGGGCGTTGGGGAGACTGCTTTCCGTACTTTTCATCTGAGTTACGGTTTTTGGATTGTACGGCTTGTTGCACCAGGTCGCGACCTGCCGGATATCCCCGCAGGGTGCGGTATATGTTTCAGCGCACGCATTTTAAATCCTGGGTTTCCGCTTGGGGAGATTACGACGTGAAGTCCATCGTGATTGGGGTGGTAACGTCTTTTTACCTTGGAGGTGTGGTTGGGGGCCGGACCGCACAGTGGGGTCCCAGGCCGCAGGCCCCTCGCAGTTGGCACTTCTGTTGTTGCGCTCCTTGGGAGGGGTGGGGTTTTTTCGCTTATGGCGGGGGCAAGTACACCATAGGCGTCCGCTCCCGTTTTCGTCGCGCATGCAAATTTGCGAGGCCTGTCTCCAGTACGGTGCCCCAGCCACGAGCGGGTATCCTTGCCCGTGGTGGCGCGCCGGTGTTTTAAGTCTGCTCACACTTTCCCGCATCAGGTCCGGCAGAAGGTGGACGCAGAGCCGGCTTGGGGCTCGTGTGGGCCCTATGCCGTTTTTCCCCTCTTCCCGACTTGGGCATCTTCCCTGTGGGGTTGGTGCCCTAGGACACCGGGCTAGTTCCGCCTTATCATACATTTGTCTTATCTTCATGGGGTTTCTTTCAATGCTCCATTTCCGAGACCGTGCGCAGGGTGAGTATCAGTCTTTTATAGTCTCTGCGTTTTGTTTCGTGAATATTAGCCGGGTACCCCCTTTTGGGCTAACTTATAATTTGGGTAGTGTTTTCGCCGCTTCCCCTGCGCCCCTATCCCCTGCAATTTTTCGGGCCTCGAGTAGGTGCCAGTTTTATGCTGACAGGTGGGTGCCCTTGGGTTTTTCTGTCTCGTGCCTATTTTGAGGAATTCGGCGCTTTCTTGCTTTGGTGCATTCCGTCTCCGGTCCCCCTTCCCCCGGTGTTTTCTTGCTACCGGGACTATTTTCTCTTCATGGGTCTGGGGGCATTTCGGTTTGCAGCTATCCTTCTGTAGGTTGCCAGGTCTTGGTTTGGAGTCCTGTGTGTTCCCGTTGCCCCGGTACGCTGCTAGGGCCCTACCGGTTGCCTGAGTTATCAGGGTTTTGCGCTGGGCACAATTGCGGGTTGCTGTCGCCTCCCCGCTGACAAGGTACCGACACTTTTGGGTTTTTATTAACGACTGCTTGGGGTAACGCGAAGTTCGGCTTAAGCGGGTGCAGTCGTTGCTTAGCTCCTCCCCTTGTGCGGGCAGGTTTATCCCCATGGGTGGCATAGTTTGCGGGAAACCTTCGGACCGATGCGGGGTCGGCTAGGTAGCGTCACGCAGTTTCCCTTCCCGCGAGATCAGAGATGTTTTCGTGTATTTGGTCTTCGTTCCTATAGTCTTTTTCCGGGGAGGTTTTTTGGGCCTCCTCCTCCTTGTTCCCTCTGGACCCCCCAGGCTTTGCGACTATTGCGACATCTGCTTGTCTGCTGGTGGCGCAGTTTTTGCCATCACGCTCCCGGAGTCGCAATGGGATTGCGGATGCTTTGTCTCATTTTAGTTTAATAAGTGCCGTGAGTGGGTTCCGGGGGTGGCGACAGAGGGTTTGTCATACCCGTCTTCTGTCGGGCTGATTGTCCAGGTGGGTTGGCTGCTCAGACTAGGCTTGCGTTGGCCCCTTCCTCGTTAGGCGCGTCTGCTGCGTCCTGGTGTTTTTTCAGTAGGTTGGATACAGCGGGTGTGTCCCTGGTAGACAGTTTGATGGTTTTCGTGTTGGAGCGTTATCTGGGAGGTAGGTCCAAGGCGGCCATGTATCCTGCCCTTGCGGGCATTTCCGCTGGTGGACCCCGCCTGGTCTTTCGTCCCTTTCGTAAGCGCTTGCGGTTTGGGCTAGGGTGCGCCCCGCGCCTGCGGATACCCGTAGGCCTGCTACGTGGCAACTTTTGGCGGTGTTGCTGGGTGTGCTGCCTCCTGTCGTCGAGTCGGTGTTGGAGGTGCCCTCCTCCCTGTTTTAGATTAGCCCTTGCTTTGGCTTCCTTCTGGGTTTGGTGGGGAAGCGAATAGTTGCGAGCAGCAGGCATTGCGGGATTCCGGGGCCTTTTCTGTAACGCGTGTTGCAGGATGGTCGGTGGCTCTGCAGGATGGTGTGATCCAAATCGGATCAAGCAGCTGGGGGTCGCGGGGTGTCCTTGGATGCCCAGGAGGAGGTGGGTGTCTGCCTGCTGCGCCTGGTGCATGAGTAAAGATGGGCCTCCGGGGGAGGGTGACCAGTTGCTGATACAGGCGCTCGCTGGTCCTCTCTCTAAGTTACAATTTGCTGCTGTGTTTGGGGTCAGTACCCATTCCTTGCGGAATGGGGCGGCTGACCATGCGGCAGCCACAGGGTCCACCATGGCAGCTGTTCAGGAGCTGGGTCGTTGGGGGTGTACTTTTAGGCCCTATTCCTTGCGGTTTGGGGTGGCTACCATGTGGAAGCCACTGGGTCCCCCCACGGCAGCTGTTCAGGAGCTGGGCCATTGGCGGTATATTTTTTAGGTCCTATTCCTTGCGGATTGGGGAGGCTGCCATGCGGCAGCCACGGGGTCCTCCACAGCAGCTATTCCGGAGCTGGGGCCATTGGAGATATACTTCTTAGGTCCTATTCCTTGCGGAGTGGGGCGGCTGACCATGCGGCAGCCACTGGGTCCGCCACGGCGGCTATTCAGGAGCGGGCCGTTGGAGGTATGCTTCTTAGGTCCTGTTCCTTGCGGATTGGGGAGGCTGCCATGCGGCGGCCTTAGGGTCCTCCACGGCAGCCGTTTCAGGAGCTGGGGCGTTGGAGGTATACTTCTGAGGTCCTATTCCTTGCGGATGGGGGTGGCTACCATGCGGCAGCCACAGGGTCCTCCATGTCGGCTATTCAGGAGGTGGTCCGTTGGAGGTATACTTTTTAGGTCCTATGCCTTGCGGATGGGGGTGGCTACCGTGCGGCAGCCACAGGGTCCTCCATGGCATCTATTCAGGAGGTGGTCCGTGGAGGTAGGCTTACTATTAGTCCTTCTGCATGTGGATAATGTTTTAGTTGCGCCTGTTGCGCTAACCCAAAAACTTGTTTACCCGTCGGTTTTTGAACGGGTAGCGTTCAGGAATCGAGGGTGTGAAGTGAATTTTTCTTCATTTTCCTCCGAGGGGGCCTAATTACAATTGGCTCATCAAAGGTCCACGGGAGGTTTTTTGAGTTTTCTCCTTCACTTGGGTTAATTCTGTTCTCTGTCACTTGGTTTTCCTATGTGATGTATGTCAGTGTGATGATGTTAGGGTGTTTTTCTTTTGCAGCCGTCGATGGTTTGAACAGGAGTGGCTGGTTGGCCACTCTTACCATTTTTGGGCGGCAGGGCATTCCTTGGCGCGTAGGACAGCTGATGTTTTGGTCAGGGTGGTTTGTTGGTTGGGTGGTTGAGGGATACTGAGGGGTATTTGTACAGCTCCTTTGCCACCGTGAGCATAGTTGGGGTCGTCCTGGCGGTATTGTCCTGCGTTTTGGGCGGCCCTGATAGGGGTCCCGTCGACAGCTTCTACCTTAATTTGTTCATTAAGGCTGATTTCATGGGCCACGTTGTCACTGGCCGGAGATCCGTTTTTGGGTGGTCAATTAGTCCAGCATTTTGTCATTGGAGGGGGCGGTGCTTTTCTCAGCTATTGAGAAAGCCCGCCAGATGGTAATTCTGCTGTTTCGTTGTTGTTACGGCTTTTAGGTGAGTAGTTGTCAGGCATCCTCAGCCGAACGTTTGCCAGAGAAAAGAGTGGTGAGTCCTGCACAATGCGGGTTATGCAGGGAGGAGGCGGTGTTGTGGTTTAGTCCCCTCCTCAGTTTTTGTGTTTCAATCTAAATGACTGGAGCTGGTGTCTGGTAGCGACTTTTCCTTTGCCATCCTCCAATATAAAATCAATTCAATTACAATTATAGTTTAAAGAACAGGTCAGCGATCAATAAATATCGTCTGACCTTTAACTACAGCTAACCGTGTCTGTGTCGTTATTTTAGTGTGTCGTTATTTTAGTGGTAAGCTAGCTTAAAGAAGTGTTTATGTCAATCGCAATAAAATTATGGGCGCCTTATAGTGTTTACAGCGGATTGTTATTATTATATTGGACTTTTGTGTGCGTGAAGCTTTGTATTAAATGTTAGGGAGAGGACGTGGCTGGCGTCCTCTCCGTTTGTGCTTCTTGCTTAATTGTGGGGACTGGGGAGCAGCTGTATTATATAGGAGGAGTACAGTGCAGAGTTTTGCTGTTCAGTGACCACCAGTTTTATCCGTTCTCTGCCTGAAAAACGCTCCATATCTGTGCTCAGTGTGCTGCATATATCTGTGCTCACACTGCTTTATTGTGGGGACTGGGGACCAGCAGTATTATATAGGAGGAGTACAGTGCAGAGTTTTGCTGACCAGTGACCACCAGTATTATACGTTGTCTGCCTGAAAAACGCTCCATATCTGTGCTCAGTGTGCTGCATATATCTGTGCTCACACTGCTTTATTGTGTGGACTAGGGACCAGCAGTATTATATAGGAGGAGTACAGTGCAGAGTTTTGCTGACCAGTGACCACCAGTATACGTTGTCTGCCTGAAAAACACTCCATATCTGTGCTCAGTGTGCTGCATATATCTGTGCTCACACTGCTTTATTGTGGGGACTGGGGACCATCAGTATTATATAGGAGGAGTACAGTGCAGAGTTTTGCTGACCAGTGACCACCAGTATACGTTGTCTGCCTGAAAAACGCTCCATATCTGTGCTCAGTGTGCTGCATATATCTGTGCTCACACTGCTTTATTGTGGGTACTGGGGACCACCAGTATATTAAATAGGAGGAGTACAGTGCAGAGTTTTGCTGACCAGTGACCACCAGTATTATACGTTGTCTGCCTGAAAAACACTCCATATCTGTGCTCAGTGTGCTGCATATATCTGTGCTCACACTGCTTTATTGTGGGTTTTGCTGACCAGTGACCACCAGTATTTATAGAAGTACGGTACGGAAGGCCACTGCTCTACCTACCTCTGTGTCGTCAAGTATACTATCCATCTAGATTCTATAACTGTGGTGCATTTTAGTTTTGCATTTTGCTGACAGTGACCACCAGTATATATAGCAGTACGGTACGGAAGGCCACTGCTCTACCTACCTCTGTGTCGTCAAGTATACTATCCATCTAGATTCTATAACTGTGGTGCATTTTAGTTTTGCAGTTTGCTGACAGTGACCACCAGTATATATAGCAGTACGGTACGGAAGGCCACTGCTCTACCTACCTCTGTGTCGTCAAGTATACTATCCATCTAGATTCTATACATGTGGTGCATTTTAGTTTTGCAGTTTGCTGACAGTGACCACCAGTATATATAGCAGTACGGTACGGAAGGCCACTGCTCTACCTACCTCTGTGTTGTCAAGTATACTATCCATCTAGATTCTATACCTGTGGTGCATTTTAGTTTTGCAGTTTGCTGACAGTGACCACCAGTATATATAGCAGTACGGTACGGAAGGCCACTGCTCTACCTACCTCTGTGTCGTCAAGTATACTATCCATCTAGATTCTATACCTGTGGTGCATTTTAGTTTTGCAGTTTGCTGACAGTGACCACCAGTATATATAGCAGTACGGTACGGAAGGCCACTGCTCTACCTACCTCTGTGTCGTCAAGTATACTATCCATCTAGATTCTATACCTGTGGTGCATTTTTGTTTTGCAGTTTGCTGACACAGTGACCACCAGTATATATAGCAGTACGGTACGGAAGGCCACTGCTCTACCTACCTCTGTGTCGTCAAGTATACTATCCATCTAGATTCTATACCTGTGGTGCATTTTAGTTTTGCAGTTTGCTGACAGTGACCACCAGTATATATAGCAGTACGGTACGGAAGGCCACTGCTCTACCTACCTCTCTGTCGTCAAGTATACTATCCATCCATACCTGAGGTGCATTTCAGTTGTGCGCAGTATATATAGTAGTAGGCCATTGCTATTGATACTGGCATATAATTCCACACATTAAAAAATGGAGAACAAAATGTGGAGGTTAAAATAGGGAAAGATCAAGATCCACTTCCACCTCGTGCTGAAGCTGCTGCCACTAGTCATGGCCGAGACGATGAAATGCCATCAACGTCGTCTGCCAAGGCCGATGCCCAATGTCATAGTAGAGAGCAAGTAAAATCCAAAAAACAAAAGTTCAGTAAAATAACCCAAAAATCAAAATTGAAAGCGTCTGATGAGAAGCGTAAACTTGCCAATATGCCATTTACGACACTGAGTGGCAAGGAACGGCTGAGGCCCTGGCCTATGTTCATGGCTAGTGGTTCAGATTCACATGAGGATGGAAGCACTCATCCTCTCGCTAGAAAAATGAAAAGACTTAAGCTGGCAAAAGCACATCAAAGAACTGTGCGTTCTTCTAAATCACAAATCCCCAAGGAGAGTCCAATTGTGTCGGTTGCGATGCCTGACCTTCCCAACACTGGACGGGAAGAGCTTCCGCCTTCCACCATTTGCACGCCCCCTGCAAGTGCTGGAAGGAGCACCCGCAGTCCTGTTCCTGATAGTCAAATTGAAGATGTCACTGTTGAAGTACACCAGGATGAGGATATGGGTGTTGCTGGCGCTGGGGAGGAAATTGACAAGGAGGATTCTGATGGTGAGGTGGTTTGTTTAAGTCAGGCACCCGGGGAGACACCCGTTGTCCGTAGGACGAATATGGCCATTGACATGCCTGGTCAAAATACAAAAAAAATCACCTCTTCGGTGTGGAATAATTTCAACACAAATGCGGACCACAGGTGTCAAGCCGTGTGTTGCCTTTGTCAAGCTGTAATAAGTAGGGGTAAGGACGTTAACCACCTAGGAACAACCTCCCTTATACGTCACCTGGACCGCATTCATCAGAAGTCAGTGACAAGTTCAAAAACTTTGGGTGACAGCAGAAGCAGTCCACTGACCACTAAATCCCTTCCTCTTGTAACCAAGCTCCTGCAAACCACACCACCATCTCCCTCAGTGTCAATTTCCACCTTACACAGGAACGCCAATAGTCCTGCAGGCCATGTCACTGGCAAGTATGACGAGTCCTCTCCTGCCTGGGATTCCTCCGATGCATCCTTGAGTGTAACGCCTACTGCTGCTGGCGCTGCTGTTGTTGCTGCTGGGAGTCGATCGTCATCCCAGAGGGGAAGTCGGAAGACCACTTGTACTACTTCCAGTAAGCAATTGACTGTCCAACAGTCCTTTGCGAGGAAAATGAAATATCACAGCAGTCATCCTGCTGCAAAGCGGATAACTCAGGTCTTGTCAGCCTGGGTGGTGAGAAACGTGTGTCCGGTATCCACCGTTAATTCACAGGCAACTAGAGACTTGATTGAGGTACTGTGTCCCCGGTACCAAATACCATCTAGGTTCCATTTCTCTAGGCAGGCGATACCGAAAATGTACACAGACGTCAGAAAAAGAGTCACCACTGTCCTAAAAAATGCAGTTGTACCCAATATCCACTTAACCACTGACATGTGGACAAGTGGAGCAGGGCAGACTCAGGACTATATGACTGTGACAGCCCACTGGGTAGATGTATTGCCTCCCGCAGCAAGAACAGCAGCGGCGGCACCAGTAGCAGCATCTCGCAAACGCCAACTCGTTCCTAGGCAGGCTACGCTTTGTATCACCGCTTTCCATAAGAGGCACACAGCTGACAACCTCTTACGGAAACTGAGGAACATCATCGCAGAATGGCTTACCCCAATTGGACTCTTCTGGGGATTTGTGACATCGGACAACGCCAGCAATATTGTGTGTGCATTACATCTGGGCAAATTCCAGCACGTCCCATGTTTTGCACAAACATTGAATTTGGTGGTGCAGAATTATTTAAAAAACGACAGGGGCGTGCAAGAGATGCTGTCGGTGGCCCGAAGAATTGCGGGCCACTTTCGGCATTCAGCCACCGCATGCCGAAGACTGGAGCACCAGCAAACAGTCCTGAACCTGCCCTGCCATCATCTGAAGCAGGAGGTGGTAACGAGGTGGAATTCAACCCTCTATATGCTTCAGAGGATGGAGGAGCAGCAAAAGGCCATTCAAGCCTATACATCTGCCCACGACATAGGCAAAGGAGGGTGAATGCACCTGACTCAAGCACAGTGGAGAATGATTTCAACGTTGTGCAAGGTTCTGCAACCCTTTGAACTTGCCACACGTGAAGTCAGTTCAGACACTGCCAGCCTGAGTCAGGTCATTCCCCTCATCAGGCTTTTGCAGAAGAAGCTAGAGACATTGAAGGAGGAGCTAAAACAGAGCGATTCTGCTAGGCATGTGGGACTTGTGGATGGAGCCCTTAATTCGCTTAACCAGGATTCACGGGTGGTCAATCTGTTGAAATCAGAGCACTACATTTTGGCCACCGTGCTCGATCCTAGATTTAAAACCTACGTTGTATCTCTCTTTCCAGCAGACACAAGTCTGCAGAGGTTCAAAGACCTGCTGGTGAGAAAATTGTCAAGTCAATCGGAACGTGACCCGTCAACAGCTCCTCCTTCACATTCTCCCGCAACTGGGGGTGCGAGGAAAAGGCTAAGAATTCCAAGCCCACCCGCTGGCGGTGATGCAGAGCAGTCTGGAGCGAGTGCTGACATCTGGTCCGGACTGAAGGACCTGCCAACGATTACTGACATGTCGTCTACTGTCACTGCATATGATTCTCTCACCATTGAAAGAATGGTGGAGGATTATATGAGTGACCGCATCCAAGTAGGCCCGTCAGACAGTCCGTACGTATACTGGCAGGAAAAAGAGGCAATTTGGAGGCCCTTGCACAAACTGGCTTTATTCTACCTAAGTTGCCCTCCCTCCGGTGTGTACTCTGAAAGAGTGTTTAGTGCAGCCGCTCACCTTGTCAGCAATCGGCGTACGAGGTTACTTCCAGAAAATGTGGAGAAGATGATGTTTATCAAAATGAATTAGAATCAATTCCTCCGTGGAGACATTCACCAGCAGCAATTGCCTCCAGAAAGTACACAGGGATCTGAGATGGTGGATTCCAGTTGGGACAAATTAATAATCTGTGAGGAGGGGGATGTACACAGTGAAAGGGGTGAGGAATCGGAGGATGATGATGAGGTGGACATCTTGCCTCTGTAGAGCCAGTTTGTGCAAGGAGAGATTGATTGCTTCTTTTTTGGTGGGGGCCCAAACCAACCAGTCATTTCAGTCACAGTCGTGTGGCAGACCCTGTCGCTGAAATGATGGGTTCGTTAAAGTGTGCATGTCCTGTTTATACAACATAAGGGTGGGTGGGAGGGCCCAAGGACAATTCCATCTTGCACCTCTTTTTTCTTTCATTTTTCTTTGCATCATGTGCTGTTTGGGGACTATTTTTTTAAGTGCCATCCTGTTTGCCACTGCAGTGCCACTGCTAGATGGGCCAGATGTTTGTGTCGGCCACTTGTGTCGCTTAGCTTAGTCACACAGCTACCTCATTGCACCTCTTTTTTTCTTTGCATCATGTGCTGTTTGGGGACTATTTTTTTGAAGTGCCATCCTGTCTGACACTGCAGTGCCACTCCTAGATGGGCCAGGTGTTTGTGTCGGCCACTTGGGTCGCTTAGCTTAGTCACACAGCTACCTCATTGCGCCTCTTTTTTTCTTTGCATCATGTGCTGTTTGGGGACTATTTTTTTGAAGTGCCATCCTGCCTGACACTGCAGTGCCACTCCTAGATGGGCCAGGTGTTTGTGTTGGCCACTTGTGTCGCTTAGCTTAGTCACACAGCGACCTTGGTGCGCCTCTTTTTTTCTTTGCATCATGTGCTGTTTGGGGACTATTTTTTTGAAGTGCCATCCTGCCTGACACTGCAGTGCCACTCCTAGATGGGCCAGGTGTTTGTGTCGGCCACTTGTGTCACTTAGCTTAGTCACACAGCGACCTTGGTGCACCTCTTTTTTTCTTTGCATAATGTGCTGTTTGGGGACTATTTTTTTGAAGTGCCATCCTGCCTGACACTGCAGTGCCACTCCTAGATGGGCCAGGTGTTTGTGTCAGCCACTTGGGTCGCTTAGCTTAGTCACACAGCTACCTCATTGCACCTCTTTTTTTCTTTGCATCATGTGCTGTTTGGGGACTATTTTTTTTGAAGTGCCATCCTGTCTGACACTGCAGTGCCACTCCTAGATGGGCCAGGTGTTTGTGTCGGCCACTTGTGTCGTTTAGCTTAGTCACACAGCGACCTTGGTGCCCCTCTTTTTTTCTTTGCATCATGTGCTGTTTGGGGACTATTTTTTTGAAGTGCCATCCTGTCTGACACTGCAGTGGCACTCCTAGATGGGCCAGGTGTTTGTGTCGGCCACTTGTGTCGCTTAGCTTAGCCATCCAGCGACATCAGTGCAAATTTTAGGACTAAAAATAATATTGTGAGGTGTGAGGTGTTCAGAATAGACTGAAAATGAGTGGAAATTATGGTTATTGAGGTTAATAATACTATGGGATCAAAATGACCCCCAAATTCTATGATTTAAGCTGTTTTTGAGGGTTTTTTGTAAAAAAACACCCGAATCCAAAACACACCCGAATCCGACAAAAAATTTTCAGGGAGGTTTTGGCAAAACGCGTCCGAATCCAAAACACGGCCGCGGAACCGAATCCAAAACCAAAACACAAAACCCGAAAAATTTCCGGTGCACATCTCTAGGTACTACTGAGTGGCGTAATGTGAATGGGCTCTACTGTGTGGCGTAACATGAATAAAAGGCACTATTGTGTGGCATTTGAATTGGAGGTAATATTGTGTGGACACGCCCTTTTTCAGGAGACCATGCTCTTTCTATTCAAAATATGGAGGGGTTAGGGGAGGAAGCGCCAATGCTCGTATATACAAAATTTGTAGACTATAGCACATGTTTGAATCTCCTGCAGGATGAGCTCTGTTTAGTGTATTTTAATTCAGAGAATGATGTACACTTGCATGTTGTTCTAATATTAATTACATTTGTAAAAGCATAGAACAGACTAAGAAGTAGGAGGAGTCAGAAATAGTAAGGGGAGAAGTCTTTACCAGGCGCCAGATGCTGATGCCGAGGTGGGCCTGTGTGCTTTAAATGCCAAGGCCTATTCTTTTAGGCCAGTTCTGTCCTTGCTGTCAAGTTCGGTATGTATCATTGCTATGACATTTTACTTCTTATGATTAATGTGCCCCTTACCATTGTTCTATAGCGGTGGTAGTCACTTATCACAAAAGCCACTACTCTACCATAAGCAATGCTGATCTCCTCTATTTTGGAAACTGAAAACAAAAATCCCATATTTGTACTATTTCCAATTGGTTTCAGATGAATTCATTTTCATTCATTACAACATAGTTACATGGTAGAAGAGAGTTATTTGTTTTCCTTGAAATCTTTCTAGACAATGGCCCTCATTCCGAGTTGTTAGCTCGCAAGCTGCTTTTAGCAGCTTTGCACACGCTAAGCCGCCGCCTACTGGGAGTGAATCTTAGCTTATCAAAATTGCGAACGAAAGATTTGCAATATTGCGAAAAGACTTCTCTGTGCAGTTTCTGAGTAGCTCGAGACTTACTCTTCCAGTGCGATCAGTTCAGTGCTTGTCGTTCCTGGTTTGACGTCACAAACACACCCAGCGTTCGCCCAGACACTCCTCCGTTTCTCCAGCCACTCCCGCGTTTTTCACAGATACGGCAGCGTTTTTTCACACACTCCCATAAAACGGCCTGTTTCCGCCCAGAAACAGCCACTTCCTGTCAATCACATTACGATCACCAGAACGAAGAAAAAACCTCGTAATGCCGTGAGTAAAATACCTAACTGCATAGCAAATTTACTTGGCGCAGTCGCAGTGCGAACATTGCGCATGCGCAATTAGCGGAAAATCGCTGCGATGCGAAGAAAATTACAGAGCGAACAACTCGGAATGACCACCAATATTAAGTGGCATGATTTTCTTTACAGGATCTGGCCCGTCAGTGTTTATTATTATACATACTGTATATGCACTGGGTCCTGTTGATGAACTTTAATATTGGAGGTCATCTACTGTACTTGCGCTTAGACAAACAATAGCGTTTCCATTACAGTGTGTGAAATCTCAGCTGTTCTGTTATACAGTGTAATCACTCCCCCTAGTGGCTGGGCAGGCATTGCACAGATAACAGAAGGAAAAGAGAATTTCTCTTCACTAAGTAAATAAATATAATGATTCATACAATTAAATCTCCTGCTTTATTATGCAAATAAGTGTCTTTATCACAGGAACAAACATTTAACTTTAGATAACACTTTTAAATATTAATTATAAGTACTATTTTCTCTGTCATCCATTATTCTCCATAAATGTATGTAAGCATACAACATTGCATTATACAATAAACTCTTAATTTCTTATGTAGTGTGAAGTTCTGTTGTTCAGTACGTATTGATTTATGAGCACTGTAGTGTGTAAAATAGAGTGAGCATAATTGAATCACAGCCCAAGAGAATTTAAACTTCAGTATATTTCCTGATTCAGATGTAGAAGATTTATTGCCTTTATTTTGCTGTATTGCTTATCCGGCCTAGTGATTCTATGCTGTAAAATTATATTTTCTGAGGGGACAAAATAGTTTGGTTTGACTCAAGGTAAGAAACGCGTTGTTTCTATGAGGTGATCCTTATTTCTGGATGTGTTTTACCTACATTGATAATTAGTCAATCATTTACTTTTGGGTGGAATTTTTGTCTGGTCCAGATGTTGGCTGTTGTGCTTTTTGTGCCATGGCTGTATTTTGCTAAGCCTGGCCTTGTCATACTGTACACATAAACGGTCATTAAGTGCAAAATTGCAGTGTGAACATCACACTCCTTTTGTGCAAATACCCCTGTTATTTTACAAGTTCATATATTTGTAGGCAAAGATAGCGCACCTTTTTGTGGCAGGAGTAGGCCAAATTGGGGGTACCCCTTACTAATGCTGCATTCAGATCGCAAATGCCGGATCCTACCCGGTAAGAGAAACGTGTACTTACTGGGTGGGATCCGGCATTTGCGCTCCGTTGCTGGCTTTCCGACCCGGCAA
Source organism: Pseudophryne corroboree (assembly GCF_028390025.1). Taxonomy (NCBI): domain Eukaryota; kingdom Metazoa; phylum Chordata; class Amphibia; order Anura; family Myobatrachidae; genus Pseudophryne; species Pseudophryne corroboree. The sequence goes on from NC_086444.1 coordinate 837,196,858, forward strand.
TATACCGGGTCGGTTGCCATAGCAGCGGAGGGCGCAGCAGCAGCAGGGGCAGGGGTGGAGGCGGCGCCGGGAGATGAGCTCATCTCCTGCGCCGCCTCTGCCTATGCTGTGAATGGGAGCCGTGTCGCATCGGAACGGCTCCCATTCACACTGCGCCTGACCCGGTAATCAACCCGGTAATAACCCTTCTTTTTTACCAGGTTGAATTACCGTGTCAGGCGACCCGCTAATTCTGAAAAGGACCTTTCACATCGCACACTGACCCGTTTCGACACGGCAATATGCCGTGTCGATACCGGGTTTTTAGTGCGATGTGAAAGGGGTATTAGTGAGCCTGGTGACTAGCTTTGCATTGGCACAGATAAATGATATTTTATTTTGTGGAACAGGGTTATGCAAATGACCTGTTGGGGATGGAGACGTCCCATGTAGGGAGGTTGTGCTTATTTAATGGGTACACAGCCTTTTCCTCCACAGAAATGACTTGAGTTCACTAGCTGGTCAGAGGGATCAGAAACTCTTCCTTTAAATTTGAAGGAAAGAACATTTTTAGGTACATGTTGACCATTGAAATAAAACTTTCATATGCACAAAAGAAATGCATGTAACAAACACATCCTAGTGTTAATAAACATAAATGAGGCTTTCAGGAGAAATAAATGTAAAACTTTAATAAAATATATATAAAAGTAAAATTTTACTGCCCATAATAGTGTTTACTGTTTTTTGAAAACCTGCAAATAGAGAGGTCTCGCTATTTTACCAGGATGGTTCCAAAGAACAGCAAACGAGTGCGCATTTCAAATGAGGGTAGTTCCTCATGTGCAGAAAAGAAAGCAGTGCAGACCAGCTTTTTAGTAGTTCATAAATTAGTTTTTATAGAAGTACCTTAGAGTATTATCATCTCAAACACAAACACGTGTCACAAATAGTTGCAACAAATTACAGCAGTTTTAAAGACAGTGGGCTAGATGCATCATCGCTTGGAAAGTGATAAAATGGAGAGTGAAAAAGTGGCAGCCAATCAGCTCCTAACTGCCATGTCACAGGCTGTGTTTGAAAAATGTCAGTTAGAAGCTGATTGGCTGGTAATTTTTTACTCTCCATTTTATCACTTTCCAAGCGATGATGCATCTGGCCCAAAGTATGAATCAGTTATAATTGCGGGGTGGTATTCAGTTTGCCGGCTGTTGTGATCCCGGCATTCAGTATACCGGCGCTGGAATCCCGACACCCGGCTTACTGACACCTATTCTACCTCTTGGGGGTCCACAACCCCCCTAGAGGGAGAATAAATAGCGTGGTGAGCGTAGCGCGCCACCGAGCCCGCAAGGGGCTTATTTGCGCTCGCCCAGCTGTCGGTATGCCTGCGGTCGGGATTCCGGCGCCGGTGTGCTGGCCGCCAGGAACCCGGCCGCCGGCAAACCATACTACACCCGTAATTGTGTATTACAATTACATTTTCGAACAAATGGTCAGTAAAATCTTAATTGTACAGTTACATATTAATATACCCTGCATGATATTTAGTGTTTATATCCTCTTATGTTCAATTTTCTTTCAAGCTGAAGACATGGAATAGATTAAAATATAAAAAATAGAACAATAAATGATTTGTTATTACAGAGTTGATCTGTATAGTTGCATGGAAACTGCCTTACAAATATGTGTAAATGCTTTAATAACTGCCCAGTTAAAACTAAGAGGGCTGTATGGTTGTATGGCCTTTAATCAAAGTGTTCAATAAATATGATTCTGCTATAACATATTTTCTATAGTATTACAAACTCGGTATGGTTTTCCTTATCCTACAGTAAAAAAAAAAAAAAAAATGTAATCGAAGGAACCTGATAAAAAAACTTTTTTTTACCTTTATCATTGAAAACACATGATGGCTGTTTTTTTCAGTGACACAGGCAAAAATTCCCTTTGTCACTGAAAACCCCCATTTAAGCCCACAACATTGTATAATATTAATAAACTCCATATCAGCTGATGTCAGCCCACGCTTCCCAAACAGACATAGGGGTATATTCAATTGACGTCGAAAGCTGCCGTCTGTCGAAAAGTCGGCAGTTTTTGACTTTTTTTAGGTCGGAAGGGGTTCCGACCTATTCAATATATTCGACAAGTCGAGGAATTTGACTTGTCGAAAAGCACGTGGATCGGCGGAATAGCTGCCGATCCACGTGCTTGTGTCAACCATCTCACTTCGACTTTAAAAAAAGTCGAAGTGAGTGGGATGCGTAAGTAGCTGTGGAAATATATTCCTCTGGTAATTTCATATACCACAGCTACTTAGGCGACCTTTGTATAAGTGTGGAGCAATTATTGATATCTTTTTATTTGTGTTATATTGTGACACAAAAAAAACTGTACTTCACTATATCACCTTTTAATTGTTTTTGGGTTCATCTGGATCTAATCCCATCAAACAGAGGGATATCCCAAGATAACCATATGAGGATGTCATCTAGACAGTAGCGCTGGATAAGTCTTACCTATTCTTTTTTTGCATAAAATGTGCTATTTTGGTGTTAGTTGTTTGTCCATGATGAAGGTGCTGCTTGGGCCCTGAAATGGCTGTTGACCATTCAACTACACGCTGGAGGCATGCAGTACTGGTATGAACTGGCCACCAATTATTGGCATCTATGTTGCTGTGACTTTCAAATGGTTCAGGTTTTTTCCATGCCTCTGGTAATCTTCATGTATTTTTCTGACTAAAGATCATGTTTTTCTGATGGTATTCTATTTTTTGGATAAAGAATTTTTTCTTGCAAAAAACGGAGGTGCTGGTTCTTCTTCACTGGATTATATATATATCTATATATATTACGAGCCCAGCTTGCAATATATATATATCTATATATATATCGAGCCCGGCTCCTGAAGTTCCCGCCAGGCTCGGGATCCCGGAAGAGGCCGAACGTCATCATCGTACGTCGGATTCTTGCAAGACTTTGAGTCTATAAAGGCTCAGCGCCATTTCGTTGCATGCTTCCAAGCTGCGAGGAGCTCTGCTGTGTTGTGTGATGTCAGTCCTTTTAAGGGCAAGCTGTCATCAGGGGCTGTGTCAGTCAGAGTGTCCATCAGGGGCTGTCTGTGGGGCTGTCAGTCAGAGTGTCCATCAGGGGCTGTCTGTGGGGCTGTGTCAGTCAGTGGTATAACGGGGCTGTGTCAGTCAGTGTAATATAGTGTACATAAGGGACTGTGTCAGTCAGTGTGCACACTATAAGGGGCTGTGTCAGTCAGTGTAGTAGTGTACATAAGGGGCTGTGTCAGTCAAAGTAGTAGTGTACATAAGAGACTGTCAGTCAGTAGTGTACATCTAAGGGGCTGTCAGTCATTGCATCCAGCACAGCTAGTGTTTTTTTTTGGTGCTGTCACTGTCCATCTAAGGGGTTGTGGTGCTATCACTGTATCCAGTGATCAGTCCCCTTAGTCCTTCAAAGTGGTGCTGCAGTGAATACGCAAGCTCCACCCTCTGCATTCACAGTGTGTGTGTGTGTGTGAAAGTGATCTGACTCCATGCAGTGTGGGACAAGCTGCGTCCCCCCTCAAAAATAAAAAAACATAGTTTGCGCTTCTTTTTTTTACATTGTTGTGTGCACTGCACCCCAGTACACCATAGTTAATACCAAACTTATGCTATGCTAACCTGTCCACGATGCCTGCTTAAGATGGTGAATTGCCATATACTATTCTTGCATGTGGTAGTTCATTCATGTAACGGTTTCTTTATAATACACATCGGTATAACCTTCCAGCTAATGGCTGCTTCTTACCCCCATAGGTGGCAGAATATGGCATGCAGAAGTAAGGGCTAGCCGACTCAGTGTGCAAATGTAATGGCTCTGTCTATCAGAGAAAATGTAGACAATCAAGCATATAACCTGAACAGTTGTCCTGCAGCCGATTACCGTAGCTCAGGAAAATGCTACCTCTGCTAATAGCCTGTGTAGAACCCCAGTCTGTCCTATCTCCATCAATGCTTTTCGACTTTTTCAAGGTGAGAGAGTGACTGACCTATACCCATTTTAAATACCTGTAAATCCGGATATTGCAGAGCATCGTTTCTAACTTGTATCAAGCCAGAAGTGTGCACTTGCAATGTAAATAGTACTTTCACCATCTCAGTCAAGGTGGAAATGTAAGTGACTTATCGGGACACAGACACAGTGCTCACTTGTCTATGACCCGTGTGAACATGTACAATAAGGGACGTCATGTATGTCCCAACATCAAACTCCATCACTATGGAAATACATATAAACATATCCATGATGTACATAAAATCAGAAAAATATAAACATCAGGGGCGTATCTACCCATTGGCCAGGATGGCACTCGCCACGGGCGCCAGGCAAGGAGGGGGCGCCGCCTGGCAGTGCCATCCACGTCCAGGGGGTAGAATCCAGTAGTACTGTCAGACTTGGTGACTGTCTGTTTGTGCCGACGCCAGTGTAAGGCGGCAGCGCACCGCACCTCACTTGTAATCAGACTCAACATAAACTACAGCTCCCAGCATCCCTTGTTGACGGGAGCTGTAGTTTATTTTGAGTCTGATTGATAACAAGTGCAGTGCTGTACCGCTGGACACCGGCGCAGCCAGTCACAAGGTACAATCCGGATTAAGTGAGGGGAGGGGTGGCACAAGACTGCACTGCACGGCATTGACCTTCGGGAAGTGGACAGAGTGGAAGCAGGGGGCGGGGCTACACAGCACTCAGTCAGTGCCAGGCAACCAAGCAGCATGGAGGAGAGGGGGAGAGGACAAGGAGCTACTAAAGTACATGCATTGAGTGTACCCTGTCTGTGAAGTGAGGGGGGTAAACACTATATAGTCTGTCTGTATGTGTGCCTGTGACTGCATTTATGTATGTGACTATATGTGTATGTGTGTGTATAAGTATCTACTGTATTTATGTGTGTATTAGTGTGTGACTATGTATGTGAATAAGTTTGTAACTATGTATGTATGTATGTATGTATGTATGTATGTATGTGACTGTACTTTATTTCATATGTACTGTATGTATTTTATGTGTGACAATATGTATGTAAGTGTATATGTGTGTGACAGTATGTATGTAAGTGTATATGTGTGTGCCTATGGGCGGGATCAGATGTACTAATGGCAGCGGGGGTTATTCTGTAAGGTTTGCAGATTCTGCTAAACAGCAGAACCTGTAGTCCTTTCTATTGCATGCTGGGGGATGCTCATCCATCTCAGTACAAGGCGGTCCAGCATGCTGAATGGCCTGTTCAGCGACTGCGACCGCAATTCAATTGTGGTCGCAGCAACCGTAGAATACCCCCTGCAGCTGCAGCAAGGCTGCGTATGCAGGTGGTTTGCCGCCATTTTTCACATAGAGGTGGCAGCGTGTGATGTCACTCAGCCGCCCCGAAAATGCAGACGGCCTGATCCCGTTTTCTCCATGCCGTCCCCGCAACAGTCCATCACCGCCACCCCTGTCAATCAGGCAGAGGTGTTTGCAGCCAATGTGATCTGCTGAGAACAGAGATATTGCAGTCGCATCCCTGAATGTGGTTTGACCGCATTCCACTTATAAAAATAGAAATATATTTACTAGCACTGTTCCACATTTCTATTTTCATTCCCCATATGCCTTCTATAGACAGTGTTTCCTATAGGGGCACTACTGTGTGGCATAATGTGAATAAGAGACACTACTGTGCAGTGTAATGTGATACTGTGTGGCATAACGTGAATAAGAGACACTACTGTGCGGTGTAATGTGATACTGTGTGGCATAACGTGAATAAGAGACACTACTGTGCGGTGTAATGTGATACTGTGTGGCATAACATGAATAAGAGACACTATTGTGCGGTGTAATGTGATACTGTGTGGCATAACGTGAATAAGAGACACTACTGTGCAGTGTAATATGATACTGTGTGGCATAATTTGAATTGGAAGTACTATTGTGTGGCCACGCCCCTTCCCCACAAGGCCATGCCCTTTTTTGATATACCCTCCTTATTCCAAATATGTGTGTGGGGGTGGGGGTGGGGGGGCGGAGGGGGCACTAGTCCTTACTTTGCCAGGGGCGCTCGGGCCGCTAGATTCACCCCTGATAAACATCATAAAAAAAACTTACATTACACAGAATAAGTAATAAAATTTGGGTACTATTAAATAAGCATATATGGTACACTTGTAATACGGCTTATTGCATTGTACTATTCAACATAATTATAAAAACGGCCCATAATTTACAACACAGACTTACGCCAAAAAAGGTGAAGCCTATACCACATAATACCAAAAAAGCAGGAAATATATAAAAATATAAAAACAGGATATAATAATATTATAAGAGCCACTTCAACTCGCAGTCGTGCTTGAGACCACTTGGTGATAAGGTATTAAGGTCATAGATCCACCTCATTTTCCTATTTAATAACCTGATATCTCTATTATTGTTATGCTGATATCTCTATTTTCTCTAACGTCCTAAGTGGATGCTGGGACTCCGTAAGGACCATGGGGAATAGCGGCTCCGCAGGAGACAGGGCACAAAATAAAAGCTTGAGATATCAGGTGGTGTGCACTGGCTCCTCCCCCTATGACCCTCCTCCAAGCCAGTTAGATTTTTGTGCCCGGCCGAGAAGGGTGCAAACTAGGTAGCTCTCCAGAGCTGCTTAGAATAAAAGTTTAGTTAGGTTTTTTTATTTTCAGTGAGTCCTGCTGGCAACAGGCTCACTGCATCGTGGGACTAAGGGGAGAAGAAGCGAACTCACCTGAGTGCAGAGTGGATTGGGCTTCTTAGGCTACTGGACGTTAGCTCCAGAGGGACGATCACAGGTTCAGCCTGGATGGGTCACCGGAGCCGCGCCGCCGTCCCCCTTACAGAGCCAGAAGAGACGAAGGTCCGGTGAAAGCGGCGGCAGAAGACATCCTGTCTTCAAGACTAAGGTAGCGCACAGCACCGCAGCTGTGCGCCATTGCTCTCAGCACACTTCACACTCCGGTCACTGAGGGTGCAGGGCGCTGGGGGGGAGCGCCCTGAGACGCAATATAACACACATATACCTTAGCTGGCAAAAGGAATACATCACATATAGCTCCAGGGCTATATGGATGTATTTTTTCCCCTGCCATTTTACACAAAAAAGCGGGAGTTAAGGACGTCGTGAAGGGGCGGGGCCTATCTCCTCAGCACACTGGCGCCATTATTCCCTCACAGCTCCGCTGGAAGGACGGCTCCCTGATTCTCCCCTGCAGTACTGCATCTGATTCAGGGTAAAAAAGAGAAGGGGGTGCATTTTGGCAGCAAATAACTAGATTAACAGCAGCTATAAGGGATTAACACTTATATAAGGTTATCCCTGTATATATATAGCGCTGGGTGTGTGCTGGCAGACTCTCCCTCTGTCTCTCCAAAGGGCTAAGTGGGGTCCTGTCCTCTATCAGAGCATTCCCGGTGTGTGTGCTGTGTGTCGGTACGCGTGTGTCGACATGTATGAGGAGGAAAATGAGGTGGAGGCGGAGCAGTTGCCTGTGTTAGTGATGTCACCCCCTAGGGAGTCGACACCTGACTGGATGATTGTGTTTAAGCAATTAAGTGATAATGTCAGCAATTTACAAAAAACTGTTGACGACATGAGAAAGCCGGCAAATCAATTAGTGCCTGTTCAGGCGTCTCAGACACCCTCAGGGGCCCTAAAACGGCCGCTACCTCAGTGGGTCGACACGGATCCAGATACAGATACTGAATCTAGTGTCGACGGTGACGAGACAAACGTAATGTCCAGTAGGGCCACACGTTACATGATCACGGCAATGAAAGAGGCATTAAACCTTTCTGACACTACAAATACCTCAAAGGCGGGTATTATGTGGGGTGTGAAAGGGTTTCCCCCGATAAAAAACAGCTAATTTCTAATAAGTTATTAGCACTATACCCTTTCCCGCCAGAGGTTAGGGCACGGTGGGAAACACCCCCTAGGGTAGATAAGGCGCTCACACGTTTATCTAAACAAGTAGCGTTACCGTCCCCTGATACGGCCACCCTCAAAGAACCAGCTGATAGGAGGCTGGAAAATATCCTGAAAAGTATATACACACATACTGGTGTTATACTGCGACCAGCAATCGCATCAGCCTGGATGTGCAGTGCTGGAGTCGCATGGGCGGATTCCCTGACTGAGAATATTGATACCCTGGATAGGGACAATATTCTGTTAACTATAGAACATTTAAAGGATGCATTGCTATATATGCGTGATGCGCAGAGGGATATTTGTACCCTGGCATCAAGAGTAAGCGCAATGTCCATCTCTGCCAGAAGAGCATTATGGACCAGACAGTGGTCAGGGGACGCAGATTCCAAACGGCACATGGAAGTATTGCCGTATAAGGGGGAGGAGTTATTTGGGGCTGGTCTAACAGACCTGGTGGCCACGGCAACGGCTGGAAAATCCACCTTTTTACCCCAGGTTACTTCACATCAACAGAAAAAGACACAGTCTTTTCAAACTCAGTCCTTTCGTTCCCATAAGTACAAGCGAGCAAAAGGTCACTCTTTTCTGCAAAAGTGGAAATTTTTCACACTGCGCTCATCCCCGGTTTTGGATTTGCATGTGTCTACACTAGTGTAATAAATGGTGAAAATGCTTGTTTGAGTTTCAAAGTGATGTTTATTTATAAATAAAAAGCAGAAATGGATAGTCCTGAATTAATTGCACTCTATTTGGCTGTAATTAGCCTTCTTGCTAATTATGCATGAATACGCTTGGTTCTAAACGTATTTTGATGAAGTCCAAATGTAGTGAAAAAAATGAATGAAAAAAATGATGAAAAAAGGAAAAAATAAAAAATTAATGAATTATTGAAAAACGAAGAAGGAGAGAAAATGTCTATTTGATTGAAAATCGGGCCGCGGCGTCCCGCTGGTGTAGACACATGCAAATCCAAAACCGGGGATGAGCGCAGTGTGAAAAATTTCCACTTTTGCACCAATATTCTAACAAGTAGGACCAACTTGTTAAACACCAGCAGCACTCCCCGTAACGTTAGCACATTTCTGTGCGCAGTCCACCCAAATCCTATATCTTTGTCACTCTTTTCTGCCCAAGGGCAGAGGAAGAGGAAAAAGGCAGCACCATGCAGCCGCTTCCCAGGAGCAGAAGCCCTCCCCTGCTTCTGCCAAGTCTTCAGCATGACGCTGGGGCTTTACAAGCAGACTCAGACACGGTGGGGGCCCGTCTCAAGTATTTCAACGCGCAGTGGGCTCACTCGCAAGTGGATCCCTGGATTCTACAGGTAGTATCACAGGGGTACAAACTGGAATTCGACGCGTTTCCTCCTCATCGGTTCCTGAAGTCTGCTTTACCAAAGTCTCCCTCCGACAGGGAGGCAGTTCTGGAAGCCATTCACAAGCTGTACTCCCAGCAGGTGATAATCAAGGTACCCCTCTTACAACAGGGGAAGGGGTATTATTCCACACTATTTGTGGTACCGAAGCCGGACGGCTCGGTGAGACCAATATTAAATCTAAAATCTTTGAACACTTACATAAAAAGGTTCAAATTCAAGATGGAGTCACTCAGAGCGGTGATAGCGAACCTGGAAGAGGGGGACTATATGGTGTCGCTGGACATCAAGGATGCTTATCTCCACGTCCCAATATATCCTTCTCACCAAGGGTACCTCAGGTTTGTAGTACAAAACTGTCATTATCAGTTTCAGACGCTGCCGTTTGGATTGTCCACGGCGCCTCGGGTCTTTACCAAGGTAATGGCCGAAATGATGATTCTTCTACGAAGAAAAGGCATCTTAATTATCCCTTACTTGGACGATCTCCTGATAAGGGCAAGAACCAAGGAACAGTTAGAAGTCGGAGTGGCACTATCTCAGGTAGTGCTAAGTCAGCACGGATGGATTCTAAATATTCCAAAATCGCAGCTGATTCCAACGACACGTCTACTGTTCTTAGGAATGATTCTGGACACAGTCCAGAAGAAGGTGTTTCTCCCGGAGGAGAAGGCCAGGGAGTTATCCGAGCTAGTCAGGAACCTCCTAAAACCAGGACAGGTCTCAGTGCATCAGTGCACAAGGGTCCTGGGAAAAATGGTGGCTTCTTACGAAGCGATTCCATTCGGAAGATTCCATGCAAGAACTTTTCAGTGGGATCTACTGGGAAAATGGTCCGGATCGCATCTTCAGATGCATCAACGGATAACCCTGTCGCCAAGGACAAGGGTGTCTCTCCTGTGGTGGCTTCAGAGGGCTCATCTACTAGAGGGCCGCAGATTTGGCATTCAGGATTGGATCCTGGTAACCACGGATGCCAGCCTGAGAGGCTGGGGAGCAGTCACACAGGGAAGGAATTTCCAGGGCTTGTGGTCAAGCATGGAAACATCTCTTATAAACATTCTAGAACTAAGGGCCATTTACAATGCCTTAATTCAAGCAAAACCTCTGCTTCAGGGTCAGGCGGTGTTGATCCAGTCGGACAACATCACGTCAGTCGCCCACATAAACAGACAGGGCGGCACGAGAAGCAGGAGGGCAATGGCAGAAACTGCAAGGATTCTTCGCTGGGCGGAAAATCATGTGATAGCACTGTCAGCAGTGTTCATTCCGGGAGTGGACAACTGGGAAGCAGACTTCCTCAGCAGACACGACCTTCACCCGGGAGAGTGGGGACTTCACCCAGAAGTCTTCCACCAAATTGTAAACCGTTGGGAAAGACCAAAGGTGGACATGATGGCGTCACGTCTAAACAAAAAACTGGACAGATATTGCGCCAGGTCAAGGGACCCTCAGGCAATAGCAGTGGACGCTCTGGTAACGCCGTGGGTGTACCAGTCAGTGTATGTATTCCCTCCTCTGCCCCTCATACCGAAAGTATTGAGAATCATAAGAAGGAGAGGAGTAAGAACTATACTCGTGGTTCCGGATTGGCCAAGAAGGTCTTGGTACCCGGAACTTCAAGAGATGCTCACGGATGAACCGTGGCCTTTACCTCTAAGACAGGACCTGCTACTGCAGGGGCCTTGTCTGTTCCAAGACTTACCGCGGCTGCGTTTGACGGCATGGCGGTTGAACGCCGGATCCTGAAGGACAAGGGCATTCCAGAAGAAGTCATCCCTACTCTGGTAAAAGCCAGAAAGGAAGTAACCGCAAAACATTATCACCGCATTTGGCGTAAATATGTTGCGTGGTGTGAGGCCAAGAAGGCCCTTACACAGGAATTTCAACTGGGTCGTTTCTTGCATTTCCTGCAAACAGGACTGTCTATGGGCCTAAAATTAGGGTCCATTAAGGTTCAAATTTCGGCCCTGTCGATATTCTTCCAGAAAGAACTGGCTTCAGTACCTGAAGTTCAGACATTTGTGAAAGGGGTGCTGCACATACAGCCTCCTTTTGTGCCTCCAGTGGCACCTTGGGATCTCAATGTTGTGTTGAGATTTCTAAAATCACACTGGTTTGAACCATTGTCTACGGTAGATTTAAAATATCTCACGTGGAAGGTGTCGATGCTGTTGGCCTTGGCTTCAGCTAGGCGTGTGTCAGAATTGGCGGCTTTATCATGTAAAAGCCCTTACCTAAATTTTCATTCTGACAGGGCGGAATTGAGGACTCGTCCTCAATTTCTACCTAAGGTGGTTTCTGCATTTCACATGAACCAACCTATTGTGGTACCTGCGGCTACTAGGGACTTAGAGGACTCTAAGTTGCTGGACGTTGTCAGGGCCTTGAAAATATATGTTTCCAGGACGGCTGGAGTCAGGAAAACTGACTCGCTGTTTATCCTGTATGCACCCAACAAGCTGGGTGCTCCTGCTTCAAAGCAGACGATTGCTCGTTGGATTTGTAGTACAATTCAGCTTGCACATTCCGTGGCAGGATTGCCACAGCCAAAATCAGTAAAAGCCCATTCCACAAGGAAAGTGGGCTCATCTTGGGCGGCTGCCCGAGGGGTCTCGGCTTTACAACTTTGCCGAGCAGCTACTTGGTCAGGGGCAAACACGTTTGCTAAATTCTACAAATTTGATACCCTGGCTGAGGAGGACCTGGAGTTCTCTCATTCGGTGCTGCAGAGTCATCCGCACTCTCCCGCCCGTTTGGGAGCTTTGGTATAATCCCCATGGTCCTTACGGAGTCCCAGCATCCACTTAGGACGTTAGAGAAAATAGGATTTTACTTACCGATAAATCTATTTCTCGTAGTCCGTAGTGGATGCTGGGCGCCCATCCCTAGTGCGGATTGTCTGCAATACTTGTATATAGTTATTGTTACAAAAAATTCGGGTTATTATTGTTGAGCCATCCTTTCAGAGGCTCCTTTAAATTTATCATACTGTTAACTGGGTTCAGATCACGAGTTGTACGGTGTGATTGGTGTGGCTGGTATGAGTCTTACCCGGGATTCAATATCCTTCCTTATTATGTACGCTCGTCCGGGCACAGTATCCTAACTGGCTTGGAGGAGGGTCATAGGGGGAGGAGCCAGTGCACACCACCTGATATCTCAAGCTTTTATTTTGTGCCCTGTCTCCTGCGGAGCCGCTATTCCCCATGGTCCTTACGGAGTCCCAGCATCCACTACGGACTACGAGAAATAGATTTATCGGTAAGTAAAATCTTATTATTGTTACGCTGTAGGGTCAATAGTGACGTTTTGAAGAAATGCTGTCACTCTACCGACAGTGGCATATTGTCTGTCGGATTTCCGTCAGCGAGTCCCCTTGTGGGTTCAGTGCGCTCAACGTGCTTCGGGCACGGTGGTTTGCTTCACTCACCACAGGTTCTATTCCCACACAGTTGGTGGCATGGACCTACCAACCGAGTGTAATCCCGGGTGGGTGTCGGGATTCTGGCAGTTGGGATTCTGGTGTCGGTCTCCTGAATGCCAAGATCCCGACAGCCGGTATATTGATTGCATCCTGCTGTGATAATGAATTGTAGAACAAAAATAGTCCTCAAGAACAAAATAGTTTTTAGTCAAAGCTAAGGGTAGCAGATGCAATAGAAAGGAAATCTTACCACATCATAACAGTGGTATTATGAAACTTCAGAAGATTGGTAAGGCAATTCAACAAATCCATAGTATCACACAGGTAGGTCTTTTTACATTGTACACATGGTTGAAGCTGCCGGTCAATGAATACTGAGATAGACTGAATAAATGGAATCACATGCAGGGCAGTAGACAGCTTGGCTGGGCACAGGTACTTTTCAGGGGCTGTGGCCTAATCACAGGAGGCGTGGCCATGCACCCTTAGAGAAAAATACAGAAAAAAATGTCTTTTTAAGTGCATCCCCGGCCACACTGCAGCCTAGCACACAGCAGCATGTACTGGGCTGAAGACAGAGGCTGTAATTGCTGCTGCCAGGTAAGGGGTGGTGGTGGTGGTGGTGGGGGGGGGCCTGGGCTCCCTCTGGGCCCCTCCATCAGACCTGGGTCGGAATAATTAGTACCCCCTCTCTGCGCCCCTGGTCGCATGCCATATAATTGGATAGCTTTACTGCATCCTTGTGTATTTTTTAGAGATGAGCGGGTTCGGTTTCTCGGAAACCGACCCCCCCCCGAACTTCACCTTTTTTACACGGGTCCGAGGCAGGTTCAAACCGTCCCGCCTTGCTCGGCTAACCCGAGCGCGCCCGAACGTCTTCATCCCGCTGTCGGATTCTCGCGAGATTCGGATTCTATATAAGCAGCCGCGCGTCGCCGCCATTTTCACTCGTGCATTGGAGATGATAGGGAGAGGACGTGGCTGGCGTCCTCTCCGTTTATTGTTGAAGTTGATTGGATTGGTTTATTGCTTAATTGTGGGGAGGACTGGGGAGCAGCTGTTAGGAGGAGTACAGTGCAGAGTTTTGCTGATAAGTGACCACCAACTTTTTATCCGTTCTCTGCCTGAAAAAAACGCTCCATACCTACCATATCTGTGCTCAGTGTGCTGCATAATATATCTGTGCTGAGTGCTCACACTGCTTAATTGTGGCGACTGGGGAGCAGCTATAGCAGGAGTACAGTGCAGAGTTTTGCTGACAGTGACCACCAGTATACGTTGTCTGCCTGAAAAACACTCCATATCTGTGCTCAGTGTGCTGCTTTATTGTGGGGACTGGGGACCACCAGTATAATTAACATAGGTGTGCGCAGGGGGGGTGCCTGGTGCGCACAGGCACCCCCTAATGTCTGGCACCCCGATCTCACATGCCTGATGCAGCGATCGCTGAGCAGGCTGATTACTGTCTCCTCTGTGCTGCACCCTGTCAGTACTGTATTACTGACCGGACCCCTGGGTTAATCAAGGGTGCTTTCAAACTCCCGGCTCCACCTCCATGTACAAAAACAGCGTGATGTGATTACGTCATGCTGCTCGCACGCCCACCTGCCACATGCCCACCACTCTCCTTCTATGCTATGCCAACGCCAGCCACCGATGAGGATCAGCATGCAGCCAGTGTTCCTCTTAGGAAGACAAATTCAATACTGGCAGGCGGTTGGCAGCAGCATTGACACGTCACTCGTTTTTCCAGCAGCAGCAGTACTAGTCTGCGACTGTCAGTGTCAGTGAGTGACTGACTTGTAAGTAAGCTGCTGCAGCTTGCAGGGGAAAGAGAGGGGGAGCCAGACCAGGCTGAGTAGGAGCACTGTAATTGCAGTGAGTGCCATCAGGGGTGTTTGTTTGGTGCACACCACAACATCTGACAATGTATCTGCTTTATTAGGATTGGTACAAGGTTGGATATTTTATATTGCGTTGACGTCAATAGATGGTGCTAGACACGCCCAATGCGGTGCTAGACACACCACTCCGACCGGTGCACCCCCTAATAAAATGTGCTGTGCACGCCTATGATAATTAATATTATATAGGAGGAGTACAGTGCAGAGTGCACTGCTGTACCTACCTCTGTGTCGTCATCCATTAAGTATACTATCCATCTACATTCTATACCTGTGGTGCATTTTAGTTTTGCAGTTTGCTGACAGTGTCCACCAGTATACTATAAATAACAGTACGGTAGGCCACTGCTGTACCTACCTCTGTGTCGTCATCCATTAAGTATACTATCCATCTACATTCTATACCTGTGGTGCATTTTATTTTTGCAGTTTGCTGACAGTGTCCACCAGTATACTATATATAGCAGTACGGTAGGCCACTGCTGTACCTACCTCTGTGTCGTCATCCATTAAGTATACTATCCATCTACATTCTATACCTGTGGTGCATTTTAGTTTTGCAGTTTGCTGACACAGTGTCCACCAGTATACTATATATAGCAGTACGGTAGGCCACTGCTGTACCTACCTCTGTGTCGTCATCCATTAAGTATACTATCCATCTACATTCTATACCTGTGGTGCATTTTAGTTTTGCAGTTTGCTGACAGTGTCCACCAGTATACTATATATAGCAGTACGGTAGGCCACTGCTGTACCTACCTCTGTGTCGTCATCCATTAAGTATACTATCCATCTACATTCTATACCTGTGGTGCATTTTAGTTTTGCAGTTTGCTGACACAGTGTCCACCAGTATACTATATATAGCAGTACGGTAGGCCACTGCTGTACCTACCTCTGTGTCGTCATCCATTAAGTATACTATCCATCTACATTCTATACCTGCGGTGCATTTTAGTTTTGCAGTTTGCTGACACAGTGTCCACCAGTATACTATATATAGCAGTACGGTAGGCCACTGCTGTACCTACCTCTGTGTCGTCATCCATTAAGTATACTATCCATCTACATTCTATACCTGTGGTGCATTTTAGTTTTGCAGTTTGCTGACAGTGTCCACCAGTATACTATATATAGCAGTACGGTAGGCCACTGCTGTACCTACCTCTGTGTCGTCATCCATTAAGTATATTATCCATCTACATTCTATACCTGTGGTGCATTTTAGTTTTGCAGTTTGCTGACACAGTGTCCACCAGTATACTATATATAGCAGTACGGTAGGCCACTGCTGTACCTACCTCTGTGTCGTCATCCATTAAGTATACTATCCATCTACATTCTATACCTGTGGTGCATTTTAGTTTTGCAGTTTGCTGACACAGTGTCCACCAGTATACTATATATAGCAGTACGGTAGGCCACTGCTGTACCTACCTCTGTGTTGTCATCCATTAAGTATACTATCCATCTACATTCTATACCTGTGGTGCATTTTAGTTTTGCAGTTTGCTGACAGTGTCCACCAGTATACTATATATAGCAGTACGGTAGGCCACTGCTGTACCTACCTCTGTGTCGTCATCCATTAAGTATACTATCCATCTACATTCTATACCTGTGGTGCATTTTAGTTTTGCAGTTTGCTGACACAGTGTCTACCAGTATACTATATAAAGCAGTACGGTAGGCCACTGCTGTACCTACCTCTGTGTCGTCATCCATTAAGTATACTATCCATCTACATTCTATACCTGTGGTGCATTTTAGTTTTGCAGTTTGCTGACACAGTGTCCACCAGTATACTATATATAGCAGTACGGTAGGCCACTGCTGTACCTACCTCTGTGTCGTCATCCATTAAGTATACTATCCATCTACATTCTATACCTGTGGTGCATTTTAGTTTTGCAGTTTGCTGACAGTGTCCACCAGTATACTATATATAGCAGTACGGTAGGCCACTGCTGTACCTACCTCTGTGTCGTCATCCATTAAGTATACTATCCATCTACATTCTATACCTGTGGTGCATTTTAGTTTTACAGTTTGCTGACAGTGTCCACCAGTATACTATATATAGCAGTACGGTAGACCACTGCTGTACCTACCTCTGTGTCGTCATCCATTAAGTATACTATCCATCTACATTCTATACCTGTGGTGCATTTTAGTTTTGCAGTTTGCTGACAGTGTCCACCAGTATACTATATATACTGTAGCAGTACGGTAGGCTACTGCTGTACCTACCTCTGTGTCGTCATCCATTAAGTATACTATCCATCTACATTCTATACCTGTGGTGCATTTTAGTTTTGCAGTTTGCTGACACAGTGTCCACCAGTGTACTATATATAGCAGTACGGTAGGCCACTGCTGTACCTACCTCTGTGTCGTCATCCATTAAGTATACTATCCATCTACATTCTATACCTGTGGTGCATTTTAGTTTTGCAGTTTGCTGACACAGTGTCCACCAGTATACTATATATAGCAGTACGGTAGTCCACTGCTGTACCTACCTCTGTGTCATCATCCATTAAGTATACTATCCATCTACATTCTATACCTGTGGTGCATTTCAGTTGTGTGCAGTAAATATAGTAGTAGGCCATTGCTATTGATGCTGGCATATAATTCCACACATTAAAAAATGGAGAACAAAAATGAGGAGGTTAAAATAGGGAAAGATCAAGATCCACTTCCACCTCGTGCTGAAGCTGCTGCCACTAGTCATGGCCGAGACGATGAAATGCCATCAACATCGTCTGCCAAGGCCGATGCCCAATGTCATAGTAGAGAGCATGTAAAATCCAAAAAACAAAAGTTCAGTAAAATGACCCAAAAATCAAAATTGAAAGCGTCTGATGAGAAGCGTAAACTTGCCAATATGCCATTTACGACACAGAGTGGCAAGGAACGGCTGAGGCCCTGGCCTATGTTCATGGCTAGTGGTTCAGCTTCACATGAGGATGGAAGCACTCATCCTCTCGCTAGAAAAAAGAAAAGACTTAAGCTGGCAAAAGCACAGCAAAGAACTGTGCGTTCTTCTAAATCACAAATCCCCAAGGAGAGTCCAATTGTGTCGGTTGCGATGCCTGACCTTCCCAACACTGGACGGGAAGAGCTTGCGCCTTCCACCATTTGCACGCCCCCTGCAAGTGCTGGAAGGAGCACCGCAGTTCAGTTCCTGATAGTCAAATTGAAGATGTCACTGTTGAAGTACACCAGGATGAGGATATGGGTGTTGCTGGCGCTGGGGAGGAAATTGACAAGGAGGATTCTGATGGTGAGGTGGTTTCTTTAAGTCAGGCACCCGGGGAGACACCTGTTGTCTGTGGGAGGAATATGGCCATTGACATGCCTGGTCAAAATACAAAAAAAATCAGCTCTTCGTGTGGAATTATTTCAACACAAATGCGGACAACAGGTGTCAAGCCGTGTGTTGCCTTTGTCAAGCTGTAGTAAGTAGGGGTAAGGACGTTAACCACCTCGGAACATCCTCCCTTATACGTCACCTGCAGCGCATTCATCAGAAGTCAGTGACAAGTTCAAAAACTTTGGGTGACAGCGGAAGCAGTCCGCTGACCACTAAATCCCTTCCTCTTGTAACCAAGCTCCTGCAAACCACACCACCAACTCCCTCAGTGTCAATTTTCTCCTTACCCAGGAAAGCCAATAGTCCTGCAGGCCATGTCACTGTCAAGTCTGACGAGTCCTCTCCTGCCTGGGATTCCTCCGATGCATCCTTGAGTGTAACGCCTACTGCTGCTGGCGCTGCTGTTGTTGCTGCTGGGAGTCGATCGTCATCCAAGAGGGGAAGTCGGAAGACCACT
This sequence comes from Pseudophryne corroboree, assembly GCF_028390025.1. Lineage (NCBI taxonomy): Eukaryota > Metazoa > Chordata > Amphibia > Anura > Myobatrachidae > Pseudophryne > Pseudophryne corroboree. Next base: position 837,215,374 of record NC_086444.1, read on the forward strand.
TGTACTACTTCCAGTAAGCAATTGACTGTCCAACAGTCCTTTGCGAGGAAGATGAAATATCACAGCAGTCATCCTGCTGCAAAGCAGATAACTCAGGCCTTGGCAGCCTGGGCGGTGAGAAACGTGGTTCCGGTATCCATCGTTAATTCAGAGGCAACTATAGACTTGATTGAGGTACTGTGTCCCCGGTACCAAATACCATCTAGGTTCCATTTCTCTAGGCAGGCGATACCGAAAATGTACACAGACCTCAGAAAAAGACTCACCAGTGTCCTAAAAAATGCAGTTGTACCCAATGTCCACTTAACCACGGACATGTGGACAAGTGGAGCAGGGCAGACTCAGGACTATATGACTGTGACAGCCCACTGGGTAGATGTATTGCCTCCCGCAGCAAGAACAGCAGCGGCGGCACCAGTAGCAGCATCTCGCAAACGCCAAGTCGTTCCTAGGCAGGCTACGCTTTGTATCACCGCTTTCCATAAGAGTTACACAGCTGACAACCTCTTACGGGAACTGAGGAAGATCATCGCAGAATGGCTTACCCCAATTGGACTCTCCTGGGGATTTGTGACATCGGACAACGCCAGCAATATTGTGCGTGCATTACATCTGGGCAAATTCCAGCACGTCCCATGTTTTGCACATACATTGAATTTGGTGGTGCAGAATTATTTAAAAACGACAGGGGCGTGCAAGAGATGCTGTCGGTGGCCCGAAGAATTGCGGGCCACTTTCGGCATTCAGGCACCGCGTACAGAAGACTGGAGCACCACCAAACATTCCTGAACCTGCCCTGCCATCATCTGAAGCAAGAGGTGGTAACGAGGTGGAATTCAACCCTCTATATGCTTCAGAGGATGGAGGAGCAGCAAAAGGCCATTCAAGCCTATACATCTGCCCACGATATAGGCAAAGGAGGGGGAATGCACCTGACTCAAGCGCAGTGGAGAATGATTTCAACGTTGTGCAAGGTTCTGCAACCCTTTGAACTTGCCACACGTGAAGTCAGTTCAGACACTGCCAGCCTGAGTCAGGTCATTCCCATCATCAGGCTTTTGCAGAAGAAGCTGGAGACATTGAAGGAGGAGCTAAAACAGAGCGATTCCGCTAGGCATGTGGGACTTGTGGATGGAGCCCTTAATTCGCTTAACCAGGATTCACGGGTGGTCAATCTGTTGAAATCAGAGCACTACATTTTGGCCACCGTGCTCGATCCTAGATTTAAAACCTACGTTGTATCTCTCTTTCCGGCAGACACAAGTCTGCAGAGGTTCAAAGACCTGCTGGTGAGAAAATTGTCAAGTCAAGCGGAACGTGACCCGTCAACATCTCCTCCTTCACATTCTCCCGCAACTGGGGGTGCGAGGAAAAGGCTAAGAATTCCGAGCCCACCCGCTGGCGGTGATGCAGGGCAGTCTGGAGCGAGTGCTGACATCTGGTCCGGACTGAAGGACCTGCCAATGATTACTGACATGTCGTCTACTGTCACTGCATATGATTCTCTCACCATGGAAAGAATGGTGGAGGATTATATGAGTGACCGCATCCAAGTAGGCACGTCAGACAGTCCGTACGTATACTGGCAGGAAAAAGAGGCAATTTGGAGGCCCTTGCACAAACTGGCTTTATTCTACCTAAGTTGCCCTCCCTCCAGTGTGTACTCCGAAAGAGTGTTTAGTGCAGCCGCTCACCTTGTCAGCAATCGGCATACGAGGTTACTTCCAGAAAATGTGGAGAAGATGATGTTCATCAAAATGAATTATAATCAATTCCTCCGTGGAGACATTCACCAGTAGCAATTGCCTCCAGAAAGTACACGGGGACCTGAGATGGTGGATTCCAGTGGGGATGAATTAATAATCTGTGAGGAGGGGGATGTACACAGTGAAAGGGGTGAGGAATCGGAGGATGATGATGAGGTGGACATCTTGCCTCTGTAGAGCCAGTTTGTGCAAGGAGAGATTGATTGCTTCTTTTTTGGTGGGGGCACAAGTCACAGTCGTGTGGCAGACCCTGTCGCTGAAATGATGTGTTCGTTAAAGTGTGCATGTCCTGTTTATACAACATAAGGGTGGGTGGGAGGGCCCAAGGACAATTCCATCTTGCACCTCTTTTTTCTTTCATTTTTCTTTGCATCATGTGCTGTTTGGGGACAATTTTTTGGAAGTGCCATCCTGCCTGACACTGCAGTGCCACTCCTAGATGGGCCAGGTGTTTGTGTCGGCCACTTGGGTCGCTTAGCTTAGTCACACAGCTACCTCATTGCGCCTCTTTTTTTCTTTGCATCATGTGCTGTTTGGGGACTATTTTTTTGAAGTGCCATCCTGCCTGACACTGCAGTGCCACTCCTAGATGGGCCAGGTGTTTGTGTCGGCCACTTGTGTCGCTTAGCTTAGTCACACAGCGACCTTGGTGCACCTCTTTTTTTCTTTGCATCATGTGCTGTTTGGGGACAATTTTTTGGAAGTGCCCTCCTGTCTTGATTGACACTGCAGTGCCACTCCTAGATGGGCCAGGTGTTTGTGTCGGCCACTTGTGTCGCTTAGCTTAGTCAAACAGCCACCTTGGTGCGCCTCTTTTTTTCTTTGCATCATGTGCTGTTTGGGGACAATTTTTTTGAAGTGCCATCCTGTCTTGATTGACACTGCAGTGCCACTCCTAGATGGGCCAGGTGTTTGTGTCGGCCACTTGTGTCGCTTAGCTTAGTCACACAGCGACCTTGGTGCGCCTCTTTTTTTCTTTGCATCATGTGCTGTTTGGGGACTATTTTTTTGAAGTGCCATCCTGTCTGAAACTGCAATGCCACTCCTAGATGGGCCAGGTGTTTGTGTCGGCCACTTGGGTCGCTTAGCTTAGTCACACAGCTACCTCATTGCGCCTCTTTTTTTCTTTGCATCATGTGCTGTTTGGGGACTATTTTTTCGAAGTGCCATCCTGCCTGACACTGCAGTGCCACTCCTAGATGGGCCAGGTGTTTGTGTCGGCCACTTGTGTCGCTTAGCTTAGTCACACAGCGACCTTGGTGCGCCTCTTTTTTTCTTTGCATCATGTGCTGTTTGGGGACAATTTTTTGGAAGTGCCATCCTGTCTTGATTGACACTGAAGTGCCACTCCTAGATGGGCCAGGTGTTTGTGTCGGCCACTTGTGTCGCTTAGCTTAGTCAAACAGCCACCTTGGTGCGCCTCTTTTTTTCTTTGCATCATGTGCTGTTTGGGGACAATTTTTTTGAAGTGCCATCCTGTCTTGATTGACACTGCAGTGCCACTCCTAGATGGGCCAGGTGTTTGTGTCGGCCACTTGTGTCGCTTAGCTTAGTCACACAGCGACCTTGGTGCGCCTCTTTTTTTCTTTGCATCATGTGCTGTTTGGGGACTATTTTTTTGAAGTGCCATCCTGTCTGACACTGCAATGCCACTCCTAGATGGGCCAGGTGTTTGTGTCGGCCACTTGTGTCGCTTAGCTTAGTCACACAGCCACCTTGGTGCGCCTCTTTTTTTCTTTGCATCATGTGCTGTTTGGGGACAATTTTTTTGAAGTGCCATCCTGTCTTGATTGACACTGCAGTGCCACTCCTAGATGGGCCAGGTGTTTGTGTCGGCCACTAGTGTCGCTTAGCTTAGTCAAACAGCCACCTTGGTGCGCCTCTTTTTTTCTTTGCATCATGTGCTGTTTGGGGACTATTTTTTGGAAGTGCCATCCTGTCTTGATTGACACTGCAGTGCCACTCCTAGATGGGCCAGGTGTTTGTGTCGGCCACTTGGGTCGCTTGCTTAGTCACACAGCTACCTCATTGCGCCTCTTTTTTTCTTTGCATCATGTGATTTTTGGGGACTATTTTTTTGAAGTGCCATCCTGCCGGACACTGCAGTGCCACTCCTAGATGGGCCAGGTGTTTGTGTCGGCCACTTGTGTCGCGTAGCTTAGCCATCCAGCGACCTCGGTGCAAATTGTAGGACTAAAAATAATATTGTGAGGTGTGAGGTGTTCAGAATAGACTGGAAATGAGTGGAAATTATGGTAATTGAGGTTAATAATACTATGGGATCAAAATGACCCCCAAATTCTATGATTTAAGCTGTTTTTTAGGGTTTTTTGAAAAAAACACCCGAATCCAAAACACACCCGAATCCGACAAAAAATTTTCGGTGAGGTTTTGCCAAAACGCGTCCGAATCCAAAACACGGCCGCGGAACCGAATCCAAAACCAAAACACAAAACCCGAAAAATGTCCGGTGCACATCACTAGTATTTTTGGCAAGGTTTTAACGTACAGAATTCTAGGAAAGGACACTGTCAAAAACTAAAATTCAGGTTAGGTGATATATGAGTTCAATGTTAATGTTGGCCCCAATTAGGAAAGCGGGGTCAGTGGTCAATGTTTGATAGGTATACAGATCTGCCCCCCCCCCCCCCCTTCCCCCATTCATCAACCTGTCTCAGAAAGATTTTAATGAAGGCATTATTAGACTGGTGATCAAAGTTACTTTTAGGCCTCAATGGGTTTTCCGTGGATTTAACTGGTGTGACAGAAGCCTTAAGGAACTCACAGTGTAATTAGATTTATCAAAAAAGTCCTTAGGTCTCAACATCTTTCCATTTTCAAGGCCTCAACTTTATAGGTGGGAAGAAAGCTTCATCCCTGGTGTGACACTGGGGGTAATTCAGACCTGATCACTGCTGTGCGTTTTCGCACTGCAGGCGCGTTGCACGGGTACAAAGCGGATCGCCGCTCAGCGATGGTTTTGTGTGACGGATCCATTCACACGGGCGATCGCAAGGAGATTGACAGAAAGAAGACGCTTGTGGGTGTCAACTGACCGTTTTCAGAGAGTGTCTGGAAAAATGCAGGCGTGTCCATGCGTTTGCAGAGAGGGTTCCTGACGTCAATTCCGGTCCTGCACTGGCTGATGTGATCGCAGCGGCTGAGTAAGTCCTGGGCTACACAGAGACTGCACAAGATCTGTTTGTACAGCTCTGCTACACATGCGTTCGCACACTTGCACAGCTAAAATACCCTCCCCCTGTAGGCGGCGACTATCTAATTGCAGCAGTGCAAAAATCGCCTGCTAGCGATCAGGTCTGAATTAGGCCCATTGAGCATTTCACTTTAGAAACAATATAAGGAGAGATTGTAAATTATTTTTGTTTTCTGATTTTTCTTTCCTTTTGATGCGCCTCCCACTCCTTCTGGGTGGTTCTTGTGAAATTTTTAAATGGGTGTTTACCCCTAAAAAAGATTTCTGATGTGTAGATGAAGAAGTATGGCTGTATTCAGGTAGGATTGCAGTGATCTCTGGGCCTAATTCAGACCTGATCATAGCAGCAAATTTGTTAGCAGATGGGCAAAACCATGGGGGTCATTCCGAGTTGATCGCACGTAGCAACTTTTTGCTGCTCATGCGATCAACTAGACGCCGCTTATGGGGGAGTGTATTTTAGCATAGCAAGGCTGCAATCGCTTGTGCAACCCTGCTATGCTAAAAAAGTTTTGTGTAAAATAAGACTAGCCCTAGACATACTTACCTGGTGCGATGATTTCAGCGATGCAGGTCCCGGAATTGACGTCAGACATCCGCCCTCCAAACGCCTGGACACGCTTGTGTTCGCCTAACCACTCATGGAAAGCGGTGAGTTGACGCCCCGGAACGCCTTCCTCCCGTCAATCTTCTTGTGGTCGCCACTGCGACCGGTTTCTTCATGCGCGGTGTCGCTGCCCAGCACCGGCCGTCGCCGGGCAACGACTCGCCTGCGCAATGCGGCCACTGCGCATGTGCAGTTTCCGACCCATTTGCACGGCTGCGAAGAAGTGCAGCGTGCAATCGGGTCGGAATGACCCCCTATGTCTCTTGTGATATTTCTGTAGAAACCACGGTCTGCCTCTGTGTTGTTGAGGGTTAAATCTGTTACCCGGCATTTCTTTTATAAGTGAATACTCTTTATATTTAGCCACCAACACTTTTTTATTAATTCAATCTGGTTGACTGGAAAGCAGATATTTCTGAGTTAATTTTATTTGATTTATTTGTAGCCTCCTCAATTACTAAAATGATCAGCTGGAATGAACATTTGATTAGCATGGCTGTCTACTTTCTAGAGAACTTGGGGTTAAGTCTCCTTATTGTGGGCACATTATGCACCTGAAATCCCCTAGGAATGTGCTTGGTTTTATGGTAGTCTGACAGGGAAATAGCATGTAAATCAAAATCAATGGCTTCTTTCTGAAGTCTTAATAGCTCTTGTTAAAGGTGCTTAATGGACAGATATCACCTGTAACACTGAGGCACTCTGATATTAATATTTTTTCATTATCATCCTCAGAAAAGGACAATGTGTCAGAAAAGTCATCACTTGCACCTGCAGTGGCAATGACATTTCCATAAGTATATGTTAAGAAATAAAAAATAAAAAACCCATAAGGTATAGACTGTTATAATCACAATTACCTTTCTGGCATAGTAACGCATAGTCAGAGCCGGTGGCGTTACTAAGGGAAGTGTGGGCCACACTGGGAAACACCATCTAAGTGGGTGACACCAAAATAGCAGAGACGCTATTATGGTGTCACCTCTCGGATTGTGTCATTGAGCAGCTGGGAGAGGAGGCAGTCCGCCACAGAGGATGCCAGCAGCTCCAATGCCATAGGGGTACTTGCGGACAGTGTTGGAAGTGCCCGACAGTACAGAGGGGCCACGTCACACAATAGGGCATGATCTTGTGGCTGTGAGGCATTCCCCCTTCGCAGGACCAGATTAAGGGCCACATGGGCCTGGAGCTGAAAATATTCCAGGACCTATTGTGAGAAACAGCGAAGGTGTGATCAGTGCTATGTGGGTGTGACCAGAGCCATGCGGGCGTGTACACCCCTACACTACCAGCTTCAATGTCTCCCTAAATATGTAAAAATATAAAAAAGTGCATAATTTTGTGAGAAAAATTGAAACGCAAACTTAATAGTTATGATTTGTGGCCGACCATGTGGCCAGCTGGTGGCTATTGATCATTATACTCTCATGATGATGGGCCTATTTTTATGTGGAGGCCTGGAGCTGGAGCTCCATCTGCCCCATTGTTAATCTGGCCCTGCCCCTTTGCAGACGCAAATATAAAAAATGAAACATATGTTTATTACTCAATCACAACCAAACCTTTAAATCAATTGACTTGACAATTGACATAAGAATAGTTTAGAGACTTGATTAGAACATAGGCTATGTGTTTTCCCATAGCTCCCACTTACATTCCCATATTTTAAGTACTGTTATACCAACTCCAACACGCATGTATGGCTCGGATCCCACCACACACAGCACATTATAGGAAGATCTGTAGTGCAGTTAGTTTGTATCAGAGAGACAAAAAGGTCAAGTAAATATCAGAGAGATACTAAGCTAAAGTAAAAAATATATACAAAACAAATACACAGGATTCAGGCAATGTGCTACACAGCAGTAAGTTAGTCTGAAATTGCTACTACAGAACTTCAGAATAGAGGGGGTCAATCCGAGTTGATCGCACGTAACAACTTTTTGCTGCCCGTGCGATCAACTAGACGCCGCCTATGGGGGAGTGTATTTCTGCATAGCAGGGCTGCGAACGCTTGTGCAGCCCTGCTCTGCTAAAAAGTTTTGTGTAAAAGAAGACCAGGGTAAGAGTTACTTACCCTGTGCGATCAATCCAGCGTTGCAGGTCCCGGAATTTACGTCAGACATCCGCCCTCCAAACGCCTGGACACGCCTGCATTGGACTCTCCACTCCCCGAAAACGGTGAATTGCCACCCGGTTCTGCCTTCCTCCTGTCAATCTTCTTGCGGTCGCCGGGCCACGACGCACCTGCGCAATGCGGCCGCCGTGCATGCACAGTTCCGACCCGATTGCAAGGAAGTGCGGCATGACCCCCAGAGTAGCTGCACGTAGTAAAATCAACACTGCAGTGATAACTAATGCCAGTTTAAGTATAGCCCTTTAAACTTTGTTCAAATCTTCTCAGTACAAAGGTGAACTTCACTAGTATTGTTTATGTTCTTCAGAATAATACTAAACAACACTCAGATTTCTGCATACAAAACCCCCTTTAAATTTCATTCTAATGAAGTTTGGCCATGACGGGGCAACGCCGTGTACCACAGCTAAAAAGATACGAAGAAAGTTGCACAGTTGTGTCCTATTAGGAAACAAATTTGAGGTCTTTGACTCTTAAAATATTATTTATTAAATCAGCAAAATCTCAAATAGTATAAAGCAATAACTTCTCAACAGTGTTAATAGCTGGATATTTCGCTCAATCAATGGCCCTCATTCAGATGTGGTTGGTGGTGCTGTGTCCCTTGCAAAGAACCATTTATTGGTACTTTGCCCATGTGCAGTACCCATTCTGCACATGCGCGAAGGGGTCAGGTGATGACGGATGCGGATCTGCAACAGACTGTCAGTGTTACATATTATTAAACTAAATAAATTCAACACCTCCACATGCGTTTTGGTATACGGATGACAGTAATAAGTTTGACAGTCCATAGTTCGACCCCATATGGACATATATTAGGTTGACAAATACAAAAGGCCGACCTGATCAATAGGTTTACATGTAAAAGGTCGACAGTACTTAAAGTTGACTAGCTAAAAGGATTGACATGACAATGCTCAACACACATGGCTTTTTTCAACTTTTTCGTACTTTATCATCCACGTGGGCTACGATTGGGAGTAGTAACCTCGCCTTCGCTCGCCATGCATCGTACACTAATTAGGGTCACGTATAGGTAAACATACAAAATGACATGAAAAAAACAAAAAAAAACCCTGTGTAAACCTTTTTTTTGTGTCGACCATTTTCATGTCAGCCTTTTCACTGTGTTGACCTTATGTACCTGTTGACCTTTTCTGGTGTCTACCTTTTCACTGGCGACCTACAGTGCATCCAGAAAGTATTCACAGCGCTTCACTTTTCCACAGTTTGTTATGTTACAGCCTTATTCCAAAATGGAATAAATACATTTTTCCCCTCAAAATTCTACACACAATGGTGGTCATTCAGAGTTGTTCGCTTGCTAGCTGCTTTTAGCAGCATTGCAAACGCTAGGCCGCCGCCCTCTGGGAGTGTATCTTAGCATAGCAGAATAGCGAACGAAAGATTAGCAGAACTGCTACTAAAATATTTCCTGCAGTTTCTGAGTAGCTCCAGACCTACTCCTAGATTGCAATCAGCTCAGTCCGTTTAGTTCCTGGTTTGACGTCACAAACACGCCCTGCATTCGGCCAGCCACTCCCCCGTTTCTCCAGCCACTCCAGCGTTTTTGCCTGACACACCTGCGTTTTTTAGCACACTCCAGGAAAACGCTCAGTTACCACCCAGAAACGCCACTTTCCTGTCAATCACTCACTGATCAGCAGTGCGACTGAAAAGCGCCGCACGAACAACAGCAAAACTGCTAGGTGTTTAGTTAAATAACTAAGCGCATGCGCGCTGCGTAGCATGTGCATGCGCATTTAGCAGCAAATCATAGTATAGCGAAAATCGGCAACGAGCGAACAACTCGGAATGACCACCATTACCCCATAACAACAATGTGAAAAAAAGATTTTTGGAGATTTTGGCAAAAATTGTTAGAAATAAAAAAACTAAGAAATCACATGTACATAAGTACATAAGTACAGCCTTTGCTCAATACTTTGTTGATGTACCTGTGGCAGCAATTACAGCCTCAAGTCTTTTTGAATATGATACCACAAGCTTGGCACACCTATCTTTGTGCAGTTTCAACCATTTCTCTTTGCAGCTCCTCTCAAGCTCAATCAGGTTGGATGGGAAGCGTCGATGAACAGACATTTTCCAATCTCTCCAGAGATGTTCAATCGGATTCAAGTCTGGGCTCGGGCTGGGCCACTCAAAGACATTCACAGAGCCACTCCTTTGATATCTTGGCTGTGTGCTTAGGGATGTTGTCCTGCTGAAAGATGAACCGTCGCTGCAGTCTGAAGTCAAGAGCGCTCTGGAGCAGGTTTTCATCCAGGATGTATCTGTACATTGCTGCATTCATCTTTACCTCTATCCTAACTAGTGATGAGCGGGTTCGGTTCCTCGGAAACCAAACCCCCCCCGAACTTCACCCATTTTACACGGGTCCGAGGCATACTCGGATTCTCCCGTATGGCTCGGTTAACCCGAGCGCGCCCGAATGTCATCATCCCGCTGTCGGATTCTCGCGAGATTCGGATTCTATATAAGCAGCCGCGCGTCGCCGCCATTTTCACTCGTGCATTGGAAATGTTAGGGAGAGGACGTGGCTGGTGTCCTCTCCGTTTATTAATCTTGAATTCTTGATGCAAAAATATTTGTGCTTATTGCTTAATTGTGGGGACTGGGGAGCAGCTGCATTATATAGGAGGAGTACAGTGCAGAATTTTGCTGACAGTGACCACCAGTATACGTTGTCTGCCTGAAAAACACTCCATATCTGTGCTCAGTGTGCTGCATATATCTGTGCTCACACTGCTTAATTGTGGGGACTGGGGAGCAGCTGTATTATATAGGAGGAGTACAGTGCAGAGTTTTGCTGACAGTGACCACCAGTATACGTTGTCTGCCTGAAAAACACTCCATATCTGTGCTCAGTGTGCTGCATATATCTGTGCTCACACTGCTTTATTGTGGGGACTGGGGACCACCAGTATATTATATAGGAGGAGTACAGTGCAGAGTTTGCTGACAGTGACCACCAGTATACGTTGTCTGCCTGAAAAACACTCCATATCTGTGCTCAGTGTGCTGCATATATCTGTGCTCACATTGCTTAATTGTGGGGACTGGGGAGCAGCTGTATTATATAGGAGGAGTACAGTGCAGAGTTTTGCTGACAGTGACCACCAGTATACGTTGTCTGCCTGAAAAACACTCCATATCTGTGCTCAGTGTGCTGCATATATCTGTGCTCACACTGCTTTATTGTGGGGACTTGGGACCACCAGTATATTATATAGGAGGAGTACAGTGCAGAGTTTTGCTGACAGTGACCACCAGTATACGTTGTCTGCCTGAAAAACACTCTATATCTGTGCTCAGTGTGCTGCATATATCTGTGCTCACACTGCTTAATTGTGGGGACTGGGGAGCAGTTGTATTATATAGGAGGGGTACAGTGCAGAGTTTTGCTGACAGTGACCACCAGTATACGTTGTCTGCCTGAAAAACACTCCATGGGGTAAATTTACTAAGATTCGTATTTTCCCGTTTGAGGTCAAAGTTCAATCACGAATGACATCGAAAGTGTAAATATGCAACTTTTTGAATTGATTACGACTAATTTACTAAGCTGCCGTATTCTGCATTTTCGGGTTTTCCGATGTCGATGTCATTCGGTTTTTTTGGCAGTGTTTTACGTGAGTGACTTGTAAAACACTGTCGACTTTAATACAATGAATCTCGGCCGGATCTGAGAGATCCGTGCTGGGCTTCATTGTGCAGCTTGTAAAAAAAAAAAATGTTTAAATGTAAAAAAAAAATTGCGTGGGGTCCCCCCTCCTAAGGCAAACCAGCCTTGGGCTCTTTGAGCCGATCCTGGTTGCAGAAATATGGGGAAAAAATGGACAGGTGTTCCCCCATATTTAAGCAACCAGCATCGGGCTCTGCGCCTGGTCCTGGTTCCAAAAATACGGGGAACAAAAAGAGTAGGGGTCCCCCGTATTTTTGAAACCAGCACCGGGCTCCACTAGCTGGACAGATAATGCCACTACCGGGGGTCACTTTTATACAGTGCCTTGCGGCCGTGGCATCAAATATCCAACTAGTCACCCCTGGCCGGGGTACCCTGGGGGAGTGGGGACCCCTTCAATCAAGGGGTTCCCCCCCCCCCAGCCACCCAAGGGCCAGGGGTGAAGCCCGAGGCTGTCCCCCCCATCCAATGGGCTGCGGATGGGGGGCTGATAGCCTTTGTGAAAAGTGATTGATATTGTTTTTAGTAGCAGTACTACAAGGCCCAGCAAGCCTCCCCCGCAAGCTGGTACTTGGAGAACCACAAGTACCAGCATGCGGCGGAAAAATGGGCCCGCTGGTACTTGTAGTACTACTACTAAAAAAATACCCCAATAAAGACAACACACACACACCTTGAAAGTATAACTTTAATACATCCATCCACACCTCCATATACACATACTTACCTTATGTTCCCACGCAGGTCGGTCCTCTTCTCCAGTAGAATCCATGGTGTACCTGTAAAAAAAATTATACTCACATAATCCATGGTTGAAGGCTCCTCTGCTTGTAATCCTTTTGTAATCCACGTACTTGAAAAAATAAAAAAACGGACACCCGACCACGAACTGAAAGGGGACCCATGTTTTCACATGGGCCCCCTTTCCCCGAATGCCAGAAACCCACTCTGACTGATGTCTAAGTGGGTTTCTTCAGCCAATCGGGGAGCGCCACGTTGTGGCACCCTCCTGATCGGCTGTGTGCTCCTGTACTGTATGACAGGCGGCACACGGCAGTGTTACAATGTAGCGCCTATGCGCTCCATTGTAACCAATGGTGGGAACTTTCAGGTCAGCGGTTGACCGAAAGTGACCTCACCGCTGACATGAAAGTTCCCACCATTGGTTACAATGGAGCGCATAGGCGCTACATTGTAACACTGCCGTGTGCCGCCTGTCATACTGTACAGGAGCACACAGCCAATCAGGAGGGTGCCACAACGTGGCGCTCCCTGATTGGCTGAAGAAACCCACTTAGACATCAGTCAGAGTGGGTTTCTGGCATTCGGGGAAAGGGGGCCCATGTGAAAACATGGGTCCCCTTTCAGTTCGTGGTCGGGTGTCCGTTTTTTTATTTTTTCAAGTACGTGGATTACAAAAGGATTACAAGCAGAGGAGCCTTCAACCATGGATTATGTGAGTATAATTTTTTTTACAGGTACACCATGGATTCTACTGGAGAAGAGGACCGACCTGCGTGGGAACATAAGGTAAGTATGTGTATATGGAGGTGTGGATGGATGTATTAAAGTTATACTTTCAAGGTGTGTGTGTGTTGTCTTTATTGGGGTATTTTTTTAGTAGTAGTACTACAGGTACCAGCGGGCCCATTTTTCCGCCGCATGCTGGTACTTGTGGTTCTCCAAGTACCAGCTTGCGGGGGAGGCTTGCTGGGCCTTGTAGTACTGCTACTAAAAACAATATCAATCACTTTTCACAAAGGCTATCAGCCCCCCATCCGCAGCCCATTGGATGGGGGGGACAGCCTCGGGCTTCACCCCTGGCCCTTGGGTGGCTGGGGGGGGGACCCCTTGATTGAAGGGGTCCCCACTCCCCCAGGGTACCCCGGCCAGGGGTGACTAGTTGGATATTTGATGCCACGGCCGCAAGGCACTGTATAAAAGTGACCCCCGGCTGTGGCATTATCTGTCCAGCTAGTGGAGCCCGGTGCTGGTTTAAAAAATACGGGGGACCCCTACTCTTTTTGTTCCCCGTATTTTTGGAACCAGGACCAGGCGCAGAGCCCGATGCTGGTTGCTTAAATATGGGGGAACCCCTGTCCATTTTTTCCCCATATTCCTGCAACCAGGATCGGCTCAAAGAGCCCGAGGCTGGTTTGTCCTAGGAGGGGGGACCCCACGCAATTTTTTTCCAGAAAATTTAGAATATTTCCCCCCCCTTCCCACTGAAAAACATGCACGGATCTCATGGATCCGTGCATGCCTATACAAACACGGGATAAAAAAGCAGGTCTGTTTTTTTTTAGCACTTTTTCACGATTTGTATTTTATCACGGCAGTGTTTGGCTATTGTCGGCAGTGTTTGTGTTTTGCACTTTTTAGTAAATGACCGATTTCTACCAAATTGCAGGCGTATTTGACCGATGGTGTATTGATTCGTGATTTTTTCCTAGGACTTCCAAAATATTACGAATGCCCTCATCACTGCCGTGATTTTTGCTTAGTAAATTACCGAGATGACACTTTGAAGAAAAAACGGCATCTCGGTCAAAATCGGGACCTTAGTAAATATACCCCCATATCTGTGCTCACTGTGCTGCATATATCTGTGCTCACACTGCTTTATTGTGGGATCTGGGGACCACCAGTATATTATATAGGAGGAGTACAGTGCAGAGTTTTGCTGACAGTGACCACCAGTATACGTTGTCTGCCTGAAAAACACTCCATATCTGTGCTCAGTGTGCTGCATATATCTGTGCTCACACTGCTTTATTGTGGGGACTGGGGACCACCAGTATATTATATAGGAGGAGTACAGCGCAGAGTTTTGCTGACAGTGACCACCAGTATACGTTGTCTGCCTGAAAAACACTCCATATCTGTGCTCAGTGTGCTGCATATATCTATGCTCACACTGCTTTATTGTGGGGACTGGGGACCAGCAGTATTATATAGCAGGAGTACAGTGCAGAGTTTTGCTGACAGTGACCACCAGTATACGTTGTCTGCCTGAAAAACACTCCATATCTGTGCTCAGTGTGCTGCATATATCTATGCTCACACTGCTTTATTGTGGGGACTGGGGACCAGCAGTATTATATAGCAGGAGTACAGTGCAGAGTTTTGCTGACAGTGACCACCAGTATACGTTGTCTGCCTGAAAAACACTCCATATCTGTGCTCAGTGTGCTGCATATATCTGTGCACACACTGCTTTATTGTGGGGACTGGGGACCACCAGTATATTATATAGGAGGAGTACAGCGCAGTTTTGCTGACAGTGACCACCAGTATACGTTGTCTGCCTGAAAAACACTCCATATCTGTGCTCAGTGTGCTGCATATATCTGTGCTCACACTGCTTTATTGTGGGGACTGGGGACCAGCAGTATTATATAGGAGGAGTACAGTGCAGAGTTTTGCTGACAGTGACCACCAGTATACGTTGTCTGCCTGAAAAACACTCCATATCTGTGCTCAGTGTGCTGCATATATCTGTTCTAACACTGCTTTATTGTGGGGACTGGGGACCACCAGTATATTATATAGGAGGAGTACAGTGCAGAGTTTTGCTGACCAGTGACCACCAGTATACGTTGTCTGCCTGAAAAACACTCCATATCTGTGCTCAGTGTGCTGCATATATCTGTGCTCACACTGCTTTATTGTGGGGACTGGGGACCAGCAGTATTATATAGGAGGAGTACAGTGCAGAGTTTTGCTGACAGTGACCACCAGTATATATAGCAGTACGGTACGGAAGGCCACTGCTCTACCTACCTCTGTGTCGTCAAGTATACTATCCATCTAGATTCTATACCTGTGGTGCATTTTAGTTTTGCAGTTTGCTGACAATGACCACCAGTATATATAGCAGTACGGTACGGAAGGCCACTGCTCTACCTACCTCTGTGTCGTCAAGTATACTATCCATCCATACCTGTGGTGCATTTCAGTTGTGCGCAGTATATATAGTAGTAAGCCATTGCTATTGATACTGGCATATAATTCCACACATTAAAAAATGGAGAACAAAAATGTGGAGGTTAAAATAGGGAAAGATCAAGATCCACTTCCACCTCGTGCTGAAGCTGCTGCCACTAGTCATGGCCGAGACGATGAAATGCCATCAACGTCGTCTGCCAAGGCCGATGCCCAATGTCATAGTAGAGAGCATGTAAAATCCAAAAAACAAAAGTTCAGTAAAATGACCCAAAAATCAAAATTGAAAGCGTCTGATGAGAAGCGTAAACTTGCCAATATGCCATTTACGACACGGAGTGGCAAGGAACGACTGAGGCCCTGGCCTATGTTCATGGCTAGTGGTTCAGATTCACATGAGGATGGAAGCACTCATCCTCTCGCTAGAAAAATGAAGAGACTTAAGCTGGCAAAAGCACAGCAAAGAACTGTGCGTTCTTCTAAATCACAAATCCCCAAGTAGAGTCCAATTGTGTCGGTTGCGATGCCTGACCTTCCCAACCCTGGACGGGAAGAGCTTGCGCCTTCCACCATTTGCACGCCCCCTGCAAGTGCTGGAAGGAGCACCCGCAGTCCAGTTCCTGATAGTCAAATTGAAGATGTCACTGTTGAAGTACACCAGGATGAGGATATGGGTGTTGCTGGCGCTGGGGAGGAAATTAACAAGGAGGATTCTGATGGTGAGGTGGTTTGTTTAAGTCAGGCACCCGGGGAGACACCTGTTGTCCGTGGGACGAATATGGCCATTGACATGCCTGGTCAAAATACAAAAAAAATCACCTCTTCGGTGTGGAATTATTTCAACACAAATGCGGACAACAGGTGTCAAGCCGTGTGTTGCCTTTGTCAAGCTGTAATAAGTAGGGGTAAGGACGTTAACCACCTCGGAACATCCTCCCTTATACGTCACCTGGTCCGCATTCATCAGAAGTCAGTGACAAGTTCAATAACTTTGGATGACAGCGGAAGCAGTCCACTGACCACTAAATCCCTTCCTCTTGTAACCAAGCTCCTGCAAACCACACCACCAACTCCCTCAGTGTCAATTTCCACCTTACACAGGAAAGCCAATAGTCCTGCAGGCCATGTCACTGGCAAGACTGATGAGTCCTCTCCTGCCTGGGATTCCTCCGATGCATCCTTGAGTGTAACGCCTACTGCTGCTGGCGCTGCTGTTGTTGCTGCTGGGAGTCGATCGGCATCCCAGAGGGGAAGTTGGAAGACCACTTGTACTACTTCCAGTAAGCAATTGACTGTCCAACAGTCCTTTGCGAGGAAGATGAAATATCACAGCAGTCATCCTGCTGCAAAGCGGATAACTCAGGTCTTGTCAGCCTGGGTGGTGAGAAACGTGGTTCCGGTATCCACCGTTAATTCACAGGCAACTAGAGACTTGATTGAGGTACTGTGTCCCTGGTACCAAATACCATCTAGGTTCCATTACTCTAGGCAGGCGATACCGAAAATGTACACAGACGTCAGAAAAAGAGTCACCAGCGTCCTAAAAAATGCAGTTGTACCCAATGTCCACTTAACCACGGACATGTGGACAAGTGGAGCAGGGCAGACTCAGGACTATATGACTGTGACAGCCCACTGGGTAGATGTATTGCCTCCCGCAGCAAGAACAGCAGCGGCAGCACCAGTAGCAGCATCTCACAAACGCCAACTCGTTCCTAGGCAGGCTTCGCTTTGTATCACCGCTTTCCATAAGAGGCACACACCTGACAACCTCTTACGGAAACTGAGGAACATCATCGCAGAATGGCTTACCCCAATTGGACTCTCCTGGGGATTTGTGACATCGGACAACGCCATCAATATTGTGCGTGCATTACATCTGGGCAAATTCCAGCACGTCCCATGTTTTGCACATACATTGAATTTGGTGGTGCAGAATTATTTAAAAAATGACAGGGGCGTGCAAGAGATGCTGTCGGTGGCCCGAAGAATTGCGGGCCACTTTCGGCATTCAGCCACCGCGTGCCGAAAACTGGAGCACCAGCAAACACTCCTGAACCTGCCCTGCTATCATCTGAAGCAAGAGGTGGTAACGAGGTGGAATTCAACCCTCTATATGCTTCAGAGGATGGAGGAGCAGCAAAAGGCCATTCAAGCCTATACATCTGCCCACGATATAGGCAAAGGAGGGGGAATGCACCTGACTCAAGCGCAGTGGAGAATGATTTCAACGTTGTGCAAGATTCTGCAACCCTTTGAACTTGCCACACGTGAAGTCAGTTCAGACACTGCCAGCCTGAGTCAGGTCATTCCCCTCATCAGGCTTTTGCAGAAGAAGCTGGAGACATTGAAGGAGGAGCTAAAACAGAGTGATTCCGCTAGGCATGTGGGACTTGTGGATGGAGCCCTTAATTCGCTTAACCAGGATTCACGGGTGGTCAATCTGTTGAAATCAGAGAACTACATTTTGGCCACCGTGCTCGATCCTAGATTTAAAACCTACGTTGTATCTCTCTTTCCGGCAGACACAAGTCTGCAGAGGTTCAAAGACCTGCTGGTGAGAAAATTGTCAAGTCAAGCGGAACGTGACCCGTCAACATCTCCTCCTTCACATTCTCCCGCAACTGGGGGTGCGAGGAAAAGGCTAAGAATTCCGAGCCCACCCGCTGGCGGTGATGCAGGGCAGTCTGGAGCGAGTGCTGACATCTGGTCCGGACTGAAGGACCTGCCAACGATTACTGACATGTCGTCTACTGTCACTGCATATGATTCTGTCCCGATTGAAAGAATGGTGGAGGATTATATGAGTGACCGCATCCAAGTAGGCATGTCAGACAGTCCGTACGTATACTGGCAGGAAAAAGAGGCGATTTGGAGGCCCTTGCACAAACTGGCTTTATTCTACCTAAGTTGCCCTCCCTCCAGTGTGTACTCCGAAAGAGTGTTTAGTGCAGCCGCTCACCTTGTCAGCAATCGGTGTACGAGGTTACTTCCAGAAAATGTGGAGAAGATGATGTTCATCAAAATGAATTATAATCAATTCCTCCGTGGAGACATTCACCAGCAATTGCCTCCAGAAAGTACACAGGGACCTTAGATGGTGGATTCCAGTGGGGACGAATTAATAATCTGTGAGGAGGGGGATGTACACAGTGAAAGGGGTGAGGAATCTGGGGATGGTGATGAGGTGGACATCTTGCCTCTGTAGAGCCAGTTTGTGCAAGGAGAGATTGATTGCTTCTTTTTTGGTGGGGGCCCAAACCAACCAGTCATTTCAGTCACAGTCGTGTGGCAGACCCTGTCGCTGAAATGATGGGTTCGTTAAAGTGTGCATGTCCTGTTTATACAACATAAGGGTGGGTGGGAGGGCCCAAGGACAATTCCATCTTGCACCTCTTTTTTCTTTCATTTTTCTTTGCATCATATGCTGTTTGGGGACTATTTTTTTGAAGTGCCATCCTGCCTGACACTGCAGTGCCACTCCTAGATGGGCCAGGTGTTTGTGTCGGCCACTTGTGTCGCTTAGCTTAGTCACACAACGAACTTGGTGCGCCTCTTTTTTTCTTTGCATCATGTGCTGTTTGGGGACAATTTTTTTGAAGTGCCATCCTGCCTGACACTGCAGTGCCACTCCTAGATGGGCCAGGTGTTTGTGTCGGCCACTTGTGTCGCTTAGCTTAGCTTAGCCATCCAGCGACCTCGGTGCAAATTTTAGGACTAAAAATAATATTGTGAGGTGTGAGGTGTTCAGAATAGACTGAAAATTAGTGGAAATTATGGTTATTGAGGTTAATAATACTATGGGATCAAAATGACCCCCAAATTCTATGATTTAAGCTGTTTTTGAGGTTTTTTTGTAAAAAACACCCGAATCCAAAACACCCGAATCCGACAAAAAATTTTCAGGGAGGTTTTGCCAAAACGCGTCCGAATCCAAAACACGGCCGCGGAACCGAATCCAAAACCAAAACACAAAACCCGAAAAATGTCCGGTGCACATCACTAATCCTAACTAGTCTCCCAGTTCCTGCTGCTGAAAAACATCCCCACAGCATGATGCTGCCACCACCATGCTTCACTGTAGGGATGGTATTGGCCTGGTGATGAGCGGTGCCTGGTTTCCTCCAAACATGACGCCTGGCATTCACGCCAAAGAGTTCAATCTCTGTCTCATCAGACCAGAGAATTTTGTTTCTCATGGTCTGAGAGTCCTTCATGTGCATTTTGGCAAACTCCAGGTGGGCTGCCATGTGCTTTTTACTAAGGAGTGGCTTCCGTCTGGCCACTCTACCATACAGGCCAGATTGGTGAATTGCTGCAGAGATGGTTGTCCTTCTGGAAGGTTCTCCTCTCTACACAGAGGAATGCTGTAGCTCTGACAGAGTGACCTTTGGGTTCTTGGTCACCTCCATGACTAGGGCCCTTCTCCCCTGATTACTCAGTTTAGATGGCCGGCCAGCTCTAGGAAGAGTCCTGGTGGTTCTGAACTTCTTCCATTTACAGATGATGGAGGCCACTGTGCTCTTAGGGACCTTCAAAGCAGCAGATATTTTTCTGTACCCTTCCCAGATTTGTGCCTCAAGACAATCCTGTCTCGGAGGTATACAGACAATTTCTTTAACGTCATGCTTGGTTTGTGCTCAGACATGCACTGTCAAGTGTGGGACCTTATATAGACTAGAGATGAGCGCCGGAAATTTTTCGGGTTTTGTGTTTTGGTTTTGGGTTCGGTTCCGCGGCCGTGTTTTGGGTTCGACCGCGTTTTGGCAAAACCTCACCGAATTTTTTTTGTCGGATTCGGGTGTGTTTTGGATTCGGGTGTTTTTTTCAAAAAACCCTAAAAAACAGCTTAAATCATAGAATTTGGGGGTAATTTTGATCCCAAAGTATTATTAACCTCAAAAAACATAATTTACACTCATTTTCAGCCTATTCTGAACACATCACACCTCACAATATTATTTTTAGTCCTAAAATTTGCACCGAGGTCGCTGTGTGAGTAAGATAAGCGACCCTAGTGGCCGACACAAACACCGGGCCCATCTAGGAGTGGCACTGCAGTGTCACGCAGGATGTCCCTTCCAAAAAACCCTCCCCAAACAGCACATGACGCAAAGAAAAAAAGAGGCGCAATGAGGTAGCTGTGTGAGTAAGATTAGCGACCCTAGTGGC
The DNA here is from genome assembly GCF_028390025.1 of Pseudophryne corroboree. Taxonomy (NCBI): domain Eukaryota; kingdom Metazoa; phylum Chordata; class Amphibia; order Anura; family Myobatrachidae; genus Pseudophryne; species Pseudophryne corroboree. Next base: position 837,235,924 of record NC_086444.1, read on the forward strand.
CGACACAAACACCGGGCCCATCTAGGAGTGGCACTGCAGTGTCACGCAGGATGGCCCTTCCAAAAAACCCTCCCCAAACAGCACATGACGCAAAGAAAAAAAGAGGCGCAATGAGGTAGCTGACTGTGTGAGTAAGATTAGCGACCCTAGTGGCCGACACAAACACCGGGCCCATCTAGGAGTGGCACTGCAGTGTCACGCAGGATGGCCCTTCCAAAAAACCCTCCCCAAACAGCACATGACGCAAAGAAAAAAAGAGGCGCAATGAGGTAGCTGACTGTGTGAGTAAGATTAGCGACCCTAGTGGCCGACACAAACACCGGGCCCATCTAGGAGTGGCACTGCAGTGTCACGCAGGATGTCCCTTCCAAAAAACCCTCCCCAAACAGCACATGACGCAAAGAAAAAAAGAGGCTTTTTACTGATATTTGGTGTTTTGGATTTGACATGCTCTGTACTATGACATTGGGCATCGGCCTTGGCAGACGACGTTGCTGGCATTTCATCGTCTCGGCCATGACTAGTGGCAGCAGCTTCAGCACGAGGTGGAAGTGGATCTTGATCTTTCCCTAATTTTGGAACCTCAACATTTTTGTTCTCCATATTTTAATAGGCACAACTAAAAGGCACCTCAGGTAAACAATGCAGATGGATGGATTGGATACTAGTATACAATTATGGACGGGCTGCCGAGTGCCGACACAGAGGTAGCCACAGCCGTGAACTACCGCACTGTACTGTGTCTGCTGCTAATATATAGACTGGTTGATAAAGAGATAGTATACTCGTAACTAGTATGTATGTATAAAGAAAGAAAAAAAAACCACGGTTAGGTCACTGGTATATACAATTATGGACGGGCTGCCGAGTGCCGACACAGAGGTAGCCACAGCCGTGAACTACCGCACTGTACTGTGTCTGCTGCTAATATATAGACTGGTTGATAAAGAGATAGTATACTCGTAACTAGTATGTATGTATAAAGAAAGAAAAAAAAACCACGGTTAGGTGGTATATACAATTATGGACGGGCTGCCGAGTGCCGACACAGAGGTAGCCACAGCCGTGAACTACCGCACTGTACTGTGTCTGCTGCTAATATATAGACTGGTTGATAAAGAGATAGTATACTCGTAACTAGTATGTATGTATAAAGAAAGAAAAAAAAACCACGGTTAGGTCACTGGTATATACAATTATGGACGGGCTGCCGAGTGCCGACACAGAGGTAGCCACAGCCGTGAACTACCGCACTGTACACTGGTTGATAAAGAGATAGTAGTATACTCGTAACAACTAGTATGACGACGGTATAAAGAATGAAAAAAAAACCACGGTTAGGTGGTATATAATACAATTATGGTTGGACGGACTGCCTGCCGAGTGCCGACACAGAGGTAGCCACAGCCGTGAACTACCGCACTGTACACTGGTTGATAAAGAGATAGTAGTATACTCGTAACAACTAGTATGACGACGGTATAAAGAATGAAAAAAAAACCACGGTTAGGTGGTATATAATACAATTATGGTTGGACGGACTGCCTGCCGAGTGCCGACACAGAGGTAGCCACAGCCGTGAACTACCGCACTGTACACTGGTTGATAAAGAGATAGTAGTATACTCGTAACAACTAGTATGACGACGGTATAAAGAACGAAAAAAAAACCACGGTTAGGTGGTATATATTATAATACAATTATGGATGGACGGACTGCCTGCCGAGTTCCGACACAGAGGTAGCCACAGCCGTGAACTACCGCACTGTACACTGGTTGATAAAGAGATAGTAGTATACTCGTAACAACTAGTATGACGACGGTATAAAGAACGAAAAAAAAACCACGGTTAGGTGGTATATATTATAATACAATTATGGATGGACGGACTGCCTGCCGAGTTCCGACACAGAGGTAGCCACAGCCGTGAACTACCGCACTGTACACTGGTTGATAAAGAGATAGTAGTATACTCGTAACAACTAGTATGACTATGACGACGGTATAAAGAAAGAAAAAAAAAACCACGGTTAGGTGGTATATAATACAATTATGGATGGACGGACTGCCTGCCGAGTGCCGACACAGAGGTAGCCACAGCCGTGAACTACCGCACTGTACTGTGTCTGCTGCTAATATAGACTGGTTGATAAAGAGATAGTATACAATACTACTAATATACTGGTGGTCAGGCACTGGTCACCACTAGTCACACTGGCAGTGGCACTCCTGCAGCAAAAGTGTGCACTGTTTAATTTTAAATTAATATAATATTATGTACTCCTGGGGGCTCCTGCTATAACAACCTGCAGTGCTCCCCAGTCTCCCCCACAATTATTATAAGCTTTGCCTTTTATACATTGATGTGCAGCACACTGGGCTGAGCTGAGTGCACACAGACTGAGTCACACTGTGTGACTGGCTGCTGCTGTGTATCGTTTTTTTTCAGGCAGAGAACGGATATAGCAGAGAACGGATATATTATATTAAAATAAATAAAAGTTAACTAACAACAACTGCACTGGTCACTGTGGTAAACTCTGTCTGACTCTGCACAATCTCTCTCTCTCTTCTAATCTAATTTCTAATGGAGAGGACGCCAGCCACGTCCTCTCCCTATCAATCTCAATGCACGTGTGAAAATGGCGGCGACGCGCGGCTCCTTATATAGAATCCGAGTCTCGCGAGAATCCGACAGCGTCATGATGACGTTCGGGCGCGCTCGGGTTAACCGAGCAAGGCGGGAGGATCCGAGTCTGCTCGGACCCGTGAAAAAAACATGAAGTTCGTGCGGGTTCGGTTTCAGAGAAACCGAACCCGCTCATCTCTAATATAGACAGGTGTGTGCCTTTCCAAATCATGTCCAATCAACTGAATTTACCACAGGTGGACTCCAATTAAGCTGTAGGAACATCTCAAGGATGATCAGTGGAAACAGGAAGCACCTGAGCTCAATTTTGAGCTTCATGGCAAAGGCTGTGAATACTTACTGTATGTACATGTGATTTCTTAGTTTTTATTTTTAATAAATTTGCATAAATCTAAAAAAAACTTTTTTTCATATTGTCGTTATGGGGTATTGTGTGTAGAATTTTGAGGGGAAAAAATGAATTTATTCCATTTTGTAATAAGGTTGTAACATAACAAAATGTGGAAAGAGTGAAGCACTGTGAATACTTTCCGGATGCACTGTATTGTCATCCTTTTGACCATGTCGACCATGTGCATGTCAGCTGAGTGGGGTCAACCTATTGACTGTCGACCTAATATTGGTTGACCTAATGATCCCCACCCATCTGTTGGTTATACCCTTAAAAACTGGTATCCTCTCTTTTTTTACAAATGATATGGCACAAATTAGAAATACACCTCTTGACAGCTCTATCTCCCATTAAGGTTATGTCTAATTTCAGAAGCAATTACATGAACATGCCCTTTTTGTATTCAGCCTAGGCTTGTCCATCCATTCTCCACCCATACCCCCTTTTCTGGCATCAGAAGTCATAGGGTTAAGATACACAAAGCTAGATATGGACGCATGCAGTTCTAATACTATGTCACTCTGCACACACATTTGGGAACATGTATATCCAAGGGCATAAGTATAATAGGTGCAGGGTGTACAGTGCACCGGGGCCATTGGGTCTAGAGGGGCCTCACACCTTACAGCCAGCTCCAGTTTGAATCAGAATCAGCTTTATTGGCCAGGTGTACTCAAGTACACTAGGTTTTTTTTTGCGGTAAAGCGCATCGCCAAGCAGCAACATGAAGGGGGAATACATAGCACTGGTATAATTCCTGGACGGGAGGGAGGTCAGCCCCAACAATCTTTTCAGCTGTCCTCACTATTGTTGACCTCCCTCCCATCCAGGAATTATACCAGTCAAGGGTCAGGAAGCGATCAGAGAAAATCGATGCAGCACCCAGGCCACAGGTTCCATTCAGTGAATACCATTCCATTTATATAGCACCAATGGCACCATCTTTCAGGTTATATTCTTAAAAAAAGCCCTGTGCAGCGACAGCAAAGGCCCAGACATTGTGCCAGAGCCTTTTTATTCTCTGCGCATGTGCCATCTTCCCAAATATCACTGGAAAGATGAAGCCACACGCAAATAATAAGGGAACCTGCTGCACAGGGTGGAGCACAACCAGACCCGCTCATCTCTTTATTACAGAGCTTTTACTAAAAGACAACCTTATGGTAAGTGTTATTGTTCAGTAAAGAGTACCACGTTTAAGCTTTCAGAAATAAGTAGCAAAGGAGATCAAGAAAGTGAAGTTGCTATAGAAACCATACAGAAACAAGACACTTAGCAAAATTTAGCACAGCTCCGATCAGGAACACAGACATACAGGGGGATGCCCAGCACAGGGCTAACCCGCCCCGCATGTCTGGCCCGACCCCCGTCGCAGAAGTACAAAAGCATCGCACAGTGGTGATGCTTTTGCACTTCAGGAGTAGCTCCCGGCCAGCACAGTTCCTGTGCGCTGGCCGGGAGCTACTCGTCGCTGCCCGGGTCGCAGCGGCTGCGTGTGATGTTACGCAGCCACTGCGTCTTGGCACGGTCCGGCCACGCCTGCGTTGGCCGGACCGCGCCCCCTAAACGGCAGCATAACGCTGCCGTTCCGCCCCCTACCGTCCAGCGACCACCTCTGCCTGTCAATCAGGCAAAGGCCATCGCTGGGCTCTCACAGCCGTCGGCTGTCAGCCATGCGCCCGCGCCGCAGTGCACTTAAGACCTGATCGGCTGCTGTGCGAATTCGCACAGCACCGATCAGGTCTGAATGAGGTCCTTAGTAACCTGCAACTTAATTTGTTCAGCAGCAAAAGCTAGGAAGCTGTACTAAACAAAAGCAAGTAAAACAACAACATTAAATTAAAAATAAATGAGCTATTTGTCTAGTGCTAGGTACTGTAACTCCAGGCCACGTAGCTGTAGGGAATACCCAGTGCCAGATTAAGGTCCTCATGGGCCTGGAGCTGTAATTTATGAAGGGCCTATTGTGCGCCGCTGCAGGGGGTGTGACCAGCGTGGTGGGGGTGTGACTACCGATATGGGGGTGTGGTGTGGCTAGCACCATGGAGGGCATAGCTACCCACCAACCTAACTATGGTTTATTTTTGTGCTGCGAGCTAACGTACCGGTATATACGGTATTTGGATTGTGGGAGGAAACCCACGCCAGTATGGGGAGAATATACAAACTCCACGCAGTTAGGGACATGGTGGGAATCAAAGCCATGACCTTAGTGCTGTAAGGCAGTAATGCTAACCATCACACCATCCGTAGACCTGTTAGTGGTGGCAGTCCAATCCACATGGAAATTTTTCCCCCAGTACATTTACAAAATGCTATCCTATGACTAAACTCATTAATGAGCATGTACTGCTATGGTTTTTCTAATATGCATTTTCAGTTTCTTTTAACATGCCACTACCATGTAAAAAAACAAAAAACATATGCATTAAAGAATATGGTAAAAACCAGGATACAAAAAACAAAACAAAAACAGAATATAATTTGAAGTTTCCAATTAGCTTCATTAGTCACACCCGCTCCCCGCACACACTACACTACCCCTAACCCTGCACCCGCTCCCCGTACACACTATACTACCCCTAACCCTGCACCCGCTCCCCGTACACACTACACTACCCCTAATCCTGCACCCGCTCCCCATACACACTATACTACCCCTAACCCTGCACCCACTCCCCGTACACACTATACTACCCCTAACCCTGCACCCGCTCCCCGTACACGTTACACTACCCCTAACCCTGCACCCACTCCTCGTACACACTTCACTACCCCTAATCCTGCACCCGCTCCCCGTACACACTACACTACCCCTAACCCTGCACCCGCTCCCCGTACACACTATACTACCCCTAACCCTGCACCCGCTCACCGTACACACTACACTGCCCCTAATTCTGCACCCGCTCCCCGTACACACTACATTACCTCTAACCCTGCACCCGCTCCCCGTACACTACCCCTAATCCTGCACCCACTCCCCGTACACACTACATTACCTCTAAGCCTGCACCCGCTCCCCGTACACACTACATTACCTCTAAGCCTGCACCCGATCCCCGTAAACAGTACACTACCCCTAATCCTGCACCCGCTTCCCGTATACACTACACTACCCCTAATCCTGCACCCGCTCCCCATACACACTACACTACCGCTAACCCTACCCCTGCACCCCGTGCACACTATACTACCGCTAACCCAGCACCCGCTCCCCGTACACACTACACTACTGCTAACCGAGCACCCGCTCCCCGTACACATTACACTACCGCTAACCCTTCCCCCGCTCCCCGCACACACTACACTACCCCTAACCCTGCACCCGCTCCCCGTACACACTACATTACCCCTAAACCTGCACCCGCTCCCCATACACACTACACTACCGCTAAACCTGCACCCGCTCCCCATACACACTACACTACTTCTAACCCTGCACCCGCTCCCCGCACACTATACTACCGCTAAACCTGCACCCACTCCCCGCACACACTACACTACCCCTAACCCTACACCCACTCCCTGCACACACTATACTACCGCTAACCCTGCACCCGCTCCCCGCACACAATACACTACCCCTAATCTGCTCCCCGCACACACTACACTACCCCTAATCCTGCACCCGCTCCCCGCACACATTATACTACCACTAACCCTACACCCGCTCCCTGTACACACTACACTACCGCTAACCCTACACCTGCTCCCCGCACACACTATACTACCGCTAACCCTACACCCGCTCCCTACACACTCTATACTACCGCTAACCCTGCATCCGCTCCCCGTACACATTACACTACCCATAATCCTGATCCCGCTCCCCGTACACACTACCCCTAACCCTGCACCCGCTCCCCGTACACACTACACTACCCCCTTATCCTGCACCCACTCCCCGTACACACTACACTACCCCTAATCCTGCACCAGCTCACCGTACACACTACCCCTAACTCTGCACCTGCTCCCCGTACACACTACACTACCCCTAACCCTGCACCCACTCCCCGTACACACTACACCTCTCCCTACCCTGCACCTGCTCCCCACACACACTACCCCTAACCCTGCTGGGGGCGTATTAATGAGCAATGGGGGCATGGTCACCTATGTAATCTGTGAAGGGTGGGTCAGGGAGACAAGGCCGCTAGCAGGACGGTGGCTGTGTCACTAATATACTCAGCACAGTCAGTACCTCACTCTTGCTGCCACCGCCCCCTGCCACTTGCTGTTCAGTACACAGAGCCATAGCAAACAGTCCCCTCGTGTGATATGGCCGCCTATGCACAGCAGCGCACAGCTGTATCACAGATTGCGTATCTTTTAATTGTGTCCTACAAGGCTTCCGTAGCCCTGTAGGACACACAGTAAGAGAGCCCACATGGCTGCCGCTGCGCACACTGGACCACCTGTGCCCTTTTGCAATGGAGTAGGCTGCATCCCGTGGTGATAGCACAGCCCAGGGGGCACCCTGGCCAGCCCACCACTGGACTGGACTGAGGGTTCTAGGTGGGAGGGCACTGGGATGGGTGCAGCGGGCTGTTTGGGGAGGGAAGGCAGGGAGACACTGGGATGGGGATCAGTAATGGTGGGGACACTGAACTGGAGAAGGGGCAGACACTGGATGGGTACACTGACCTGCTGCACCTGCGCATTCAAGTTCACAACAGCCTCTTGAGCAGCTCATCCTGCATCATCTGCCATCCTCGATTACCTCTGGGATCTGTTTCCTGGCAGTGGGTTCGGCTCACCCCACTGCCCACTCCATCTTTTTGTGACTGTGCCAGGACCCATCTTCATAAATGGGTTGACAGCATGGACATTTTGCTGTGAGAGGGTCCAACAACTTGCCCTCTTGTATACAAACAGGGGTTTCTTTACAGTGTGATGCGATGGGTGGGGGGACACAGCTCTTGTATATACATAGGGGCAATTTGTAGGGGAGCCCTGGACTTATAGAGATTTTCCCCTTTAATCTGCTAGTGCTCTCATGGCAATGCCACGCACCTCCTCCCCCGCCCCCTCACTTCCAGACCAAGTGTACCTCGGGACATTCCTCCTCCCGTCCCAGCTACAGAAATAAAAGCAACATCCTTACCCTTGGACGCCGGGTACCTGAATAGGTCCCGACATCATGGGCTGCAGCATGTGCCACAAGGCCACGCCCCCTTGTCATAGTCCGCTTCCCTCTGCCCTCCCGTTGACTGACAGATGACATCACTGGGAGGCAGAGCTTAAACGCACATCACTAATACAGTGCGGGAGGGATACAGTACGGGTGGGATACAATGTGGGATGGATACAGTGTGGGACGGATACAGTGTGGGACGGATACAGTGCGGGAGGGATACAGTGCGGGTGGGATACAGTGTGGGATGGATACAGTGCGGGAGGGATACAGTACGGGTGGGATACAATGTGGGATGGATACAGTGTGGGATGGATACAGTGCGGGCGGGATACAGTGCGGGTGGGATACAGTGTGGGATGGATACAGTGCGGGAGGGATACAGTACGGGTGGGATACAATGTGGGATGGATACAGTGTGGGACGGATACAGTGTGGGACGGATACAGTGCGGGAGGGATACAGTGCGGGTGGGATACAGTGTGGGATGGATACAGTGCGGAAGGGATACAGTACGGGTGGGATACAATGTGGGATGGATACAGTGTGGGATGGATACAGTGCGGGCGGGATACAGTGCGGGTGGGATACAGTGTCGGATGGATACAGTTCGTGAGGGATACAGTACGGGTGGGATACAATGTGGGACGGATACAGTGTGGGATGGATACAGTGCGGGCGGGATACAGTGCGGGTGGGATACAGTGTCGGATGGATACAGTGCGGGAGGGATACAGTACGGGTGGGATACAATGTGGGACGGATACAGTGTGGGATGGATACAGTGCGGGCGGGATACAGTGTGGGTGGGATACAGTGTCGGATGGATACAGTGCGGGAGGGATACAGTACGGGTGGGATACAATGTGGGACGGATACAGTGTGGGATGGATACAGTGCGGGCAGGATACAGTGCAGGAGGAAAACAGTGCGGGTAGTACACAGTGTGGGTGGGATACAGTGTGGGTCAGATACAGATGCTGTGTGGTACAATGGGAAGCAATATGTGCTAGAGATGAGCGCCGGAAATTTTTCGGGTTTTGTGTTTTGGTTTTGGGTTCGGTTCCGCGGCCGTCTTTTGGGTTCGACCGCGTTTTGGCAAAACCTCACCGAATTTTTTTTGTCGGATTCGGGTGTGTTTTGGATTCGGGTGTTTTTTTCAAAAAACCCTAAAAAACAGCTTAAATCATAGAATTTGGGGGTAATTTTGATCCCAAAGTATTATTAACCTCAAAAAACATAATTTACACTCATTTTCAGCCTATTCTGAACACATCACACCTCACAATATTATTTTTAGTCCTAAAATTTGCACCGAGGTCGCTGTGTGAGTAAGATAAGCGACCCTAGTGGCCGACACAAACACCGGGCCCATCTAGGAGTGGCACTGCAGTGTCACGCAGGATGGCCCTTCCAAAAAACCCTCCCCAAACAGCACATGACGCAAAGAAAAAAAGAGGCGCAATGAGGTAGCTGACTGTGTGAGTAAGATTAGCGACCCTAGTGGCCGACACAAACACCGGGCCCATCTAGGAGTGGCACTGCAGTGTCACGCAGGATGTCCCTTCCAAAAAACCCTCCCCAATCAGCACATGATGCAAAGAAAAAGAAAAGAAAAAAGAGGTGCAAGATGGAATTATCCTTGGGCCCTCCCACCCACCCTTATGTTGTATAAACAAAACAGGACATGCACACTTTAACCAACCCATCATTTCAGTGACAGGGTCTGCCACACGACTGTGACTGATATGACGGGTTGGTTTGGACCCCCCCCCAAAAAAGAAGCAATTAATCTCTCCTTGCACAAACTGGCTCTACAGAGGCAAGATGTCCACCTCATCTTCACCCTCCGATATATCACCGTGTACATCCCCCTCCTCACAGATTATCAATTCGTCCCCACTGGAATCCACCATCTCAGCTCCCTGTGTACTTTGTGGAGGCAATTGCTGCTGGTCAATGTCTCCGCGGAGGAATTGATTATAATTCATTTTAATGAACATCATCTTCTCCACATTTTCTGGATGTAACCTCGTACGCCGATTGCTGACAAGGTGAGCGGCGGCACTAAACACTCTTTCGGAGTACACACTTGTGGGAGGGCAACTTAGGTAGAATAAAGCCAGTTTGTGCAAGGGCCTCCAAATTGCCTCTTTTTCCTGCCAGTATAAGTACGGACTGTGTGACGTGCCTACTTGGATGCGGTCACTCATATAATCCTCCACCATTCTATCAATGTTGAGAGAATCATATGCAGTGACAGTAGACGACATGTCCGTAATCGTTGTCAGGTCCTTCAGTCCGGACCAGATGTCAGCATCAGCAGTCGCTCCAGACTGCCCTGCATCACCGCCAGCGGGTGGGCTCGGAATTCTGAGCCTTTTCCTCGCACCCCCAGTTGCGGGAGAATGTGAAGGAGGAGATGTTGACAGGTCGCGTTCCGCTTGACTTGACAATTTTGTCACCAGCAGGTCTTTCAACCCCAGCAGACCTGTGTCTGCCGGAAAGAGAGATCCAAGGTAGGCTTTAAATCTAGGATCGAGCACGGTGGCCAAAATGTAGTGCTCTGATTTCAACAGATTGACCACCCGTGAATCCTTGTTAAGCGAATTAAGGGCTGCATCCACAAGTCCCACATGCCTAGCGGAATCGCTCCGTGTTAGCTCCTTCTTCAATGCCTCCAGCTTCTTCTGCAAAAGCCTGATGAGGGGAATGACCTGACTCAGGCTGGCAGTGTCTGAACTGACTTCACGTGTGGCAAGTTCAAAGGGCATCAGAACCTTGCACAACGTTGAAATCATTCTCCACTGCACTTGAGACAGGTGCATTCCATCTCCTATATCGTGCTCAATTGTATAGGCTTGAATGGCCTTTTGCTGCTCCTCCAACCTCTGAAGCATATAGAGGGTTGAATTCCACCTCGTTACCACTTCTTGCTTCAGATGATGGCAGGGCAGGTTCAGTAGTTTTTGGTGGTGCTCCAGTCTTCTGTACGTGGTGCCTGTACGCCGAAAGTGTCCCGCAATTTTTCTGGCCACCGACAGCATCTCTTGCACGCCCCTGTCGTTTTTTAAAAAATTCTGCACCACCAAATTCAAGGTATGTGCAAAACATGGGACGTGCTGGAATTTGCCCATATTTAATGCACACACAATATTGCTGGCGTTGTCCGATGCCACAAATCCACAGGAGAGTCCAATTGGGGTAAGCCATTCCGCGATGATCTTCCTCAGTTGCCGTAAGAGGTTTTCAGCTGTGTGCGTATTCTGGAAAGCGGTGATACAAAGCGTAGCCTGCCTAGGAAAGAGTTGGCGTTTGCGAGATGCTGCTACTGGTGCCGCCGCTGCTGTTCTTGCGGCGGGAGTCCATACATCTACCCAGTGGGCTGTCACAGTCATATAGTCCTGACCCTGCCCTGCTCCACTTGTCCACATGTCCGTGGTTAAGTGGACATTGGGTACAACTGCATTTTTTAGGACACTGGTGAGTCTTTTTCTGACGTCCGTGTACATTCTCGGTATCGCCTGCCTAGAGAAGTGGAACCTAGATGGTATTTGGTAACGGGGGCACACTGCCTCAATAAATTGTCTAGTTCCCTGTGAACTAACGGCGGATACCGGACGCACGTCTAACACCAACATAGTTGTCAAGGACTCAGTTATCCGCTTTGCAGTAGGATGACTGCTGTGATATTTCATCTTCCTCGCAAAGGACTGTTGAACAGTCAATTGCTTACTGGAAGTAGTACAAGTGGGCTTACGACTTCCCCTCTGGGATGACCATCGACTCCCAGCGGCAACAACAGCAGCGCCAGCAGCAGTAGGCGTTACACGCAAGGATGCATCGGAGGAATCCCAGGCAGGAAAGGACTCGTCAGACTTGCCAGTGACATGGCCTGCAGGACTATTGGCATTCCTGGGGAAGGAGGAAATTGACACTGAGGGAGTTGGTGGGGTGGTTTGCGTGAGCTTGGTTACAAGAGGAAGGGATTTACTGGTCAGTGGACTGCTTCCGCTGTCACCCAAAGTTTTTGAACTTGTCACTGACTTATTATGAATGCGCTGCAGGTGACGTATAAGGGAGGATGTTCCGAGGTGGTTAACGTCCTTACCCCTACTTATTACAGCTTGACAAAGGGAACACACGGCTTGACACCTGTTGTCCGCATTTCTGGTGAAATACCTCCACACCGAAGAGCTGATTTTTTTGGTATTTTCACCTGGCATGTCAACGGCCATATTCCTCCCACGGACAACAGGTGTCTCCCCGGGTGCCTGACTTAAACAAACCACCTCACCATCAGAATCCTCCTGGTCAATTTCCTCCCCAGCGCCAGCAACACCCATATCCTCCTCATCCTGGTGTACTTCAACACTGACATCTTCAATCTGACTATCAGGAACTGGACTGCGGGTGCTCCTTCCAGCACTTGCAGGGGGCATGCAAATAGTGGAAGGCGCATGCTCTTCACGTCCAGTGTTGGGAAGGTCAGGCATCGCAAACGACACAATTGGACTCTCCTTGTGGATTTGGGATTTCAAAGAACGCACAGTTCTTTGCGGTGCTTTTGCCAGCTTGAGTCTTTTCAGTTTTCTAGCGAGAGGCTGAGTGCTTCCATCCTCATGTGAAGCTGAACCACTAGCCATGAACATAGGCCAGGGCCTCAGCCGTTCCTTGCCACTCCGTGTGGTAAATGGCATATTGGCAAGTTTACGCTTCTCCTCCGACAATTTTATTTTAGGTTTTGGAGTCCTTTTTTTTCTGATATTTGGTGTTTTGGATTTGACATGCTCTGTACTATGACATTGGGCATCGGCCTTGGCAGACGACGTTGCTGGCATTTCATCGTCTCGGCCATGACTAGTGGCAGCAGCTTCAGCACGAGGTGGAAGTGGATCTTGATCTTTCCCTAATTTTGGAACCTCAACTTTTTTGTTCTCCATATTTTATAGGCAGAACTAAAAGGCACCTCAGGTAAACAATGGAGATGGATGGATTGGATACTAGTATACAATTATGGACGGACTGCCACGGTTAGGTGGTATAAAAAAACCACGGTTAGGTGGTATATATTATAATAATAATACAATTATGGATGGACGGACTGCCTGCCGACTGCCGACACAGAGGTAGCCACAGCCGTGAACTACCGCACTGTACACTGGTTGATAAAGAGATAGTAGTATACTCGTAACAACTAGTATGACACTATGACGACGGTATAAAGAATGGAAAAAAAACCACGGTTAGGTGGTATATATTATAATAATAATACAATTATGGATGGACGGACTGCCTGCCGACTGCCGACACAGAGGTAGCCACAGCCGTGAACTACCGCACTGTACACTGGTTGATAAAGAGATAGTAGTATACTCGTAACAACTAGTATGACACTATGACGACGGTATAAAGAATGAAAAAAAAACCACGGTTAGGTGGTATATATTATAATAATAATACAATTATGGATGGACGGACTGCCTGCCGACTGCCGACACAGAGGTAGCCACAGCCGTGAACTACCGCACTGTACACTGGTTGATAAAGAGATAGTAGTATACTCGTAACAACTAGTATGACACTATGACGACGGTATAAAGAATGAAAAAAAAACCACGGTTAGGTGGTATATATTATAATAATAATACAATTATGGATGGACGGACTGCCTGCCGACTGCCGACACAGAGGTAGCCACAGCCGTGAACTACCGCACTGTACACTGGTTGATAAAGAGATAGTAGTATACTCGTAACAATTAGGATGACACTATGACGGTATAAAGAATGAAAAAAAAAACCACGGTTAGGTGGTAGGTATATAATAATAAATAATACAATTCTGGTCGGACGGACTGCCTGCCGTGTGCCGACACAGAGGTAGCCACAGCCGTGAACTACCGCACTGTACACTGGTTGATAAAGAGATAGTAGTATACTCGTAACAATTAGGATGACACTATGACGGTATAAAGAATGAAAAAAAAAACCACGGTTAGGTGGTAGGTATATAATAATAAATAATACAATTCTGGTCGGACGGACTGCCTGCCGTGTGCCGACACAGAGGTAGCCACAGCCGTGAACTACCGCACTGTACACTGGTTGATAAAGAGATAGTAGTATACTCGTAACAATTAGGATGACACTATGACGGTATAAAGAATGAAAAAAAAACCACGGTTAGGTGGTAGGTATATAATAATAAATAATACAATTCTGGTCGGACGGACTGCCTGCCGTGTGCCGACACAGAGGTAGCCACAGCCGTGAACTACCGCGCTGTACACTGGTTGATAAAGAGATAGTAGTATACTCGTAACAATTAGGATGACACTATGACGGTATAAAGAATGAAAAAAAAAACCACGGTTAGGTGGTAGGTATATAATAATAAATAATACAATTCTGGTCGGACGGACTGCCTGCCGTGTGCCGACACAGAGGTAGCCACAGCCGTGAACTACCGCACTGTACACTGGTTGATAAAGAGATAGTAGTATACTCGTAACAATTAGGATGACACTATGACGGTATAAAGAATGAAAAAAAAAACCACGGTTAGGTGGTAGGTATATAATAATAAATAATACAATTCTGGTCGGACGGACTGCCTGCCGTGTGCCGACACAGAGGTAGCCACAGCCGTGAACTACCGCACTGTACACTGGTTGATAAAGAGATAGTAGTATACTCGTAACAATTAGGATGACACTATGACGGTATAAAGAATGAAAAAAAAACCACGGTTAGGTGGTAGGTATATAATAATAAATAATACAATTCTGGTCGGACGGACTGCCTGCCGTGTGCCGACACAGAGGTAGCCACAGCCGTGAACTACCGCACTGTACTGTGTCTGCTGCTAATATAGACTGGTTGATATTTAAAGAGATATTAGTAGTATACAACAATACTATACTGGTGGTCAGGCACTGGTCACCACTCCTGCAGCAAAAGTGTGCACTGTTAATTAATATAATTGTACTCCTGGCTCCTGCTAACAACCTGCAGTGCTCCCCAGTCTCCCCCACAATTAATTATAAGCTTTTAATTTATACATTGATGACTGTGCAGCACACTGGGCTGAGCTGAGTGCACACAGACTGAGTCACACTGTGTGACTGACTGTGCTGTGTATCGTTTTTTTTTTCAGGCAGAGAACGGATATAGCAGAGAGAAGTGAACGGATATATTATATTAAATAAAAGTTAACTAGCAACTGCACTGGTCACTGACTGTGGTAAACTAACTCTGTCTGCGACTCTGCACAATCTCTCTCTCTCTATCTAATCTATCTCTATTCTAATGGAGAGGACGCCAGACACGTCCTCTCCCTATCAATCTCAATGCACGAGTGAAAATGGCGGCGACGCGCGGCTCCTTATATAGAATCCGAGTCTCGCGATAGAATCCGAGCCTCGCGAGAATCCGACAGCGTCATGATGACGTTCGGGCGCGCTCGGGTTAACCGAGCAAGGCGGGAAGATCCGAGTCGCTCGGACCCGTGAAAAAAAACATGAAGTTCGGGCGGGTTCGGATTCCGAGGAACCGAACCCGCTCATCTCTAATATGTGCTCAGGTCACACCAACAAGCTCTCCCCCGACGCACACATATTCACATCTGATTTAAATTGTAGAGCTTTATGCTGTGCGTTGGTGGGCAGAGAGGTGAGGACGTTGGTCTCAGGCAGCGATTGGATAAGATCGCTGCCAGCGGTTAGAGACTGACTGCACAGCACGTCCTGCAGGGCCCACTCCTTTTTTAAAACAGGGTCAAAAACTGCCTATCTCTGAATCTCTGATATCACATGCTTGTCTTCTTTTCTAATCTCTCAGAATATCTTTCTTTACTTTTCTAACATAACTTAATCACCTACCTGTCTATCTCAGGTGCATTACTGTTCCTCAACTGCACTCCTTCCTTACATTCCACCTTTCACTTTCCCTCCCATGTTACTCTCTTACCTTTTCCTGCCTCTGCTCAGTATAGTAGTGTGTGACTTGGATGGCAGCAGTGTCGAGTCCTGGCCCCGCCCCCTGCACGATGTCATGCAGTGGGCGGGGCTTGCAGTATCAGGAAGTGCTGCACAGCCCACTGAGCCCAGCCACCGAGCACCAGCACAGGCTGCAGTATCAGGGATACTGGCTGCACGGGGTGCTGTTACCATACGCTGCCTGATCGGGGTTGAGCTCCGATCACGGCAGCCGGACCAGTGGAGGGATAGGCCTCTGTGGGGACAACGCTATAATACTGGCTGCATTGCAGGAGATCATGTGGGCCTATTTTCAATGGGGGGCCAGGAGCTGCAGCTCCATCCGCCCCATTGTAAATCCGGCCCTGGGAATACCCACCCTGTTTTGGATAGCATCCTGGAGCGGATTGTATAGCATAATAAAATGTCTGCTAGCCTCAATTCCGACATCACTGGCTTCAAAATTGGCGATCATGACTAGCATTGTTTGCAGATGACCTGCTGGCTATCCTGTTCAACCCAGTTGTTTCAATCCCTAATCTGCTGGCTGAGTTCCAGCAGTGTAGTTTTCTATCCAACTTTAAGGCAAACTATTCTAAATGTATAGCAGTGAATGTTCCGGCTTGTCCCCACTCCAATGATGGGCTCAAGCAGTCTTTTCCCTTTTCTTAGTATAACATCAGCCTCAAGTATCTTGGAAGTACACTACATAAAAATCTGGGAATTGCATAACCTAGTTAGGGAATTTGTATGGGGGAATAAGAGGCCACAGTTTCAACATTCCATCCACTTTCAACGTAGACACTTGGGAGAACTTCAGCTACCACACTTTACTGTATATTATGACGCTGTTGTGTTGAGTAGGATAATGGAGTGGTACCGGACGGCTGATATTAAACACTGGGTCCAATTAGAGAATTAATCTCTATCTACACACATTGCACAGTGCCCTTGGAGGTCCGGGGTTCCTGTTATCTCTCATCCTACTATTGGCCCCACCTTGGTCCGTTGGAATAAATTATGGAGGTAACCTTGTGTGTCCTCCATATTTTCCCCTCTCATCCCCTTGTTCAATAACCTTGACTTTCTCCCAGGTGTCTCTAGCTCCGCCTTTTCTACATGGGTGCAAAAAGAGTGTGGTGTGCTTGCCAGCTGGTGGATAATGGAGGTGTGTTGTCCTTCTCTCGCGACCTCTACCAGATAGAGATATCTATCTATTTAACTACCTGGGAAGCAGTTAGTTTCTTGGCTGTCAGGATCCCGTCTGTCAGGATACCGATGTCCGGGGCCCGGAATCCCCACTCGGAGGGTGGGCCATCCCCCAAGAGGGAATAAATTGGTATACAGTATATATATATATATATATATATATACACACACACACAGGGCCAGCTCCAGGCACATTCCTTAGGACTCCTAAGGGCCGCAATTTTAAATCACCCGCTGGTCCGTCACCCAATCAACGATCGTGGAGCAGCAGCAGCGGCTCTTGATTAGCTGCCGGACCGTGAGCTTTAACTGGCTGACAGACCGGCGGCTGATTTCTATTGCAGAGCAGAAGGCCGCAGTACAGACTGAATGGCAGTAGAGGCGCGAACTGCTCTCTCCTCCCCTCACACAGCAGCAGCTGTGGCAGCGGGAGCAGATATTTGAGCAGCAGGAGAGGCCGGCGGTGGTGAGCACCACGACAGGGGGCGTATGTGAATCTGATACTGTGCGGTACCTGTGTATCTGACACTGTGGGGGCATATTATGTGTATCTGACACTGTGGGGGCATATTGGCCCTCATTCCGAGTTGATCGCTCGCTAGCTGCTTTTAGCAGCAGTGCAAACGCTAGGCCGCCGCCCTCTGGGAGTGTATCTTAGCTTAGCAGAAGTGCGAACGAAAGGATCGCAGAACGGCGTCTACATTTTTTCAAGCAGTTTCTGAGTAGCTGCAGACCTACTCCTACCTTGCGATCACTTCAGACTATTTAGTTCCTGTTTTGACATCACAAACACGCCCTGCGTTCGGCCAGCCACTCCCCCGTTTCCCCAGGCATGCCTGCGTTTGTATCTGACACGCCTGCGTTTTTCAGCACACTCCCGGAAAACGGTCAGTTACCTCCCAGAAACGCCCCATTCCTGTCAATCACTCAGCGGTCAACAGTGTGACTGAAAAGCGTCGCTAGACCTTGTGTGAAACTGCATTGGCTTTTGTGAAAGTACGTTGCGCGTGCGCAGTGCGCACCATACGCATGCGCAGAAGTGCCAATTTTTGGCCTGATCGCTGCGCTGCAAACAACGGCAGCTAGCGATCAACTCGGAATGAGGGCCATTATGTGTATCTGGCACTGTGGGGGCATATTATGTGTATCTGGCATTGTGTGGGCATATTATGTGTATCTGGCACTGTGGGGGGCACCTGTGTATCTGGCATTTTGGGGGAACATGTGTATCTGGCACTGCTGGGGGCATATTATGTGTATCTGGCACTGCTGGGGGCATGTTATGTGTATCTGGTACTGCTGGGGGCATGTTATATATTTTTGTCGTAATATCACTGTTGCAAAATATGCACATAAGTTTATTTAAAGTATATGGCTATGTGGTGGTAAATAAACAAAGAGGAAAGAGGTTGTTGGTGTGTTCCCCCCCCCCCCCCCCCATCCCCCTCCTTTTCTTGGACTGGATAAATCTATTAGTGAAACTGATGACATATGTGGAGGTGACTAAATGGATTTACAGTATCTGTGTTAAACAAAAGGACTAACCAATGGAAATACAAAACTAATTTATGCGGAAGGTATAAGAGGTCCATATGGGTCAGGTGTAATTCAATCGCATATATAGGAGCGAAACCGGTTAGAGAATTTTTGCTGCTGTTACTCTGCTTGTTATTACTGAAAGCTGCCACTGCTAAGGAGGTATTCAACTATCCATAGCTGATTATTGAGGGGTCTGCTTACAGGAGAAAACCAGTACTCATCATCAATGTGTTTGGAGCTGCAGCCACACACCGGCACTGGGACTCAGGCGGAATCACAATTGGGGCATACCTAGCCATTGGTGTGGCGTGACTGGGGAACAAATGAGAAGGTCACCACTACCTATTACTATATAGTGGTG
Organism: Pseudophryne corroboree; assembly: GCF_028390025.1. Lineage (NCBI taxonomy): Eukaryota > Metazoa > Chordata > Amphibia > Anura > Myobatrachidae > Pseudophryne > Pseudophryne corroboree. Next base: position 837,255,192 of record NC_086444.1, read on the forward strand.
AGATACCGAGCGCAGTCTCGGATTATGCGCACAATCTAACAACTTGACTTAACTGCTGATTTCCTAGCCAAAGGAATATAGAGCTAAAGCCTCCTTATACTTATACAAATATATATTCATGTTGCAGTGGTGCCACTATACAGATGGAGCCATACTCATCCAGTGCGACACCATCACAAGCATGTACTCCCGTCCGCCTAGCCCCGCCAGGAGTGCACAGTGACGCTCTCCCATTCTAGTGAATGGAGCGCGTATACGTCACGGGCGCGCACCCGGACGGAGACGCTTTTGGTGTTAGGCGCACCCGGGCATCTAACGGTCTGGCGACTAGTGACTAGCGTGGCTCCATCTGTATATATCTGTTTCAGGTACAGTTTTTCAATTATCACCTACAATGGGCCCATTATAAATACATGTGATCTACAAAACAGGTTATATATTATTGAAAAAGGAAACCCCACATTTGCCATCATAATTGTGTTTTTATTCATATGATATTCTTGCTTATATACATGTGATAATTTTAGAAGAAATATGTTACTAGTTTTAAAGAAACATTCTTTATACTGATAGAAAATAAAAAAGCATATTTATTGCAAAACTCTTCTGGTGCTTTTTGGTACATATTAGACTGGGGTTAATGAAATTAGCACACACTCTTGTCAGAAGAATTTAATAAACTACAAAAATGCAAAAGCCCCCACTCACTCACTCACTCACTCACTCACTCACTCACTCACTCACTCACTCACTCATCACTAATTCTCTTACTTACCGATATGTTAGGAAGAGTAAATTTAACATAGGTATTCTGCAGGTGGGAAATAGGAAATCTACATAATTAGAATTAAAAAAAAACCACCCCTAAGGGGATGAACAGGGTGTTGACATAATGACATCATTACCGATGCGTGGCTTGCATTGCGGGAACGATAACGCCCAAACGGATTAAAATTTGGATTCCACCCCCAGTGTGTAGAATTTAATAAACTACAAAAATGGTCCTTTCACTTTTTACCATATCTGCTACGGGTGCTCCTCAGGTAATGCCAAGACCCATGGATTAATATTTGCTGTGCTTACATTAAAACTAGAGATGTACGGCGGGCACTTTTCGTGTTATGTTTTGGTTTTGGTTCTAATTCCCCGCTCGTGGTTTGGTTTTGGATTGGTTTTGCCAAAACTACCCTTTCATGTTTTGGTTTTGGATCTGGATGATTTTTGAAAAAAATATAAAAACGGCTAAAATTACAGAATTTGGGGGTAATTTTGATCCTACGGTATTATTAACCTCAATAACATTCATTTCCAGTCTATTCTGAACACCTCCCACCTCACAATATTGTTTTTAGGCCAAAAGGTTGCACCGAGGTGGCTGTATGACTAAGCTAAGCGACACAAGTGTACGGCACAAACACCTGGCCCATCTAGGAGTGGCACTGTAGTTGCAGACAGGTTGGCACTTAAAAAAACTAGGCCCCAAACAGCACATGATGCAAAGAAGAAAAAGAGGTGCAATGAGGTTGCTGTATGAGCTAAGCGACACAAGTGTGCGTCACAAACTCCTGGCCCATCTAGGAGTGGCACTGCAGTGGCAGACAGGATGGCAGATATAAAAAAAGGCCCCAAACAGCACATCATACAAAGATGTAAAAGAGGTGCAATGAGGTAGCTGTATGACTAAGTTAAGCGACACAAACAGTTGGCCCATCTAGGAGTGGCACTGCAGTGTCAGACAGGATGGCACTTTAAAAAACTAGTCCCCAAACATCACATGATGCAAAGAAGAAAAAGAAGTGCACCGAGGTTGCTGTATGACTAGGCTAAGCGACACAACCACCTCGCCCATCTAGTAGTGGCATGCAGTGGCTGAATGTCGAAAGTGGCCCGCAATTTTTCAGTCCACTGACAGCATCTCCTGCACGCCCCTGTCATTTCTAAAAAATTCTACAATTGGTGGACTTATACGGCAGTACCCCTGGACTAATACGGCAGTACCCCTGGACTTATGGCACTGCAGTGTCAGACAGGATGGCACTTTAAAAAACCATGCCCCAAACAGCACATGATGCAAAGATGAAAAAGAGGTGCACCAAGGTTGCTGTATGACTAAGCTAAGCAACACAAGTGTGCGGCACAAACACCTGGTCCATCTAGGAGTGGCACTGCAGTGGCAGACAGGATGGCACTTAAAAAAAAAAACTAGGCCCCAAACAGCACATCATGCAAAGAAGAAAAAGAGGTGCAATGAGGTACCTGTATGACTAAGTTATGCGACACAAACAATTGGCCCATCTAGGAGTGGCACTGCAGTGTCAGACAGGAGGTGAGGTATAAAAAAAGGCCCCAAACAGCACATCATGCAAAGATGAAAAAGAGGTGCAATGAAGTAGCTGTATGACTAAGCTAAGCAACACAAACAATTGGCCCATCTAGGAGTGGAACTGCAGTGTCAGACAGGAGGGCAGATATAAAAAAAGGCCCCAACCAGCACATCATGCAAAGATGAAAAAGAGGTGCAATGAGTTAGCTGTATGACTAAGCTAAGCAACACAAACAATTGGCCCATCTAGTAGTGGCATTGCAGTGTCAGACAGGATGGCAGATATAAAAAAAATAGTACCCAAACAGCACATCATGCTAAGAAGTAAAAGAGGGCAATGAGGTAGCTGTATGACTAAGCTAAGCGACACAAGTGTTGTGTGCGGCACAAACACCTGGCCCATCTAGGGTTGGCATTGCAGTCCCACTGCACTAATGGCGTATACCGGATGCACGTCTAACACCAGCATAGTTATTATGGCCTCAGTAATCTGCTTTGCAACAGGGTATATATATATACAGCAGTATCACTGGAATTATATGGCAGTACCACTGGACATATACGGCAGGATCACTGGAATTATACGGCAGGATCACTGGAATTATACAGCAGGATCACTGCACTTATACGCCAGTACCACTGGACATATACGGCAGTATCAATGGACATATATGGCAGTATCACTGGACATATACGGCAGTATCACTGGACTGGACTTATACGCCAGTACCACTGGAATTATACAGCAGGATCACTAGAATTATACGGCAGGATTACTGGATTTATACGCAAGTACCACTGGAATTATACGGCAGGATCACTAGACTTATATGGCAGGATAACTGGATTTATACAGCAGTACCGCTGGGCATATACGGCAGTATCACTGGACATATACGGCATTATCACTGGACTGGACTTATACGCCAGTACCACTGGAATTATACGGCAGGATCACTAGAATTATACGGCAGGATCACTGGACTTATACGCCAGTACCACTGGAATTATACGGCAGGATCACTAGATTTATACGGCAGTTTCACTGGACATAAATGGCAGTATCACTGGACTGGACTTATACACCAGTACCACTGTAATTATAAGGCAAGATCACTGGATTTATATGCCAGTACCACTGGAATTATACGGCAGGATCACTGGATTTATACGGCAGTACCGCTGGACATATATGGCAGTATCAATGGACATATACGGCAGGATCACTGGACATATACGGCAGTATCACTGGACTGGACTTATACGCCAGTACCACTGGAATTATACGGCAGGATCACTGGAATTATACAGCAGGATCACTAGAATTATACGGCAGGATCACTGGATTTATACGCAAGTACCACTGGAATTATACGGCAGGATCACTAGACTTATATGGCAGGATAACTGGATTTATACGGCAGTACCGCTGGGCATATACGCATAGGTGTGCGCAGGGGGGGTGCCTGGTGCGCACAGGCACCCCCTAATGTCTGGCACCCCGATCTCATATTCCTGATGCAGCGATTGCCGAGCAGGCTGATTACTGTCCCCTCTGCGCTGCACCCTGCAGGACTGCATTACTGACCAGACGCCTGGGTTAATCAAGGGTGCCACTGCCACCGGCTTTCAAATTCCCAGCTCCACCTCCATGTACAAAAATAGTGTGATGTGATGTGATTACGTCATGCTGCTCGCACGTCCATCCGTCACACGCCCACCTCTCTCCTTCTATGCTATGCCAACGCCAGCCACTGATGAGGAGCAGCATGCAGCCAGCGTTCCTCTTGGGAAGACAAATTCAATACTGGCAGACGGCTGGCAGCAGCTTTGACACGTCACTCATTTTTCCAGCAGCAGCGGTAACTAGTCTGCGACTGTCAGTATCAGTGAGTGACTGACTTGTAAGTAAGCTGCTGCAGCTTGCAGGGGAAAGAGAGGGGGAGCCAGACCAGGCTGAGGAGGAGCAGTGTAATTGCATGAGTGCCATCAGGGGTGTTTGGTGCACACCACAACATCTGACATTGTATCTGCTTTATTAGGATTGGTACAAAGGTGGATATTTTATATGCGTTGACCATCAATAGATGGTGCTAGACACGCCCAAAAGGCGGTGCTAGACACACCCCTCCAACGGTGCACTCCCTAATAAAATGTGCTGCGCACGCCAGTGCATATACGGCAGTATCACTGGACATATACGGCATTATCACTGGACTGGACTTATACGCCAGTACCACTGGAATTATACGGCAGGATCACTAGAATTATACGGCAGGATCACTGGACTTATACGCCAGTACCACTGGAATTATACGGCAGGATCACTAGAATTATACGGCAGTATCACTGGACATAAATGGCAGTATCACTGGACTGGACTTATACACCAGTACCACTGTAATTATAAGGCAAGATCACTGGATTTATATGCCAGTACCACTGGAATTATATGGCAGGATCACTGGATTTATACGGCAGTACCGCTGGACATATATGGCAGTATCAATGGACATATACGGCAGGATCACTGGACATATACGGCAGGATCACTGGAATTATACGGCAGGATCACTGGATTTATACGGCAGTACCGCTGGACATATACGGCAGTATCAATGGACATATACGGCAGGATCACTGGACATATGCGGCAGGATCGCTGGACATATACGGCAGTACCACTGGACATATACGGCAGCACAGGGACACTGATGCAGGACAACACAGCACCATTGCAATGGACTGGACTTATACAGCAGCACTGGACATATGGCAGCAGAGGACACCACCACTGTGAGTGGACTGATGCAGCACAACACACCACCACTGGACTGATGCAGCACAACACAGCACCACTGGACTGGACTTATACAGCAGCGCTGTACATATGGCAGCAGAGAACACCACCACTGTGACTGGACTGATGCAGCACAATACACCACCAGTGAACTGATGCACAACACAGCAACTTTATACAGCAGCACTGGACATATGGCAGCAGAGGACACAACCACTGTGACTGGACAGATGCAGCACAAGACACTACCACTGAGGACACTGAGGACGAAGACACGTCCTCTCTCTACACTCTCCAATGCCGGAGTGAAAATGGCGGGGACGCGCGGCTCCTTATAAGGAATCCAAACCCGGCGAGAATGCGACAGCGGGGTGATGACGTTTTGCCTCGTTCTGGTTTCCGAGTCAGGCAGGAAAACCCAAGCCTGACTCGGATCCGGGTTCAGGTGGTGAAGCCCGGTAGGGTTCGGTTCTCTGAGAACCGAACCCGCTCATCTCTAATTAAAACGTCTCAAATTTACATCTCTATAGATTGACCAAATTTATAACACTCATTTATATTTACAACCATGAAAATCAGAAACTCCCGTGCAAAGAACTGTTTAGTGTGACTGCAGCAAGGATGTAAAAGGACACATCTGTATACACATAAAGGATAGAGAGATAGATAGATAGATAGATAGATAGATAGATAGATAGATAGATAGATAGATAGATAGATAGATAGATAGATGTATCTCATTTTACTTGTTTTGGAAAGAGATGGGATTATATAGAAATCTCACCAAGGAAACTGGGGGCTCTTTTTCTTCATCTTGTTCTTCATCTATTGTGCAGTGCGACTAGTAAACATTAGCTGCAAAGACTGTATTGTGTAATGAGGGATTTTCTTCTTCCATTCAGTCTTTGGAATGCTGTTTTCCCTGAAAGTACGCCATGTAATAGATGGAAACACCAAATATTTATTGTGTTACAATGGCAGCATTTTAATTCCCATATCACTCTTCTTTTGTTATTATTCTTGTATGTCCATCAGCAGAAAATCAAATATATGTTCTGTATCTTCATTGTGGGTAAGGTTAATCTAGGGCAGCACATCTTGTAGCCAGTAAGACATCTACCTGCACTGTGCATTCATATACTGTATACAAAGCCTTTTTCTTCATTATCAGTGCTGTTGATGTTGCAACTATATTACACTGGGAATTTGCTTCTTCATAAAGACGTCATTAACATCCAGTGAGGATGCCATATTCATTGTCACAGTCTTGTAAGCTGGTTGAAGACCACTTCAGATGCCTGGGTACGGGAAGTCGTCACTCGAGGTTACGCCATAGCCTTCAAAAACCGACCCCCTCATCGATTTTGCCAGACAGATGTCCCGTTGGACAAGACAAAGGCAAACACTCTACATTCGGTGGTACAGACCCTCCTGGATAGAGGAGTCGTAGTACAGGTGCCTCTTGCGCAGGGGCCGGGGGTACTATTCTCCGCTGTTTCTAGTCCCGAAACCGAATGGGTCCTCCTGGCCCATTCTCAACCTCAAGGCATTGAACAGGTTTGTGAAGGTTTCCAAGTTCCGGATGGAAACCCTTCGCTCTATAGTTCTGGCCTTGGAACCTGGGGACTTCATGGTCTCCCTGGATATCCAGGATGCTTACCTGCATATTCCTATAGCAGTGTCTCATCAGCAATACCTGAGATTTGCGATTGGTAACTGCCATTACCAGTTTCGGGTGTTACCTTTTGGTTTAACAACGGCTCCGCGAGTCTTTACAAAAGTCATGGCGGTGATGACGGTGGTACTCCGCCGTCAAGGGGTCAGGATACTGCCGTATTTGGACGACTTGTTAATCCTGGCAAATTCCCCAGAACTTCTCCTGCGTCATCTAGATGTGACGGTCTGGTTTCTGCAAGCCCACGGGTGGCTCATCAACTGGAAGAAGTCATCCCTGATCCCTGCTCAGAGCATGGTGCATCTGGGAGCACTATTGGACACTCACAACCAGCGGTTGTTCCTGTCTCAGAAGAAAGTCCTGAAACGTCAGGACAGGATTCGTTGCTTCCTATCTCGTCCGCAAGTGTCGATACATTCGGCGATGCAGGTGCTGGGCCTCATGGTGTCAGCATTCGACATGGTGGAGTACGCTCAATTTCACTTTCGCCCTCTCCAGAGGCTGATTCTAGCCAAATGGGACGGCCTGCCTCACCGGATCAGGTCTCAAATGATATTCATTGACTCCGGAGGTCCGTCTGTCGTTGCTCTGGTGGCACCGGGACCAACAACTGTGCAGGGGCCGTCCGTTCTGGATATCCGACTGGGCCCTGTTGACGACAGATGCCAGTCTAAGAGGTCGGGGCGCGGTGCTGGAGCAACACTCCCTTCAGGGGCGGTGGACCAAGGAGGAGTCCCTCCTCTCGATCAATATTCTGGAGTTGCGGGCGGTCTTCAATGCCTTGAACCTAGCCCAGCATTTAATTCAGAACCGTCCTGTTCAAGTACAGTCGGACAACGCCACCACAGTGGCTTACGTAAATCATCAAGGCGGCACTCGAAGCCGCCTAGCAATGAAGGAAGTCTCACGGATTCTACAGTGGGCAGAACGCCATCTACCGGCCATATCGGCAATATTCATTCCGGGAGTCCTGAATTGGGAAGCGGACTTTCTCAGTCGTCAGGACATGCATGCCGGCAAGTGGGGCCTCCATCCAGAAGTGTTTCAACTCCTAGTGGAAAGGTGGGGCCTTCCAGATGTAGATCTGATGGCATCTCGACACAATCACAAGGTTCCGGTCTTCGGAGCAAGGACAAGGGATCCTCAAGCAGCATTCGTGGATGCGCTGGCGGTACCGTGGAGGTTTCGGCTGCCGTACGTGTTCCCTCCGGTGTCACTCCCAGGGTAATTCGGAAGTTCAAGCAACAAAAAGGAATTCTGCTTCTCATAGCTCCAGCGTGGCCCAGACGGCACTGGTTCTAAGACCTGCAAGGCCTATCATCAGAGCGTCCAATTCTACTTCCACAATGCCCAGACCTACTCATTGAGGGCCCCTGTGTCTACCAGGACCTAGCCCGGCTGTCTTTGACGGCGTGGCTCTTGAAGCTTCCGTCTTAAGGGCTAAAGGGTTTTCTGAGGCGGTCATTCAAACTATGTTGCGGGCCCGGAAACCGGCTTCGGCTCAGATTTACTATAGGGTCTGGCATTCTTACTTTGTTAAAACTCTTTCTGCGAGGTACACAGGGCTCCACAAGGCGCCCACCCTGACGCACTTAGCTTCTTTGGGTTGGTATGGCATTAGCCGCTGACACGTCTCCTGTCGTGAGAATGCGGTGTTGTGGCTACAGACTGTTGTCGTCTCTTTTCCTGCTACTGCATTGGACTGGTTAACTAAAAACTGAGATCCTGTGCAGGGAGGCGGGGTGATATAGGAGGCGGCGCTATGCATTCTGGGAACAGTCAAAGCTTTGAGCCTGTTGGTGCCTCGGATCAAGATCCTACTCTACATGGGCACTTTAAGACTTTAAATGGGTGTGAACTGGCTCCTCCCTCTATGCCCCTCCTCCAGACCTCAGTTATATTCTGTGCCCAGAGAGACTGGACACACACTAGGGGAGCTCTACAGAGTTTCTCTAGAAAATACTTTCTGTTAGGTTTATTGTTTTCAGGGAGCACTGCTGGCAACAGGCTCCCTGCTTCGTGGGACTGAGGGGAGAGAAGCAGACCTACTTCTGTGAGTTAAAGGCTCTGCTTCTTAGGCTACTGGACACCATTAGCTCCAGAGGGTCTGATCACTTGGTATAGCCTAGCTGCTCGTTCCCGGAGCCGCGCCGCTATCCCCCTCACAGAGCCAGAAGAGAGAAGCCGGGTGAGTAACCGAAGCAAAGAAGACTTCAGTGAAGGTGGCAGAAGACATCAGTCTTAGAGGTACCGTGCAGCGGTCGCCCTGCGCGCCATTGCTCCCGCTCACAAACGGCACTACACGGGGGCGCCCTGGGCAGCAATAAAACCTCTTTTAAGATCTGGCACAGAGGTATACAGGCACTGTATACAGACCCCCGCCAGTATAAAAATAAGTGGGACACAAGCGTGCCATTTAGGGGGCGGGGCTTCGTCCTTCCAGCTCTTATCAGCGCCATCTTTTCTCGTCACAGCAAGCTGCAGACGCTGGTCCTGGCCCTTCACTTCTGTCACAAGTAGCAGGGTGCAAAACAGCGGGGGGGGGGGGGGGGACACAGCATATTTGGTGTTGAATATATATATATATATATATATATATATATATGAAACTAGTGAAGAACAAGGGCGCCTCTTTAGTGTTTTTTTTATATATTGGATATAAAGTGAATCAAGTGATAATGTATGGACATCACTTATCTGATACACACACTTTCTTCAGTCTCATGACCAATGCACATGTGTAGAGAAAAATAAGACAGAAATAACATAGCGCGTACAGTTTTCAAAGCAGATTTCACCATAAAAATAGAACTAGTTGTATCTAAAAACCTTCTAAGGATAAGCAAATCCTCAATAGTAAAAATCCACCAGCAGGGATTAATTAAAAGGTTTTTTCACAAATTTTAATACAACATAAAACATTAAAAAAATAAAATAAAATATAAAACAGATGATAAAAGTGCAAACGTACAGAATATATCAAGATTCAAACTTAACATTACGTATATGTAATCGAATGCATCCTGCTTTCATAAGAATCCAATATTGGTAAAAAATGCAAACGTACAGGAATTTTTAAGTTGAAAGAGCTTATCTGGTCCATAAGGAGATCTCAGGTACAGCAGTCCCAACGCGTTTTGTCAGCAGTATGACTTCATCATGGGGATAGAGTCAGTAGTGAACAGATGCCTTATTTATACATGTGAGCAGTGTGAGGATCTAACACATGACCAGGCAAGTGATGACCTCACTTCCTGTCAGAGGTAGTGGGAAATTTCCAAGATATTTGCAGTAAAAGTCTATATATAAAGCAGGAATAGTCCTGAATAGTAATTTACATTAATTCATAGATCTGCTAAACTGTTTTAAAAAGAAATAATGACGATCAGAGAACAAATAGCCATAAATACAGCGTGGAACGCAAATATGCTTCCGGGTCCGGAAGAGGAAGTTGTGACTTAACTTCCGGTAAACATGAAGGCCTTGAATCGGATGCGGATCTAAATCACTAAATGCCCGCTGCGATCAGCCGTCGCAGGTGCTTGGCGCGCAGACAGGCTAATAGGAGCTGTGTACTACTGTATAGCGCTGTATAGCGCTATAGTACTGGGCACCGTGATGCGGAGGTCAGTGACGTCATTCACGTGATGCGTCCTCGGACTGGTGGAACGCACACGTGACTGGCTGAACCGCATCAGCATCTACTGGATGCCGTTTATACTAAAACTAATAGGACTTATTCCTCACTATTAAAATAGTTTATGAGAGACACAAAATAGGTTCATATAGCATAAGTATCATAGATAAGTGAATTATTAACATAATGTTAACAATGTTAAAAAAGAATTAGTCAGAAATAAACACATCACAAAGCTTTAGCGCGGTTGTCCAAGAAGGTGGCACTTCCGTCCCCTGACACGGCAGCCCTAAAGGATCCTGCGGATCGGAAGCAGGAAACTACCTTGAAATCTATTTATGTCACTACAGGTACGCTGCTCAGACCTGCCGTTGGAGCGGCATGGGTGAGTAGCGCTATTGAAAAGTGGACAGATAACTTGTCATCTGAAATTGACACCCTGGATAGAGATAGCGTGCTTTTGACGCTGGGTCATATCAGGGACGCTGCAGTCTATCTAAAGGAGGCTGCGAGAGATATTGGCCTCTTGGGATCAAAGGCCAATGCCATGGCAATCTCGGCTAGGAGAGCGTTGTGGACTCATCAATGGAATGGTGATGCTGACTCTAAGAAGGCTATGGAGGCTCTGCCCTACAAAGGTGGCGTTTTGTTTGGTGAAGGCCTCGCGGACCTGGTATCTACAGCTACCGCGGGTAAGTCATCTTTTCTTCCTTTTGTCCCTCCACAGCAAAAGAAAACGCCTTAGTATCAGATGCAGTCCTTTTGGTCTAATAAATTCCTCCTTCCTTGCTGCTAGAGGTAAGGGAAGGGGAAAAAGATCGCCGGCTGTGGCAAGCTCCCAGGAGCAGAAGTCCTCCCCGGCTTCTACCAAGTCCACCGCATGACGCTGGGGCTCCGCTGCGTGAGTCCGCACCGGTGGGGGCACGTCTTCAGCTCTTCAGTCGGGTCTGGGCTCACTCATGCCTGGATCCTTGGGTGCTGGAAATTGTGGCCCAAGGATACAAACTGGAGTTTCAAGACGTGCCCCCCCCCACCGATTTTTCAAATCGGCCTTGGCAGCTTCTTTTCCGGAAAGAGAAGTAGTGTGCGCTGCAATACAAAAACTGGGTCAACAGCAAGTCATTGTCACGGTACCCCCGTCACAAAGGGGAGAAGGGTTTTATTCAAGCCTGTTCGTGGTGCTGAAGCCGGATGGCTCGGTCAGATCGATTCTGAACTTAAAATCCCTCAATCTATGGAATCCCTCAAGATGGAATTTCTCCGAGCAGTGATCTCCAGTCTGAAAGGGGGGGATTTTATGGTGTCAGTCGACATAAAGGATGCTTACCTACATGTCCCCATATATCCTCCACATCAGGCTTACCTGAGGTTTGCGGTTCAGGATTGTCATTACCAATTTCACATGTTGCCGTTTGGTCTTTCCACAGCCCCGAGGATTTTCACCAAAGTAATGGTGGAAATGATGGTGCTCCTGCGCAAGCAGGGTGTCACAATTATCCCATACTTGGACGATCTCCTGATAAAGGCCATATCAAAGGAGCAGTTACTAAACGTTGCGCTCTCCCTGGCAGTTCTGCAACAACATGGTTGGCTCCTAAATTTGCCAAAGTCACAGTTGATTCCGACAACATGGCTGTCGTACTTGGGCATGATTCTGGACACGGAACTGCAGAGAATTTTTCTCCCAATGGAAAAAGCTCTGGAAATACAGAACATGGTCAAGGGGATTCTGAAACCGGCAAGAGTGTCGATTCATCAATGCATGGTGGCGGCCGTCGAGGCCATCCCGTTTGGCAGATTCAATGCCAGGGTTTTTCAGTGGGACCTGTTGGACAAGTGGTCCGGGTCTCACCTACACATGCACCGGAAGATAAGCCTATCTCCCAGGGCCAGGATTTCTCTCCTGTGGTGGCTCCAAAGTTCTCACTTTCTAGAGGGACGCAGGTTCGGGATTCAAGATTGGATCCTAGTAACCACGGATGCGAGTCTCCGAGGTTGGGGAGCAGTCACACAGGGACAAAATTTCCAGGGAAAATGGTCAAGCCAGGAAGCTTTTCTGCACATAAACATTCTGGAATTAAGGACCATCTACAACGGCCTTCTACAAGCGGAACATCTTCTTCGCGGCCTGCCCGTCCTGATTCAGGCGGACAACATAACAGCAGTGGAGCACATAAACCGCCAGGGCGGAACAAGGAGCAGAGCGGCGATGGTGGAGGCCACAAAAGTTCTTCGCTGGGCGGAAAAACAGGCAAGCGCTCTGTCGGCGGTCTTCATTCCAGGCGTGGACAACTGGGAAGCAGACTTCCTCAGCAGACACGATCTCATTCTAGGAGAGTGGGGTCTTCATCAAGAGGTCTTTGCAGAAGTGACAAGTCATTGGGGAATTCCTCAAATAGACATGATGGCGTCTCGCCTCAACAAGAAACTTCAGACATATTGTTCCAGGTCGAGGAACCCTCAAGCAGTAGCAGTGGACGCCCTAGTGACACCGTGGGTGTTTCAGTCAGTCTATGTATTCCCTCCACTTCCACTCATCCCAAAGGTGATACGGATCATAAGAAGAACAAGGGTTCAGGTGATACTCGTTGTTCCAGATTGGCCACGGAGGGCCTGGTATCCGGATCTTCAGGAATTACTCATAGGAGATCCCTGGCCTCTTCCTCTAAGAGAGGATCTGTTACAGCAAGGGACGTGCGTGTTCCAAGACTTACCGCGGTTGCGTTTGATGGCGTGGCGGTTGAACGCAAAATCCTAGCGCGAAAGGGTATTCCCGGTGAGGTCATCCCCACTCTACTGAAAGCTAGAAAGGAGGTAACGGCGAAGCATTACCACCGTATTTTGAGAAAATATGTGTCTTGGTGTGAATCCAAGAAGGCTCCTATGGAAGAAATTCAGCTGGGTCGGTTTCTCCATTTTTTACAAGCAGGCGTGGATGCGGGCCTGAAGTTAGGCTCCATTAAAGTGCAGATTTCGGCCTTATCAATTTTCTTTCAAAGGGAATTGGCCTAGCTTCCAGAGGAACAGACTTTTTTGAAAGGCGTGCTGCACATCCAACCTCCATTTGTGCCCCCAGTGGCACCATGGGACCTTAACGTGGTGTTACAGTTCCTTATGTCACATTGGTTTGAACCTTTACAAACGGTTGAGTTGAAATTTCTCACTTGGAAAGTGGTCATGCTATTGGCCTTGGCGTCCGCAAGGCGGGTGTCAGAATTTGCGGCTGTGTCTCACAAAAGCCCCTATTTGATTTTCCACGAGGATAGAGCGGAGTTGAGAACTCGTCAACAATTTCTACCAAAGGTGGTTTCTTCATTTCACATGAACCAACCTTTTGTGGTACCTGTTGCTACTGAAGCCTTGGCTGATTCAAAGTCTCTCGATGTGGTCAGAGCTTTGAAAATTTATGTAGCCAGAACGGTTCGTATTAGGAAAACGGAGGCTCTGTTTGTCCTGTATGCTTCCAACAAGATTGGGGCTCCTGCTTCTAAGCAGACTATTGCACGCTGGATCTGTAATGCGATTCAGCATGCTCATTCTACGGCTGGATTGCAGTTACCGAAATCAGTGAAGGCCCATTCTACCAGGAAGATGGGCTCATCTTGGGCGGCTGCCCGGGGAGTCTCGATGCTACAACTTTGCCAAGCAGCTACTTGGTCGGGTTCAAACACTTTTGCAAAATTCTGCAAGTTTGATACCCTGGCTGATGAGGACATCATGTTTGCTCAATCGGTGCTGCAGAGTCATCCGCACTCTCCCGCCCGGTCTGGAGCATTGGTATAAACCCCATGGTCCTTTTGGAGTTCCCAGCATCCTCTAGGACGAAGGAGAAAATAGGATTTTAATACCTACCGGTAAATCCTTTTCTCTTAGTCCTTAGAGGATGCTGGGCGCCCGTTCCAGTGCGGACTCTATCTGCAGTACTTGTTCATAGTTATTGCTTTTGTTACACAAAGGTTGTGTTTTTGGTTTCGATCAGCCTGTTGCTGATTTTTTGGTTCATGCTATTAACTTGTTTTAGTTAAATGCCATTTTGTACGGTGTGTTGTGGTGTGAGCTGGTATGTATCTCACCCTTGGTTAACAAAAACCTTTTCCTCGAAATGTCCGTCTCCATGGGCACAGTACCTAAAACTGAGGTCTGGAGGAGGGGCATAGAGGGAGGAGCCAGTTCGCACCCATTTAAAGTCTTAAAGTGCCCATGTCTCCTGCGGATCCCGTCTATACCCCATGGTCCTTTTGGAGTCCCCAGCATCCTCTACGAACTAAGAGAAAAGGATTTACCGGTAGGTATTAAAATCCTATTTTTTTTGTTTGTGCTGTACCCCAGTGCACTATACAGTTTTTCTTTTATTTTCATAAGTACGGTGACACTGCCAGTATATTATTTCCTGCTGTAATAATATATATTTCTGACTGCCGGTGTGTGATATAAAAAAATATACATATTTTTGACTCATTTGTGCAACACTGTAACCGCAGTGTGTGATATAAAAAATAATATATATATTTTGGTTTAAATTAATATTTTGTGCTGTGTCATCCTGGTATACTTTCAGGGACTGCAGCTGCTCCGTCCATCTAGGGGTGTTCTGTCAGTCCACCCAAAATAAAATAAAAAAGGTTAAATATATTGCTAACTGCCACTTGTTTGCTGCCCACTGCTGTCACTTAGGGGGTAATTCAGACCTGGTCGCACGCAGGCTATTTTTTGCACTGCTGCGACCAGGTAATTGCCGCACACAGGGGAGGGGGAATTTGCTGTGCAGGGCTGCAAACGCTTGTGCAGAGAGCTGCACAAACAAAAAATTTGTGCAGTCTCTGCACAGCTCAGGACTTACTCACCTGCTCTGAAGATCCTCGAAGAAGCTGACGTCAGGAACCCTCCCAGGAAACGGCCTGCGTTTCTCCCGACACTCCCAGAAAACGGTGAGTTGCCGCCCAGGAACGCCTTCTGCCTGTCAATCTTCTTGTGATCGTCCCTGCGATCGCTTTCTTTGTAAAAGACGTCGCTCTCTGGCGACCCCCGTCGCCGGGCAGCGACGCGTCTGCGCATTGCGGGTCACACGAGAAAATGCAGCGTGCGAACGGGTCTGAATGACCGCCTTAGCTTAGTCATCCAGCTCCCTCGGTGCAACCTTTTTTAGCCTAACCTGGATAAAAACAAGGGCCCTCATTCCGAGTCGTTCGCTCGTTCTTTTTCATCGCATCGCAGTGAAAATCCGCTTAGTACGCATGCGCAAAGTTCGCACTGCGACTGCGCCAAGTAACTTTACTATGAAGAAAGTATTTTTACTCACGGCTTTTTCTTCGCTCCGGCGATCGTAATGTGATTGACAGGAAATGGGTGTTACTGGGCGGAAACACGGCGTTTTAGGGGCGTGTGGCTGAAAACGCTACCGTTTCCGGAAAAAACGCAGGAGTGGCTGGAGAAACGGTGGGAGTGCCTGGGCGAACGCTGGGTGTGTTTGTGACGTCAACCAGGAACGACAAGCACTGAACTGATCGCACAGGCAGAGTAAGTCTGGAGCTACTCTGAAACTGCGAAGTAGTTTGTAATAGCAATATTGCGAATACATCGGTCGCAATTTTAAGAAGCTAAGATTCACTCCCAGTAGGCGGCGGCTTAGCGTGAGCAACTCTGCTAAATTCGCCTTGCGACCGACCAACTCGGAATGAGGGCCAATATTGTGAGCTGTAAGGTGTTCAGAATAGAATGGAGATGAAATTAATATTATTGAGGTTAATAATACTGTAGGAATACCGGGGGTAATTTTGACCCGATCGCTCGCTGCAGTTTGTCGCAGCGCAGCGATTGGGTTAGAACTGCGCATGCGTCCACGCCGCAGTGCGCCGGCGCATGGCAGTCGTCGGTACCCAGCGATTGCCTCTGAGACAGAGGCGGTCGCTGGGTGGGAGGGGTCTGAATGGCGGCGTTAAGCCGCCGTTTAGTAAGCGTGGTCCGGCCAACGCAGGCGTGGCCGGACCGTTGGAGGGACATAGCACGGCGGCTGCGTGACGTATAACGCAGCCGCTGCGGCCAGCGGCAGCGAGACACAACTCCCGGCCAGCCGCAGGAGCTGTGCTGGCCGGGAGTTACTCCACAGATACAAAGGCATCGCTTCTGTGCGATGCTTTTGTATTTGTACAGGGGGGCCGGCACTGACATGCGGGGCGGACTAGCCCTGTGCTGGGTGTCCCCCCGCATGTCTGAGTTTACGATCGTAGCTGTGCTAAATTTAGCACAGCTACGATCAACTCGGAATGACCCCCACTGTAGGAACAAAATCCCTCAAACTCTGTTATTTTAGTTGTTTTTAGCCCGGCGCTCACCCCTAGTTACTGTATATCACACCCAGTGGTGAATTTCCCATTAGACACGTGAGGCACATGCCTAGGGGCGACAAATGGATGCTTGTTTTAGGGGGTCATTCCGAGCTGATCGCTAGCTGAAAATGTGCGCTGCGCAGCGATGAAGCAAAAAAAGGCACTTCTGCACACGCGTATGCGGCGCAATGCGCACGCACGACGTACTTTCACAACGGCAGATGTAGTTTCACACAAGGTCTAGCAAAGCTTTTCAGTCGCACTGCTGGCCGCAGAGTGATTGACATGAAGTGGACGTTTCTGGGTGTCAACTGACCGTTTTCAGGGAGTGTTCGAAAAAACGCAGGCGTGCCAGGAAAAACGCAGGCGTGGCTGGGCAAACGCAGGGTGCGTTTGTGACGTCAAATCCGGAACTGAACAGTCTGAAGTCATCGCAAGCGCTGAGTAGGTCTGAAGCTACTCTGAAACTGTGCAAACATTTTTTTTGTAGCTGCTGTGCGAACCTTTCGTTCGCACTTCTGCTAAGCTAAAATACACTCACATTGTGAGGCGGCATAGCGTTTGCACGGCTGCTAAAAACTGCTAGCGAGCGATCAACTCGGAATGACCCCCTTAGGCCAAAATTTACCAGTAAATGGAAACTATTTCCACTCTCCTGTACCATACAGGATCTTGAGTGGAGTGTAAAAGGGTAGGACTGCCCCTGAAAGCTATCCTACTTAGTAAATATTCATACTAATAAAAAAAATAATGAAATGTCATAGTTCATGTTTTTTTTATTATTATATTAAATTGACAATCATTACCTAAGGACTTGTAACTAATTAAGGAAAATAAAAAAAAATGAGAGTGGAGGCCGTTACTGTCGTGCCTAGGGGTGTTATGACCCCTATATCTGCACCTGATTACACCCACTATCCAGGGCCGGATTAACAATGGGGCGGGGGAAGCTGCAGCTCCAGGCCCCCCCATCAAAATAGGCCCATAGCATCTACTGTGCTGCGGCTATAGACAGGATATATTTTTCCTGCTACAGCAGCCTGCAATGGCCACCCTCCGACAACCCGCCCTCTGACAGTGGGCTTTAACCTCCCCTCCTCCTGTGGAACCTGCGCACAAACACCCACTGCAGACACAAACTTCATACACACGGCGGCGCAGTGGAAGGGGTCACTAGCCCTCCCTGCGCCGCACAGGCAATGACGCGACTCCAGTGTTTCTTCCTCTCTTCCGGAGTCCCGGGCAGCTCCACCTCCAGCCAGGTGCTGTCTTGCTGCATGCTAGGGCTTTTATTAAAAATGGGTGTGGCAACGGGGGTCCGCTAGGCCATGCCCCCGAATTTGCTTGGTTCCCAGCAGGCGTCTGTGTGTGGCCTGCTTCCTCTGTGGGGGCCTGAAGGTGACAGGTACAGTATGTGTGTTTGTGTGTGGAGGGAGGGGACAGGCTGTGTGTGTGTATGTATGGTGACTGGGGGTAACAGGCTGTGTGTGTGTGTGCGTGCGTGCGTGCGTGTGCGTGCGTGTGTGTGTGTGTGTATGTGTGTGTGTGTGTGGAAAGGGGGGATGACTGGGGGTAACAGGCTGTGTGTGTGTGTGGGGAGGGGAAATGACTGGGGTAACAGGCTGTGTGTGTGTGTGTGTGTGTGTGTGTGTGTGTGGGTGGGGGGAGGGTGTGTGTGACTGAGGAGGACAGGCTGAGTGTGTGTGGGGAGGGGGGATGACTGGGGGTAACAGGCTGCGTGTATGTGTGTGGGGGGGAAACTAGGGGTAACAGGCTGTGTGTGTGTGTGTGTGGGGGGTGACTAAGGGTAACAGGCTGTGTGTGTGTGTATGTGTGTGTGTGTGTGTGTGTGTGTGTGTGTGTATGTGAGGGGAGGGGTGGTGACTGGGCAAGGTGTAACAGGCTCTGGGTGTGTGTGTGTGTGTGTGTGTGTGTGTGTGTGTGTGTGTGTGTGTTGGGGAGAGTGGTGGGACTAGAGGGAACAGTCTGTGTGTGTGCAGTGAGGGGGTATGTGGCTGGGGGGGAACAGGCTGTGTGTGTGGGGAGGGGGGTGACTGGGGTAACAGGCTGTGTGTGTGTGTGTGTGTGGGGGGGGGGGGGGTGACTGGGGGGAACAGGCTGTGTAAGGTGACTGGAGGCACTGTTGGATCCACCCCATGTTGTTTCTGCCACTTTTTTTTTGTAAGCAGGGACCTGCGGCAGTGTGGTGCAATGAAGGGGCATGCAGCATTACTAGCAGGAGGAGGTGGTCCAGCCAATACAGCCACACTCACCTTTTATTCCACTCTCTAATGCTGTTGCCCGACGTCATGATCCAACAAAAAACAGAAGATGCTGCCGGAGCTGAAAGGGGACCCGCTGTTACCGGCACTGATGAGAAGGAGGACCCGCTACTGCCCGAGGTACACAGTGCCGCTTGTACTGTATGGAGGGATGCACAGTGACGCTTGTACTGGGTGCAGGGGGACAGAGCTAGGTACACAGGGCCACCTGTATGCCCTCTCTCTCCACCCTCCATCCGTCTCACCTCTCTCTTTTTTTCTCTTTCTCAATCTCCCCACTCTCAACCCTGGTCTCTCTCTCCCCCCCAGACCCCTCTCTCTCTCAACCCTCTCTCTCACCCCCACTGTTTCCCTCTTTCTCTTTCATTCACTCTATATCTCCCCCCCCCCTCTTTCTCACCCCCTTATCTCTTTCTTTCTTTTTAACTCTCTCACTCTCTCTTTTTTTTCTCTTTCTTTCTTTCTTTCTTTCTTTCTTTCTTTCTTTCTTTCTTTCTTTCTTTCTTTCTTTCTTTCTTTCTTTCTTTCTTTCTCTCACTTACTTTCTCTGTCCCCCTCTCTCTACCCTGTTTCCTCTTCTCCTCCCCCTCTCCCTCGTTCACCCCCATCTCACTCAACCTTATCTTTCATCCTCCCTTTCTCTCTCTCTCCTCTGCTCCCTCCTCTCGCCTACTCTCTCTCTCAATCCTCTCTCTTACACTACCTCTCTCTCACCTGTCTCTCCCTCTTACTTTCTCTCTCTCGAACCCTCTTTCTCCCCCCGTCTCTCCATCACTTTCTTTTGCTCTCTCTTTCCCTCTTACATCTCTCTCCCTCCCCTCTCTCTCTTACACCCTTCTCCCCCACTCTATCAACCCTCTGTCTCTCTTTCTCTGTCTTTTTTTCTCTTTCTCCTCCTCTCGCCTCTCTCTCACACTGCTTTCTCTACCCTGCTGTCTGTCTCCTCTCTCTTTCTCTCCCCTTTCTCTCTCTCACCGACCCACACTCTGTCACCTCTTTCCCTCCCCCTCTCCCTCCCACCTGCTGTCTCTCTCTCTCAACGCTCTCACCCCTTTCTCTCTTTCTCTCCTCTCTCTCCCTCCACTGTTCTTTCTTTCACGCCCCCTTCTTTGTCTCACCTCTCTCTTTTCTCTTTCTCTCTCCCCTCCCTCCTCTCCCAGCCCCCTCTCCCTCTTTCAAACCTCTCTCTCACCTCTTTCTCTCTCTCTCTCTCTCTCTCTCTCAACCTTATCGCTCATCCTTCCTCTCTGTCTCCACTCTCTTTCATTCTCTTTATTTCTTTATCTCTCTCTCTCCCCCCTCCCTCTCTGTCTCACCTCTCTCTGTCTTTTTCTCTCTCCTGATCTTTCTTTCTCTCAAACCTTCTTTCTCCCCATCTCTTTCTTTCTTTTGTACTCTTTCTCCCTCCCCTCTCTCTTACACCCTGCTCTCCCTATCTCTCAACCCTCTCTCACTCCCCCTCTCTTTTTCTCACCCTTTCACCTCTCTCTCTACTCGCTCACCCTGCTTTCTCTACCCTGCTGTCTGTCTCCCTTTCCCTCTCTTTTTCTCCTCTCTCTTTCTCTCTGTTCCCTTTCTCTCTCCTCTCTCTTTCTATCTCTCTCACCCCGCTATCCCTCTCTCCCCCTTTCCGAGGGGTGATGGGTGTTTCTGGCTGCTGCTGTGTTCTGTACTGCTGGGTGATGGGTGCAGTGCTGGGAGAAGGGTGCTGGCGGAATTAGCGGCGATGCTAGGGGCCACCAGCTAGAATCTTGCCTAGGGCATCAAACTGGTTTGGGCCGGCTATGAATGTGCCGCCTTGCCACCGCCGCTCCAGGAATCACTGGCAGCATTGACAGCAGGATTCTCCATGAAGGTGGCCCACACCTGGCAGGCTGACTGATCCTCCTGAGGTGATGGGAGGCATCAGCCCTGTTGGCTGCGTGACAGCTTATATACTGTAATAACAATAACTGAGGCACTGGCATAATATATATATATTGTATAATATAAATATATAATTATAGCACAATTGGTACTCTCTGAATAAAATCAAGTGTCTGAGTGCCTTTGCCAAATATGTAATGTCGATGTGTGAAGGCGTGAAGGCCCAGCATGGGGCATAGATACGGCACGGTAATTCAGGATTTCCAAAAATGTGAATACTGGACCCATTTCTTCAGGAGTACATAATGTACATGTGTGTGTATATATATACACACCTCCAAATAGATGCAAAAATCATTTGTGTACAGGTATATAAAACATCATAAAGTCCAATACAGTGCAAAAAACTTTTGTGCAAAACAATTTGACAAAGAGCAGAGGATCATGAAGTGTATAGGCTTGTACTCATCCTAAATGCCAGTGTGGTCACATAAGCATCCTCATGCTGAATAACAGTAGTGAATCTGACAGCTGTTTTGGCGCCTCCATTGCGCCTTTGTCAAGGATTAACCTGCCAAACAAATACTTGCCAACTATATACCCACATTGATTAACTGATTAATCTCACCTATGGAATGTTCCCAGTACGAGAATACCGCAAAAGAATGTCCTGACAACAAGATAAAAGTATTCACTCAGTCCCAGATTGTACACCTCCAGAAACAGGAAGTGATGGGACTGGTATCCTAGCAACCAGTGTAAACCTCTATCGAGTATATTGTGGCCATCCTAGGTTATAAGCCTCCGCACACAGAAGTAACGTGACTATCATATCAGCCACTGTATATCTCATATCAGGTGTCATGAGCCACTGCTGTGGCTCATTCCTGTTTGCATTCTGTTTATGTATTTTATGTTATATTTCTGTTTCCATGCCAGGTTTTCTCATGTACTTGTCTTTGCCGCCTTTGGTGAGTCTGTGTAACTGCAGCCTGTCTCCTGTATGTGTGGCCTGTGCAGCCTCCTCTGTCAGATAATTAGGCCATTATGTGTTTAGTTTGTGTAACTGCAGCCTGTCTCTTGTATGTGTGGCCTGTGCTGTCTCACCTGTCAGTTATTTAGGCCATTACCTTGTGTCTGGCTTCCAGCTATCCTGATTGGAGCATACTTCCTTTATTACCCAACCTGCCTTTCATCTGACGCCGGTGATAGATACATGTTCCTGTTTGTACCTGTGTCCAGGCCCTGTTCTATGGTGGAATCTTGAACCTGTTAGCTCGAGAGAGATCCTGTCTATCTGTGCTGTACCCATGACCTGGAGGCCCTGCTTGATTGATAACCTGACCAGATCCAGCCAGCCTTGTATTCAGGTTGTTGCTAAGCAGTGTGTGGAGTTTCCACACAGACACTGTCTTGCTTATATTTCTGTATTATAACATCTTCATGCATTGTTGCATTCACAATCACTCATGTTTTCCGTGTCTTAGCTTTCAACACTCTGTGGCTTTGTTCCTATGTTTGGATTTCAGCTGCCACGCCGCATATAATCTGTTCATTGTCCTTTCTGTATTCTCTCCCATTGGTAGTCACGCTAGTCTTACCTAGCTTCCCCCTTATTCACTCGCAGTCTCAGTTGATGCCTTGTTATCTCGTAAGACCTGGAGGCATCGGAGTCTGGGCGGACCTAATTCGCCCATTCAAACTCGGCTGCTAAAGGAGAAGACTAGCTCTGCAGGCACCAACCGACAACTGGGGGGAGTAACGGAGTCAGGGGTTAGAGTAGGTGTTGCTGCGGTCCTTCATAACTGGCCGCAGCTTCACTCATGAGTACTGGAACTCCCCAGTTGCCACCCACTCCCCAGAGATTCAGGTACTCAGTTCATAACATTATCACCGGCCAAAAACTAAAACTAAAACGGAGTAGTTTTCTTTTTTGGAAGAGTCCAGAGTCCAGTCCAGAGTCCAGTCCAGAATCCAGAGTCCAGTCCAGAGTCTAGTCCAATCCAACTACCTCTGCCTTTAGTCTGTCTAGCCTGATATCTTTCTGTGCCTAATTATGCAAGCCCTGCAGGCATCTCTCTCAGCGCTGAACTCTGCTTTCAGTGCTTTGAATCCAGAATGGCTGGAAGTTTTGCAGCAGTCATTAAAGCAACTGCTAAGTCTAGAAAGGGTGACAAGTCTATACCTCCTGTCATGTATCATGCCGTGTCAAATCAAGTGTCTGGTTTTATTTCTGACTCCACTATGGCAAAGGAACTTGTCATAGAACCTGCTCTGAAAAGAATTCCAAGTCAGAATTGGGGTCCTATCACTAGAAGGCCATAATTCCAGGAGAAGTCTCGAAGGTCACAATCCCAGAAGGGGTCTCGATAACCATAGACCCAGAGAGATATTCCGATGT
Organism: Pseudophryne corroboree; assembly: GCF_028390025.1. Classification (NCBI taxonomy): domain Eukaryota; kingdom Metazoa; phylum Chordata; class Amphibia; order Anura; family Myobatrachidae; genus Pseudophryne; species Pseudophryne corroboree. Next base: position 837,278,502 of record NC_086444.1, read on the forward strand.
TCTGGTCTCTGTGAGAAAGTCCGATGATCCGGTCTCAGAGAGAGAGTCCGATGATCCGGTCTCAGAGAGAGAGTCCGATGATCCGGACTCAGAGAGAGAATCTGATGATCCGGTCTCAGAGAGAGAGTCTGATGATCCGGTCTCAGAGAGAGAGTCTGATGATCCGGTCCCAGAGAGTCCGATGATCCGGTCTGTACTATGGGCTGTAACCAGAAATCAATATATTGGGACAGTGGCTGACACATGGACCCACACAAAGAAATTATGGGCCTGCAAGGAGGTCTGATCAATGTTTTGTGCACCTTCAGTAGCACATATATAATCAGTATCCTGGGTTGTGTTTGCATAAGAAACTCTGCTGTAGGTTCATCTATCCAATTGTTATTTAAACCTAAATCAATCACTGCATCAATTTATTATTTATATTTAGAAGTAGGATCATAAGTTAACCTCTTGTAGCACTCAACATCAGACAATTGCCTGGAAATTTCAGATATATAGTCAGATTTGTTAAGAAGGACAATTATCCCCCTTACCAGAGGGATGGATAATGATTTCTGCATTATTCTTCAGTGTATAAAGTGCTGCATTTTCCTCCTTTCTTAAATTGTGAAATGAGATCCTCTGATTGCCAATAAATGACATAGTGTCCCAATTCACAAGTTTAATAAATGTTTCAATCGAGGCATTTAAACCCAGCGGTTCAAAAGTACTCTTAGGTTTAAAAGCCTTAGACTTGAAGGGGGTAATTCAGACCTGGTCGCACGCAGGCTGTTTTGCACTGCTGTGACCAGGTAATCGATGCCTACAAGGGGGGTAATCGCTGTGCAGGCATGCAAACGTTTGTGCAGTTTATGCACAGCGCAGAACTTACTCAGCCACTGCGACGATCTGGGCTGTTGCTGACGTCAGAAATCCGCCTCCCGAACGGCTGGGCACGCCTGCGTTTTCCCGGACACTCCCTGGAAACGGTGAGTTGCCGCCCACGAACGCCTTCTTCCTGTCAATCTTCTGGCGATCACCCCTGCGATCGTTTTCTTCATAGAATCCATCACTGTCTGGCGACCCTCGTCGCCGGAGAGCGACGTGCCTGTGCATTGCGGACCGCACGCATGCGCTGTTCAGACCAGATCGCACGGCTGCAAAAAAAGGCAGCGTGCGATCGGGTCTGAATGACCGCCGAAGTCTTCAATCGGCACTAACGTTTTATTTTGTCTTGCAAATAATCTTTAAGTTGGAGGGTATGATGGAAACTATACAGTTCTACCTCAAAATTAAATGGTTGCTGTTTAAATGTTTTCACAAATGAAAGACCCTTAGATAAAATAGACATTTCTGTGGGAGACGGGGTATAATCAGATAAATTAAATATCACTACTAAAATCTAGTGTCTGAGTGCCTTTGCCAAATATGTAATGTCGATGTATGAAGTCCCAGCATGGGGTATAGATATGGCACGTTAATTCAGGACTTCCAAAAATGTGAATACTGGACCCCTGTCTTCAGGTGTACATAATGGGGGTCATTGCGACCTGATCGCATGCTAGGATTTTTCACTGCGCTGCGATCAGGTCAGAACTGCACATACGTATGCACCGCAATGCGCAAGCGCATCATACGGGTACAAAGCGGATCATTGCTGAGTGATGGATTTTACGAAGAATCCATTCGCACAGCCGATCGCAAGGAGATTGACAGGAAGAGGGCGTTTGTGGGTGTCAACTGACCATTTACTGGGAGTGTTTGGAAAAACGCAAGCGTGTCGAAGCGTTTGCAGGGCGGGTGTCTGACCACAATTCCAGCCCCGGACACTGTAGCGCACGCAGGGGGAGTTTCTGGTTACCCAGAAATTCCCCCCCTTCCCCCTGATGAGTCAAGTTCTTTTTTGCAGAGACAGAGAAATAAAGATGGAGAGCTCTGTCTCAATCTTTATTTTAATCCGCGATCGCGACCGCTACCGCGTTAGCAGCTGCTGCAGCTACTGAAGGGAGTTCTGACCTGCAGAGTTCTCTGCACATGGAGGAGCTCCATGGACTTCCTCACTGTGTTGTAGCCATTAGACTCCTCTTCAATGCCCTGGGTATGTCTGTCTGTGTACACTCACAGTATGTATTTATGGTTGTATGTCACGTACAGTATGTATGTTCAAGGAGTGTGTGTGTGTGTGTGTGTGTGTGTGTGTGTGTGTGTGTGTGTGTGTGATGATTTATATAGTGGCATATATATATATATATATATATATATATATATATATATAAAAAATATAATAGTGATTGATGGAAAGTCTCTTCATTTATAGAATATATATATATATATATATATATATATATATATATATATATATATCATACGGTTGTGCTCATAAGTTTACATACCCTAGCAGAATTTGTGATTTTCTGGCCATTTGTCAGAGAATATGAATGATAGCTCACAAACTTTTCTTTCACTCATGGTTAGTGGTTGGGTGAAGCCATTTATTGTCAAACAACTGTGTTTACTCTTTTTAAATCATAATGACAACAGAAACTACCCAAATGACCCTGATCAAAAGTTTACATACCCCAGTTCTTAATACCGTGTATTGCCCCCTTGAACATCAATGACCGCTTGAAGTCTTTTGTGGTAGTTGTGGTTGAGGCTCTTTATTTTCTCAGATGGTAAAGCTGCCCATTCTTCTTGGCAAAAAGCCTGTAAATTCTTGGGCTGTCTTGCATGAACTGCACGTTTGAGATCTCCACAGAGTGGCTCAATGATATTGAGGTCAGGAGACTGAGATGGCCACTCCAGAATATTTATATATATATATATATATATATATATATATATACGGAAACACCTCCCAGTAAATCCTGCGTTTGCCCCTGGGACAGGGTGAAGTGATCGCAAGTGCTGAGTAAGTTCAGAGCTACTCAGAAACTGCACAAAATGTTTTTGTACAGCTCGGCTGCACATGTAGCAAGGCTAAAATACACTCCCCTATAGGCGGCGACTATCTGTTTGCAGCACTGCAAAAAATAGCTAGCGAGCGATCAACTCAGAATGACCCCCAATGTACATGTGTGTGTATGTGTGTATATATATATATATATATATATATATATTTATTTATTTTTTCAGCATGGCACTCCCAGTAACAGGTTAAGATTCATAGATGCCCTCTGCATAGAATGTATGTGTGTGTATATATATATATATATATATACAGGTTGAGTATCCCATATCCACATATTCCGAAATACGGAATATTCCGAATTACGGACTTTTTTGAGTGAGAGTGAGATAGTGAAACCTTTGTTTTTTGATGGCTCAATGTACACAAACTTTGTTTAATACACAAAGTTATTAAAAATATTGTATTAAATGTCCTTCAGGCTGTGTGTATAAGGTGTATATGAAACATAAATGAATTGTGTGAATGTACAAACACTTTGTTTAATGCACAAAGTTATAAAAAATATTGGCTAAAATGACCTTCAGGCTGTGTGTATAAGGTATATATGAAACATAAATGCATTCTGTGCTTAGATTTAGGTCCCATCACCATGATATCTCATTATGGTATGCAATTATTCCAAAATACGGAAAAATCCCATATCCAAAATATCTCTGGTCCCAAGCATTTTGGATAAGGGAGACTCAACCTGTATATATATGAATTTTATTACCAGATAGGTTCAGGGATGGTTACAGGTAATTTTCAGTGTGCGGAAGGGAATATAGGGGTGGGGATTTGCACCCCCCCCCTCTCTTTGTCTGTTGTTTGTCTGTGACCCCTCCCCCTTCCAGCACCTGATATACAATTATCTCCAGGTATGATTGAGCAGCTTCCAAATTGTTTGCTTGTGTGCAAGAGGCATTGAATGGGAGCAGCATTTGGAAGGCATGCTGTTCCTTGTAGTGCCAATGGGAGATCCTGGGGGTGGCTCCTGGGTAAGTTAGCTCTCTGTCTGGAAGTGTTTTAGTAATAGCCTTTATCATGAGGCCTACTGTGACAAATTACATGGCCCTATGTGGGCACTGCTATTTTGTAGGTTAGGACTGCTGTATCAGAGAAGCCGTGAAGTGGCCAGCAGCTAAACATGTGTTTGCAAACATTTGTGACTAATTCTCTGAATTTTATTACCAGATAGGTTCAGGGATGGTTACAGGTAATTTTCAGTGTGCGGAAGGGAATATAGGGGTGGGGATTTGCACCCCCCTCCTCTTTGTCTGTTGTTTGTCTGTGACCCCTCCCCCTTCCAGCACCTGATATACAATTATCTCCAGGTATGATTGAGCAGCTTCCAAATTGTTTGCTTGTGTGCATGAGGCATTGAATGGGAGCAGCATTTGGAAGGCATGCTGTTCCTTGTAGTGCTAATGGTAGGTCCTGGGGGTGGCTCCAGGGTAAGTTAGCTCTCTGCCTGGAAGTGTTTTAGTAATAGCCTTTATCATGAGGCCTACTGTGACAAATTACATGGCCCTATGTGGGCACTGCTATTTTGTAGGTTAGGACTGCTGTATCAGAGAAGCCATGAAGTTGCCAGCAGCTAAACATGTGTTTGCAAACATTTGTGACTAATTCTCTGAATTTTATTACCAGATAGGTTCAGGGATAGTTACAGGTAATTTTCAGTGTGCGGAAGGGAATATAGGGGTGGGGATTTGCACCCCCCCCTCTTTGTCTGTTGTTTGCCTGTGACCCCTCCCCCTTCCAGCACCTGAAATACAATTATCTCCAGGTATGATTGAGCAGCTTACAAATTGTTTGCTTGTGTGCAAGAGGCATTGAATGGGAGCAGCATTTGGAAGGCATGCTGTTCCTAGTAGTGCCAATGGGAGATCCTGGGGGTGGCTCCCGGGTAAGTTAGCTCTCTGTCTGGAAGTGTTTTAGTAATAGCCTTTATCATGAGGCCTACTGTGACAAATTACATGGCCCTATGTGGGCACTGCTATTTTGTAGGTTAGGACTGTTGTATCAGAGAAGCCGTGAAGTTGCCAGCAGCTAAACATGTGTTTGCAAACATTTGTGACTAATTCTCTGAATTTTATTACCAGATAGGTTCAGGGATGGTTACAGGTAATTTTCAGTGTGCGGAAGGGAATATAGGGGAGGGGATTTGTCCCCCCCCCCCCTCTTTGTCTGTTGTTTGTCTGTGACCCCTTCCAGCACCTGATATACAATTATCCCAGGTATGATTGAGCAGCTTCCAAATTGTTTGCTTGTGTGCAAGAGGCATTGAATGGGAGCAGCATTTGGAAGTCATGCTGTTCCTTGTAGTGCCAATGGGAGATCCTGGGGGTGGCTCCCGGGAAAGTTAGCTCTCTGTCTAGAAGTGTTTTAGTAATAGCCTTTATCATGAGGCCTACTGTGACAAATTACATGGCCCTATGTGGGCATGCTATTATGTAGGTTAGGACTGGTGTATCAGAGAAGCCGTGAAGTGGCCAGCAGCTAAACATGTGCTTGCAAACATTTGTGACTAATTCTCTGAATTTTATTACCAGATAGGTTCAGGGATGGTTACAGGTAATTTTCAGTGTGCGGAAGGGAATATAGGGGTGGGGATTTGCACCCCCCCCCTCTTTGTCTGTTGTTTATATATATATATATATATATTAGTGATGAGCAGGTTCGGTTCCTCAGGATCCGAACCCCCCCAAACTTCACCCATTTTACACGGTTCCGAGGCAGACTCGAATCTTCCCACCTTGCTCGGTTAACCCGAGCGCGCCCGAAAGTCATCATCCCGCTGCCGGATTCTCGCGAGATTCGTATTCTATATAAGGAGCCGCGCGTCGCCGCCATTTTCACTTGTGCTTTGGAGATGATAGCGAGAGGATGTAGCTGCGTTCTCTCAGTTTCTGTGTTCAGTGTGCTGCAAATATCTGTGCTCAGTGTGCTGCAAATATCTGTGCTCAGTGTGCTGAAAATATCTACGTTCTCTGCCTGAAAAATGCTCCATATCTGTGCTGCATTGTAGTATATAGTAGGAGGACAGTGCAGAATTTTGCTGTGACGACCAGTATATATATATAGCAGTACGGTACAGTAGTCCACTGCTCTACCTCTGTGTCGTCAAGTATACTATGCATCCATACCTGTGCTGCATTTTAGTTGTGCGCAGCATATAGTAGGAGGACAGTGCAGAATTTTGCTGACCACCAGTATATATATAGCAGTACGGTACAGTAGTCCACTGCTCTATCTCTGTGTCATCAAGTATACTATGCATCCATACCTGTGCTGCATTTTAGTTGTGCGCAGTATATAGTAGGAGGACAGTGCAGAATTTTGCTGACCACCAGTATATATATAGCAGTACGGTACAGTAGTCCACTGCTCTACCTCTGTGTCGTCAAGTATACTATGCATCCATACCTGTGCTGCATTTTAGTTGTGCGCAGTATATAGTAGGAGGACAGTGCAGAATTTTGCTGACCACCAGTATATATATAGCAGTACGGTACAGTAGTCCACTGCTCTACCTCTGTGTCGTCAAGTATACTATGCATCCATACCTGTGCTGCATTTTAGTTGTGCGCAGTATATAGTAGGAGGACAGTGCAGAATTTTGCTGACCACCAGTATATATATAGCAGTACGGTACAGTAGTCCACTGCTCTACCTCTGTGTCGTCAAGTATACTATGCATCCATACCTGTGCTGCATTTTAGTTGTGCGCAGTATATAGTAGGAGGACAGTGCAGAATTTTGCTGACCACCAGTATATATATAGCAGTACGGTACAGTAGTCCACTGCTCTACCTCTGTGTCGTCAAGTATACTATGTATCCATACCTGTGCTGCATTTTAGTTGTGCGCAGTATATAGTAGGAGGACAGTGCAGAATTTTGCTGACCACCAGTATATATATAGCAGTACGGTACAGTAGTCCACTGCTCTACCTCTGTGTCGTCAAGTATACTATGCATCCATACCTGTGCTGCATTTTAGTTGTGAGCAGTATATAGTAGGAGGACAGTGCAGAATTTTGCTGACCACCAGTATATATATAGCAGTCCGGTACAGTAGTCCACTGCTCTACCTCTGTGTCGTCAAGTATACTATGCATCCATACCTGTGCTGCATTTTAGTTGTGCGCAGCATATAGTAGGAGGACAGTGCAGAATTTTGCTGACCACCAGTATATATATAGCAGTACGGTACAGTAGTCCACTGCTCTACCTGTGTGTCATCAAGTATACTATGCATCCATACCTGTGCTGCATTTTAGTTGTGCGCAGTATATAGTAGGAGGACAGTGCAGAATTTTGCTGACCACCAGTATATATATAGCAGTACGGAACAGTAGTCCACTGCTCTACCTCTGTGTCATCAAGTATACTACAAAAGTTCAGTAAAATGACCCAAAAATCTAAATTAAAAGCGTCTGATGAGAAGCGTAAACTTGCCAATATGCCATTTATGACATGGAGTGGCAAGGAACGGCTGAGGCCCTGGCCTATGTTCATGGCTAGTGGTTCAGATTCACATGAGGATGGAAGCACTCATCCTCTCGCTAGAAAACTGCAGTGCCACTTCTAGATGGGCCAGGTGTTTGTGTCGGCCACTTGGGTCGCTTAGCTTAGCCATCCAGCGACCTTGGTGCACCTCTTTTTTTCTTTGCATCATGTGCTGTTTGGGGACTATTTTTTAAATCTGCCATCCTGTCTGACACACCAGTGCCACTCCTAGATGGGCCAGGTGTTTGCGTCGGCCACTTGGGTCGCTTAGCTTAGCCATCTAGCGACCTTGGTGCACCTCTTTTTTTCTGTGCATCATGTGCTGTTTGGGGACTATTTTTTAAATCTGCCATCCTGTCTGACACTGCAGTGCCACTCCTAGATGGGCCAGGTGTTTGTGTCGGCCAATTGGGTCGCTTAGCTTAGTCACACAGCTACCTCATTGCACCTCTTTTTTTCTTTGCATCATGTGCTGTTTGGGGACTATTTTTAAACCTGCCATCCTGTCTGACACTGCAGTGCCACTCCTAGATGGGCCAGGTGTTTGTGTCGGCCACTTGGGTCGCTTAGCTTAGCCATCCAGCGACCTTGGTGCACCTCTTTTTTTCTTTGCATCATGTGCTGTTTGGGGACTATTTTTTAAATCTGCCATCCTGTCTGACACTGCAGTGCCACTCCTAGATGGGCCAGGTGTTTGTGTCGGCCACTTGTCGCTTAGCTTAGTCACACAGCTACCTCATTGCACCTCTTTTTTTCTTTGCATCATGTGCTGTTTGGGGACTATTTTTTAAATCTGCCATCCTGTCTGACACTGCAGTGCCACTCCTAGATGGGCCAGGTGTTTGTGTCGGCCACTTGGGTCGCTTAGCTTAGTCACACAGCTACCTCATTGCACCTCTTTTTTTCTTTGCATCATGTGCTGTTTGGGGAGTATTTTTTTGAAGTGCCATCCTGTCTGACACTGCAGTGCCACTCCTAGATGGGCCAGGTGTTTGTGTCGGCCACTTGGGTCGCTTAGCTTAGCCATCCAGCGACCTTGGTGCAAATTTTAGGACTAAAAATAATATTGTGAAGTGTGAGGTGTTCAGAATAGACTGGAAATGAGTGGAAATTATGGTTATCGAGGTTAGTAATACTATGGGATCAAAATGACCCCCAAATTCTATGATTTAAGCTGTTTTTGAGGGTTTTTTGTAAAAAAAACACCCGAATCCAAAACACACCCGAATCCGACAAAAAAAATTTCCGGGAGGTTTTGCCAAAACGCATCCGAATCCAAAACACGGCTGCGGAACCGAATCCAAAACCAAAACACAAAACCCGAAAAATTTCCGGTGCACATCACTAATATATATATATAAACGTGAGTAGGTAAGGCACTCCTAAAAGCTTGAATGTAAATAATGCCGGTGCCTCCGTGAAGCATAGCAATCACACAAAAGAAGGACGTGGCACTCGCGGCAAGCTGCAATATTCACGAACACATCAGCGGTTTAGAGCAGAGCAATGCTTCAGTGGACACCCTACTGCCTTATAAAGCCTGACGACAGTGGGGTGTCCACTGAAACGTTGCTCTCTCTAAACCGCTGATGTGTTCGTGATTATTGCAGCTTGCCGTGAGTGCCACATCCTTCTTTTGTATATATAGAAATGTTTGGCTCGTGGTTATGACAGAGGGCCTTTATTGGCCCAAAAAGAGGAGGTTCTGTCGATGTCTAGGCAATTGTTACTTGACCCTGTCAGTAAGAAACGTAACTCTAGGATCCCATTTCCCTGTGATTTTTCGACCTCTAACCCAATTATGAGACGTGCCACCCGGGCTCTTTGGCCAATAGTAGCCACTGACCCGGACCTTAAGGAGTTAAATCAATCTGCACCCATGATGGCCTTTAGACGGGGGAGGAATATTAGGGATAGAGTTGTTAGAACCGACATCACGGACATGGGAGCTCCCAAAATCCCCAATGTATACTATAAAGCACCAGGATGTTATCGGTGTAGCGGATGTGCTACCTGTCAGTTTATGTTTAATTGTAAAGCTTTCCAACACCCTCACTGTCAGAAGAAGTATGACATCAGGTTTGTTTTAACCTGTTCCACTACCCATGTCGTATACATTATTATCTGTCCTTGTGGATTGTTTTGCGTTGGGCAAACCATTCGAAAATTCTCGGAACGGATGGCTGCACACAGGTCGGCAATCAAGTTGACCCTTGAGGGTAAACTGGTTGACCAACCTGTGCTCAAACATTTTAAGAAGGCAGGCCACTCTTTAGATTCTCTCCACTATTTTATGATTGACCACGTCCCCCTGACACTTCGGGGTGGCGATAGAGCCAAAACATTGCTGATTAAGGAAGCTCGGTGGATCACTAGGTTGGGTACTACCTCTCCTGGCGGACTTAATGAGAAAATTAATTGGAATACACTTGTGTAATTATCTTTACCCCTGGATGTTTTGTACTGTATTTTTTTCTTAACATAGGCAAATCTAACTATAGGTATGTTATGTTTACAGTCTGTGATCTAACATGTTAACTTTGGGGTTGACCCATTTACTCCTCCAGGTTATGGACTTAGTGCACTTATACTTGTTTTGTTTTATGTCATGTTTGTGTTTTAATTATTGTGCCCTTCATTTCTTCCCCCTCCGGCAGATCCCTCTTCTATTGAGAGATGCACGCCCGTCAGCGGTGGTCCGCAGCACAGGTTAGTGCTGGAACGCAAGCGGCTGTTCCCTTGGCAACTGCGGAGCTGGTGCCCGGACATGACGTGGCAACTGCAGCCTGGGGAAACGGGACGCGGCGGCGGAAGTTATGGACGGCGACACTGGCGGTGTGGGTCTCACTCTCTACTTAATGGGGTAAGTGTGTTCACTCCTTTTATTGTGGTGTTCATTCTGAGGACGGAGCTTGCTGCTCCGAAACGTCAATGATTTATAATACACCTTAAATTTTCTATATGGTCTCTGTGTGCTGTTATTGCTGGAATCCTACTACTGACTTCGACATGCACAGGAGCAAGCTGATGCTGTGTATGTGAGTGCCGGTGAACACTGGATTGATATATATATATATATATATATATATATATATACATCTATATACATCTATATACAGTGTATATATATATATATACACTGCTCAAAAAAATAAAGGGAACACTAAAATAACACATCCTAGATCTGAATGAATGAAATATTCTTATTAAATACTTAGTTCTTACATAGTTGAATGTGCTGACAACAAAATCACACAAAAATTATCAATGGAAATCAAATTTATTAACCCATGGAGGTCTGGATTTGGAGTCACCCTCAAAATTAAAGTGGAAAAACACACTACAGGCTGATCCAACTTTGATGTAATGTCCTTAAAATAAGTCAAAATGAGGCTCAGTAGTATGTGTGGCCTCCACGTGCCTGAATGACCTCCCTACAATGCCTGGGCATGCTCCTGATGAGGTGGCGGATGGTCTCCTGAGGGATCTCCTCCAAGACCTGGACTAAAGCATCCGCCAACTCCTGGACAGTCTGTGGTGCAACGTAGCGTTGGTGGATGGAGCAAGACATGATATCCCAGATGTGCTCAATTGGATTCAGGTCTGGGGAATGGGCGGGCCAGTCCATAGCATGAATGCCTTCGTCTTGCAGGAACTGCTGACACACTCCAGCCACATGAGGTCTAGCATTGTCTTGCATTAGGAGGAACCCAGGGCCAACTGCACCAGCATATGGTCTCACAAGGGGTCTGAGGATCTCATCTCGGTACCTAATGGCAGTCAGGCTACCTCTGGCGAGCACATGGAGGGCTGTGCGGCCCCCCAAAGAAATGCCACCCCACACCATTACTGACCCACTGCCAAACCGGTCATGCTGGAGGATGTTGCAGGCAGCAGAACGTTCTCCTTGGCGTCTCCAGACTCTGTCACGTATGTCACATGTGCTCAGTGAGAACCTGCTTTCATCTGTGAAGAGCACAGGGCGCCAGTGGCGAATTTGCCAATCTTGGTGTTCTCTGGCAAATGCCAAACATCCTGCACGGTGTTGGGCTGTAAGCACAACCCCCACCTATGGACGTCGGGCCCTCATACCACCTTCATGGAGTTTGTTTCTGATCGTTTCAGTAGACACATGCACATTTGTGGCTTGCTGGAGGTCATTTTGCAGGGCTCTGGCAGTGCTCCTCCTGTTCCTCCTTGCACAAAGGCGGAGGTAGCGGTCCTGCTGCTGGGTTGTTGCCCTCCTACGGCCTCCTCCACGTCTCCTGATGTACTGGCCTGTCTCCTGGTAGCGCCTCCATGCTCTGGACACTACGCTGACAGACACAGCAAACCTTCTTGCCACAGCTCACATTGATGTGCCATCCTGGATGAGCTGCACTACCTGAGCCACTTGTGTGGGTTGTAGGGAGGTCATACAGGCACGTGGAGGCCACACACACTACTGAGCCTCATTTTGACTTGTTTTAAGGACATTACATCAAAGTTGGATCAGCCTGTATTGTGTTGTTCCACTTTAATTTTGAGGGTGACTCCAAACCCAGACCTCCATGGGTTAATAAATTTGACTTCCATTGATAATTTTTGTGTGATTTTGTTAAAGCACATTCAACTATGTAAAGAACAAAGTATTTAATAAGAATATTTAATTCATTCAGATCTAGGATGTGTTATTTTAGTGTTCCCTTCATTTTTTTGAGCAGTGTGTATATATATATATATATATATATATATATATATATATACACACACACACACACATACACACATATACACACACATACATACATAATACTTACATATCTATTTTGGATGAGACATACTTGGGGGAAATTCAAATGTTTGAAAAGTCGGTTGGGTGTCTGTTTTTTCCTGTCTATTAGATAGGGAAAAACAGACACCCAACTGACTTTTCAAACAATTGAATATCCCCCCAATTGTTTCTTGCATGCCCATAAGTAATGGCAGCTCGACAGAGCTATTTAATTGTAATGCAAATGGAAGTGAATTCCGCGGGTGCCTATTGCTTATCACTCAAAAGCACTTGGTTAAACTGCATAAAGTGGCTAAACCAGTCTAAACTATTGAGCATGCTGCCAAAACAGCAGTTTGGGCGCTCCAGCAGCCAATTTTTCACAGATTTCTGCTCTCCACCTCAAGAGCCTGCAAGCAGAAATCATGCATTCATAGCAATACAATTGAAAAGTTCCGACGGGCACCCATTACTTATGGGCGCCCAAAAAATTAATTCCCCCAAGTAACTTTCTCCTTTCTCTCTCTCTTGATAGATAGATAGATAGATAGATAGATAGATAGATAGATGATAGATAGATAGATAGATTTTTGTATTTTTGAAACATGCATACGCACACGCATATATATTTAAATACAGCACTGGTCACGCACCCATATCCGTAGCACCCATCACAGCCCCACCGCCCCTGCGGAAGCACACAACAAGTTCTTCAAGAATTTCAGCTCCAGGCCCATTAAACCCTTAGTGGTCTATTTTACTAAGCCTTGGATGGAGATAAATCCGACGGAGATAAAGTACCAGCCAATCGGCTCCTAACTGCCATTTTTCAAACCCAGCCTGTGACATGGCAGTTAGGAGCCGATTGGCTGGGACTTTATCTCTGTCAGATTTATCTCCATCTAAGGCTTAGTAAATAGACCCCTTAATCTGGCACTGCCACTATCAGATGCTTCACATATATATACACTGTATTCTCTGTTGCTACACATCTGCCAAAGTGTGATAGAACACTCTGACCATAAATCGTATACACTGACCATAGCCACAGGCGAGTCTCACTGAAGAAGCATCACTGCAAAACAGCTGTCTGAGAAGCTGGTGCCCGCGAGTGCACTAGAGGGACACCGCACCACCAGTACAGCCAGACTGAACAGAGCAGATTCACTGCTGCGATACTCATACTCTGAACAGGTACCTCCTTGCTTTCGGGCACTATGAGAAGTGCTGCGGGGCATGGTTAGAGACCCTGCAATACCATTAGGCACCAGAGACCGGCCAGCCATCAGGGCACGAAACACTGCCGCTGACCTTTCTGCTTTCCACACACACCACAATAGGTCAGAGTATCGCTCACCCTGCACCAATACCAGTGGCATATGCAGGGAAGCAGCATTCTCTGAGGGCAGTGTCTTTATTCTATGGGCGGGATTCAAATATTTTATCGCCCCCGATCTCCCGTCTAAACTGACGGGAGATCGCGGGGCGATATTCTAATGATCCCCGTTTTTGTGCTGATTGCGCTCATAAGAGCGTAAAGCAGCTAAACCCGACTGAAGACATGGGCGCGATCGTGAAAAGTCCCGTTTGGGCGTCCAAACGAGTCACTTTTCACGCATTTCAGCTCATCACCCCTGGGGGTAGCGAGCTGAAATGCTGATATCGCGACCATCGTCAGTAACATTTGAATACTGCCGGCGGGCGCGATGGGGGCGGGAGGGGGCAGAAAAGATTTGAATCCCGCCCTATATATTTTCTGTCACTCTATCATCTTCTACGTCGGTGCTCTCTCATTGTAGGAAATGATCTACTGAGTCCCCTGCACTGAATACAACAGGGCACTCAGGTCGTTACACTACAACAGCAGAAGCCCCAAATTATCCTCATTCCAAACCCTGTGACTCTGTGGGACACGCTCACTCACTATAAATGCACCTGCACACAGTGAGCAGCAGCTGCCCTAATTAGTGTCAAAATCCAAGGTTGCCTGTTACTACCCCTCCACTCATGTAAGGAGTGTGACCTTTATCCTGCACGACATACCCTCACATTACATGTTATTAATCAGCAATATTGACATTAAGGACTGATATCATCAGCTATTTGGCAATTTTGTGAGATATTCTGTGGTGTGGACTCATTTGTGATTGTTATTTGGAGTCATTATTATTCTTTACCGGCTGTATACAGTATCTGCACTGTGAACTGTGTTACCCACTGTATCAATAGGAACACTGGCGTGCGCCACATTTTATTTATTGGGTGCACCGTTGGAGGGGTGTGTCTAGCACCGCCTTTTGGGCGTGTCTAGCACCATCTATTGATGGTCAACGCATATAAAATATCCACCTTTGTACCAATCCTAATAAAGCAGATACATTGTCAGATGTTGTGGTGTGCACCAAACACCCCTGATGGCACTCATGCAATTACACTGCTCCTCCTCAGCCTGGTCTGGCTCCCCCTCTCTTTCCCCTGCAAGCTGCAGCAGCTTACTTACAAGTCAGTCACTCACTGATACTGACAGTCGCAGACTAGTTACCGCTGCTGCTGGAAAAATGAGTGACGTGTCAAAGCTGCTGCCAGCCGTCTGCCAGTATTGAATTTGTCTTCCCAAGAGGAACGCTGGCTGCATGCTGCTCCTCATCAGTGGCTGGCGTTGGCATAGCATAGAAGGAGAGAGGTGGGCGTGTGACGGATGGACGTGCGAGCAGCATGACGTAATCACATCACATCACACTATTTTTGTACATGGAGGTGGAGCTGGGAATTTGAAAGCCGGTGGCAGTGGCACCCTTGATTAACCCAGGCGTCTGGTCAGTAATGCAGTCCTGCAGGGTGCAGCGCAGAGGGGACAGTAATCAGCCTGCTCGGCAATCGCTGCATCAGGAATATGAGATCGGGGTGCCAGACATTAGGGGGTGCCTGTGCGCACCAGGCACCCCCCCTGCGCACACCTATGAATAGGAATTATCTGTGAGACCTTGAAAAAAAATATGGTATAAATTTTAAAAAATAATTATTTCGCTCAAGCATTCTGAATTATCGGTGAACTACACATTGGGGGTGATTCCGAGTTGTTCGCTCGCTAACTGCTTTTAGCAGCATTGCACACGCTAAGCCGCCGCCTACTGGGAGTGAATCTTAGCATAGCAGAAGTGCGAACGAAAGATTAGCAGAATTGCGAATAGAAATTTCTTAACAGTTTCTGAGTAGCTCCAGACTCACTCAGCCATTGCGACCAGCTCAGTCCTTTTCGTTCCTGGTTTGACGTCACAAACACACCCAGCGTTTGCCCAGCCACTCCCCCATTTCTCCAGCCACTCCTGCGTTTTGCAACTCGAACGCCTGTGTTTTTCCGCACACTCCCATAAAACGGCCAGTTTCCGCCCAGAAACACCCACTTCCTGTCAATCGCACTACGATCAGCACAGCGATGAAAGAGCTTCGTTATGCCGTGAGTAAAATACCTAACTTTTGTGTAAAATAACTAAGCGCATGCGCTCTGCGAACCTTGCGCATGTGCAGTAAGCGACTAATCGCAGTATAGCGAAAATCTGCAACGAGCGAACAACTCGGAATGACCCCCATTGTCTATTTGAAGCATTTATTACAGCAAGATAATTTATCTCTGCTATTATCTACAACTATATGTTATATGTGATGTTTGTCTATCTGTATGTAATTACAATACTTATTGTTTTTAAAGTACAGTAATGAAAGTTAAATTCTGTAACTATAAGAATACCCCCAGAAAAATACGTTCACCATACTCTCAGGGGAACACCTCCACCCGAGACATTTCTAAGTGGAATTCCACTGGATAAAACCATGGTACTTATATTAGGGTATGGGTCGTTGGGTCGATTCAACTTAGGTCAACAGTCATTAGGTCGACCACTGAAGGTTGACATGCATTAGGTTGACATGTACTAGGTCGACATGGGCATTAGGTCGACATGTACTAGGTCGACAGGTGAAAAGGTCGACGTGAGTTTTTAAACTTTTTTTGGTGTTGTTTTCTTCGTAAAGTGACGGAAACCCCAATTAGTGCACTGTGTCCCCTCGCATGGCTTGCTTCGCTCGCCATGCTTCGGGCAAGTTACCATTCCAATCGTAGTCCACGTGGATCGTCAAGTATGGAAAAATTCAAAAAATGAAAAGAAAAAAAGTGAAAAACTCTTGTCGACCTTTTGACCTGTTGACCTAGTACATGTCGACCTAATGCACATGTCGACCTAGTACAAGTCCACCTAATGCTCATGTAGACCTTCAGTGGTCGACCTAATGACTGTCGACCTAACGACCGTATCCCCTTATATTACACTGTGGAACAATATATTCTTAGCAATTGATTCACACCCTAATTGATACACCAGTGCTCAGGTCTCCCCCTCCCCTTCCCAAACTGTTACTAGTCTCTCACCTTCAAAATGTAATTCTAAGGCCCAAATGTATTAAGCCTTAACAAGAGATAAAGTGGTCTATTCATAAAACCGTGCTTTGCAGAAAACTGAGCTTTTCTCTGCTTCATGCAAGTCACGGAGCAGGTTACAGTAGAGACGTCATTGACTTCTCCAGTGGCACCCCTGCTCCATGCCTGAATTGCATCACCATACTTTAGTATGGTTAGTGCAATTCATGAAGGAGTGCAAAGCCCAGCTTTCCACTTCTCCATGGAGTTTAGTTCATCTCAGGATGGTGTAACCTGAACTGTGGTGCAATAACTGCAGGGAAGGTCAATGCTTCCCTGCTCTCTGTCCGCACTCAATGCTAGCTCTGCCCCCTGACCTCCCATTGGTCATTGCGGCCTTCCGGGAGGTCAGCCGGGCATGTGCAGAGGGACCCGCTGGCTGACTTCAAGACCGCTGAGGAGCACCTCTGTTGAAGACAGCGTCGCAGGAGCCCAGGATACCGTATCGCTTCGCCGGAAGGGTGAGTATACATGAATTTCTACTTATCACATAATATAAGATAAGTAACAATTTTAATTTTCTTTTTTAATAGACCCCACAGTGAAGACGGATAAAGACATGGCAGTCTTAGGAAGCTGATTGGTTGGTCATTTACCACTCTTTACCTGTTTCCACTTTATCTCTTGATAAGGATTAATACATTTGGGGCGGTATCCTATTACCCGCCGAACATTACCGTGGGTAATGATATTGCCCAGGGCTTCCTCCACTACAAATTTATGCTCTCATCCTACTTTGCTGCCCTTACCCTCTGTAAACAATCTTACTTCAAATACCTCATCTCCTCCCAATCCTCTAACCCCAGGCGCCTCTTTGCCACTGTCAACTCGCTCCTCTGCCCACCCCCGCTTCAGCTCCCCTCTTCACTTTCTGCTCTTGACTTTGCCACCTACTTCACATCCAAAATTGACTCCATTCGTCAGGACATAACATCCCACCTGAGCATCCCCCTCCTCCATTTCTCAACCCCCCATCTCCTTCCCTACTACCAACTCTGACATCTTTCTTCCCTGTATCTGGAGAGGAAGTCATGGTCCTCATCCGGTCCTCACCCCCCTCCACCTTCCCACTTGACCCTATTCCCTCCCGCCTTCTCCGCTTCCTCTCTTCTTCTGCCTGTTCCCATCTTGTCCATCTACTCAATCTCTCACTCTTATCAGGCACTGTCCCCTCTGCCTTCAAGCATGCACTTGTCTCCCCTATTCTTAAAAAACCTACCCTTGATCCAACCAATCTCTCCAAATACCGATCCATCTCTCTTCTCCCCTTTGCCTCCAAACTCCTTGAGCGTATTGTCTACAACCGCCTCACTGTCTTTCTTTCTTCCCAATCACTGCTTGACCCTTTCCAGTCTGGTTTCTGTCCTCAGCACTCCACTGAAACTGCCCTCACGAAAGTCTGCAATGACCTCCTTGCTGCAAAATCCAGGGGCCTCTCCTCCTGCACATCCTTTACTCCCTTGGTTTGCGTGATACTGCTCTTTCCTGGCTGTCCTCCTACCTTTCTGACCGTTCCTTCTCTGTCTCCTCTCATGACTCCACCTCCCCCCCCCTTCCTCTACCAGTAGGTGTCCCCCAAGGCTCTGTTCTTGGGCCTCTCCTTTTCTCTCTCTACACATCCTCATTAGCTCTTTTAACTTAAAATATCATCTCTACGCTGACGATACTCAAATCTATCTTTCCTCCCCTGACCTCTCCCCTGCTCTCCTCACTCATATCTCCAACTGTCTCTCTGCTATCTCCTCCTGGATGTACAAGCGCTTTCTTAAACTTAACATGTCTAAGACTGAGCTGATCATCTTCCCTCCCTCCCGCATAACCTCACCTCCCACAATTTCATTATCCACAACTATCTCCTCTAGCCCCAAAATACGATGTCTTGGAGTAATCCTTGACTCCTCCCTCTCCTTCAAACCACACATTCAGTACCTCTCAAAAACCTGCCATTTCCATCTCAAAAACATCTCCAGGATCAGACCCTTTCTCACCCAGGATGCTACTAAGACCCTCATCCACTCACTGGTCATCTCCAGATTGGACTACTGCAATCTCGCCCTATCTGCCCTCCCTCAAAAATGCCTCTCTCCACTTCAATCTATCCTCAATGCTGCTGCCCGTCTCATCTTCCTCACCAAACTTACTACATCCACATTCCTTCTCTTGCAGGACCTTCACTGGCTACCCTTCCCATTCAGAATCCAATTAAAGCTTCTCACACTCACCTACAAAGCCCTCACCCAGTCTTCTCCCTCTTACATCTCTGTCCTTATCTCTCTTTACATTCCCCCTGTCCTCTTCGGTCTGCTAATGCATGCCGTCTCTCCTGCCAACTGATTACCTCCTCCCACTCCTACCTACAAGATTTTGCACGTGCTGCTCCCTATCTCTGGAATGCTCTACCTCTCCCAATCCGACTCTCCACCTCTCTACAAAACTTCAAACGGGCTCTCAAGACCCACTTCATCACCAAACCCAGCCAAATCTCATCCTAGCCCTCTTATCTATGCTGACTGTCTACCCCTTCTGTGTCACTCCGGTCTGTTAGCACCTCACCTTTTAGATTGTAAGCTCGCAAGAGCAGGGACTTCTTTCCTCATGTACCTTTCCTTTTCTTACTTACACTATCTTATACTCCATACTCCCTTTAATGGCACCTAACCCCGGGTTTTCTATACCTGTCCTATATTGACTTGTACTGTAAGTGCTGTTTTCTTGTTTGCTCATTTGATTATGTACTGTGTAATGGGTGCTGCGGATCCCTTGTGGTGCCATATAAATAAAGGATAATAATAATAATAATATCCTATTACCCCATATAAGCCTGCACAAGCTGCGGCTTATCAGGGCTTTTGTGTACTGCACCAGTTGCTGGCTCCTGAAAGCTCCTGGTTCAGTAATCCACCTCTGGCTTCCCCTGTCACATGACCGCTATCCTGTGATGTGACTGCTGCCGGGGGCAGGGGAAGAGGGGGGGAGGTGCAGGTC
This sequence comes from Pseudophryne corroboree, assembly GCF_028390025.1. Taxonomy (NCBI): domain Eukaryota; kingdom Metazoa; phylum Chordata; class Amphibia; order Anura; family Myobatrachidae; genus Pseudophryne; species Pseudophryne corroboree. The sequence goes on from NC_086444.1 coordinate 837,298,160, forward strand.
ATGGCACTTCCTCTCCGGGGGTCACATCGCCAAGTGTTGGCTCCCGGGCCGCGGTTATCAGGGATTTTGTTTTGCCTGCCTGGGTAATAGGATACTGCCCTTGGGCTTTACTCTCATTACCTTCACAATGCTGTAAATCATCTGCAGAAAAATATTTCTGAACCTAAACTGTCACATGCGAAAGATGTCAACATAGGTCAGTATCCTGGTGTGTATGAACAAGTCAGGCTGCCAGAATGACTTAGAGAGGAGCAATGAAAGCAATGCCTTGTGGGAGAAAGCAGGAAAAGTACTGTCTCTTCCCTGTGTTTCTCCAGTTTGGCAAGCTAATATGGTCACATAACGCCATCCAGAGATAGTATTAATTTGAGAGAAGGGAACCTATGGAGGCTGGCGGTACATGAGAAGTGGAATGAAAAGGCAGAGAAATCTTAGCATTTTTTCTGCACTCTATTGATTCCTTACTACCATCAATCCCTATTTCAGTGGAGAGTCCCACCTTTCGGACACTGTCCCGTTGTCTCACCTGTATGCAGCAGTGGTACTGTAGTCCATGGTTGGGAGGATGAGGAGGGGGGGCACTGTCACTGCTGCTAAAGTGACTGTGAATAATTGGATCCCCTTAGTGCCTGCAGAGAGGATAAGGGCAGCCTAGCAGCCGCTCAACTGCTGAGCTCCACCCCTGTTTGATGAAAAATAGCGGCGTGACACGCAGTTAAGCCCATAAATGACACCTAAAAAGGGTGTAGCCTAGCACATACAAGGTCATGCCCTGTTCGCACGCACCTTCGGCATGCAAGAGGACTCCCGGATTTGGATTAGTACATATAGATAAACAAAAAGTAATTCTTTCATTAGCTAAAAAATCTATCAGAAACAGACCCCTAAATTTGTCAAATAATTGGTTCAAGATATTAATGTATTTAAGTATTAACCAAAAATGTACACACCTTTTTAAACTAAAACTGAATTATTTTCACTTACAACCACTAAAATATTCAACACTACTTATTGGTTGTATTTTACAGTATTACTCTTATTACCCTTATTCTTTTAATGATAAAGATACACTTGGCAATGACCAGGTCACCTAAACTAGAAATTTCTATATTGTGTGACTGTCTTTCCACACTTCTGCCCAGCCAGTCCTGCAATGGTTATTGCTGGAAAGCTTTATAAATTGTTTTGGCCTTTACTATCATCAAGTATTGATGGCACAACTCTATATTTTTCTGCTTCTGACCTTACCCTAGCAATGCAGTTACAAAATATTGATTGCCTACCATTGATCTATGACAAGATTATATTAACATTTTAAGACTACCTCTATAATGCAGTATTCCTCAGCTATAAAATAAGTTTCACGCTAAAACTTTTTTCTTATGAAGAATCGAAATTATTTTGCAGCAATATTGTACACAGCAGTATGCAATGTTATTGTCACTTGTAATAATAATTCATTTAGAACGATACTGAATGCTCTTTGAAGGGGAGGCAGTCAATGGACGGGATCCCGGCGGTCAATATACCGACGCCGGAATCCCGACACAAGCTGTAATACTGCAATACCCGAGGGGGAATAGAACCCTGTGGCGACCTTTGGCCCAAGGTTTGACAAGCACAGCGAGTCTGCAAGGGAACATGCTACGCTCGCTGCCGGAATCCCCACACAAGCTGCAGACCAATGAAACCTAAGAACACATTGTAAATTTATATTGTTTATATGTTCATCAAAAATGGTTCAAAGCAAAATCAATTCAAAGACTTTACCTGACAAAAATAACGGAGCACTGAGAATGACAGCCTATAAACCTCAAGGCTGGGACAGACTGTATGTAATATGTCATTGCTCTGGTTCTTCTTTTCGGATTTTGGTATGGTGTCAGGTTGTACAGCCTATAACTGTGTGGTAGGGGGAGATTGGGTGTGTCTTCTGGTTTATAGTGTGTGTGTGGCATGTGATCTCCTTCTTTGTTCCGGACTCGAGTGGCTCCACTGATTAGCTAGCCGTTCATTCTTCAACCACCATTCTATATGTTCTAATTTTTAAAAAAAATAAATCTGAACAATTTTTTACCACTTGAGCCTCGTGTCATTTTCTTTATAATTATATAGATATATATAAGGTTCAGATTTTTGGTTATGCACTATGACTTTGGAGCTTATGCTGTCATCAGCTGCTAGAGCGTTTTTGGAATGCATAGAGCATACAGCATAGTTCACAAAATAAACATTCCTATGAAACTTCATTATATTTTGGAAAGTTTTTTTTTAATTGTTGCTTTAGGCAACTTTGAAATTCATATTCACTACATTGTTGAACCGCCGCATAAATCAGACATTAACAATGTCCCAGAACGATGACACCTAAGAACACGTTGTAAATTGATAGTGTTTGAAGCAAAATCATTTTAAAGACATGATCTGACAATGAATTGCAGAGCGCATACATCAGATTCCACTTCTACAGTTCCATATTGGGACTTTATTTAGTGAATAAATACAATGTCACCTAAGCACAAGTAGTAAGGTGCGAATTTTATTTGGCTTCAAAAAGCATTTAAAGAACATTTTTCAAGTACAACATGAAATAACCAGATTCATTACAGGAACTAATGGCAAAACTCCACTAGAAATAATAATTTTGAAGGAGGATGTTCATGTATTACAAATACAATCATACGTTTCCCAAAAAATATTTATTTATTTTTATTTTGGTACAGTTAAGTCTATAGACTGTAGGCTCAAACAAGACTTTAAAACTGCAATTATAAATTAGATCTTTTTATTCTTTTCCTACAGAAAATTGAGATCAAAGTATTCTTTACTATAGCTACAGTATCTAAAAGTTTTGCCATATGCAGGTATGAAGATCAAAGACTACGTAAAGCGCATTAATGTATTTCGATTGTTGTGTATTACTGAGCTAAATAATAGTTGCGAAATATCTCAAGGAGTTTTAAACTTACCTCTATATTTCTATCATACTTTCTTTCAATTCCTTGCCATGTGAGGAGAGACGTGTTTGGCAGACAGTGACAAACAGGTTTACAAAATTGCTTTACAGAAATGTGCTGTGGAAATACCAACACTGGGCCAGTATGTTATAGCTGGTACTACAGTACAGTACATAGCTACAGCTTTGTTCCTCCAAAAACTTTAAATAGGTGATTTACCATAGCACCACCACTCCTGAACTCTTATTGGTGGACAGTTCTAGGCACTTACCAATTAGTGAGCTTCTGGGTAAGTCGAGGTCATCTGTCTAAAGATCAGACTGTTTATACAATCCTACTGCAGACCTGCTCGCAGATTCTCCATCTAATCCACATACACACACTTGTCCAACTTTTCAGCAGACCTCTAACCTGCGTCTACTGAAACAATCTACTGAAAAAATATAATTTTGACTAGGGGGGATCCATTATGTGGTGGGGGAAATTAAAACAAAAAGTGTGAACCCCACAATTAATAACCAGCTCTGACCTTTGTCTGATCTGGTGGAAAATAGGGGGGAAGGTGGCATGGGGTTCCCCCTATTTTCCACCAACAGGGCTAATAATACCATAGCAGGGGGATCCTCAGTTTGGGGACCCCTGCCATCACATTAACTAGCTCCAAAACTGGTCAGCACAGGGATAGAATTCCTCAAAAATGTGGGGACCCCAAAAATAAAATGGGGTTCACTCTTTAAATCAATAACCTGCTTAGGGCTGTGTCCCACACCCCTGGTGGAGGTGGGTGCAGGGCTCATGGTATTTTAATATTGTTCTTTATAGACAGCCTACAGTTCCCAGCAGTCCATCCCCAGCATGCCATCACTTGGAGAACCACAAGCGCCAGCATAGCCCAACATTAAGGACCCGCTAGCACTTGTAGTCTGCTGTAAATAGAATATTAAAATAAAGACACTTAATGTTGCTATAATTATTATACAGCACCTACACTTGGGGGCAGCGTTTTTAAGCTCTTTTATGTGGCCGCCAGCACCCCAGGACTTGCGGCATCTTCTTCTGTCCGAAGGAGTGGCAACTCTCCCTGAGCCAGACGCAACCCGTCATCCTGCCGCCCACTTATCAAATAAAGTGAGCATTCTAGTGGCCAATGACACGATTCGCACTGAACCGCTTCATCGTAGCCACGCCCCACACTGTACAATGCAGGTAATTTTAGCATTGTACAGTGGGGTCAGTGACGTAACTACAGGATGGCTAGATGGGCAAATGTCAAGGGGCCTACAAGGTGAAGGGGGCCCACCCTGAAATCAGTTAATAAATACTGTAGACTAGTTCAATTAGTTGTGACTTCTAATAAAACAATCCAATGACCCCAGGGATCGACAGTGCTGTGTGTTTAACAGCCGCTGTTGCACTTGGGATGCAGCAGCACTCTGCTTCTCCTTCCTATAAACCTGTCCCCAGACTCCAATGAGAGTCTAGTGGCGGGCTTAAACAGTGAGGGGAACTGAAGCTGAGTGCTGCATCTCGAGTGCAGCTGCGGCTGTGATACACAGCACTGCCAATGCCAGGGGTCAGGCAGCCGTCGCACATATTACATGTAACATTAGAGGTATTTTTATATGCTTTAAACCTACCCCCTATTTTATGTGTGGTCTGTGCTTCAGCCCAGGGGCAGCAGCTGTCACTGGCAACGACTGGCAGCTGGGTAAATGTTGCTGATACACTTTCAAAGCTTTGACACTATCTTGCAGCACAGCCTCAGATGCATGATACAGAAATGATTTGTCTATTAGCGATCATGTAGACCTAAGGGTTTGTACACATTAAATATGAGGGGTCACCTTTGCCAGGGGCTTCAAGCCTCTAATCACACCACTGAGGTCTCATATCGCTGTGAAGACCTGGCTGCCCCCTTCCATATAGGGCAGCCAAAATGTTGTCTATTATGGTTTAGTGAAGTAATGCAGAGGGGCGGGGTGTAGAAGTTTGTCTCAGCTTCATAGAAAGTTGTCTGGTACCGTACAGTATGTCCCTCTTTACACTGGTGAGCTTGATGGGAACTCCACCTAATAGTAATGCATGCAGCTTTGCCAGTGTGTTTGAAATGGAAGTCTTGCTACCCGATAGTTACACCCCTTACATGCTGGTTACTGTCATATTTGGCTTCATGGTGATACCCACACTGCCAACTCACCTTCTGTGGAGGATTTACTGCAATTTTAGCTTTGATATATCTTTCCCCAAATGAGAAAGTCATATGCTGTACATCTACAGACAGGATGGGTATGGTATGCCGGCAACAGGGATCCCGACAGTCAGCATACCAACCCCGGGATCCTGGACGCCAGAATGCCGGAAGTGGGGCATACACATAGAGTCCCCTAGCGGGCTCGCTGCGCTCACCACAGGTTCTATTTCCACTCTATGGGTGTTATGGCCACGAGTGGGAATAGCCCATGTAAGTCGGCATTCCAGCTGATGGTATTTCTAGAGGACGGGATTCCGGACTCGGTATCCTGACCGCTGGGATCCTGACCGCCGGCAACGTGACTACATCCCCTACAGACAGTGGAGACTGCAATTGTATGGGCCAGTATCTCATGAATTCACTGTTTTTAGGGGATAGTCTACCTCTGAATACAATATGATTCAGACACAAAATGACTGCTTCCACTGTCTCAAGGTGACAGATACACTTTGCACAACAAAGCAGGACACAGAGTACAGCTGATTTTGGGCAACAGTTATTTAATTGCGGGTGATTGTGTTGTTGCCAAAGACTTATACAAGCTGTGAAATCCTCAGTCTCAAATCTCAGGTTGTAATTACAAACGTGATTTTCCATGTACAAGCTGTGCTGGCAGCGTAATTAAATATTGTTTGGAAATAATGTGGTATTAGCAGAGGGAACAAGTGTTACAACTGGGATGGCTCCAAAATACTGATCTCCTAGAGATTGTTAATAAAGTGTAAGTCAGCATGGATTATCCATGGTACACAAGACGGATGTGAGAAATGAAAATGAAAAGAGTCATTGCAATGGTATTTTTATTTAATGCCAATATAAAATAATGAATTACAGTTCCCAAATGCAGAGAAAAAAACCCAAATATGATTCATTAGCAATATTTAATTTTATTTCACCATTATTTATTTTCTGCACTACAGGAGAGCACCCACAGGGGGGCATCATCCAGAATTGGGGGCTGGGGAGGGGATAGCTTACCTTGATCTGAGATCCCTTGATCTGATCCCTTCTCCTCGGCCGCTGCCATCTCACCAGTATTTTGAGGGAATATGGCACATATACATTAGAGAGCAAAGACTTTGGCAAAGTGTCAGAGCCTTTGCTTTCACTGTGCGTAACCATCTTCCCGAAGTTATCACTGGGAAGATGGCACCACGTAAGAGACCCGCTTCCCAGATCAAGATAAGTATACACACAAGGGGGTTGACAGGGGCGGTGGCGGACCCAAGCCCCTCCAACAAGCCCAGACCCAAGTTATTATTACCTGCTCCACCCTCTTTCTGCGCCATTGCTCTCCCCACATATACAGAAATCCTATGTTTTCCGTAGCATAGGGTATCATTGTCCAATGATCACGTGTGCTGACCAGACAATAAGCAGTAGGGAAAAGAGAGAATCCCCAATAATTCAATTGTTGTGGCATCCCCATCCCTGTACATCATGATTTTTTTGTAGTGTAGGGTCAATGCCCAGTAATCATACTGATCACCAGGCAGTAATTTTTATTGGGTCACCATTAAAGAAAGAGAGGACATAATGATACAAGGCATACTGAGAATATTCTGTTCACCAGAGGTGTCACAGTTCTGATAGTAGAAGGGAAGAGGTATTATATTACTACTGTGACTTAGGTTGTTGTAGTTTTTGTTAGGTACAAAAAGTGTAAGTGTGCTTCACTACACATTCCCCCCAGAAGTTCTCGGAAACTCTGGAGTTTCTGGAAGTTCTCTCTGACTCCTGGGAGAGTAGACAAGTCAGTGAAATGGACTTGATGTAGCAATTAGTCGTGAATCGCTTCCAGTGGTGGATCCAAGGGGGGAGGAATAAGGGTGATCATTCCTTTAACACACACCTGCTCCAGATTAGCACTTCTGGTGACCTCGCTTTCCGTCCCGAGTACCTCATCTCCTCTGTGGGGCCAAGCTTGTGATGCTCAGTGAGTGAAGAGGCAGAGCCGGCGGAGGGAGGGCCCAAAAAAGAGATGAGGGAGGCTGTCCAAAGTGCTAATCTGGAGAGAGTGTGTGTTACATCTTAATTGACCCCAGTGGATCCACCACTGATCGCTGATACCCTGTGCCCATCCGCGCTGCACCATGGCAGAAATCGTGACATTGCACAGTAGGGCTTAGGGCTGCAATTACACAATTCAATGTAATAACAGTAGGCTTAGATTTTAGAATAAATTGATCTTTAACAGCTCTTCCTACTCACCATGGCTATATATAGCTTTCAGAAGTGTATGTCACTCACATGCTCACATATAATTGTGTTTCGCTGTCAGTCAATATTTAAAATGCGGCTAGTTGTGTTTAGAACAATGATGAACACTGTCCAATAACCACTCAATGAAATACTCTCCAACAAAAGAGTTCAGACAAGCAGAGAACTGTTCAAGCAGAGTTTCGCACCAGCATAGAAAATTGTACTGAAATATTGAAGATTTTCCTAGCTTATTTATTGCTCAGGGTAAAACGTGAGTGGCATCTGTCTAAGGGACGTAATTTAGAAATAGGCTCCTTTCTACAGCAATTATTTTTTTATCTGCATTTACAGTATAGTAATAAAAATATCCACTATCTGTGTAATTTTTTCAAAAGTTGGAAGTTACAGTAACTTGCCTCTTTTCTGGGCCGGTCTGTATGTGCATGTGTGAGCCAGCTAGATGGTGATAGCCATGTTATCACCAGCGGTAAATCTTTCACCCATTTTTGTCCTTTCACACATTAATGCATAGGTCCCTAAACATGAGAGATAATACTAGACTGAAATCAGCTATCACAGGCTTGGAGAGTCACATGTCCTAACTTGCTGCATTACTGGGACTGTCTTTACAAATAACACATGCATAGGCAATAAAAATTACAGAAATAAATACAGATATTTCAATATATTTTCACATTATTAAATGCATAATCTGTCAGCATCCTGAGAGATGGCCTTAACAAAACTGGTAAGGTAGTGGTACCAGATGCTGGCAATAAGCCTTTTGGGCCTAATTCAGACCTGATCGCAACAGCAAAAAAATTCTCTAATGGGCAAAACCATGCTGCACTGCAGGCGGGGCAGATGTAACATGTGCAAAGAGAGTTAGATTTGGGTGGGGTGTCTTTAAACTAAAATCTAAATTGTAGTTTAAAAAAGCAGCCAGTATATACCATGCACAGAAACAAAATAACCTAAACCCACCCAAATCTAACTCTATCTGCACATGTTATATCTGCCCCCCTCCCCCCCCCCCCCCTGCAGTGCACATGGTTTTGCCCATTAGAGATAGATTTTGCTTTTGCGATCAGGTCTGAATTAGGCCCTTTGTCCCATTGAAAAATCAGCCCAGAAGTATCACAAAGTTCTAGTACATATTGTTGGAGAATGTTGAAAGCAAATATTAATTCTATACCTAGCTAATATGCTGCAGGCAAGACTTTAATTTGTACTTAAAGGTTATAGCTCTTAAATTAGCTTATAAAATCTCATCAGATAACATATCTTATTACTGAAAATGTACACAGTCAGCAGTGTATGTGCATGCAGCAAGATACAGCATTTAATATAGGATATAATAGCATCTAACAGAAAAAGAGATACAATTCCCGTCTGGCAAAAGCCATTAGTTAAAAATCCTTTGGCTGAATAATGAACAGATTTTTTTTTTATGTTTTTTTTACATATTTAACAAAGATAGATATTTTTAATATGCTGTTAGGACAGTACATTTTTCAGAGCCTATTACATAATTGTTTATTTACAAATCAGTCTAGTAGTTATGAAAGCTTTAACTAATCAGTCTTAAATCTTTGTACAATCAATTGCTTCCAGTCTAGGGAGAGAAATAGAGACTGATGATAGCACAAAAAGTTTCAAAGCAATTATAATTAGAGATGTGCACCGGAAATTTTTCGGGTTTTGTGTTTTGGTTTTGGATTTGGTTCCGTGGCCGTGTTTTGGATTCGGACGCGTTTTGGCAAAACCTCCCTGAAAATTTTTTGTCGGATTCGGGTGTGTTTTGGATTCAGGTGTTATTTAAAAAAAAAACACTCAAAAACAGCTTAAATCATAGAATTTGGGGGTAATTTTGATCCTATAGTATTGGGATCCGGTCTGAAGATCGACAGTGTCTAGGTCGACAGTGTCTAGGTCGACCACTATAGGTCGACAGTCACTAGGTCGACATGGATGGAAGGTCAACAGGGTTTCTAGGTCGACATGTGCTAGATCGACAGGTCTAAAGGTCGACATGAGTTTTTCACATTTTTTGTTTTTTGGATTTTTTCATACTTAACGATCCACGTGGACTACGATTGGAACGGTAAAGTGTGCCGAGTGAAGCGGTAGCGGAGCGAAGGCACCATGCCCGAAGCATGGCGAGCGAAGTGAGCCATGCGAGGGGACGCGGTGCACTAATTTGGGATCCCGGTAACTGTACGAAGAAAACAACACCAAAAATCCCCCCCCCCTCATGTCGACCTTTAGACCTGTCGACCTAGCACATGTCGACCTAGAAACCCTGTCGACCTTCCATCCATGTCGACCTAGTGACTGTCGACCTATAGTGGTCGACCTAAACATTGTCGACCTAGATACTGTCGATAAAATGAACCACACCCGTAGTATTATTAACCTCAATAACCATAATTTCCACTCATTTCCAGTCTATTCTGAACACCTCACACCTCACAATACTATTTTTAGTCCTAAAATTTGCACCGAGGTCGCTGGATGACTAAGCTAAGCGACCCAAGCGGGCGGCACAAGCACCTGGCCCATCTAGGAGTGGCACTGTAGTGTCAGACAGGATGGCACTTAAAAAAATTGGCTCTGGGGGCGTGGCCTGGCTACTGAAGGGAGCAGTCACGCACTGAAAGAGCTCCTGTGATCCGGGGCTCCTTTTCCTTCATAAATCCCCTCACTGATCTCCCTTGGCGCTTTCAGCGGCTTCCCTATCTTTCCTGTTCCCCCTGCAGTGCCCCTGTTTGTGCCGCGGAATCGGGGAGCGGTATCTACTGTTCCCGTGGATTACGGCCTACAGGGCTTCCACAAGCCGGCGCCTTGATTTATTCCCCGGCCCGGCGGCAGTTCCAGAGACCTCCGGAACTGACCACGGACTTCCCCTGGACCTCAGATATTCACGCTGCTGCTATCCGCGGCTAGAAGACGCACCCCGCTGCCCTCTGCCTTCCTCTACTACCCAGAAGCGCCGGAGCCCTCTGTGACAGGACGGGGCCGCAAGAGGCCCAGCGGCCATCTTTGAGGCGCACTTTCGGCTCACTGCTGCCTCTCTCCTGCTGGGCCCCAGAGTGAGTACACTTTTTGGATCTGCAGTCCACGGGGCTCCAGCAGTCGGGGGGGGGGGGGGGGTGCTGAGCTGTGCTCTGGACTGGAGGTGGTGACCTCGGAACTGCCTGCATACTGCTCTCCGCCCCGGTGCAATGTTCACCTGACTCTGCCTGGTCCCTACTCCTGCCGGAGCTACGATAGCACCATCACCCGCCACTGCTACTCATAGCCAGTTCGGCCCCTCTGGGCAGGGGGAGCCTCGGAACCTCAGGAACTGTGTTGCAGCTGCAAGCTCCCTGGCGCAAAGTGCCACATAATTATATCCTGACTGGACTGTGCCCTGATGCCGTGCTGCTACGGTCAGCTGTACAGTCCCCTGGCTATGTGTCTGCCTGCCTGATGTCGCCCTAAGGCCACGTAGGGGGCTACTGCACGGCGACGACCCACGTGTTTTTATATTACCGAGGCCATGTGAAAGTGTAACACCGCGCCACCTTATTTGCAGACCGATCTCATGGTGAGAGGCACAAAGAACAAAAAGGCCAAGACCAAGCCAGATGCAACCCCATCCCCTGTGGCCTGCCATTTGTCAGATCTACGTCAGTTCTTAACTCCACCGACCGCAGACTCAGCCGCTAACTTTGCCGTTCCGGCCTCCCCAATTCTACATATTCCGGTGGACGACATGTTGTCCTCCCGGAACACGCAGCCCCCAATGGCTTCCTCTACGTCTGCAGAGATTAGCGAGATTTTTCGGCCTTAGAGACTCGCTTGCTTTCCACCACCAAGCAGGAAGTGACAGCAATTCGACAAGACATGTCTCAAATTGCGGCCCGTGTAGACATATTGGAACGACACGAGTCATCTACCGTTGATACCCTAACCAAATTTCGGGAAGTGCTTTCTCATCAGAGGAGTGATATCTCCTTTCTCAAATCACGTATTGAGGATATGGATAATTGCGGCCGGCGAAATAATATCAGGGTCAGAGGTCTCCCCGAGAGCGTCCAACAGGCTGATCTGACGAATGCTTTAACTGCAATATTTGGAGAACTTATTGACCTAGACTCAAACAAGGACATTGTATTTGATAGAGCGCACCGTGCTCTCCGCCCCCGTGGCATACCATCTGACAAGTCACGCGATGTGATTTGCAGGCTCCAAAATTATGTCCAAAAAGAAGAGATAATTAGAAAGGCCCGCCAGCTGGATGGTATTGACTTTCAAGGCGACAAGATTCAGTTATTTCCGGATCTCGCATGGTCGACCCTGCAACAGCGTCGGGCCAGTTAAAACCCCTCACCGATTCCCTTAGGAAACTTGAACTGAAATACACATGGGGCTTCCCTTTTTCTCTTCAGGTTTCTCATAATGGCAAAGTTGCTACTCTCTCCAGAACCTCGGATTTACAGGCCTTCTTCACAACCCTAGGAATGCCTCCAGTGCTAATACCTGATTGGGAAGCTTTTCACCACCAGCCTGACTTCCTGTCGTGATCCCTCCAGATGATATGTGGCAACAAGTGCGATCCCCTCGGACGCGGGGGAATCATCCTGCTAGTTCACGATCTTCTGAGCCTCCATGATTGGGAGGTTTTGTCTTGTTTTTATGTGAATTCTCCTGTTACTGCTGTTGCATACTTGGTTTTTCTCCTTTATGCTGCAATATGTTGCTCACATGTGAGATCGGTTTTGTAATGGTCTCATAGATAAGTAATAGGTTATCGTTGGAATGTGTTTTTGATTATGTTCAAGCTGCATCTATATTTCCGTGATAATATCCCTTTATATAATTTTAAAGCTTTCAAGAAAATTTGCAGAAAGGTTTAAAGAAAATATTTTTTCTATATATTTCATACTGTGCCCATTTGCACTCCTTGGTAATTTTTCATATTTAATTAACTTCTATACCGTGGGTGGTCGCTGTCCTTGGCCCCCCGTAGAACCCCCATTATGCTGCATCCCCTGTTTCTTTGGGTTGGGAGTCGTCAGGATTCCGCTCCTGTCCCTTTTGCAGCTGTTCTTTTTCTAATATTGCTATTAGCTTTGTTAGGTATTGATGTACTCTGCAGAGTGGCTCTCCACACTGCACCTTCTTTCTTTCTTTTCTCTGATTTCCTCCTCACTCTATTTCCTACCCTTGCTGTTTTTTCCTTCCCCCCTCACCTATCTGTTGTAGGGATGACTATTGCAAATCTCTTAAGACTGCTGTGACAATGGGGCTGAATGATTTACACGTCACTACCCTTAATGTAAAAGGTTTAAATGTTCCTGAGAAAAGGTCTAAACTCCTCAAATGGCTTAGAGATGAGAAAGTTGATGTTGCTTTTATTCAGGAAACGCATTTTAAGATGGGACATGTGCCGTCTCTGAAATGTCACTATTATCCTCATGTTTTCATGTCTAATAATCCTTCCGGTAAGACATTAGGAGTAGCTGTCTTATTGGCTCGCCACCTGCCTATCCTTAATGTCACTTCCCACAGACTAGGAAGGCAGATAGGGCAATCTGCTACCGGGACCGCGATCGCCGTACAGTCTGTTGTCTCCCGGGTGCTCGGGTATGGCACATTGCGGACCGGGTAGATAGATTGTTGGGAGGGGCTGGGAAAGACCCAGCGGTCTTGGTCACCAATTTGTCACCAATGACAAAGTTAGCGGAAGGTGGGATGTCCTTAAGAAAGACTATAGGGCAGTGGTTCCCAAACTGTGTGCCTAGGCACCCTGGGGTGCCTCAGTCACTTGCAGGGGTGCCTTGGATTGGTGATCCAGGACCAATTTAAATTATTTATGATCAATGTAATAGGCAAAACCAGTGCCGGTGACTGCCAATCATAAAATATGTGGACAAACAGAAGCAATTGCTGTTCCACACCACACAATTGAACCTAAGGATAACATATAAACACAATTCACTTCATTTAATATTTATTCTAAATCTCTCAATAAAAAACTTTTGGCCTAGGGGTGCTGTGAAAAAAATTCTGATACTCTAGGGCGCCGTGATTCAAAAACGTTTGGAAACCACTGCTATAGGGACTTAGGAAAGAAACTGAAGGCAAGGACATCTAAGGTAATATTCTCGGAATTATTACCCATGCCACGCGCTAGTCCAGGGAGGCAGAGGGAGATTAGGGAGGTAAATGTGTGGCTTAGGGATTGGTGCAGGAAAGAGGGGTTTGTGTTCCTGGAACACTGGGCGGACTTCTCAGTCAGGCGCCATCTCTTTTGTCGTGACGGATTGCACCTGACTGAGGAGGGGGCAGCGGTGCTGGGGGGAAGGATGGTTAGAAGGTTGGAGGAGATTTTAAACTAGGAGCCTGGGGGGAGGGGTTAGCTAGAAACCACGGGTCATGCAGTGAGAATAGTGGGGATGGCGGTAGTAAACAAAATGGAGGAGAAGTTGGGGGGAGGGTAAGAGCAGGCGGTAAGGTTACTGACATGGGTACTAAAAGAGATTTTACCAAAGCACTAACCAATGACGATTACAGGTCATCATTGCTACATAAGGTGAAAGATGTCCCTAACGCAAGGGAAAATACTTATCTTAGTTGTATGTATGTAAACGCCAGAAGCATTACTGGTAAAAAGGGTGAACTAGAAATACTTGCAGCAAGCAAACAGTATGATATTATAGGCATTACTGAAACTTGGTGGGACGATTCTCATGATTGAACAGTCAATCTAGAGGGCTATACACTGTTTAGGAGAGACAGACTAAATAAAAAGGGTGGAGGGGTGTGTCTTTACGTAAAGCTGTTTTTAAAACCTGATATACGGGAATATATTCAGGAGGGGACTGTAGACACTGTCGAGACATTATGGGTAGAAATTGCATGCGGGGAAAAAGGAATAAAAAAGTTAGTATTGGGTGTATGCTATAGGCCGCCTGGTATCAACGCATCTGATGAGGAATTGTTACTAAAGCAAATTGAAAGAGCAGCAGTAGGAGACATAGTAGTGATGGGAGATTTTAACTATCCAAAGATAAACTGGAAAAACGATTCATGTGATACTGCTAGGGGCAATATGTTTTTAAACACACTTAATGATAACTACTTAGTTCAACTAATTGAGGAACCAACTAGGTACAATGCAATCTTAGACCTGGTATTAACAAACAATGGGGATTTGGTATCAGGTATTATAGTAGGGGAACCCATAGGAAACAGCGACCACAATATGGTCACATTCAATATCAGTTTCCATAAACAGCCCTATACTGGCTCAACTAGGACTCTAAACTTTAGCAAAGCAAATGAGAGTATTTTTCAGGGATATTGAATGGGAAGGTTTATTTTTAGGAAAAAATACTACGGAGAAATGGGAGGTACTAAAATTCCTGCTAGCTAAAAATACACTCAAATTTATTCCTACGAGCAGCAAAAAAAGGAATAAAAATCTTAAACCGATGTGGCTTAACAAAAAGATTAAGGAACTTATGGGCAAGAAAAGGCGAGCATTTAAAAAATACAAATCTGACGGGGAAGCAGAGTCATTTCTGCACTATAAGGAATGTAACAAAATATGCAAAAAGGAAATAAGAGTGGCTAAAGTAGAAACTGAAAAACTAGTAGCAAAGGAAAGCAAAGCGAATCCCCAAAAATTCTTTAAATACATTAATAGCAAGAGATTAAAGAAGGAGAGTATAGGCCCTTTAAAAGACAAGATGGGAGTCTTAAGCAAAAATGATAATGACATAGCGGATACACTAAATGAGTTTTTTTCAACAGTATTTACTAGAGAGGACCCAATTCAGGGACTAACATATAATCTCAATAATGAGAATATCCCACTGATAGGTACTTATTTAAGCGAGGAAGTAGTCTGTGACCGATTAAAACATTTAAAGATTAATAAGTCACCAGGTCCCGATGGTATTCACCCAATGGTTCTAATGGAGCTTCATTCTGAACTTGCAAAACCGCTATTTTTGATCTTTAAGGATTCAGTAATATCAGGTATGGTTCCCAAAGACTGGCGTATAGCGGAAGTAGTGCCTATATTCAAAAAGGGAAGTAATGCTGAACCAGGTAATTATAGACCAGTTAGTCTTACATCTATAGTGGGAAAAGTATTGGAAGGTATTCTAAGAGATAGTATTCAGAAGTTCCTTGAAGTCAATAAGGTCATTAAAAGGAATCAACATGGGTTTATGAAGGACAGATCCTGTCAAACCAACTTACTTGGCTTTTATGAAACAGTAAGCGCAAACCTAGATCAGGGTAAAGAGGTGGATGTAATCTTTTTAGATTTTGCCAAAGCGTTTGATACTGTACCACACATGAGACTTATCTACAAGCTACAAGAATCAGGGCTAGGAAGCACACTATGCACTTGGGTCAAAAACTGGTTAGATAATAGGGAGCAGCGCGTTGTGGTTAATGGATCTTTTTCAACTTGGACTGAAGTGCTAAGTGGTGTGCCACAAGGCTCAGTATTAGGACCGCTATTGTTCAATATTTTTATTAACGACCTAACAGAAGGTCTAGAGAGCATGGTGTAAATTTTTGCAGATGATACCAAATTGTGTAAAGTTATAAATGCAGAGGGGGATGCTGAGTCGCTTCAGAATGACTTAGTTAAATTAGAAGCTTGGGCAGCGAAATGGAGAATGCGCTTCAATACAGACAAGTGTAAGGTAATGCACTGTGGTAGCAAGAACAAAAATAACACCTACCTGCTAAATGGGGTAAAATTAGAGGATTCTGTACTGGAAAAGGACTTAGGTGTCCTCATAGATAGCAAACTAAGCAGTAGTACCCAAGTAGGACTGCAGCAAAGAAGGCTAATAAGATATTAGCATGCATAAAACGGGGAATTGATGCTAGGGACGAGAGTATTATACTCCCGTTATATAAATCACTTGTGAGGCCACACCTTGAATACTGTGTACAATTCTGGGCACCTTACTACAAAAAGGATATCCTGGAGCTAGAAAAGGTTCAAAGGCGGGCAACCAAACTAATTAAGGGTATGGAGACGCTGGAATACGAGGAAAGGCTTGCAAGACTAGGCATGTTTACACTGGAAAAGAGGAGATTAAGAGGGGACATGATCAACATTTACAAATATATAAGGTGACAATATACAGATCTTGCGCAGGACCTGTTTTTGGTTAGATCAACACAGAGAACTCGTGGACACTCGCTCATATTAGAGGAGAGGAGATTCCACACAATACGGCGTAAAGGCTTTTTTTACGGTAAGGACGATACGTGTTTGGAATTCCCTGCCTGAGGGCGTTGTAATGGCCAACTCAGTCAACACTTTTAAGAATGGGTTAGATAAATTCCTAATGGATAAGGATATCCAGGGTTACGGGGCATAGTCACGCACTATGGTTATTATAAAAAAGAGGGGTTAATCGGAACGGTAGTCAGCAACTTCAGTCAAAATTTTATACAAAATAATCGTGCATAGGAGACCACAAATAGGTTGAACTCGATGGACAATTGTCTTTTTTCAACCTTAGATACTATGTTACTATGTTACTATGTATGTAGGGGGTTGCTGGTTAAATGCGATATATACAACCAACGCTTTTCCTTTTTGAATGTTTACGCTCCCAATGCTAAGCAGCCTTCCTTTCTGTCCTCGGTCTTGGAAACTGCTGAGCCTCTCCTTGAAGGAGTGGTAGTGATGGGAGGCAACTTAAACTGGACCCTTGATCCCCTTCACGACACCTCTACAAAGATTTCTTATAGACCGGAGAAGGAGTATAGGAGGGTGAGACGCACCTTTCTCGACCACCAGCTGATTGATACGTGGAGATTGACACACCCTGCTGAGGTAGATTATTCCTTTTTTTCACACCCACATCAGACATACTACAGAATTGACTACTTGTTTTTAAGCCACCGACACCTACATCTTCTTACTGACGCCTCTATAGGGCAAATTGTATGGTCCGATCATGCTCCTGTTAACCTTACAATACGCCTTCCGTCATGTACACGTCGCCAACGGTCTTGGCATTTTAACGACACTTTTTTACAAGACGCGGAGTGCCGATCTTGAATTAACTCCGCCTTAGACTCCTATATCTGTACTAATGACTTAGATGATATTTCTAAGGTTTCGGTCTGGGAAGCACATAAATGCGTCATAAGAGGGGTGTGTCTCCAGATAGGCTCTTTTCGTAAAAAACAGAGGGAAAAACTTAGAGATGATTTACTGTCTAGGATAAAATCTCTCGAACTTCTACATAAGAAATCCCAAACCCCACAACATTATTCTGATCTTGGGATTGCTATGGCTGATTTGAATAAACTACTCTGCGATAGAGTTAAATTTTCATATCGGAAGTGCCGTAGCAGATATTATCAATGGGGCAACAAACCCGAGAAATTGTTGGCCAAAGCTCTCAGAGAACAATGTGCACTCACTTTTATTCATTCAATTAAAGATGGTCATGGTCAGCCCCAATACGAGACACTTCAAATTGCTAAGGCCTTTTGGGCATATTATTCCACTTTATACAACCTTTCTGGTCCGTCTGGAAGGGCAGATAAGCTATCACACCGAGCAGCTATATCTGACTACTTAAAGTACCTAGACTTCCCTACGTTGTCCACAAAAGAGGCGGAAGGTCTGGACGCCCCCTTCTCTTCTGAGGAGGTTATGAAAGTTATTGACTCCTCTCCCAACGGCAAAAGTCCAGGCCCTGACAGGTATACAATTGCCTATTATAAAGCTTTCAAGGAGAAATTAATCCCACTTCTCACGAGAGCCTTTTATAATATGGGGGTGATTCCGAGTTGTTCGCTCGCTAGCTGCTTTTAGCAGCATTGCACACGCTAAGCCGCCGCCCTCTGGGAGTGTATCTTAGCTTAGCAGAATTGCGAACGAAAGATTAGCAGAATTGCGAATAGAAATTTCTTAGCAGTTTCTGAGTAGCTCCAGACCTACTCACAGATTGCGATCAGCTCAGGCCATTTCGTTCCTGGTTTGACATCACACACACGCCCAGCGTTCGGCCAGCCACTCCCCCGTTTCTCCAGACACTCCCGTGTTTTTCCCTGACACGCCTGCGTTTTTCCGCACACTCCCATAAAACGGCCAGTTTCCGCCCAGAAACACCCACTTCCTGTCAATCACACTACGATCACTTCAACAATGAAATTTCTTCGTTAGGACGTGAGTAAATCTACTAAGTTTTGTGCTAAAATACTAACCACATGCACACTGCGAACCATGCGCATGCGCATTTTTGCCTTAATCGCTCCGTTGCGAAAATCGACAACGAGCTAACAACTCGGAATGACCCCCTATATCAGAAAACTCACATTTCTCCCCGCAATCCCTTGAAGCCCATATTGCAGTTTTACCTAAGGAGGGCAAAGATCCCAGCCTCTGCTCTAGCTACCGGCCAATCTCGCTATTGAACATTGACATAAAACTTTTTGCCAAACTGATTGCAAATCGCCTTAAACTATTATTGCCCTGTTTGATTCATGGAGACCAGGCCGGATTTGTTTTAGGCCGAGAAGCCAGGGACAACACCTCTAAAGCGAGTAATATGATTCACTATGCTAGCCAGGTTACGTCCCCCTCAATCATGTTGTCAACCGATGCTGAAAAAGCATTTGACAGGGTGGACTGGGACTTCTTGTCTGGCATCCTGAAACATCTAGGGCTTGGCAATGCCTGTCTCCTTAGAATCTTATCTCTTTATACTTCCCCGTCCGCCAAAATTAGGATTAATGGCTCCCTTTCTGATTCCTTTTCTATTTCCAACGGCACACGACAGGGTTGCCCACTATCCCTGCTGCTTTTTGTCTTATGCATGGAAGCATTAGCTCGAAGCATCAGGGCTAATTCAAATATCTCCGGTTTGCTGATGAGGGGGACCGAATACAAACTGGCTTTATATGCCGACGACTTACTCGCTCTAATTTCAAACCCGGTCACCTCATTACCGAATCTGATGGTAGAATTCGATAGGATCGGAGCCCTCTCTAATTTAAGATAAATTATTCTAAATCTATTGCCATGAACCTAACTACTTCTCCTGATGTGGTAGAGGGTTTGAAATGCTCCTTCCCTTTTGCTTGGCACGACCACAAATTAAAATATTTGGGGATACTACTCTCCAACGACTTATCCAAACTATTCTCCTTGAATTTTAGCCCCTTGTTGGTGAAGCTCCGCCTAGACTTCCAGAGATGGAGGAAATTGCGATTATCGTGGTTTGGCAGAATCAACGTAGTCAAATTGAATGCCCTCCCTAGGATATTATTCTTTCTCCAAACCCTCCCTATACACATCCCCCTACTTTGGTTCCAGGATGTTCCGAATCTTATTCGTGCATTTGTTTGGGGTTGCAACACACCTAGATTTAAACACGACATCCTATTTAGGATAAAGCACCAAGGTGGACAACAGCTCCCACATATTTCTAGCTATTACCATGCGGTACATTTGAATAGGATTTTGGAATGGTCGCGGACCAAAGACTGCAAACAGTGGGTTCTTCTAGAGGAGGGATGTCTCCCACATTATATCGAAATTGTACCGTGGCTACCTATCCTTCCGAAGGTTACCCACCCCACGGTCTCCCCCACGCTTAAATTTTGGACCGAGCTGAGGTCTAGGAGCCATATATCCTCCAAATGGTCCCCTTTAACTTCCTTTCTCCATAATCCTGAATTTGTTCCAGGTCTCCATGGGACAGCCTTTGCTCCATGGGCGGAAGCTGGGATTTTTAGGATAGGTCAGCTGGTGAGTTCGGGCAGGGTGCGATCATTTTCAGATATTCAGTCTCTTTGGAATATAACCAGTTCTGATTTTTGGAAGTTCCTTCAGGTTCATCATTTCATAACATCTTCTAAGAACCTCTCTGATATAACTAGGGATCTCACCACTTTTGAAAAAATGTGTGTCTCTCCTAGATCTCCTACACATACTATCTCTCAAATTTATGCGCTTATTATTAAGACCTGTTTCCGCAACCATCTGCCTTTATGACTTCCTGGGAGAGGGAATAACTACACAGATCAATTGGGACTCCATATTTCGTAACACCCAGGCGAGCTCCTTATGTTTATCAACATTGGAGACTCTTTACAAGCTCATATATAGGTGGTATAGGACTCCCCTTATCCTTAATAATATGTTTCCCTCTCTCTCAAATCTTTGCTGGAGATGTAGAAGCGCCCCAGGGAGCTTTGTGCACATATGGTGGGACTGCCCTCTTATAATTCCATTTTGGACGGAAGTATTTAAATGCTCCGAGCTGATAGTGGGGGATGTAGTCCCTAAGGACCCAGGATTTTGGCTTCTCAACCACACCTCTGCGGGTGTACATTCCAACAAATGCTCCCTATTGAGACATCTTAGCAACGCTGCTAAAGCGGTTATTCCGACTCTTTGGAGATCCGCCTCACCGCCCTCGATTAAGCTGTGGTTTAAAAAGATTTATTACTTTTTAGAAATGGAAGACCTTATCTCCTTCTCAACAGGAAAAAACATTAATTTTACAGCCATCTGGTTTCCCTGGTATGATTTCAAGGAGTCACCTGTATATCGGTCTTTTATAAATACTTAGTTTTTCTCCCATTATGTATTCTGTATCTCCTTAGCATGTTTCAATTCTCTAATCGAAAAAGTCCACCCTCTTTTCTCCCAAAGGACTCATCCTTTCTATGCAGATACTCTCACCTACCTCTACATTTCACGGCTTCTCCTTTTCTTTTCTTTTCTTTTCTTCCCTTCCTTTCCTCTCTTTCTCTTCTTTCCTATATTTTCCTCAGCTGTTTTATTATAACGTTTCCTTTTTACATGTTTTGATGTTGAAAAAAAATAAGCAGACAACTCTTTTCCATGCTTTGGGTGCTTAAAATGTTTTTTATTGACATACATGATATGAGATGATTTTGTCTCCTATTCTTGGAAATGTACTGTTCTAATGATTTGTCTGCTGCCTTAATAAAAACAGTTAAAAAAAAAAAAAAAAAGTAGCCTGCTAGCGATTAGGTCGGAATGACCCCCATAGTCTCTTCATAAAGATTGAAATAGCAGACAAATGCTTAATGCCTTTACGACAATATATGATTTACAACTGAGTACATTCACAAAAAATGTACATGTGTAGCAAAATTAACGTTTTATTATACTGCACCAAAGAACCAACAGATCACTGGAATCATTTGGCAAGATCACTGTAATTAATAATTAATTATAAATCACTGATATTAATTGGTAAAATCTTGCTATCGCCTGCCTAGTGAAGTGAAATCTAGATGCGATTTTGTACCGGGGACACAATAACTTCATCAATTGTCTAAATCCCAATGCACTAATGGCGGAAAACGGGCGCACGTCTAACAGCGCACTTATTATACTGAGAACTGAGTATACTGATCAATCACTGATTATACTGAGCACTGATTTTACTGAGCACTGATGATACTGCGGAGAACTGACACTGAGCAGCGAGAACAGCACTGGACTATTGTACTGTAGTATACTGGTCACCACAATGCTGCACTGTACTACTATATACTGCTGCAGCACAGATATGGATACTTGAAGTGACACTGCGGAGCTGCAAGATACAGCAATGGCCTACTGTACTGTACAACTATATACCGTTGGTCACCAAAATGCTGCACTGTACTACTATATATATACTGCTCACAAAAATGCAGCACAGATATGGAATGGATACTTGCAGTGACACAGAGCTGCAAGATACAGCAATAGCCTACTGTACTGTACAACTATATACTGTTGGTCACCAAAATGCAGCACACTGAGCACATATATTTGCAGCACACTGAGCACAGATATGGAGCTTTTCAGGCAGAGAACGTAGATATTTGCAGCACACTGAGCACAGATATTTGCAGCACATTGAGCACAGATATTTGCAGCACACTGAGCACATTATGGAGCTTTTCAGGCAGAGAACGTAGCCATGTCCTCTCCATTCAATCTCCAATGCACAAGTGAAAATGGCGGCGACGCGCGGCTCTTTATATAGAATACGAATCTCGTGAGAATCCGACAGCGGGATGATGACGTTCGTCCGCGTTCGGGTTAACCGAGCAAGGCGGGAAGATCCAAGGCTGCCTCGGAACCGTGTAAAATAGGTGAAGTTCGGGGGATTCGGATCTCGACGAACTGAACCCGCTCATCTCTAATTATAATAGAACAAATACTCTACAGATGCATGCCAAGAACATACATGATACAGTTATATGGAGAGAAATCATTTATTTCTATAGTGCTGTGGCTTTGTGACAAGAAGTTATGTGAAACTACTAAACAATTATAAGACAAAACTATAAAAAGAAATTATGGAAGGCAGAACTGGACTGGCAGCACAGCCTTCCGACTCTCTGTTTGCCCTCCCTCCCCCCGCCTCTCCGCAAGTGGAACAAAGATAGATAGGGGTGTGCCATGAGGCCAGCCCCCCTGACTCATGACATGCCCCCTGAGCTGTGGCCACGCCCCCTTGGCATACATAAACACGCACAGCCCCAGTCCGTCCTTGATGTAAGCACATGGGGCCTAATTCAGACCTGATCGGTGCTGTGCATTTTTGCACAGCAGTCGATCAGGTCTGAACTGCGCATGTGACAGCACCGCAGTACTCCGGCGCATGCCAGACAGCCAACGGCTGTCTCAGCCCTGCGATCGCCTCTGCCTGACATGACAGACAGTGGCGGCTGATTGACAGGCAGAGGCGGTCGCTGGGTGGGAGGGGGCGGGCCGGCGGCGTTTGCCCGCCGTTTAGGGGTCGTGGTCTGGGCAACGCAGGCGTGCCCGGACTGTGCAGGGGGTGGGCCACGTCGGCTGTGGGACATCACACGCTGCCTCTGCGACCCTCACAGAGACGAGCAGCTCCCTGCTGTGTGATGCTTATGTACTTTTGCGGGGGGGGGGGGGTAGGACCTGACGTGCGGGGTGAACTAGCCCTGTGCTGGACGTCCCCTCGCATGCCTGTGTGACTAATCGTAGATGTGCTAAATTTAGCACATATCTACGATCAGGTCTGAATTAGGCCCGTGGTTCACAAAGGAGCAACACATAATTGTTATACAACAAAAAAATCCATTATTTATTAACCTTCAGTACTATAGACTAGATATGCTTTACTGATAAGTTCTGCTGCTATCATCAGCAGCAAATGTTATCTGATTTGCGGTGTAAAAGGGCTCAAATGTGCTGTGTGCAGGCCCGACCCCTGATCAGCCAAAATCATGATGTCCTGCGCATGCCGTCATTACGTTGTGCATAGAGGATGGGGCCATCACAACTAGTAAATGCAAAGCTGACTAGAGCATCCTAAGGATTAGCCGATCAACTGTACAAGCTGCAAGGTGCCTGTATGGTGCATCTAAGGATGCTCTAGTGGTGCTGCAGCAGCGATTCTAGCTGCAGGGTGCCGTTCCAAGCAGTCGGCTAGCCAAAAGCAAGGGCGGTGGAGCAGTAAATAGTGCTGCCCACAGAGCCCTGTGCGGTGCCACTGGTCGCACACCCTGTGGTGGCACCAGTCGCCCTGTATCTGATCTATATTATATAATCTTCATGTACAAAAGTAATACAGTTCTTCTATATGGCCGTGCCTTAGACATACCTCAGGTGCTAATGATTGACAGCATCTAAAGCAGGGGTGGCCAGACTTTTGGGACCTGGGATCTACATTTTGTTCACTTTCTTACCGGTGATCTAATGGCGTCATATAACACCAATAATAATGCTCACATTTAAAAAAAATAGCATTAATACTGATGCTATCAAATAACAGCACCAATAATAATGCGTACATATAAAAACAGTATTAAGAATGACAACATCGAATAACCCCCCTCTGTGCAAATCCCCCCCTTTGCAGATTCCCCACTTGTGCAGATACCCCGCTGCCAAACCCCTGCACAATAGCCCCTTGTACAATACCCTCCTCTGTGCAAATCCCCCACTTTGCAGATACCCCCCTTCCAGTCCCCTGCATAATAGCTCCCTGTACAGTAATCCCCTCTGTGCAGATCCTCCACCCTTTGCAGATCCACCTTGTGTAAAAAAACCTTGACCACGTGAAGATACTACCCTCTGTGCAGATCCGCCCCTTTTGCAGATCGTCCCTCCCCTTGTGGAGAAACCTCCCTCTGCATAACTTACCTGACAAGTTGTCATGCTGCCCAGCTTCAGTCCTCCCTCTCCCCGCAGTCACGCTCCCACTTTCACGCTGCATGGCCTCCCGCTGGATGCTTCTTCTGTCATCTCCACAGCCAGCTGGATCAAACTGGATCCAACTAGCACCCAGGCTCCTCACATCGTGCGTGACATCATTACGTCACCCGCGCACTGCATTCCTGGGAACTATGAAGAAAAGCAGTGGTGGCAGGCTCCTTACAGTTATTTTCTGTTAAGTCTGTCGTGATTTACCGGCGGATGCTCCGCGAGCTACCTGTAGATCGCGATCTACCTTTTGGCCCCCTCTGATCTAAATGGTACACACCATGCACTCCTGAAATGGTACCTATGTATTTATCTCTGATAGACCATTGTTCTTCTTAACGCAGCAAATCAGGCTTGTTCGGGTGGCACATATACTTAATGTCATTGCCATTCTACTCACCAATGCAGCTCAGCCCAGCACACAAATACTGCCTATACACAGTGCGTAACTAGGCATTTTAGCGCTGTGTGCAAGAAACGTCAGTGGCGCCCCCCCCCCATGTAAGATAGGGGCAGTGCGCGCCGTAGTCGCGCGTAAAATTTATAGCGGCGTGGCTTCACGGGGAAGGGGCGTGGCCACAAAATAATAGCAATTCATACTACAGTGCACAGTAGTCTACATTATTCAAATTACGCTGCATAGTAGCGCCACTACACCAGGTAGAGCCCCTTTTATACATTACAGCAGACAGCGTCCCCCTTTTTACACATTACGGCAGCCAGTCCCCCTTTTTACACATTGCGGCAGCCAGGACCCCTTTTTACACATTGCGGCAGCCAGGCCCCCTCTTTACACATTGCGGCAGCCAGGCCCCCTTTTTACACATTGCGGCAGCCAGGACCCCATTTTACACATTGCGGCAGCCAGGCCCCCTTTTTACACATTGCGGCAGCCAGGCCCCCTTTTTACACATTGCGGCAGCCAGGACCCCTTTTTACACATTGCGGCAGCCAGTCCCCCTTTTTACACATTGCGGCAGCCAGGCCCCCTTTTTACACATTGCGGCAGCCAGGCCCCCTTTTTACACATTGCGGCAGCCAGGACCCCTTTTTACACATTGCGGCAGCCAGGCCCCCTCTTTACACATTGCGGCAGCCAGGCCCCCTTTTTACACATTGCGGCAGCCAGGACCCCATTTTACACATTGTGGCAGCCAGGACCCCTTTTTACACATTGCGGCAGCCAGGCCCCCTCTTTACACATTGCGGCAGCCAGGCCCCCTTTTTACACATTGCGGCAGCCAGGACCCCATTTTACACATTGCGGCAGCCAGGAACCCCCCCCCCCCCCCTTTTTACACATTGCGGCAGCCAGACCCCCTTTTTATACATTACGGCAGCCAGGACCCCTTTTTACACATTGCGGCAGACGGTGTCCCCCTGAGAGAGAGAGAGAGAGAGAGAGAAAGAGAGAGAGAAAGAAAGAAAGAAAGAGAGAGAGGGATATACTTACCTTCTCCCCGCTGACAGGCTCCTCGTGTTGGCATCTCCCTCTCGGTGCAGGCAGTGAGATGAGAAGGAGGAGGAGGGAGGGGGAGCAGGGAGCCGCAGCAGCGCTATTTGATTGGTAGTAAGCGCCGCACCAGCATCCCCCTCTCCTTCTGTATTGGCTGCCCGGCGCTGCTATGGATGCTGGGATGAAGGAACCGCATCCCAGCATCCATAGCAGCGCCGGGCAGCCAATACAGAAGGAGAGGGGGATGCTGCAGCGGCGCTCACTACCAATCAAATAGCGCTGCTGCGGCTCCCTGCTTCCCCTCCCTCCTCCTCCTTGAACCCGGCGCTGGTCTCTTCTCCCTCCAGCCGCGCACGGCGCACACAGAGGCGACATGTAATGAGTCAATTTGACTCATTACATGCCGCTGGCCGTTGCGCCCTCAGGGCAACTGTGCTGTGTGCCAAGCCCCCTTGGCACACACGTAGTTACGGCGCTGCCTATACACACTCTAACCTGACTGGTAAATCACCCACAATGCCTTTCAAGTAAAACAAATACATTTTCCCAGTGGGACATTTTCCCAGAACTCAAAGAATTAGCTCCTTTAAAATAGAAAACAATTTAAGAATAAAAATACCAAAACAAAACAATATCACACGAAACTAAATATCTCATTGCCAGGGCCGTAACTACGTGTGTGCCAAGTGGGCTTGGCACACAGCGCGGTTGCCCTGAGGGCGCACGGCCAGCGGCATGTAATGAGTCAAATTGACTCATTACATGCCGCCTCTAAGTCTGCGCCGTGCGCCGCGCTGTGGAGGGAGAAGTCTGCAGCCGCGCCGGGCAGCGGAGAAGGAGGAGGAGGGAGGGGGAGCAGGGAGCCGCAGCAGCGCTATTTCATTGGTAGTAAGCGCCGCTGCAGCATCCCCCTCTCCTTCTGTATTGGCTGCCCGGCGCTGCTGTGGATGCTGGGATGCGGTTCCTCCATCCCAGCATCCAGAGCAGCGCCGGGCAGCCAATACGGAAGGAGAGGGGGATGCTGCAGCGGCGCTTACTACCAATGACATAGCGCTGCTGCGGCTCCCTGCTCCCCCTCCCTTCTCCTCCTTCTCACCTGCCTGCACCGAGGGACCTGAACGAGGAGCCTGACTGCCAGCGGGGAGATGGTAAGTATATATCTCTCTCTCTCTCTCTCTCTCTCTCAGGGGGACACCGTCTGCCGCAATGTGTAAAAAGGGGGCCTGGCTGCCGCAATGTGTAAAAAGGGGGCCTAGCTGCCGCAATGTGTAAAAAGGGGGCCTAGCTGCCGCAATGTGTAAAAAGGGGGCCTGGCTGCCGCAATGTGTAAAAAGGGGGCCTAGCTGCCGCAATGTGTAAAAAGGGCCTGGCTGCCGCAATGTGTAAAAAGGGGGACTGGCTGCCGTAATGTGTAAAAATGGGGCCTGGCTGCCGCAATGTGTAAAAAGGGGGCCTAGCTGCCGCAATGTGTAAAAAGGGGGCCTGGCTGCCGCAATGTGTAAAAAGGGGGACTGGCTGCCGTAATGTGTAAAAAGAGGGACTGGCTGCCGCAATGTGTATAAAGGGGGACACCGTCTGCCGTAATGTGTAAAAACGGGGACGCTGTCTGCTGTAATGTGTAAAAAAGGGGACGCTGTCTGCCGCAATGTGTAAAAAGGGGGACTGGCTGCCGCAATGTGTTAAAAGGGAGACTGTCTGCTGTAATGTGTAAAAAGGGGGACGCTGTCTGCTGTAATGTATAAAAGGGGCTCTACCTGGTGTAGTGGCGCTACTGTGCAGCGTAATTTGAATAATGTAGACTACTGTGACCGTAGTATGAATTGCTATTATTTTGTGGCCATGCCCCTTCCCTGTGAAGCCACGCCCCTATAAATTTTTCGCGCACCTACGGCGCGCACTGCCCCTATCTTACTTGGGGGGGGGGCGGCGCCACTGTCGTTTCTTGCACACAGCGCTAAAATGCCTAGTTACAGCACTGCTCATTGCATTAATATGAACCAGCTTCATCCACATCCACTCCTAATAATGGGGGTCATTCCGAGTTGTTCGTTCGTTATATTTTTCTCGCAACGGAGCGATTAGTCGCTAATGCGCATGCTCAATGTCCGCAGTGCGACTGCGCCAAGTAAATTTGCTATGCAGTTAGGTATTTTACTCACGGCATTACAAGGTTTTTTCTTCGTTCTGGTGATCGTAATGTGATTGACAGGAAGTGGGTGTTTCTGGGCGGAAACTGGCCGTTTTATGGGTGTGTGCGAAAAACCGCTACGGTTTCTGGGAAAAACGCGGGAGTGGCTGGAGAAACGGAGGAGTGTCTGGGCGAACGCTGGGTGTGTTTGTGACGTCAAACCAGGAACGAAACTGACTGAACTGATTGCAGTTGCAGAGTAAGTGTGGAGCTACTCAGAAACTGCTAAGAAGAGTCTATTCGCAATTTTGCTAATCTTTCGTTCGCAATTTTGATAAGCAAAGATTCACTCCCAGTAGGCGGCGGCTCAGCGTGTGCAAAGCTGCTAAAAGCAGCTTGCGAGCGAACAACTCGGAATGAGGGCCAATACTAGCTCCTATTGTCTCAGCATTGCCCTCTCCCAATAGATTACAAGCTCAAATGAACAGGACTGCAGTCTCTACCCTTTGTCTCGGGTCTCTACCTTTTTTTTGTCAACCTGGTCTCATTGTCATACTCAGAACCCCCGTACTGGACATAATTTATTTCTGAAACAGACCGCTGTGTCTCCGTCTCTGTTCTGCCTGCACATTGCCTGATCAGTAGTGCCTAAACAGAGAGCTATGGTCAGCAGCAGCTCCTCACATGCCATCTGCTCTCTGTGCTGCATAATTTTTTGGCCCTTTAAAAATAATCAATGCAGCTCATCATTATCGCCATCATCATAATTTCTGTTGCTCAGCGACCAGGACACTTCAACTGAGCATTCCTGTGTAGGAATGTACCTAGTGGGTCCTGTGAGTTAAATAGGAAAGGAGTAACCTTTTTACCAGCGACAGTTTCTGCTGAAGTGGTGACTGCTTGTGTTCCTGAATTCAGTTCACTAGATTGTGATTTTTGTCATGACCATTACTTTTCCTTTAGACTTTGATATTGTGCTGCCTGTCTTCTCCCATAGAAAGTTTATGGATTTCTCGGTCTGTCTGTAGCCCTTGACTGTTAATTGCTTGACCTTGATTAATTCTGTGGTGTAAGTCAGAATTGTTTGTCACTCCCATTACTGTGATATTCTAGGAAATAAATGATCACATACTCTGCTACCACTTGACCTCTTGCCAAATAATTACAAGTTTTCATTCTATAAAATGATTATGTTTTGTGTACATATGCACTCTTTTTAAGTGTCCTGCATGCAAGGCTTAAAGTGGTCCTGGAGAGGAGGTGGGACTTAGTTACCCCGCCCCCTCCCTCACATTAACTGGAGCCAGGGCCAGTGCTAGTGTTTTTGTCAGTAGTGCCCTTTATTCACATTGCGCTACACAATGGTACCCTTTATACACGTTATGCCACACAGTAGTGCCCCTTATATACAAAGGCCACAGTAGTGCCCCTTATACACAATTCCCACAGTAATAGTGCCCCTTACACACAATCAATAGTAGTGCCCCTTACACATAATGACAACAGTAGTGTCGCTTATACACATAATGCCCAAAGTAGTGCTCCTTATGCATATCTTTGCCTCTGTCCTCCAGCAACTCAATGCTCTGTATCCCTTCAGCAGCTTTTCCACCTCTCTTGTCCCTCCAGCCCCCTCTCATCTTGTCTTCAAGATGCACAGAGCCTGCTGCTCTACACGGCTTTTCACTTCAGCAGCGGTGACAGCATGACATCAAACTATGCCGGAAAAAACCCCCACTGGGACCTGAGGAGGAGATGAATGCTGTCCAACAGACACAGTATGTGTGAGTACGAGGAGCTGTGGGCTCTATATGGAGGAGGACCACGGAGCCACCAGGACCTGAGGAAGAGGGAGGTGGCTGAAGCTAATCAGCAACACCAGCGCTGTCTGCATCATCGATTGACGTAGGTGATGGTGCAGGCTTTTCTGTTGGAATTACTTTGCTGGGCAATGGAGAAGATGGAACTAGCTCTCCCTACCATTACAGGTGGTGGAACTCAGTTCCACCTCATGTGTGTCCCCCCCCCCCCCCACCCCCCACACACACACTCACAACCATACTTTTTCACCTGCCTCTATATATACTTCTGCAGAACCTCTTGCCAGTTGTTCATATTACAAAAAAGTGTTACTTTAGGTCTGAAATTCCATTACATAACTGCCCTGAGTTTGCACTACTTGATAATTCTTGGTTCCAAGTGTCATCTCCTGATTTATTTAGATTATCTCATATATATAACAGATTCATTTTATGTTTTTTTATTTAAATGCCTAGTATACTGGATTATATTGGACTAAGCTTTAGTAGTGTTCTGTTTATTCCGTAATAAACTTTTACTACCCAAGATGAAGTCCTGGCAGCATCCAAGCACTATCCATCTAATTACAGTAGCTAGCTATCTTTCCAAAGGGTGCTTCGGATTCACAATAATCTAGAATGTAGAGAAAGTACTTAATTTAATGTAAGTGACAATTTTACTTGTACAGACCTGTTATTAGCTATTGATTACTCCAATTATTACAATATTGTGGTGGGAACGGCAAATTTTAGAAAGCCCTTGCTTACTCTCCATTGTCTTCTATCTAATGCATTTCACCCCTCCTGCTTCCTACATTTAGGTTACCTAACTCTGCTCTTTGAAGTTGCTAATAGAGAAATGGCATAATGATCCACCTACATGCTGTCACTGTGGCTATAGCTTATTGGTTATTATGGCCACTACTTGTATTAAAATGAGTCATGATCAACATATTATGCAGAAAACACCATCACTGGATTGCTTCATCTGGCCATTAGCATTAGTTTACATAGGTTGATAGTAGAGATGAGCGGGTTCGGTTCTCAGAGAACCGAACCCCCCCGAACTTCACGTCCCGAGCCCGGATACAAGCCTGGCTCGGGACTTCCCGCCAGACTCGGGAACCAGAACGAGGCAAAACGTCATCATCCCGCTGTTGGATTCTCGCGGGTTTTGGATTCCATATAAGGAGCCGCGCATCACAGCCATTTTCACTCCAGTCCTGGAGAGTCTAGCGAGGGGACGTGTCTCCTCTGTGTCTGTCTGTGCGGGAAAGTGGTGTGGCGACCTGCTCTTAAGTGTCATTTCAGTGCTGTCTTGTGCTGCATCAGTCCAGTGGTGGTGTCTTGTGCTGCGTCAGTCCAGTCACAGTGGTGTGTCCTGTGCTGCCTGCCATAAGACCAGTGCTGCTGTATAAGTCCAGTACAGTGTCGCTGTGTTGTACTGCATCAGTCCAGTGGTGGTGTACTGTGCTGCCAAAAGTCCAGTGGTGGTGTCCTGTGTTGCCATAAGTCCAGTGCTGCTGCTGTATAAGTCCAGTGCAGTGGTGCTGTGCTGTGCTGCATCAGTCCAGTGGTGGTGTACTGTGCTGCCATAATTCTAGTGGTGGTGTTCTGTGCTGCCATAACTCCAGAGTTGCTGCTGTATAAGTCCAGTGCAGTGGTGGTGTCGTGTGCTGCCATAAGTCCAGTGGTGGTGTTGTGTGCTGCCATAAGTCCATTGGTACTGCTATATAAGTCCAGTCCAGTGGTACTGCCGTATAAGTCCGGTGGTACTGCCATATAAGTCCAGTCCAGTGGTACTGCCATATAAGTCCAGTGGTACTGCCGTATAAGTCCAGTGGTACTGCCGTATAAGTCCAGTGGTACTGCCATATAAGTCCAGTGATACTGCTGTTTAAGTCCAGTGGTACTGCCGTATAAGTCCAGTGGTACTGCCGTATAAGTCCATTCCAGTGGTACTGCCGTATAAGTCCAGTGATACTGCCGTATAAGTCCAGTGATACTGCTGTATAAGTCCAGTGGTACTGCCGTATAAGTTAAGTGGTACTGCCGTATAAGTCCATTCCAGTGGTACTGCCGTATAAGTCCAGTGATACTGCCGTATAAGTCCAGTGGTACTGCCGTATAAGCAGGCATGTAACTAGGTGTGTGCAGAAGGTGCATTGCCCACAGCGCACTTGCCCTGTAGGCGCACCTTCTACATACACCCTGAGTGGCTGCATATCCCTCCCGCTGACGGCCGCCCTCCCGCTCCCCTGTGCCTGGCACCCACAGCAGCCCCAAGCTCCAACCAGCTGGAGACGCTGATCGCTATGTAAAGTCAGCAGCAGCGCTGGACAGGATATCCCCCCTGTGCTGCTGCGCTCCCACGGTCCACCCCCTCTCTGTCTGTGAAGTGTACAGACTCTGCAGAGGAGTCAGATCTTTACAGGAGCCGGCAACAGCGCAGAAAGAACGTAAACCTCACGTAAGTGCCTACACAGACACTACACTCTGCACAATATTACACTACAGTACACTTCACTACACTACACTACACTATACTACATTCTACTACACTCTAAGGGCAGGGGGAAATGTAAGGGTGAATCTGCCTGCCGTAATGTGTGAAAGGGGGACCTATCCTGGTGTAATGTGTAAAAGTGGGAATCTGCCTGCCGTAATGTGTAAAAGGGGGACTCTGCCTGCCACAATGTGTAAAAGGGGACTCTGCCTGCCGTAATGTTAAATAGGGGGACTCTGCCTGCCGTAATGTGTAAAAGGGGGACTCTGCCTGCCAGAATATGTGTAAGTGGCACTACTGTGTGGCATATTATGAATTGGTATTATTTTGTGGCCCCGGTTCTTCCCGATGAAGCCACACCCCTATATTTTTGGCACACGCCTACGGCGCGCACTGACCTGCTGTCCTGAGGAAGCTGGATCATCTAAACCAGCGAAAAGCGTTGAGCTATCTTATTCGCCCTGATATTCATCATTACCACTGGCTTTCCTGACACTCTGGTGTACAACACTTGGGACATTCTTTCAGCAGCATCCACCTTTCTGGACTTATCCCTCCATGCCAAAGAGGACAACTGACCCAGCTATACTACAGGTGGACACAATCTGCTTCCAGGATCACTGGTAAATACCTCACATCTGCAATCTTTCGGTTTTATGCAAAAAATAACCGATTAGTGATGGACATCTCCAGTGACTTTGGTCCCCTTGAGTGTTACTAATCGCCAAATGTGGACTTACCAATAATTCAGGCACCTTGTGGCATTTATTATCGAATGTTTTATTTATTTAGAACAAACAATATATCTATATTTTTTTCTTTTATATGTCTATACATGTGAAATAAATGTGATATTTTATGATTGTGTTTTTTACATACATGATCAGCCAGCGCTGGTAGTTTTTTCTTTTTCTTGGTATTATTTTGTGGCCCCGCTTCTTCCCGATGAAGCCACACCCCTATATTTTTGGCACATGCCTACGGCGCGCACTGACCTTATTTTAAAAGATGTGGGAGGGGGGGCGCCAATGCTGTTTCTTGCACACATTGCTAAAATGTCTAGTTACGGCACTGCGTATAAGTCTATTGATACTGCCATATAAGTCCAGTGGTACTGCCGAATAAGTCCAGTGGTACTGGCATATAAGTCCAGTCCAGTGGTACTGCCATATAAGTCCAGTGGTACTGCTGTATAAGTCCAGTGGTACTGTCGTATAAGCCCAGTGGTACTGCCGTATAAGTCCAGTCCAGTGGTACTGCCGTAAAAGTCCAGTGCTACTGCCGTATAAGTCCAGTGATACTGCTGTATAAGTCCAGTGGTACTTCCATATAAGTCCAGTGTTACTGCCGTATAAGTCCAGTGGTACTGCTGTATAAGTACGGTGGTACTGCTATGTAAGTTCAGTCCAGTGGTACTGCCGTATAAGTCCAGTGGTACTGACGAATAAGTCCAGTGGTACTGCCGTATAAGTTCAGTGCAGTGGTACTGCCGTATAAGTCCAGTGGTACTGCCGTATTAGTCCAGTGATACTGCAGTACAAGTCCAGTGGTACTGCCGTATAAGTCCAGTGGTACTTCCGTATAGGTCTAGTGATATTGTCATATAAGTCCAGTGGTACTGCTGTATAAGTCCAGTCCAGTGGTACTGCCATATAAGTCCAGTGGTGCTGTCCTGTGCTGTATATTATTTACTCCAAATAAAGGGGTTATTAATATTTAATCCAAATAATTTTCACAGGGTTTGTCCTGTGTGGTGTAGGGGTATGCTCTCCTGTGCCGTATATTGTTATATAACTCCAGAAAAATAATGAAGGACAAAAATTTGGAGGATAAAATAGAGAAAGATCAAGAACCACTTCCTCCTAGTACTGAAGCTACTGCCACTAGTCATGATATAGGCAATGAAATGCCATCAACGTCGTCTGCCGAGGCCGATGCCCAATATCATAGTAGAGGGCATGTAAAATCCAAAAAGCCAAAGTTCAGTAAAATTACCCCCAAAAATACATTTAAATGGTCTGAGGAGAAATGTAAACTTGCCAATATGCCATTTACGACATGGAATGGCAAGGAACGGCTAAGGCCCTGGCCAATGTTCATGACTAGTGGTTCAGCTTCACATGATAATGGAAGCCCTCATCCTCCCGCTAGAAAAATAATAAGAGTAAAGCTGGCAAAAGCACAGCAAAGAACTGTGCATTCTAAGATGGTATCTCAAATCCCCAAGGAGAGTCCAAGTGTGTCGATGGTTGCGATGCCTGGCCTTCCCAACACTGGACGGGAAGAGGTGGCTCCTTCCCCCATTTGCACACCATCTGCAAACTGCTGGAAGGAGCACCCACAGTCCAGTTTCTGATATTCAAATTGAAGATGTCACTGTTGAAGTAC
Organism: Pseudophryne corroboree; assembly: GCF_028390025.1. Lineage (NCBI taxonomy): Eukaryota > Metazoa > Chordata > Amphibia > Anura > Myobatrachidae > Pseudophryne > Pseudophryne corroboree. The sequence continues at coordinate 837,333,104 of NC_086444.1, forward strand.
ACCAGGATGAGGATATAGGTGTTGCTGGCGCTGAGGAGGAATTTGACGAGGAGGATTCTGATGGTGATGTGGTTTGTTTAAACCAGGCACCGGGGGAGACAGTTGTTGTCCGTGGGATGAATAAGCCCATTGTGATGCATAGGCAAAATACCAAAAAAGCCACCTCTTCAGTGTAGAATTATTTCTCCACAAATCCGGACAGCAGGTGTCAAGCCATGTGTTGCCTTTGTCAATCCGTATAAGTAGGGGTAAGGACGTTAACCACCTAGGAACATCCTCCCTTATACAACACCTGCAGCGCATTCATCAGAAGTCATTGTCAAGTTCAGAAACTTTGGGTAAGAGCTTAAGCAGTCCACTGACACCTAAATCCCTTCTTCCTCTTGTACCCAAGCTCCTGCAAGCCACACCACCAACTCCCTCAATGGCAATTTCCTCCTCAGTCAGAAACGTAATTAGTCCTGCAGGCCATGTCACTGGCATGACTGACGAGTCCACTCCTAACTGGGATTCCTCCGGAGGATCCTTGAGTGGTACGCCTGCTGTTGCTGCTGCTGCTGTTGTTGCTGCTGGGAGTCAATCGTCATCTGGGAGGGGAAGTCAGAAGACCACTTGTACTACTTCAACTAAGCAACTGACTGTCCAACAGTCCTTTGCGAGGAAGTTGAAATATGACAGCAGTCATCCTGTTGCAAAGCAGATAACTGAGGCCTTGACAGCTATGTTGGTGTTAGACGCGTATCCGGTATCCGCCATTGGTGCAGTCGGATTTAGACAATTGATGGAGGTAGTGTGTCTCTGGTACCAAATCCCATCTAGAGTCCACTTCACTAGGAAAGAGATTCCCGGACTATACAGGAACATTAAGAAAAGTGTCGTCAGTTTCCGGAAAAATGCGGCTGTACCCAGTGTCCACTTAACCACGGACATGTGGACAAGTGGAGCAGGGCAAACTAAGGACTACATGACTTTGACAGCCCACTGGGTAGATGTATTGCCTCTTGCAGCAACAACAGCAGCAGCCCCAGTAGCAGCATCTCACAAATGCCAGCTTGTTCCTAGGCAGGCTATGCTGTGTTTCAGTGGTTTCCATAAGAGGCACACAGCTGACAACATATTACGGAAACTGAGGGACGTTATCGCACAATGGCTTACCCCACTTAGACTCCTCTGGGGATTTGTGATATCGGACAATGCCACCAATATTGTGCGTGCATTACATCTGGGCAAATTTCAGCATGTCCCATGTTTTGCACATACAATTAATTTGGTGGTGCAGAATTTTTTTTTAAATGACAGGGGCGTGCAGGAGATGCTGTTGGAGGCCCGAAAAATTGCAGGCCACTTTTGGCATTGAGCCACCACATGCCGAAGACTGGAGCACCAGCAAACACTCCTGAACCTGCCCTGCCATCGCCTGAAGCAAGAGGTGGTAACGAGATGGAATTCAACACTCTATATACTTCAGAGGATGGAGGAGCAGCAAAGGGCCATTCAAGCCTACACATCCACCTACGTTATAGGCAAAGGAGGGGGAAAGCACCTGACTCAAGCACAGTTGGGAATGATTTCCGTCTTGTGCAAGGTTCTCCAACTCTTTGAACTTGCCACACGTGAAGTCAGTTCAGACACTGCCAGCTTGAGTCAGGTCATTCCCCTCATCAGGCTTTTGCAGAAGCAGCTGGAGAAATTGAAGGAGGAGCTAAGACTGAGTGATTCTGCTAAGTATGTGGGACTTGTGGATGGAGCCCTTCATTCGCTTTGCCAGGATTCAAGGGTGGGCAATCTGTTGAAATCAGAGCGCTACATCTTGGCCACCGTGCTCGATCCTAGGTTTAAAGCCTGCGCTGTACCTGTCTTTCTGAATAGACACAAATCTGCAGAGGTTCAAAGACCTGCTGGTGAGACAATTGTCAACTCAAGCAGAACGTGACCCGTCAACAGCTCCTCCTTCATTTTCTCCCGCAACTTGGGCTGCGAGGAAAAGGAAAAAATTTCCAAGCCCACCCGCTGGCGGTGATGCAGGGCAGTTAGGAGCAAGTGCTGACATCTGGTCCGGATTGAAGGACCTACCAACGATTACTGACATGTCTATTGTCACTGCATATGATGCTGTCACCATTGAAAGAATGGTGGAAGATTATATGGGTGACAGCATCCAAGTAGGCATGTCAGACAGTCCGTACGTATACTGGCAGGAAAAAGGTGTGAGGAATCGGAGGATGTTTGTGCAAGGAGAGATGAATTACTTCTTTTTTGGTGGGGGGATTAATTGCTTCTTTTTTGTGGGTGTCCAAACAAACCAGTCATTTCAGCCACAGTTGTGTGGCAGACCCTGTCGCTGAAATGATTGGTTTGTTAAAGTGTGCATGTCCTGTTTATACAACATAAGGGTGGGTGGGAGGGCCCAAGGACAATTCCATCTTGCACCTTTTTTTTCCCTTTGCATTATGTGCTGTTTGGGGCCTAGTTTTTAAAAGTGCCATCCTGTCTGACACTGCAGTGCCACTCCTAGATGGGCCAGGTGTTTGTGCTGCACACTTGTGTCGCTTAGTTTAGTCATCCAGCGACCTCGTTGCACCTCTTTTTCAGCTTTGCATTATGTGCTCTTTGGGGCCTAGTTTTTAAAAGTGCCATCCTGTCTGCCACTGCAGTGCCACTCCAAGATGGGCCAGGTGTTTGTGCCGCCCACTTGGGTCGCTTAGCAAAGTCATCCAGCTACTTCATTGCACCTCTTTTTCTTCTTTGCATTATGTGCTCTTTGGGGCCTAGTTTTTAAAAGTGCCATCCTGTCTGCAACTGTAGTGCCACTCCTAGATGGGCCAGGTGTTTGTGCCGCCTACTTGGGTCGCTTAGCTTAGTCATCCAGCGACCTCGGTGCAACCTTTTGGCCTAAAAACAATATTGTAAGGCGTGAGGTGTTCAGAATAGACTGGAAATTAGTGGAAATTAATGTTATTGAGGTTAATAATGCCGTAGTATCAAAATTACCCCTAAATTCTGTGATTTTAGCTGTTTTTATGTTTTTTCCCCAAAAATCATCCAGATCTAAAACCAAAACCTGAAAGGGTGGTTTTGGTAAAACCAATCCAGATCCAAAACACGAGCGAGAATCCAGATCCAAAACCAAAACGTAAACCCGAAAAGTGCGCGCCGCACATCTCTAGGATAGTATTGCTAAATGGTAAATACTGCTGAGTACCACCAGAAAAAAACACTGCATTATTCTAACAAGAGCACTTCTATTGGTTTCAGCTTTCCAAGAATTCTTGCAAATTTATCACTAAATGTATAAAATACTGTATGCTGTGAATAATATTTGAACTGCTGTAAAATTTATTAAATGAGCCGATGTTCTTCTAGGGCTGGGATGGATGGGTTTGTCTTATCGATTCTGAATGTCAACTACACCGCCTAAGGATTACATATCAGGAGACAAAAGTGCTGTTTAAAAAATTTAAAAGCTGTCATTACAGTATGAAAACTGGGACATAAAATTAGAATTTAAGTTTAAAAATTGTATTAAAGTTCACTGGGGTAGATTTATTAAGTTTGGTGAAGTGATAAATTGGAAAGTGATAAAGGATCAGCCAGTCAGCTCCTAACTGTCATTTTTCAAACCCAGCCTGTAACATGGAAGTTAGGAGCTGATTGGCTGGTGCGTTATCACCTTCCACTTTATCACTTCACCGAGCTTAATAAACCTGCCCCACTGTGCCTTCCAACTTCACTTTATTCACTCTTCTCATACTTAAAAATATAATTATCATCAATATTAAAAAAAATTGAAAGATACACAGCCTCATACATTCCCTCTTTTTATAAAAGGGAAAGCAAAGCTAGTGCACAGACTCCAACGTGCTAACTGTAGGTGGAGGATTTTACTTGTGGGGGCTTACAGACCCTAGGTAAAATCCACCAATGCCCAAAATTCATCAAGGCAGGGTTGGACTGGCCCACAGGGTTACAGGGGGAAATCCCCTGTTGACCCCACTGCCTGAGGACCCACTCCCTCCTCTAGAGATCATGTTCCAGACTCTGAACTTGAATTATACCTTCCATACTGAATGTTACATTGTACTGTACAGGACTGTGGTGTATTCACTTCAATGTATTGCTATTATTAATCTGGTACATTAGCATGCATGCACTACCAGTATTTACTACTGTATGTACAGTATATATAGGGGCCTATACCATGCACACTTTAATGGTTAGCAAAGCCTCTATGGTGGCTGGCCACCACACTGCCTCTGCGTGTTGGCCATAACCCTAATCTTGGCCCCTACCACTACATGCCTCCATGGGGCCCTCTTGTCCTCAGTCCCTTTATTCCTCAGTCAAGGTACAGTTAATTGGCAGGATGTACTAATTGGAAAATGCTGCCAATAGCCCGTTTTTGGACTTTGGCCACATTTCCCATATATACTAACTAAGCCCGGCATTCAATGTGGAGAATAGCGGCAGCTTTTGCTGACGTTACCCTATAGAAGCCTATTGGCTTCTTTCCACATTGTGCTCTGGGAGGGAACCAATAGGATCCCTTCCAGCACCCCCAGAAGGACTCCCAGGAGGACTACATAGAAGGACTCTCGGGGGCCAAAACCTGGAAGTGGAGTGACCAGTGCTGTTCACAAAGAAGAGCTGTTATTGGAAGAGCTGCCCTTTGTGATACTAATTGCATATGTTAGTATATATGCAATTAGTATGAATGTGATGTGTTGCGGGATGTACCGCCACTGGTTAGTGTGTGGCGGGATGTAATGCCATTGGTTAGTTTAGCACATCCCATCCTGTGTGAGAGTGCTGGTCATGGAGGTGAAAGTGAAAATGAGTCCCAGTCCTGTTCTTTTGGTCAGGCAAGCAACACAGTAAGGTGAGCCACTGGACTCACTGTACTAGGTAAGTGTGAGAGAGCTGGTCATAGAGGTGATGGTAAAAATGAGTCCCAGTCCTGTTCTTTTGGTCAGGCATGTAGCACAGTGAGGCTGGGTACACATTAGAGTGGCGGCCAATCATACCTATGTCGACATTTGGAATGTGAACATGATGACTGTTGACAAAATATACCACACCCATTACTGAGGTATATCTGAGTGCTGATGACACATTTTGGGGGAGATTCAAATGTTTGAAAAGTCGGTTGGGTACCAAAAAAAACCAAGTGGCGCTTAACAATCATATAGTATAAAATATTTAATAAAAATACACATTAAATACAATGCAACAACCTCCCGGGGGTGTAAGACAATTATTAAAACATCACAATAATGTTGTGCAGCAGTGTGATAGATCAAAACACCTGATATTTGGTTAGAATACAGGTTGCAGTCTTGAAAAATAGCCACTGTTGACACAAGAGTCTCGGGATTACACAAAAAACAATATGTACACACTTGAAGGTGCAGCTGCAGAATAATTTCCAACTGTGTGACTCACAGTGGCATGCCCACAGGGTGGTACCCGTGAATCCGGGTTGGAGTAGATTTGTTCAACAGATATTAGCAATGTAAACAGATAGTTGAAAAAAATATATAGAAATATAAATATGGTAAGTGAACCTGTTACCGCTGGGCAGGAGCTTTCGATTCCTGCTCCCTGGTGTTGTCCCGTTAGCCAGGGAGATGATGTACACCAGAGCCTCAGCGGGATGAAGCAGTGTTGTAATATGTGGGAGACTTGATTCGGGCGTCCTCACCGAGACGCTGCTGCATGCGGGAGCTCCGTGTCCCCTTTCACATTGGTCGTTTGCCGATGGAGCCGGAGTGGCAGGGGCCCGGCCAGAAGCACCGATCAACAGCCCGTCTGACGCTCGTATCACCCGTCAGTGTGGTAGCGGCTGTGGCTGAGGGCCGCGCGGGGTTGAAGCTGCGGGCTGGGGCGCTTATACTGCAGCCGTCGGTCTGGTTTCCCGTGCACGGCTCAGATGGAGATGGAAGTACACAGCGGTACCGGTCCTCATGAAATTTCCTGTATTCCTTAACGCGTTTCAACGCCAGCAGGGCGTCTTCCTCAAAAGGCAGGTATATTTCTATATATTTTTTTCAACTATCTGTTTACATTGCTAATATCTGTTGAACAAATCTACTCCAACCCGGGTCACGGGTACCACCCTGTGGGCATGCCACTGTGAGTCACACAGTTGGAAATTATTCTGCAGCTGCACCTTCAAGTGTGTACATATTGTTTTTTGTGTAATCCCGAGACTCTTGTGTCAACAGTGGCTATTTTTCATGTTTGCAACCTGTATTCTAACCAAATATCAGGTGTTTTGATCTATCACACTGCTGCACAACATTATTGTGATGTTTTAATAATTGTCTTACACCCCCGGGAGGTTGTTGCATTGTATTTAATGTGTATTTTTATTAAATATTTTATACTATATGATTGTTAAGCGCCACTTGGTTTTTTTTTGGTACTTTTGTGGATTAAGGGATTGGCAATCCCCATATACAAGAGGCGGCTGACGATCATATTGCAGTCTCACTCACCTAAGCGCTTAGTGTATTTTCTGTCTAAAAGTCGGTTGGGTGTCTGTTTTTTCCTGTCTATTAGATAGGAAAAAACAGACTCCCAACTGACTTTTCAAACAATTGAATCTCCCCCATTGTGTTTCTTTGGCTCATATGGTCATGAAAGGTTTTGCTGAAATACATACATCATATAAATATTCTGTTAAAGCTTATCCTATATTTTCAACATTCGCTTGTTTACCAACCAAGTTAAATAACCTAAAATATATAAAAGTAAGGTAAATTTTCCATTATAAAGCAGGTCACCATATGAAGAAACTTCGTTATAGAATGTATTTGCTACAAAACTCTTTGGGTTTATTCAGTTAGGTGCAAGTTTGTATTATGAAACTCACATAAATCTTGTTAATGTGCTCACCTGAGAAATGCAAGGTGTGATTAGAAATGCCCATTCACGGTACCCACGTCAAGGTTAAGCAACTTTTCTAAAAATAAGCAACCTAGGAAACATACATGAAATAGTGGGCAAACCATGCTGGACCCCCAAAAATCGTCAACTGAGAGAGCAGGACCACATAAAAGGCTGCTATTGGCCATAAGGAAAGTACTGGAGGTTTTTAGAAAAGAGTCTAGTGAATGATTTTTGCACTTGACAGCCAGCAAGTCTTTTTCATCAAATTAAAGTCTTTCTAGCATTTTGGGATACAGATAAATGTCTGTATAGTAATAATTCAGTGTTTTAATAGCGTTTTGTAAAAAGTTGGAATAAACACTTTTAGCTCCCTCTCTCCCATCAATACAACACCTCCAGGTACCCAAGGCAGTAGAGAGCCTGGCTGGGACCATGTAACTTTCAGGGCTTGTGGCCTAATCACAGGAGGCGTGGCCATACACCCTTAGAAAAAAAATACAGAAAAAATTGTATTCTAAGCATCTCCCTGGCCAAACTGCAGCCCAGCACAGATCAGCGTGTGCTGGGCTTAGAAGAAGAGCTGAAGCTGCTGCTGCAGGTAAGGTGGGGGGGATTTACCTGAAAACCGACATGTCTATTGGCCAAGTTACTGTATGTTATTTAAACCCCTCCAAGTGCATGATTATTCATTGGGAGGGGTGCATCAGAGGTTCGGCATTCTGTCCGGAGATTTTTACCTTACAATAAGGATTTTCCCTGCCTTTTCTCCTGCTCAGGGAGGTGTGCACAAAAATATTTCCTCTGAAAAAGCAATGCAATTGGATTATAAATGTAATTTGCAGTGCAAGTTCTCCATGAGTACCACTCATAGGACACAACTAGCACCTACTTCGATTGACCCCCTAATAACTGTTCCTGCATACTGCTTTCCAGAATTATATAACGTGGCATAGTCTGAACACAACATGCAAGTCCCATTTATATTCCCATCTGAGAGTCAGTCCAGGAAAAAAACTGTAATAAATAGCAAATGGAATATGACAGCATATGGAAACATGTGGCATGCAGATTTTTGCCTTTTGCAGGCTCAGAATTGTCTCTAACTGAGCGAAGGAACTGTCTAGCTTTTGCATGTATTTCATTCTGCAGGACTTAAAGGAGAGCTAAAACACCTGGGTAATATAGAAAGTGTAGGAGTTCCTCAGATCATGTTGGACAGTTTGCGCTATTCTGTGATTTTTTTGAAAAAAAAATAATCCAAAAATAATTAGATTGACAGTAAGTGAGAGGGTGACATAGGGAAATTATATTGGCAGTAAGTGAGAGGGTGACAGGGAGAGGCAGTGTGATGCCATGGAGAGGTGACAAACAGTGGATGAGAGAGTGAGGAGTGCGGCAGTGTGTGACAGCAGGGAGAGGACAAATATTAACATTTACTTACCTGGGCCCAGAACTGCAGTGCTATGAAGGCGGTTCCTTTTTATGTATTAATAACGGGGACAGTCACAAGACCCTCGGCACCGGTGGCAAGCTGGACAGCCTCAGCCAGAGAGGAACGAGAAGCCGTGGTTGTCGCAATCAGGAGAGGAGAGGGAGGAGCTGGGAGAAGAGGAGATTGTGGCCCCTCTTCTCCTTCCAGCTGGACCATCACCAAATTGACAGCAGCTCATCCCAGTGGCATAACTCCCAGAGACATTGGAAGTATTGACTTAAGCTGTTAGAGGGGCACCAAAATGGAAAGACCAGGTGGGCTGCTGACATAGAAAAGATCTCTCTCCACTCATTTCATAGTGATTTGCTACCGTCCGTCACTGCTGCCTACTGTCCAAGCTCACAAACCCCCTTTGCAGCCCTCTTCAGCTGAAGAGTCTGGAATGTGTCTGATAACACATCATAGTGTGTATAGTGAGCTACAGCTCTGCTCTTGTGTCTTATATGAGAATATAAAGGAGGACAGACGTTGGTTGTAAGGAAATCCTTTGATTATTATAATAAACCTTTTAGGGGGGTTTGCCAAAGATTGGAGAAAGATAAAATTGTGAGAGATAATGTACTAACCAATCTGCTCCTAGCTGTCATTTTTCAATTACAGCCTGTAAAATGTAAATCAGAAGCTGATTATCTAGTAACATAGAAACATAGAAACATAGAATTTGACGGCAGATAAGAACCACTTGGCCCATCTAGTCTGCCTTTTTTTTAACCATATGTTTATCTCAAAACTTATTTGATCCTTATTTATTTGTAAGGATATCCTTATGTCTATTCCATGCATGTTTAAATTGCTCTACTGTCTTAGCCTCTGCCACCTCTGATGGGAGACTATTCCACTTGTCCACTACCCTTTCTGTGAAGTCATTTTTCCTCATATTTCTCCTGAACCTCCCCTCTCCAGTCTCAGTGCATGTCCTCGTGTCCTATCGCTTCTCTTTATATGGAGAATGTTTCCCTCCTGGACTTTGTTAAAACCCTTGATATATTTGAAAGCTTGTATCATGTCCCCCTTTCCCTTCTCTGCTCCAAACTATACATATTGAGATTTTTTTAGTCTTTCTGGGTATGTTTTGTGATGTAGGCCATGAACCATTTTAGTTGCCCTTCTTTGTACAGTCTTTAATGTATTAATATCCTTTTGAAGATATGGCCTCCAGAATTGAACACAGTATTCTAGATGAGGCCGTACCAATGACCTATACAGTGGCATTATTACTTCTTTCTTTATGCTGCTGATTCCTCTCCCAATGCAGCCAAGCATCTGACTAGCCTTCCTCATTGCTTTGTTACATTACTTACTTGCCTTTAAGTCACCTGAAATCGTGACTCCTAGATACCTTTCTTCTTCAGTAATTTCCAGTATAGTGCCATTAATACTATATTTAGCCTTTGGATTTTTGAGACCCAAATGCATGATTTTGCATTTTTGGGCATTAAACTGTAATTGCCACACTCTTGACCATTCCTCTAGTCTACCTAGATCCTCAGTCATTTGTTTTACCCCACCTGGTAATTCTACCCTGTTGCATACCTTGTGTCATCGGCAAAAAGGCATACTTTCCCTTTAATGCTATTTGCAATGTCACCAATAAAGATATTAAAAAGCACTGGTCCAAGTACAGATCCCTGGGGTACTCCAGTGGTAACATTTCCCTCCTGTGAATGCACTCCATTTACCACAACTCTCTGTTTTCTATCCTGCAATTAAGATCTTATCCATTCAATAATCCTAGTATCCAATCCCAAGCTTCCAAGTTTACTTAGCAGTCTGTGATGTGGAACAGTGTCAAAAGCCTTACTAAAGTCTAGATAAGCTATTTCCACGGCTCCACCTTTATCCATAACTTTAGTCACACAGTCAAAAAAGTCAAAAAGATTTGTTTGACATGATCTCCCCCCAGTGAATCCATGCTGTTTGGGATCCCGTAAATTGCTGGATTTGAGATAATCTACAGCTCTTTCTTTTAAGAGTGTTTCCATCAATTTCCCTACTACTGATGTAAGACTCACTGGTCTGTAGTTGTTTGCCTCTACCTTGCTTCCACTTTTCTGCAGTGTGACTACGTTTGCTCTTTTCCAGTCCTCTGGAATTACTCCTGTAGCTAATGACTGGTTGAATAATTCTGTCAATTGTGCTACCAGCACCTCTTTAAGTTCTTTTAGTATCCTTGGATGTATCCCATCTGGCCCCATAGATTTGTCCACTTTCAGCTTTGAGAGTTCTGTTAGGGCCTTCTCCTCTGTAAATGTACTTGTTTCATTTTGTTGAATATCCCTGCAACTTAACTGTGGCTCCTTCCCCTCTCTTTCAGTAGTTAATACTGAGCAAAAATAATAATTAAGATGATCTGCTATTACATTGTCTCCTTCAACAAGACTCCCAGTCTCTGTCTTTAGTTTTATAATTCCGCTTTTTGTTTTTCTCCTTTTCGCTTATATACCTAAAAAAAGTTTTGCCTCCTTTACCCACTGACTGGGCCATTTTCTCCTCAGCTTGTGCCTTTGCACATCTGATTACCTTCTTAGTCTCCTTCTGTCTAACAAGATACAGTATATCTCTTTGTCTTCATTATTTTGTGTCTACTTATATTTCCTAAAAGTGTTTTTTTCTTTCACAATATTTGCTACTTCTTTCGCAATCCACACTGGCTTCCTTTTCCTTGTGTTCCTAACACTTTTGATACAAAGGACTGTTGCCTTTAATATTTCACTTTTTAATGTTTCCCACCTCTCCTCAGAGCCGGTCATAGGCATAGACAAACTAGGCAATTGCCTAGGGCATTTCATATGCCTAGGGGCATCATCAGCTTCTGCTGATTAAAATGATATACGGCATGCCTATATTCTGTATGTAGCATTTCATATGCAGATACAGCCACAGTCTCACACAGTATATTGGCATGCTGCATATCAGTTTAATCAGCAGAAGCTGCTTGTGCATCCTAGCCACATAGCAATGAAAATAAGATGCATTTTCATTAAAAAAAAGTGCCTGACGTTAGCATTAATGCAAGATTTGTGAGGACACATCTGTATCCAAGCAGAGGCAGAGGTCACAGTGTTAGTGGAAGTGTGAGTGCTGTGTGCATGTGAGTGGGTTGGTTGTGCAGTAGTGTTCAGAATATGTGTAAGGAGCATTATGTGTGTCATGTAAAAATGCATTAATAATGTGCAACATATGTGTAAAGGGCCACTATGTGTGTCATTATGTGTATAAGGGCATTAATAATGTGCGGCATATGTGTAACAGGGTACTACTGTATGTGTGTAATTATGTGTATAGGGGCACTAATAATGTGCAGCAAATGTGTAGGGGGTACTATGTGTGTCATTATGTGTATAAGTGCATTAATAATGTGCGGCATATGTGTAAGGGACATTATTTGTAAAAGGGCATTAATAAAGGTTGTCATAATGTGTAAGGTGCATTATGTTTATAAGGACATTAATGTGTCTCATATGTGTAAGGGGCATTACTGTGTGGAATTGTGTATAAATGCATTACTAATGTGTGGCATTATGTGTATAAGGTGCTCTACTATGTGGTGTTGCAAATAGAAAGGGCACTACTGTGTCATCTAATGTGAATAAAGAGCAATAAGGTGTGGTGTAATGTGAATAAGGAGCAATTCAGTGTGATGTAATGTGAATAAGGGGCTCTACTGTGAGGAGTAACGTTTATAAGGTAAAGTGATACTACTGTGGGATGTAATATGAATTATAAACACTATCGCAAGATAAAATGTTAATAAAGTAGCAGTACTGTGTGGCGTAATTGGAATTGGGGTTACTATTGTGTGCCCATGCCCCTTCCCAGCAAGAAGATGCCCCTTTTTGGGCTGTGCGTCAAATGTGCGAACTGTTCCTATTTAAAATATAGGGGGTACAAGGACTGCTATGGGTGAGGGGTGATGGTGCTGGTAAAGAGGTGCAAGGTCAGAGGCAGAACCAGCGGTGGTGCTAGGGGGCACCAGCCAAAATCTTGCCTAGGGCATCATATTGGTTAGGGCCAGCTCTGCCTCTCCTGTACTGCTTCCAAGTTCCTCCACTCTGCCAAAGAATTGCTTATACATTTTCCCATCCCTATAATATCAGCCTTCCTAAAATCCAACACCTTTGTTTTTGTATGGGATGAGTCAGTCTCTGTCTTTATGCTGAACCATACTGCTTGATGATCACTGGATCCCAGGATTTCAACAACTTTTATGTCCGATATTCTGTCTCCATTTGTAAGTATTAAGTCTAATATTGCATCTTTCCGAGTGGGCTCCCTCACCAATTGGTGGAGGGATGCTCCCTGAAGGGAATTTAAAATGTCTCTACTTCTAGTGGAACTAGCAACAGACACCTCCCAGTTTACATCAGGAAGATTAAAGTCTCCCATGATTATTACCTCTCCTTTTAATTCCATTTTAGTTATGTCCTGCAATAGGTTCATGTCCAGTTCTTCTTCCTGTCCTGGTGGCCTGTATATCATGCCAATATGAATAATCGACTTCTCCCCTGTTTCTATGGTCACCCAAAGGGCCTCAGTTTTTTCTTCAATACTTTGTATTTAGGTAGTATTTATGCTTGTTTTTACATACATTGCTACCCCTCCTCTGATTTTTCCCATTCTGTCCTTCCTAAATAAGGTATATCCCGGTATAGCGATGTCCCAGTCATGATTTTAATTGCACCATGACTCTGTAATTGCCACAATATCTAGATCATCCCTTGTCACTATTGTAGTTAGTTCAGGGATTTTATTTCCTAAGCTCCTAGCATTTGCACACATAGCTTTTAGAGTTTTGTTTGTGCTTTTCCTGTTCCTAGCTATGTTCTTCTCTCTGCCTATGTTTATTTGATTTTGATCTGAATTATCTTCTGTTGCTGTGGATATGCTCCTATTCCCTTTGCCTGCAGAAACACTACCTCTGTGTTGGGGGAGCAGATTGTTAGTTTAAATAGTTCTTGATGAAACTTCCAAACTGTTCAGTTAGTATTCTCGTTCCCCTTGAAGATGGGTGCAGGCCGTCACTTTTGTATAAGCTCCTATCTTGCCAGATGGTGTGATGAGTGGCCTATAAATCCAAATCGGTCTTCCCCTCTGTGTACTGGCAATACTTCTGAAAAAGTTACAGTGATTGCCACCTGCTTCAGAGCAGTCCCTGGGACTCTAATGTGCAGAATGAACACTGTACGGTTCTGATAATTTTGCAAAGATCTCACTTATTTTCTTCTATGCCATTACAGTATGTGTCACTTCTTCCAGGCATTGCCTATTCTGTCAAGCATAATACTATATAGTGCACCTACTGTAAAAGGGCTGCCTAATCCGGATCCTTCATGTGTAGGATGAATAATTCATGGAACTGATGTCCCAAAATGACTGACACACCTTTGTATCATATTCATGGTTTCTCTATTTTATGCAAATATCAACTTCTGTATTATGTTCATACTATCTGTAAAGCGCCTTGAGTCCTGCTGGAGTAAAGCGCTTTATACGTTTCTTTTATATCTATAAGTGGTAAGTAAAGTCCAAATCACAGGACAGCACCCTTGGCGCACGTGTACAAATCTACAGAGGCTGGGCTGGCACAGTAATGCTCAGCTGCCATGGTGATACTTTGTTAATTTGTGGTGGCAACTGTTTTTTGTTTGTTCATTTTTTTATTGCAGTAATAAGTGATATGAATAGCAATCTAACTGAAATGACTGGGGGACTAATGATATAAACAGTAGGCCCTTTAGTTTTTTATAGTATCTCAAATGTTACTTAGTTTCTACTAACTGTTCATTGTCTTTGAACAAGGTCTTTTGAAGGGATGCAGTTGGCATACCGGCGATTGAAATAACGGCACCGGAATCCCGACACTGGTGACAAGAACGGTGCCAGAATCCCGACAATGCACACAGTGCCGATGCTGGATTCCAAAATGGGAGGGTTACAGCTAGGCATTAATGGGGTATGGAATCGGATAGCGTTAGGCACTAATTAGGGATGGTTAGGGTTAGGCACTAAGGAGGGGTGGTTAGGGTTAGGCTGTGGGGGGGGGGAGGGGAGGATTATGCTCCAGGTAGGGAAGATAGGGAGAGACGGTTATGATACTTCCCTAAGAGGTGTCGGGATCACAAGCATCGGGATGTCGGTGTCAGTCTTCTGCCATCCTAAGCACTAGGATCCTGTTCCCAACCTCTTTTCAATACAGTGATTCCCTTTTCATTAAGAACAGGAAAGGATATGTTTTATACTTGAAGTCTGAGTACGGATGTTTGGAATGACAACACTCCTTCTTTTTCACTGACTGCTTATGACATTAATGAACTTCATAGCCAATCAGTATTTACATTTCTTCTAATGAATTCTAGCAGTCAACTTGAATTAAAGTGCTTACTGGAATTCTAAAGTGCTTGCTAGAGGTCATTGGGAGGAGATCCAACCAGCATAACCTATGATATCGCAGAGCGTTTTTTAGCAGTATTTCTTTGTTGGTGACATTGCAGATAGTATTGAAGGGAAGGTATGCCTTTTTGCAGATGATACAAAGATATGCAACAGGGTAGACACACCAGGAGGGGTAAAACAAATGATTGATGACCTAGGTAGGCTTGAGAAATGGTCAAGAACGTGGCAACTACAGTTTAATGCTAACAAATGCAAAATCATGCACTTAGGTCTAAAAAACCCAAAGGCTAAATATAGTATCAAGGGTACTATAATGGAAACTACTGAGGAGGAAAGGGATTTAGGAGTTACTATTTTAAGTGACTTGAAGGCAGGAAAGCAATGCAACAAAGCAATGAGAAAGGCAAGTCAGATGCTTGGTTGCATAGGGAGAGGAATCAGTAGTAGGAAAAAAGAAGTGATAATGCCACTGTATAGGTCATTGGTGCGGCCCCATCTGGAATACTGTGTCCAGTTCCGGAGACCATATCTCCAGAAGGATATAAATACATTAGAGAGTGTACAAAGAAGGGCAACTAAAATGGTGCATAGCCTACATCACAAAACGTACCCGGAAAGGCTAAAAGATCTTAACATGTATAGTTTGGAGGAGAGAAGAGAAAGGGGGGACATGATAGAAACTTTCAAATATATCAAGGGTCTTAACAAAGTTCAGGAGGGAAACATTCTTCAAAGGAAGAGAAATATTAGAACTCAAGGACATACACTGAGACTGGAGGGGGGAGGTTCAGGGGAAATTTAAGGAAAAATTACTTCACAGAAAGGGTAGTGGATAAGTGGAAAAGTCTCCCATCAGAGGTGGTAGAAGCTAAGACTGTAGAGCAATTTAAACATGCTTGGGATAGGCATATGAATATTCTTACAAAGAATTAGGGTTCAAAAAGGGTTGAGATTACATAAAGGATAAAAAAAAAGGGGGCAGACTAGATGGGCCAAGTGGTTCTAATCTGCCGTCAAATTCTATGTTTCTATGTTTCTATGTTTCTAGGAGCTGTAGCCTAAAAATGTGCTTTCAGGAGATTGGGGAAAGGAAATCAAACATTGAGACACTGGCAGCGTTGTCTGTTTTGGCTCTGCATTGCAGAGCATTCTAGACTTGTTAGTTTGTGCAGCACTGACAAACCCAAGAAAGAAAGAAATATGACAGAAACAAATAAACATGAAAGAAACTGAAGTCATTATTCTTACACTGCTCTACAGCCCATGTGTCAAGCTCTATCTCTAGTGTAATTGTCATACAGTGACACCACAGTTGTTTACAATGTCTTTAGGCTTATATCAAACCACAAATCGTTATTGCTAGTACGAAGTAATGAATTGCATACTAATAACTGTAATATCAGCTACTGCTCTAGGCATACTAAATGAAAGAAAGTTTTGTTGCACCGCTTAAGTCACCGCTTTCTTTTAGACTAGCTGCTCAATCTGGAGCCTGTCATGTATGCAAATGAAAATATACTGTAGGTATACAGAAACATAAACTTCAGTAGATTAAGTAACATGAAATGCAATACATTTTGAAGATTGTCACGGAATATGAAAATTGATTTGGACATCAAATCATTAACTGCCATAATTAATTAGTAGTTTAAATAATGGCAGATGCTGGTGCCTGTATGGTGGAATGGTGGCACTTGGAGAGCTGAATATGTATATCTGCCATGTGTAACACCCCGGGGATGGTACAGATGTAGCCACCTTTATCTTGACTGGCTGAGGCGTTTGTCCCGATCGAGCATACGCAGCGTAGGGAGGCGCGCCTAGTCACAGAGAGGCGTACCTAATCGCACGGAGGCAGACAGAGCGTTTGGCGTTACCTTTACGTGTAATACCTGCGATCAGCCACCAGATGTCGCTTTTTACAATCACCACTGAGCATGCGTGTGGTCTTCCGTAAAATACAATACTGAAATATATAATAAGGACTACTTTACTAAGGCGTCTCATTACGCTGCATACAGTAAATACTCATTACGCTGCATTATTTAATACAGTATATACGATACAGACACAGATAGTACAGCATACAGTATATGATCCATCTACAGTACTTTATGAATATGTGAGCGTCCAAGTCCCGCAGACAAAACAACAGAAAACCAGTAGTGTACACTGTCGCAAATGGACGTGTTAGAAGTTCACTATTGCCTCTTGAGATTAGGAATTTTGTACAGTATGTTAGCGTCCTAATCCCGTAGTCATTACAGCATAATCAAAACCAATGGATTTATTCATCTGTCTGCGGCGAAGTGGTGAAGTGTTCCGCTTCCTATACTCAGAGTCCTGAGTTCGATTCCTAAAGTACAAATGCATGTTAGTTTTTTCCAGACACTTTATTATTTTTTTTATTCACATAAACCAGGGCAAAGCTGCATGAGCGGTTCTACTGTTAAGGTTCTATGCACCGTAAAGTACACATACAATTCTGTAGCTGGGCAGACTCAATAGAAATGGCTACCACCTATGACTCCTTGCCCCACAGAGGCCCTAGGCTACGGAGCAAGTAACAGTCCAGATTTTACAGGCTATGGGGCAATGCTGAAGGAGCGTCACAATCCCCTAGCTAAAATACACAGGGGCGATAGGGATAAGCTAGGTCTGCACATTACGGTACACCGGACTGAATCGCATAGCACACTGGCAAAATGACCATTACCCCTGAACCCCCACCTCGTGGCAGGCAGCGATGGCTACGGGGCAATGCTGAAGGAGCGTCACAATCCCCTAGCCAAAATACACAGATGCGATAGAGATAAGTGAGGTCTATGCACATTACGTTACACCGGGCTCGATGGCATGGCAAACTGACAAAACACAAGTTTTACATAAAGCAGGGCAAAGCTGCAGAAGAGTTTCTACTGTCAAGGTTCTATGCACTTTACGGTACACATACAATTCTATAGCAGGGCAGACTCAATTGAAATGGCTACCGCCTGTGACTCCTCGCCCAATGGAGGCCCTCGGCTATGGATCAAGTAACAGCACAGATTTGGTAGGTCACAGGGCAATGCTGAAGGAGCGTCAGAATCCCCTAGCTAAAATACACAGGGGTGATAGGGATAAGTGAGGTCTTTGCACATAACGATACACCGCAAAGTTCCCCATGGTTTTGATTATGCCTTTTCTTTGAACACGGTATTTTCCACTGCCTCACCCTACCCCCATCCCTCTTTCCCCTTCCCCCATGGAAGCCTGCAAAGTACATGTAGTAGACAGGGAGGGAGTTCCGATCAGGTTACAAGACATGTGCAACAGTATACTACTGTATGTAGGAAAATCCACCGCCCACTCTGATTTATGTGAAACCTGTGTGCACCCTTCCATTGAATAGATAACAAAGAAAAATAATAATAATAAAGTGAATGTTACAGGAACACATTAAAAAAAGGTTGACACTTCCTTCCCATTGGTGTTGGTTTATGCCTTAGGGGACTCGGACGCTAATACTTGTATTTCAAAAGCACAGTATTTTCCACCGCCTCTCCCTACCCCCATCGCCCTTCCCCCCTGGGAGCCTGCCCAGGTCATGCAGTGGACAGGGAGGGAGTTCAGGTCAGGTAAAATACACAAATGCCGATGATCTACAGTACTGTGTTGCTCAGTTAGTTGCGTCGGAATACACTAATTTATACTCATTACCGCTGTGTATGTGTATATAGCGGAATGAATCGCTGCTGCAGATTTACTTTGATTTATGTGAAACCTGTGTGCACCCTTTCATTGAATGTGTATCAAAGAAAAAATAATAATAAAGCGAATGTCACGGGAACACATAAAAAAAAGGTTGGCACTTTGTGACTCTCAGCATGGGAGGTGGGAGCCTTCATCACTAGGTTGGTATGGAAGGGGAGACAATTAGCTACCGGAGGGTACCAACCCCAAGTTTCCGTGACCCCCACAAGGCTCATGGCAAGCATCGGAACCCATGGTGGGTCTGAATTAACGGTCCCATTATAGTCTATGGGAAAATGGGTCCACTTTGCATACTGATATCTCTGGTTCTGGGTATGCCAGAGACTCAGGACTGGTACCATACAAAAGAGGAGACTCTTGGCTTTCGGGGCAGACCAACCACTAGTTTATGTGACACTGGGAAGGGAAACGGGAAGCAACCGAGTTTCGGGTCCCCTCCAGTGGTCCGCCTAACTTGCACAGGATGCAGAGTTTCTGGCTAGATAGGAAATACTGTACAGAAATGCTAAGCATGGTAATTTGACATCCAGGAACATAGGGAGGAGTTTTTATCTCTCTCCATTATACTTAGAAAAATTACACTTGCCACTGTACCTTACAAGCTGTTTGTGCTAATTAGTACACTAGTAGAACATACTGTACAGAGATACTGACAGTGATTTGGCATCCACGAACTTAGGGAGGAGCTTTAATCTCTCTCCATTGTGATCTTTCTAAGTATAATGGAGAGAGATAAAAGCTCCTCCCTAAATTCCTGTGTGCCAAATTACCGTCTTCAGTATCTCTGTACTCTATGTTCTACTAGTGTACTAATTAGCACGAACAGCTTGTAACGTACAGTGGCAAGTTTAATATTTCTATGTATAATGGAGAGAGATAAAAGCTCCTCTGTAAGTTCCTAGATGCCAAATCACCGTCCTTAGTATCTCTGTATAGTATTTTCTATTAGGGTACTAATTAGCACGGACAGCTTGTAACGTACAGCGGCAAGTTTAATCTTTCTATGTAAAATGGAGAGAGATAAAAGCTCCTCTGGAAGTTCCCAGATGCCAAATCACCATCCTTAGTATCTCTGTACAGTATGTTCTACTAGTGTACTAATTAGCACGAACAGCTTTTAACTGGATGCCAAATCACCATACTTCGTATCTCTGTACAGTATGTTCTCTTAGGGTACTAATTAGCACAAACAGCTTGTAACGTACAGCACCAAGTTTAATCTTTCTATGTATAATGGAGAGAGATAAAAGCTCCTCAGTAAGTTCCTGGATGCCACATCACTGTACTTAGTAACTCTGTACAGTATGTTCTATTAGGGTACTAATTAGCTGTTTGTGCTAATTAGTACCCTAATAGAAAATACTATGCAGAGATACTAAGGATGGTGATTTGGCAACCAGGAACTTAGGGAGGAGCTTTTATCTCTCTATATTATGCATAGAAAGATTAAAATTGCCACTGTATGTTACAAGCTGTTCGTGCTAATTAGTACACTAGTATAATATACTGTACACAGATACTAAGGACAGTGATTTGTCATCCACGAACTTAGGGAGGAGCTTTAATCTCTCCATTGTCATCTTTCTTAGTATAATGGAGAGAGATAAAAGCTCCTCCCTAAATTCCTGGATGCCAAATTACTGTCCTTAGTATCTCTGTACTCTATGTTCTACTAGTGTACTAATTAGCACGAACAGCTTGTAACGTAGAGTGGCAAGTTTAATCTTTCTATGTATAATGGAGAGAGATAAAAGCTCCTCTGAAAGTTCCTAGATGCCAAATCACCATCCTTAGTATCTCTGTACAGTATGTTCTACTAGTGTACTAATTAGCATGAACAGCTGTTTTACTGGATGCCAAATCACCGTACTTAGTATCTCTGTACAGTATGTTCTATTAGGATACTAATTAGCTGTTTGTGCTTGTTCACGGGAACACATAAAAAAAAATGGTTGGCAATTCCTTCCCATTGGTGTTGGTTTATGCCTTAGGGGACTCAGACGCTCGCATTTGTAAAGCACGGTATTTTCCACCGCCTCCTGCTAGCCCATCGCCCTTCCCCCCTGGGAGCCTGCACAGATCATGCAGTGGACAGGGAGGGAATTCAGGTCCTGTGCAATACACAAACGTCGAAGATCTACAGTACTGTTTTGCTCACTCAGAATACACTAATTTCTATTCATTACCGCTGTGTAGATGCATTTAGTGTAAAGAATCGCTCCTGCAGATCTACTCTGATTTATGTGAAACTTGTGTGCATCCTTCCATTGGATGTATTAGAGAGAAAAAAAAAATATTAAAGTGAATGTCACGGGAACACATTAAAAAAAAAAGGTTGTCACTTCCTTCCCATTGGTGTTGGTTTATGCCATAGGGGACTCGGACGCTCATATAATTGCATTTCAAAGGCACGGTATTTTCCATCGTCTCCCCCTACCCCCATCGCCCTTCCCCCCTGGGAGCCTGCACAGATCATGCAGTAGACAGGGAGGGAATTCAGGTCCTGTGCAATACACAAATGCCGAAGATCTACTGTACTGTTTTGCTCAATTCGTTGCATCAGAATACACTAATTTCTACTCATTGCCGCTATGTAGTTGCATTTAGCGTAAAGAATCGCTCCTGCAGATGTACTCTGATTTATATGTAACTTGTGTGCACCTTTCCATTGACTGTCTTACAATGAAAATAAAATAATACAGTATATTATTACAATTAAAAAAAAAAAAGGCACATCAGGTCTCGAACCCTGGACCCCCAGCGTGGGAGGTGGGAGCCTTCATTGCTAGCCCACAACGCCTCATGAGAGATTCCCAATTTCATGTGTAAAAGTACAGCAAACAGCACCCGGCCCCCTCCCCATTGGTGTTGGTTTATGCCTTAGGGGACTCAGACGCTCGCATTTGTAAAGCACGGTATTTTCCATCGCCTCCCGCTAGCCCACCATTCCCATTATGCCTTAGGGAACTCAGACGCTCATGTACTGTACATGTATTTTAAAAGCAGTGTAGGTCACCATCTTTTTCCACCGCCTCCCATTACGCCTACAGTATTAACATTACAGTCGTCACTGACCAATTGCCAGAGCTGTAGATCAATCCGCCACTATACTGTACGATCGAAAGTACTGGATTAGTGGAGCATTAGCCACCCAGTGGTGGATATGTGTAATGCATGCTGAGTATCTAGAATCGCCTCAACGCGCCTGCCTGTGATTAAACTCAGCTATCGCCTTAGCGTGACTAAACGTCCGTCTTGGCGGAGAATCGGTCAAGATAAAGGTGGCTACATCTGTAAGTGTCTAAGTGGTTGGAAGAGGTATCACAGATGTTCAGTGGCTAGGTGATAGACCCTTTCCTTAAAATGTTTTCCCCCGTACCTTGTTCTTTGTATATGGTGCAGAGAAATAAGATAGATTAATATGCAACAGTGATTCAATGACAACAATCTCCAACAGGAAGTTTCTTTATTAGGCTACAAAGACTTCTGGATTAAAGATGGTAATCTATCTATATATATATATATATATATATATATATATAAATGCGATAGCCCCAAAGTGCTGCTTCCCCCTATGCTGGACTTGAACCCCAGGTACTATTGGGCCTTAATAAATAGGTGTTAATACACCTGGACCTGTGCCCATATGCACTGGTGGTCTAGTGTGGTCCCTGCTCTAAGACAGTGTCCACGCCGGCGCCACAATCCAACTCCCCAGACCGCGGCAGTCCGTGACTTAGCCGCAGGTCCCACAGAGGGAAATCTCATACCTGCCTCCCCAGCGCCGGCCACGCAGTCCTGGGTCCACACCACAGCATGTGCTAACTAATAATCGCGGTGTCCCCTGCCACAAGCACCCATCTGAGAGGGAGTTTTGGTGCCGGCTGGTAGATGATGGAGCTGTAGTGCTGAAGTCACTCTGACTTACAGCGCTGCTAGCCCAGAAGAAGGAGTGTCAAATTTAAGTTAAAAAAAGCTTTTGCTGCTGCAGTAGCCCCCTGATGTTCCCTGTGGAACCCTATGTACCCTGCTGCAGAAATATAAACGCAAAAGTCCTCACTCACTGACTCATCACTTCCCAATATGTTAGGATGCTGAAATTTAATATAGGTGGGAAATAGGAAAACTACGTAAATTAGAATATTAATAATCCTCCCCTAAGACATGAAAAGGGTGTTGACATAATGACATCATTACCGATGTGTAGCTGTTATTGTGGGGAACTATAACGCCCAAACAGACAATCGGATCAAAATTTGGATTGCACCTCCAGTGTGTACAATTTAATAAACTAAAAAAATGCCAAAGCCCTCTTTCATTCACTCACTCACTCACTCACTCACTCACTCACTCACTCACTCACTCATTCTCTTACTTTCCGATTTGTTAGGAAGATTAAATTTAATATAGGTATTCTGCAGGTGGGAAATAGGAAAACTACATAGTTAGAATTTTAATAAACCTACCCTAAGTGGATTAAAAGGGGGTTGATCGAATGACGCCATTACCAATGTGTGGCTTGCATTGCATGAACGATAATGCCCAAACGGACAATCGGATCAAAATTTGGATTGCACCTCCAGTGTGCAGAATTTATTAAACTACAAAAATGGTCCTGTCACTTTTTACAGTATCAGCTACGGGTGCTCCTCGGGTAATGCCAAGAATGATGGATTAATATTTACTAACATAAAGATGTCTCAAATTTACATGTCTATAGATTTACCATATTTTTAACACTCATTTAAATATACAACCGTGAAAATCAGAAACTCCCATGCAAGGAATGGGTAGAACAGCTAGTTAGTTATACGACAAAGATTGGATAATCACGAATAATGAACATAGAAGAAAACGATTACAAAGATTGAAGATTTAAAGAAAATCAAATTTAGCTACAGCTCACAATACACTGGGACATTCAACAATTCAATGGTTTCAATCAATCTAATCACAGATATATGCATAGTCCGAGAAAATGTTACAACAAGAAAAACAGTGCAGAAGGTGATTAAGAGTATGATTTTCAATATAAATTGCTACTTTTCTAAATATCCCTAATACTCAAAATTTCCAAATCTTCCCCGGCAATAAATGTTGTAGCTCATGAATCCTACAGTTCCACAGTAATGCAATGGGGGCTGTGGTGTAACTGCACTTTTAGAAGAAAGATTGATCCTGAGTTTAAGTAGGTAGGTAACGAAGGTGTCATTGAATCTCTAACAAGTAACCGCCTCTGCAGTAATTATCTCTTGAAACAAATAACTCAGTCTTTTACTCTCTAGACTAACTCAACGTCTCTGCAGAGTTATTCCCACAAATAATGCCTCTTTACTGGTTAATACTGTGTTTAAACAGGGATCACTCTGCGTGATTCTCAGTTAAGGGTCTGATAGCACCCCTTTTCTCCATGAGGTCGTGAGTACTATGGGGATCATTCAGATGTGATCGCTAGGCAGCGATTTTTCCTGTTCTGCTATCAGATCGTTGCCGACTACAGGGGGGGTGTATTTTCGCACTGCAAGTGTGCGATCGCATGTGTAGCAGAGCTGCACAAACTGATTTTGTGCAGTCTCTGCACAGCCCAGGACTTACTCAGCCGCTGCGATCACATTAGCCTGTTTGGGACGGGATTTGATGTCAGACACCCTCCCTGAAAACGCTTGATCCCGCCTGCATTTTCCTGGACACTCCCTGAAAACGGTCAGTTGCCACCCACAAAGGGCCTCTTCTTGTCAATCTCCTTGCGAACGCCCATGCGAATGGATCCTTTGCACAATCCTATCTCAGGGCGCCAATGCCCATTGCAGCTGTGCGACGCGCCGGTGCAGTACGGTGCATACGCATACGCAGTTTGGATTTGATCGCAAAAACGCATAGCAGCGATCAGATCTGAATGACCCCCTATGTGTGTGACATGGACAATAGGGCTTGGCACTCACCCTCCTGCAATCTGCAACAAAAAACAGTGTCTGTTACTCACTCCGAACCTCACAGGTTATTCCGCTCTCTCACTGGATTGATCTAAGCGGTTTTAGCTCTTTTAAGATGGCCACGGCATCTGCGCCTCTGCATACGCCTGGCAGTGTCCGTTCCCCAGCTGCGATGTCTCATGCCCGCTCTGTCTGTTGTCCACACTCACGGAAAAGCACCCAACTGCTTCTGCTCTGCAGCACTGCTCTTCACTGCCCTGTGACCACCTGGTTCATGCCAAATCAGCACTGCTCCTCGACACACATTCAGCTTAATGGCTTCTCCTCAACAACCTACATCACTGCCCTCTTATTCCTACAATGCTCCCCCCTGCGCTCTTCTCCACTATCCAGTCAGACACGTGACCTGGCTCTGGTATGTTCCTTAACCCCCACTGTGCAAGCCAAATGAATCATCATGTTTGCAAAGGCTGTAATTTTTATTTAAAGGGGTATACACAACTTTCTCCTGGGTGGCACACATGCATCAAGCAAAAGCCCATGTCTAAGCAATGCCTAGATGTTTGTCGTTGGACTAACATTCTAGGTTTAGTACTGACATCTTCCCACTTGTTATTTTAGAATTATATTAACCAATATATACAAGGTTATCAGCATAATGCCCTATTCAAGCATCAATGATGTGATCAGTATATTGGCCCTCATTCCGAGTTGTTCGCTCGCTAGCTGCTTTTAGCAGCATTGCACATGCTAGGCCGCCGCCCTCTGGGAGTGTATCTTAGCTTAGCAGAATAGCGAACGAAAGATTAGCAGATTTGCGAATAGAAATTTCTTAGCAGTTTCTGAGTAGCTACAGACTTACTCTTACATTGCGATCAGTTCAGTCAGTTTCGTTCCTGGTTTGACGTCACAAACACACCCAGCGTTCGCCCAGACACTCCCCCGTTTCTTCAGACACTCCCGCGTTTTTCCCAGAAACGGCAGCGTTTTTTCGCACACTCCCATAAAACGGCCAGTTTCCGCCCAGAAACACCCACTTCCTGTCAATCACACTCCGATCACCAGAACGATGAAAAATCCTCGTTATGTCGTGAGTAAAATACCTAACTTTTGAGTAAAATAACTAAGCACATGCGCTCTGCGAACCTTGCGCATGCGCAGTAAGCGACTAATCACAATATAGCGAAACTCGGCAACGAGCAAACAACTCGGAATGACCCCCATTATTAGATGAATGGATGATTAGTAAGCACAACTACAAGCATGGATTAGTACACAAATATCATCACTGATCACTTCTGAGTCCAAGGTAAATTTGTGTTCTGGAAACACTCTCTGTCCCCTCAGTGGCAAACGCAGGATTTTCATGGGGGGGTTTCCAGAACTGGGTGGAGCCAAGCACGGGGGCGGGGACTGAGGTGACCCAGTACATGCTGGGTCCGTAAAACTAGTGTGTCTGTGTATATATATATATATATACATATCTATATACATATCTACGAAATAGAGAATTCAGCACTCACCATAGCAAGCTCACTTGTCCTCACAACATCAATAAATAAATGATGGGGGTTTAGTTGGTGGATTGGCCAATGCACGGAAGCCTGCATACCGATTTTCAAGGTACCCCACCTTCATGCAGGTCCTACACTATCACAAAGCCTAAAGAATTAAAACCTGGCAACTGTATCACATATAATATAACTGCAAATATGCCCACTAGGTTTAATGTATGCCTGCCACATATCGAGTGGCTTTTAAAGGCATACTAGTCACCTGACACAGCCGATAAATTACTAAGGAGCAGCTGACACAGGTTTAGAACAATTAAGATTACACAGGGGTGCATGAAAAGGCCTGTGACCATGGTTAATAAGAGTTAACCAAAGATTAACCCCAAAATATACAAACAAATATAGAAAACCACAGCACTCGCCACCCCAGAAGCGGGGTGCAGTGTCTGCACTCACCACTCATAGGGTGGGGTGCATGCAGCCCATGGCCACCTACCCAAATACATACGAAATAGAGAATTCAGCACTCACCATAGCAAGCTCACTTGTCCTCACAACATCAATAAATAAATGATGGGGGTTTAGTTGGTGGATTGGCCAATGCACGGAAGCCTGCATACCGATTTTCAAGGTACCCCACCTTCATGCAGGTCCTACACTATCACAAAGCCTAAAGAATTAAAACCTGGCAACTGTATCACATATAATATAACTATATAGGCTTCCGTGCATTGGCCAATCCACCAACTAAACCCCCATCATTTATTTATTGATGTTGTGAGGACAAGTGAGCTTGCTATGGTGAGTGCTGAATTCTCTATTTCGTATGTATTTGGGTAGGTGGCCATGGGCTGCATGCACCCCACCCTATGAGTGGTGAGTGCAGACACTGCACCCCGCTTCTGGGGTGGCGAGTGCTGTGGTTTTCTATATTTGTTTGTATATTTTGGGGTTAATCTTTGGTTAACTCTTATTAACCATGGTCACAGGCCTTTTCATGCACCCCTGTGTAATCTTAATTGTTCTAAACCTGTGTCAGCTGCTCCTTAGTAATTTATCGGCTGTGTCAGGTGACTAGTATGCCTTTAAAAGCCACTCGATATGTGGCAGGCATACATTAAACCTAGTGGGCATATTTGCAGTTATATTATATGTGATACAGTTGCCAGGTTTTAATTCTTTAGGCTTTGTGATAGTGTAGGACCTGCATGAAGGTGGGGTACCTTGAAAATCGGTATGCAGGCTTCCGTGCATTGGCCAATCCACCAACTAAACCCCCATCATTTATTTATTGATGTTGTGAGGACAAGTGAGCTTGCTATGGTGAGTGCTGAATTCTCTATTTCGTATGTATTTGGGTAGGTGGCCATGGGCTGCATGCACCCCACCCTATGAGTGGTGAGTGCAGACACTGCACCCCGCTTCTGGGGTGGCGAGTGCTGTGGTTTTCTATATTTGTTTGTATATTTTGGGGTTAATCTTTGGTTAACTCTTATTAACCATGGTCACAGGCCTTTTCATGCACCCCTGTGTAATCTTAATTGTTCTAAACCTGTGTCAGCTGCTCCTTAGTAATTTATCGGCTGTGTCAGGTGACTAGTATGCCTTTAAAAGCCACTCGATATGTGGCAGGCATACATTAAACCTAGTGGGCATATTTGCAGTTATATTATATGTGATACAGTTGCCAGGTTTTAATTCTTTAGGCTTTGTGATAGTGTAGGACCTGCATGAAGGTGGGGTACCTTGAAAATCGGTATGCAGGCTTCCGTGCATTGGCCAATCCACCAACTAAACCCCCATCATTTATTTATTGATGTTGTGAGGACAAGTGAGCTTGCTATGGTGAGTGCTGAATTCTCTATTTCGTATGTATTTGGGTAGGTGGCCATGGGCTGCATGCACCCCACCCTATGAGTGGTGAGTGCAGACACTGCACCCCGCTTCTGGGGTGGCGAGTGCTGTGGTTTTCTATATTTGTTTGTATATACATATCTATATATGTACACATATATACCGTATATACACCTATATATTATATATATAAATATATATATATATATATATATAATATACACATAGCATATTAAACATGCATATATATCCATTTCAAGCTTCTTACACTCGCTTACAAAGCCCTCACCCACTCCTCTCCCATCTACATCTCTGACCTTATCTCCCTTTACACTCCCACCCGTCCTCTTCGCTCTGCTAATGCATGCCGATTCTCCTGCCTACTGATTACTTCCTCCCACTCCTACCTCCAAGATTTTTCACGTGCTGCTCCAATTCTCTGGAATTCCCTACCGCTCCCCCTCAGACTCTCCACCTCTCTACAAAACTTCAAACAGGCTCTCAAGACCCACTTCTTCACCAAACCCAGCCAAATCTCATCCTAACCCTCTGTTCTACGCTCTCTATGTACCCCATCTGTGTCACCTCTGTCTATCTATCCATCCCCTTTAGAATGTAAGCTCTCACGAGCAGGGCCCTCTTCCCTCATGTGCTTATCCTTTGTCTTACTTTAATAATCTTCAACTGTACCACATCCAGCAGTCTTCTGCCACCTGATACTTATTCCAGTGTCATCTGCTGATGTAACTATGTTTATTTACCCTGTACTTGTCCTATACTGTCATCAACTGTAAGTTGCTGTTTTCCTGTTTGATTATTTATGTACTCTGTAATTGGGCGCTGCGGAACCCTTGTGGCGCCATATAAAGGATAATATATATATATATATATATACATACAGTACAAGTATATATACGCATGTATATATATCATATGTGTGTGTTTATATGTATGTATATACATGTGTATATATGTATGCACAAATTGCACATGGATATATATATATATTATAATTAAAATAAAGTAAACTTTTATGAAGCACTTACAAGTGCCACCAGGAAGAGAGCAGGCTGCAGAGGATGCTAGACAGCCATTAACAATACTCATGCAGCGTTTAAAAAAAAAAAAAAAATTTTTTTTTTTTGGTGGAGGGGGGTTTCTGGGTACTCGGAAACCCCCCTGGGTGCGCCACTGCCCCTCATATATGAAGGAATGCTAAGAATCAGGCTTTCAAATTTGTCATGATTAGTTCTGCAAATTTAGGTCTCATTTGCCAGCAAGCAACACAGAGGGGAAGGTCAGGGTATATGGCTTATTTTGTTTTTATGCCTGATGTTGACCTGCTCTGCCTGACAGTCTCAACTTGTAATATGTAAAGCCTATAGTTCAGGAGATTTGCAAATCAATGCCATCTTTGCTCAGAAATATGACCTCAGGGTCCCATAACTGGCTGCAATTTAGAATAAACAGGTCCAGTCAACTTCTCTGCACTGCTTACTGTAAATGATCTCCGGTGTGTTCTTCCTTCAGTACATTCCACAACACAACATAATGATGTGTTATCCTCTGGGGGAAGACGCATTAGACAAACGGTGATATGTAAAAAGCTAATGAACACCAATGCAATCAACAACCAAACAATGACTTTTCTATAGATTTTGCAAACAAAGCTCATTAAAGGAAAACAGAGAGTTATGCACAACTAAGAAACTTATAGTCATATAAACACTGGCAGCTATTGAAAACTTTGTAACTGAACAACTGCTTGTGTTGCAGAACAATTTAATGTATGAGACTTAAAGTCCTGCAAACAAGTACATTTTCCTGACAAATAGGCATCTAAGGTATTTCCCCCTCCTGCTTATTATGCTGAGATTGTCTCTGTAAAATATGTTTTCATTAACTTGTCTGATGAAGGCAGATATATATTACACTTAACAAATACCATTTTCAAGCATACAATACATATTTGTGTTTGTTAATTGATACCTGACATGTAAAATTAATTTAAAAAAAGTAAACAAAGTAGGGTTATCATGGCTGATATATCCAAATTAATGCAAAATATCATGCCTATAATTGGGATGTATAGGATTTTGTCAGGAGAGGTAAAGGCAGAGCCGAAACTAGGGGGGGGCATGTGACCTGGGCGCCAGACTGGAGGGGGCGCCGAGACTGTCACTTTAACCCCCCCTAACGCCCCCTCCCTTTGCGGCAGCGATACCTTGCTACAGCCGGCGGAGCTCGCGCCTAGCCAGGCAGGCACACACACCGCATCGCAGCGCATCGCAGAGATGACACTGAAAATAAACTACATCTCCCAGCAGCTTTTGCTGCCGGGAGCTGTACTTTACTTTCAGTTTCATCTCTGCAGCGTGCTGTGATCGGCACAGCAGAGCAGCACTAAGAGGGGGCACGGGGGACAAATTACTACTCCCCCACCCCTCACCCCACTGCTAGAGCCTTTAATCATTGAAGCCACTGCTGCAGTGAACATGAAATTCTAGGTCCGAAAAGGGGGCGGGGCTAAACGGCACTGCACACACAGTGCCACCATGCCAGCCAGCAACAGCGTGGGAGAGAGGAGGGGAGAAGAGCAGCACAGCCTTAACAGTGAGTATAACTCAGGGAAGGGCACTGTATGTTTCTGTGACTGCTATATGTGTGTATGAATGTGTGCATGTGTGTGATTGTATGTGATTCACTACATATCTGTATGGGTGTGGTATGCGTGACCGGGCATACCGACGCTGGTATCCCGGGAGCGGAATGTCGTCGGGGGGATGGCGAGCGCAGCAAGCCCCTTTGCAGGCTCGCTGCGCTTGCCACGCTGGGGAGGGTCCCTGTTGGTCAGCATGCAGGTGTAAGTAGATACAGAAGTAAAAGATGCGGCACTGAAGCTGGTTCTCTGTAATTAAGAGACACACACGGTCCTGCGTTTCAAATGCAGGACCGTGTGTGTCTCTTAATTACGGAGAATCAGCTTCAGTGCCGCATCTTTTGCTGCTATATACATATATATATATATATATATATACACATACACATACATACATATATATATATATATATATATATATATATATATATATACATATACACTTGAATGCGAGGGGGGGCGCTAAGTTAATGGCTTGCCCCGGGTGCCAAAACTCCTAGTTTCGGCCCTGGTAAAGGACAAGTTAAATGTAGCTTTACATGAAATCTGGAGCAGTGGACACGTGTTCTTTGGATTGGCGAATTGTTGAATCAACAGAAAGTTTTTCCCTTTAGCAGAAGGAAGCAATCAGGAAAAAAGAAGTAAACCTCTTTTTGGGGGCAATCTTATCAAATAGCTACTGTATTCAAATAAATGCTGTTAAAATATAACTTTTATTAGACACTTATTAAATTTATATAAATAGACACAGCTAGTATCTAAAAAAAAAAAAGGTAAATAAATAATTAGATAAACAAATGAATTACTGTTGACTGATTATCATTAATATCGGTTTTGTATATCAGTCAGGGTGAAAAATATTATTTAATATGTATTACACATCAATTTAACTATTATTCATATGATGCATTTTATCTAAAAAGCTTCCAGGCACCTTTAATTACCTACTCAACATATAATCAATAATATGTGCATAATATCCTACATATTTTTCATGGTTTATGCAGTGATAGGTAATATTATGATGAAGGCTGAAGCAATCATACTCTGTCTATGTCAGACAAGAATCTCTCTAAAGACACGAGGATTAGTGGTTCTCAATTTAAACACTCCTTAAATGAGAAGATAATTAACCATTCTCTTTCACAATGGTATCCAACTTCACCACCGCTGTCTATCAAAGAAACCTTCAATTACATTTGTATGGTACACATAAACATAATGCACTTTATGCTCATATCCTCAGATCAATACATCACGCTACCCGCATAGTATATTTAGCATTTCAGACATATATTTGCACGTTGTCATATTGAATTTAGCACAGATCTACACCTTAATCTCTGTCTAATAACCAGCAGGTATTATCAGCTCTATGCTACACACATTAGTGATATTGTATATCTAAATCTCTTCTATTCAGCTGTTACCATTCACTTAGATGCAACAATGTATATATTATATTGATGGTGGTCACATAACAGGTAAAGTCCTAGATGTGGGAAAAATGACTAAAAAAAATGTGTCAACAATTTGTGTGTCGTCCTTTTCAATCTGACGACCTTAAGCACAGTCAACCTTTCGTCAGATGACCTTTTGCACCTGTCGACCTAATGCATGTTGTCGAAGTCAGAAAATATTACAACACACACATTACATACAAACACCACATAGATGGCCTCCGTGTGCGTGCGTGTTCGGCTGTGCGTGCACATATTCACAAATTGCGTATGGTCGCTCCCGCGGTCCTGCGCATTAGAGCGTGGTATGAGTAATTACAGTGGAATTTGTACTCTCATGGAAAAGCCACAAAGACATATCATAAATCTAATCTATATATTGTATAAATCCCACACTGTCTGCTTTTTCTTCTAAATAGCATGAAGATCGGTCACACATAAATTAAAACTCCCAGAGACTAAAATACAATGGCCTTATTTACACTAAGCTTTTAAATTCTATGAAGAAGGCAAACACTTTTGTTTACTAGGATAGCCGAGTTTCTATTTAAAACAATAAGTACTGGATTGTCATTGTCTCACCTGAAGACAAAAACAAACGAAGAGACAATATCCAGGAACCGAAGCTGCGAGAAACTCAATTAGCAAATAGCTAACCAAATACAAACCAGACATTTAGAAATCTGAGATATTAACATTCATAGTTTAAACTCTTGGAGGTGTATGTGTTTGTATATATATATATATATATATATATACATACAATTCCTAACAAATTGTAATAGCAGGAGTATGTGTGTGTATACATATATATATATATATATATATATATATATATGAGTATATGGATATATGTGGATATATGTATATCTTGAGGATGGAAATAGATAATCATATCATGTGTGGGATCATATTGTTCAGAGTCACGTAAACATTAATCTGATGGGAATAAGAATATTATTACATATTACCACATTAAGTTATTAATAATACTAGATTAATGTATGATTAATGTGACGGGTTTAACTGGTCATGGGGCGGGAACTCAGATGCAAACAACAGAAACCACATCTCAGGTCCTAGCCATCACCCACTTCTTGAACTGACCAATGATCTCCGGTGCACAGGATATGTCCCACCCCCGAACAAATGGAAGAAGAGCACACAGTGTCTATTGTATTATGTTTTGATCTACTGTATAAAAGATGCCTGCTGCAGTCCTGGTCACACAAGACTCACAAAGTTATCTATCTAGATGACCGAGGACCAGACTGGGTAGCGCGGCGAAATCCAAACAAGTATGTATCATTGACTGTAGCCATTATTCTTTTGTATTGTATTGCTTTGTTATTGTAACCCCCTTTCAGTAATAATACGCTGTGGTGTCGGAACCCAGTAGTTTATTTACAATCTGGTGTCGTGTCTTCCTTTCCCTGCTAAGGTTTAAAGTGTATTATTATCACATTGAATAGCTATTAAGGGTTCACGTTGTATCATTGGGTGTGTACGCGCTGTGTGTACTTTGTACAGCCAGCGCGGCATTTGTACGTAAAGTCCGTACTCGGTACGGGACTCTGTACGCTAACGGTGTAAAAAGTCCGTAGGTTGCGGATTAAGTATAGCGGCCACAGCGGCTTCATTTAAAGTGTATGAAATGTCTTTTTAAAGTGTTGCTTTTAGTCCTGTATGAAAATCAGCATTCTCAATGTCGACCATATAGTGTCGATCATATGACTATTGACCCATCAAATCTATTAATTCACACCCATATAATAAAACAGCAAATAGCATATTAAACATTAATTACTCAAGTTTGCAACAAAGCTTGTAATTGTTGGACCAGTCAAATTTGGTGCACTTTCTTTAGTCTGTCTGGGATTATTTGCTCTAATAAATTGGGGATTGCATTAGAAGATCTACAGATGATATGTCGCTTATATAATGTCTTATCTCTAGGAGGGATATCCTTTGGCAGTTAGAAACTACTGGGGTATAAATGATTCCTTCTGTTGGGGTAAAAAATGTGGCTTGGGGAGATGGTTTATAAAAAAAAGCAAACAACTTTAACACTGAATTTATCAGGGAGAAATCATGAACAGAACCACTTCTTTACATTCAGTCCAGCTTTATCTTGTCTCAATATAGATGATATTTACTAAATGGAGTTACAGATGTGACCTCATACATTATTGCTGCATCATGCCAAACTGCTCCTCTTGGCACTCCAGCTCCCGTAAAACGCTGCTAGCATTGTGTGTCTTTTTTGCATCATTTTAGCCAAAAATGTGTCTTAGTCTACGACGCAGCAGGAGATTGTGCTGATTAATTTGATGTGTCAAACTTGTATATCTGAGGTCGACTGAGTTTCTGAACCAGTAAACGATATACTGCGATGCAGCGGCTGCAGATTTTATCCCAAGCAGTGATAAAAGTGGAGATGGGAGCAAGCGGAGAAGTTGCCCATGGCAACCAATCAGCTGCTCTTTATATGTTTATAGTATGCAAATGATAAATGTTACGTTAATGCTGATTGGTTGCCATTGGCAACTACTCCACTGGCTAACTTCTCCACTTATATCACAGCTCAGGACATGTCCCCCTTAATTCGTCTCTAATCACTGGTCACCAACCACCGCAACGGCTCCTGGGATGCTACTTTATGCACTCAGCTACTGGACGTTTAACCACCGTTTTGGTTCGTGAGAGATCCTGCCAGAGACCCTGGTGCAAGTCCAAACTCCTCTCTGAACATTCATCCAGACTTATGTCCTTTTTTGTAACTTTCAGCACCCAAAATATATAGTAATGTACATATAATTAGCCTAATGCATGAGGCTAAGCTGTCTCCAGCACAAGTTCCTCCAATTGCTCTGTGTAACACAGTGTCAATGTTCAGCAACAGGAAGCTCATTACTTTGTGCTTGTGATATTTACATCAGATTGACTCCCCATAATACAACAATACAAACAATAACCTAATAGCGCGAACGAATATGGATATATATATATATATATATATATATATATATATATAAAATATTGATAAAATCAATAATATTGACTCAATTGCGACAGCCTCAGAGACTTATCTGTACTAGTCTCAATTAATATATATGGAAACAAAGATAGAAGGGGCCGCACTATAGAGTCAGCAATTTGACAGAATAATGTTGAAATATTATAAAAATATAAAGATGCCGGTGGATATATTTAAATGGAATTTATTACACATGCATAAACAATAAAAATGGCTTATTCCTATGGTAGGATAAAAAATAGATACAAGCATAAACAATATAGTAACAAAGTAACTGAATTGGCTTTCTGGATTTGTAACTAGATAAATAGTAGCAAATCTTTTTCTTGTATATATTTGTAATCCAAAATGAAAGAAGCTGGAGACTAATGTGTATTCAGTGTGGCAGAGTTAATAGATTGTAGTGATCCATAAACCGCTGCGGAGATAAAATATGTCCAATGTGGACGCAATAAAACTAAGTACACTGGAAGAATTACAGTACAGATAGCCGCACTGGTTGTCAGAAGTTGCTGCTGGGAGCCGCTACTCACTTTATACCTGCTGTCCGGGACCCTTTGCGGGGTGTGAGCAGGAGGTAATTCCCGAGCGTCCTCGGGAAGTATACCTGTGTGGTGGCAGCCGTATGTAGCGCAGCGATGAACTTCGACCGATGGATGGGGGTCATTCCGAGTTGTTCGCTCACTAGCAGATTTTAGCAGCATTGCACACGCTAGGCCGCCGCCCTCTGGGAGTGTATCTTAGCATAGCAGAATTGCGAACGAAAGATTTGCAGAATTGCGAATAGAAAATTCTTAGCAGTTTCTGAGTAGCTCGAGACTTACTCCTACACTGCGATCAGCATAGCCCATTTCATTCCTGGTTTGACGTCACAAACACGCCCTGCGTTCAGCCAGCCACTCCCCCTTTTCTCCAGACACTCCTGCGTTTTATCCTGGCATGCCTGCGTTTTTCTGCACACTCCCAGAAAACGGTTAGTTTCCGCCCAGAAACACCCACTTCCTGTCAATCACACTCCGATCACTTCAACGATGAAAAATTTTCGTTCGGACATGAGTAAATCTACTAAGTTTTGTGCTAAAATACTTAGCGCATGCGCACTGCGTACCATGCCCATGCGCTTTTTGCCTTAATCGCTCCGTTGCGAAAATCGGCAACGAGCGAACAACTCGGAATGACCCCCGATAGCCGCACAAGATAACAGATGGGAGCCAAGTGCGGGAGCCGTAACCAGTGGTATTGTAGATCGGCGGCTGATCACTTCAATGCCCAATTCTCCAGCTAATGCAGGGAGTCCCCATAATGCACCTGGAGTCCTGGGCCAGCATTATACCCATCAAAAATGTTCACAGACAAAGTTCATTCATATTTCCTCCGATCCACCCTGAGGAGCAGAGCTCACAGTGGAGCGACAGCTAGATAGCCAAGATCGAAGTGATAGGGCAGTGAGTCATTTGTAAAATGCTAAGCTTTTGTATTAAGGATTGATGCCCATCTACAGTATATGCAATAGTCAGGCTCTGGGACTGTTCTTTAATGGGTCATCTGCTGGTTCCCTAAAATTTAAGTAATTTTTCCTTTTAATTGCTAAATTAGTAGTTCAGTAACAACTATATAATATATATCATGGTTGATATAGTACAGTGCAGTGCAAATGGGCGCCAATGACGAGCTGTCCGCCAAGAAGACAGCTGCTGTTGTAGTGTATTGCAGGAAGTGTGAAGATGGGGCAAATTTAACATCAGTTGCTCTCCTGAGTTTTCAACAATTGTTCTGACATCTTTAACAGAAATACTGTAGATGGATAACCCGATGCGCATTCAGCTGCTAGTATGGGTAAACTCAAAAGAGGTTCCTCCTACCTCCAAGACCATAGAAAAGGAAAAAAACTTAGAATACCACTTAACCAGCGCTTGTGTGTAGGTCAATTTTTTCGATACCCTCCTGAAGTCTTTCCTCTCATAGGGTTTTATCCCAAGTTGTACCAGGAAAAGAAAGAAATAGGTGGAACATAGCGTAAAACCTTCTTTAAAAGCACATATTTTATTACAATAAAAATCTACAAAAGACACTAATTGCCCAGATGTTTCATTGGCAAGAAAAGCATCCACATACAAAGATGGCAATTAATCCTCAGCGTAGTTGTTACAATAGAATCCGCATTAGAATACTATTGCCCAGATATTTCATTTACATGAACATCCACATATGCAAATGTACCAGTAAATCATCAGTATATTCTATAAGTTAGTGCATTCACAGTGCCATCGATCCTGGTATAGGATAGACGGTGGCTAATTACCCCATTCAGGTGAGAACTGACAACATACAGTTCTTAAGCGCACAAGAAACACCAGATCCTCCCAGCTGCAGCAAGAGATGCCCCAGAGATCGAGTCTTTGGGGGACGGAGACGCAGTGCAGGCTATTCCCGATCCAGGGAAGTGAACGTGGACCAGAGTAAATCCTTTGCTGCAGCCGGAAGTATCTGGTGTTTCATGGCCCCCAGCATGTGAGGAGATGGACGCAATACTGGCATGCCGTCTATCAGTATTTTAATTGTCTGGGTCTCTTGACCGTCGGTCACATAACTACATCCCCTTGAAAACACCTTACCCAAATATAAATCTCTCTGCACATGTTACATCTGCCCCACCTGCAGTGCAACATGGTTTCGCCCATCAGTGTGCTATTTTGGTTTGCTAACAAACCTGAATGAAGCCCTAAAAAAAAATTACTCCCAGGCAGGGGCGTAGGGAGGGTGGAACAAGTGGAGCTCAAGCTCCAGGCGCCGCTGGGGACAGAAGGCGCCGGCACACTGCACAGCTGAGAGCCGGGATCTCGGGCAGGGGTAGGAGGAAATGACTAGAAGAGAGGGAAGGGGTGGCCACCACACTGCCTGCATGTTGCATATCACAGTGCAGAGAGTCCAGTGCAGTGGTGTGTTGTTAGGGAAGAGGGGAGGTTTGAAGGCTTGTCAGAAGAACTTTCCTGGCTGTCAGGGATCTGCATTCAGTGATCTGGAACATGCAGGCAGTGTGGTGGCCACCCCTTCCCTTTCCTCAGTCCTTTCCTTCTACGCATGGAGGTCCAGCCTGTCAATCACATCGAAGCTCCGCCCCTCCAGGCTGGAACGAGGAGCTGCTGCTGGCCTCTTGGTGAGAATTACTATGTGTATATGTGTGTGTATACTGTGTGTTTATGTGTATAGGTCTGTGTTTGTGTGTAAATGTGTGTGTGTATATGTATGTGTGCTAATGTGTATACATGTATGTGTGTGTTTGTGTATATATGTCTTTGTATACAGTATGTGAGTATATGTGTATGTTTATGTACGTCTCTGTGTATATGTGTATGTCTGTGTATATCTGTGTGTGTATATGTGTGTGTTTATGTGTGTGTGTGCTGTATATATATATATATATATATATATATATATATATCTGTGTATAATGTATTTGTGTGTTTATGTATGTCTGTGCCTAAATGTGTGTGAATCTATGTATGTACATATGTATATATGTGTGTGTGGTGGTGGCTGGGGGCGCCGTGACATGACCCTGCTCCTGGTGTCATGTCTAAACGCTACACCTCTGCTCCCAGGCTACGCCAGATGCAACTGCTAGTAAATCAATAAACACATAATTTGAAACTTATATTCAACTGAATGAGCAACTCTTTCTACAGTCTATTTTAGCACATTATACTAAAGTATATGTTTTTGTCTATATCATGCACTACCACTCTAAATTATATGTGGCCAAATAGGTTTTTATATGATGACACATTTTTATTTATTTTAAGTTGAACATAATAGAAACCAAATTCAGATACTGAGAATTGTGTATAAAACAAAAGAGATATTATTGTGTAGTTCATCAAAATGAAAACGAGGGCATTGTCAGCGTTAACCATTCCCCAGAGAAAAATCTTTCAACTGTAAGATAGTAGGAAACTATTCTATAAATGTGACATTAAAATTCTATGGAAGCCAATAAGTTAGCATGAAATGAAATATCATCCTGTTGTGAACATTCAGGCTGACTTACGGATGAGACCTTGTTATCTCCCCGTGTCCTGAAACATATCCAGCCATTCACAAAATAATCTGTTTAATAATAGAATCAGGTTCTATGTTGTAGTAAAAGCAACTGCAGATTAGTTTATTAGATTTAATGTAACTCATCCCATGAGCAGATGATCAAATCCTGCCCTGACATGGTAGGGGTCAATGTAATTGTTTCTAAATGGGTTGATTGCCACCTTATAGCAATAAATATTAACTTTATATCTTTTCTCGACTATAATTTTTCAGGTTTTTCCATTATATTCATTTATCCTTTTTAATTGTATGCTTTTTGCATACAATTAAAAAAGAAAAATAATATTATGGTGTACTGCTATCTGTAAGCTTTCAAATTGCTATGTCATGCAGTTGTGACTACATTGTATTTGTATGGGAGTGTTGTAGTCCTGTATTGCATTCCTCCTTATATTCCTGATTTTGGTGGAGCTACCCCAATCACCGAACCCCCAAAGAGGGCAAGTGCCATCAAAAAGTAACTTTTTGTGAATGTGGATTTGGCTGAATAGATATGGATGTCATTTAGCTGGAATAGGCAGTGGTTTGGTCACATCAGAATAGGGTTATTTAGAAAAAAAATAGTGAAATGTTAGAAGGTATGGTACAATGTTATTAAATTTTTTTTCCCAACTTAATGTTTTAGTCGGGACTACTGAAGGAGCACACTCGTTGGAGGAATGGTTTAACTAGAGAACTATTGCGCTGAATAATGATATGCAGAGGTTATCTTAAAGTAATGACGCAGTTAAACTATTCCATAGTTGTTGCCATGGGTCCCAATTCAGATCTCATGAGATATGAGTTGCGTAGTGAAAAGTACCGATGTTCAGTACATAATAGACCCAGTAGGAGGCAGAAATGTACTTTCTAAGCACACATTCTCCCTGCTCATGGTAAGGCTCCTGTCTCTTCTTCCTGGCAGAGCACTGATTGAGGACTCAGATCCACACACACACAACAAACTCGGTAGAAGAAGCCATTACCAATGGGCTTGTGCAGCAGCTCTGCTCTGTCCCTTATAACGGATGTCGTGATGGCAGCTCTGGTAATCGTATTATATACTATTGCTAAAGTGGTCCTAATTTGAGCTACTGTGCAAGAGGCAGGGGGTTTCCAGGCAACCAGAATTCCCTCCCCCATCCTCCGCGTTTGCCTATGGTACTTTCCACAATGTGCATTTTCAGCTAGACTTACAATTCTGCATAGATACTGTAAGCGCTATCATGGAGCAGTTACAAAATGTGCAATGTGAGAATCAGTAGCGGATCTTGCCACGGGCAAGCAGGACTTTTGCCCGGGGCGCCGCCTTCCGGAGGGCGCTGGCGCCATCCGGAGGGCGCCGCACCGTGGCAAGATCCGCCACTGCTGCCCGCTGTGTCTCCCATCCGCCTCAAATGCCCGCTGCCCGCTGCCGTCCCCTGTGAAGGGAACTAGACGCTATGCGTCTAGTTTCCCTTCGTGGAGAGTAACTTTGCTGAGCGGTGCGCGATG
The DNA here is from genome assembly GCF_028390025.1 of Pseudophryne corroboree. NCBI lineage: Eukaryota > Metazoa > Chordata > Amphibia > Anura > Myobatrachidae > Pseudophryne > Pseudophryne corroboree. The sequence continues at coordinate 837,373,661 of NC_086444.1, forward strand.
ACGTCATCGCGCACCGCACAGCAAAGGTCCTCTCCACGAAGGGAACTAGACGCATAGCGTCTAGTTTCCCTTCGTGGAGAGGACCTTTTGCTGTGCGGTGCGCGATGACGTCATCGCGCATCGCTCAGCATTCAAGCGGTGCTAGAATGTACAGGGGGCGTAACTGACCACGCCCCCTGTATTAGACTACGCCCCCTTTCCTGCCCGGGGCGCTATGCGCCCTTGAACCGGCCCTGGTGAGAATGTTTCTTGACAATTGTTAGTGTTGATGGCTCCTACAGTATGTCCACATTTGATCTTGTTGCCAAGCAATTGCTCAGTGCTCTCCCTTGTGCCATGAGTACATTATGAAAGAACTGGGCTTCTAGCTTACTGTCCATTGGCTGGATTTAGGTTAAAGAACTGTTCTGCTGTCCTTCCAGTGTGGGTAATAGTTTCATTATCTGTATTGTATATTTATCGTTAACTCGGTTTGTTTCCTGGGTAGTTCTGACTTCTCATGCCCCTGACCTTGGCTTATCTCTGGATTATGTATTTGAATACAATCAACCCTAACTCAGCTCTTATTGCATCTATCTGTCTGCCACCAACCATGATCCAAACAAACTTGGCATTTTTGCCTACCCCTTACCAGTCCTGTCTCTCTCTCTAGTACAAGGCCTGATTCTGAGTTGCACACACTGACGATGTCTGTCACAGTGAAGTCATGTTTTTCTATTATGCATGTGCCTCAGTCACACTGTGCATGCATCCTGATTGTTAACACACAGATCCATAGTACTAATGCAGACACACAGTGTCTGACATGTATTAGAGATGTACTGGGAATTGCTGGGCGGTGACAGGTGGCTAATCAGTCCTATGGGAGTGTTGTGGGAATGTCGCTAAAACTGGTTGCATACAAAGATGCTTCATCGCTCGCACTGGAAGCCATTCTCACACGGAGAGCTCCTAGCAAAGGACTGGTGCAAGTTTCAATGGTGCAACTGATAGTGGCATCTAAAGATGCACCAACAAAGTGGACGTCTCAGTCCTTGCACATTTGGATGCATGGGTGTATACCAGGGAGCGCTTTGTAGCAGCTTTAGCATAAAGTCACAGAAGCGACTGCTCCGATTTACAATCAGCCCCATTGTATCCTTTTCATGGTACATCCAGTGATACCTTGTAGTGATAAGCACCTATTATTTGGAGTAAAAGACCTGGTGCATCTGAGTACCAATAAGCACATCAACAATAATTAAAAAAAAAAGGTGACTAGCAAAAGATGACCCCTCAAAGTGGTAAGAGAGGCCTTATCACTACAATACTGCCAAGCATTGCCCTAACAACAAGTGACCTGCTGCACCAGTACATACGCAGATAACTAAGAAGTGAAATGTGACTGTGCAAAAGAGAGGCTTTGGCTATATAAATAATGACACAATCAATGAGTATTTTTGGAAAAGTTAGGATTTTGGTTATACTCCTACCAATAGATCTGACCTTTTGGGTACTGACGCCTTTTCCTTAGGCTTTATTTGCAGGATTTTATTCTGGAAGAATCATGTGCAGGCCTCAGGCTCCACTATCAAAATTTATACCATATTGTAAAGAGCATATACATTATTGTAACCACCATCTAAGAGCCATAGTAACCGCCATGTGCAGCACGGACAGCAGCTAGACGTTCACTGAACTGTCGTTTCAGTCACACATCTGGTAACTGCCAGGTTCATTTTGATAGTGAGATGCTCCACTGTAGCGTCACGGTCGTCCCTTGTGCACCTTCCGACGTTCACCTCTCATATCAGTGACATGTGGTGGCCCTTAGTTTCCACATTGGTTATTCGCAGTGTGTCCAGTCACGATACACCTTCACCACAGCACGCGCTGTTTCAAAAATACTGCCACCCTTGGCCTGAAAGCCGATAATCATCACTTTTTTGCAACTCAGATATGTCGCCCCTTAATATGTAATCCATACAGCATCACACATAGTTTGTAGCCACCATATTGTAACTTTATTTTTATTTGTAACAATATGATTGTCTTTTCTTTACATCAATCAACTGTGTCAGTGTACTGTACCTCTCTGTTACATAATGTGCATGTGCTGTTCTCCTCCTACATGACGTCAGTCTTTTAGCTGCAACAACCTGCTGTAAGAGTTTACATATGCATTCACCATTGATCCAAACTTGTTGTCTCCATCGGTCACTCTCACTGCTAATGACGCGTTTTTGTCTCCAGCTGAGACTTTCTCAAAGCCTGTCATCTCTATGAAGTGTGCTGCTTTATAAATCCTTCCATCATCCTTTAATTAGAATTCTGCTCTCCATTAATTATTCACCTGCTGTGGCTGAAGTAGTTACATATCCATATGTGCAGAATAACATCTTGAAACATTAAAGACAATGTTTAATAGCAGCTATGATTATGTCCTTTATTAAATCAAATATTTCTGCAATACAGTAAATACTCTTTTTCATTCTGGATCAAACTGTATTTTCAATCAGACGTGCATGCAATGACATTTCCCAGCTATACATCTTTATAATACTTTCAAATTGACTATACTTAAATATCAACACAAATGTACTTAATCTTACAGAAACTCTAAATAGGGATGGTATCGGGGTCCCGGCAGTCAGAATACTGGCAGCGCCAGTCTGACACACAGAATCCCGGCACCTGGTAGGTAAGTAGTCTAACCTTCCCCATCTACCCCCTAACCCTCCCTCTCCACAGCCTAACCCTAACCCTCCTCCCGCAGCATAATCTTCTCTTGCTAAGAAATTGTGAAATGTTAGAATAAGAATTTAAAAACTAAATTTTCTCATTTCACATTTTTTTCATGATGAATATGCCCCTCATTCAAATACAATACACAGAATAGTTATTATCTAAAAGTAATCATTTCTCTCCATATCTAATGGGTCTTTTTTACCCAATGTCTCATGTCAGTCAACTTTCCTTCTGTAATTGCTTGCTGATGGCCCTTCCCCCTTACCTAGCAGCAGCAGCTGTAGCTCTTTTCCTCAGCCCAGCACATACTGCTGTGTGCTGGGCTGCAGTGTGGCCATAGAGGTGCTTAAAATACTATTTTTTTCAGTATAATTTTCTAAGGGTACATGACCACACCTCCTGTGATTAGGCCACGCTCCTTGAAAAGTACCTGGGCCCATCCCGGCTCTCGACTGCCCTGCATGTATGCAGTGGTGTAAGTTCATCCCAGTTGCCCGGAGACAAGATAAATATTAGTGCCCCTCCCCATAGATAGATAAATATATGTATGTAAAATACAATTACCCAGTTGCGTTAGGACAAATGGACAGCAGCACCTCTAGAAGAGCCCCCCTTCCCGCTAGTCAGGACTCAAAGATAGGACACAGAAAACAATTCAGAGGGCGCTTATAATGTTGTTAGAAAACCATATAACCGTTGTGTACTATATTAATGTTAGGAAACCATATAGCACTTGTACACTAATAACATAAATGTTGTTGTAAAACATAAAAACAGTCTAATGAATATAAATAACATTTATTCACAATTCCGCAGAGAAAAGCAAATATGCTTAGATATACAATAAGTTTTACACAAATGGAATAAGGAATTGGTCCAGTTGAACAGGACAGATTACTTTGCCGAAAAGTTGTTCAGGTGGTGATAAGTTGATAATATGGATAACAGAAAGACAAAGAACCCAACGCGTTTCGTCCCAAAGGACTTCTTCAGGGGTATCAATAGTTATAGACAAACATGATATACAGGAATATGTCACTAGAAGTGCCAATTTGGAACAATCTGAAAACATATTAGTATTCCATATGAAAAAATCAATAAAAAATTAATTAAAATCGAATAAAAAATTCTTCAATCAATGAGAGTCCCTAAAAGGAACTATATATATGATAACCAACGATTGTGTTGGACCAAAAGAGCGTGTAAACATGGGGAACACTATAGAACTTTTACTGGTTCCACTAGATGATAGACTGGATTCGCCGAACCAGCACCATAGATAATATGAGCCTGATGTGTATCAGTCAGAGTTCACTATTGAACTCTGACTGATGTACATCAGGCTCCTATTATCTATGGTGCTGGTTTGGCTGGTCCTTAGAATGTAAGCTCTCACGAGTAGGGCCCTCTTCCCTCATGTGCTTATCCTTTTCTTACTATAATAATCCTCAACTGCCCAAATCCCACAGTTTTGTGGCCACCTTGGATCTTATCTCTGTCGTTTACTAGTGTAGTTATGCTTAGTTACCCTGTACTTGTCCTATATTGTCTTCAACTGTAAGTCACTTTCTTCCAGTTTTGATTATGTAGATATGTACTCTGTAATTGGGTGCTGCGGAACCCTCGTGGGGCCATATAAATAAAGGATAATAATAATAATAATAATAATAATAATATATATGTATATATATATATATATATATATATATATATATATACTGTATATAAATTATATATATATATATATATATATATATATATATATAGCGTGTTCTGAAAAAAGTGTATATATATTTTTACATTCCATTTTCATTTATTTTAAATCACACATTTCTTAGCAGTTATACATAGGATTAGAACCCATGACCTGTTACAATGAAAGCAGACACCTTACTCATCAAGCTATTCGCTCCTGCATAGCAAGGCTGCAGATTCTAATTATATGAAGCTACTTAGAATTGTAAATTCAAGACCATTGCAACTAGACAGATCTATGTAGTGTGCAGCACTCACAATGCAGATTATTTCTCTGACAATTAATTTACAAGTGTCATACCCAAGATTAGAACCTACGACCTATTACACTGGATGCAGGCACCATACTGATGCAGCTATTTGCTCCTGTATAGGAAGTCTGAGAATTCTAACTATACTGTATGAGGTTATGTGTAAATGTCAGAGAAGTAAGTTCATATAGTTAAAATTCTCATGCTTCCTGTACAGGAGCAAATAGGTCCATCAGTATAGGTCGTGGGATCTGGGATGCATTCAATATCCCGGTTGTCTGGATCACGGAGCTCAGCATACCGGAGCCGGGATACCGACACCTATTCTCCCTCTTGGGGTGTACACGACACCCCTGGAGGGAAAATGAATAACCGTGCCTGCAGTGCGGCGAGCCCACAAGGGGCTCTTTTGTGCCTACCCTGCTGCCGGCATTCCGGCATCTCGCCATCAGGATTCTGACCGCCAGAATGATGGGCAACGGTATACAGATACCAACTTGTGGGTTCTAATCCTGGGTATGACCCTGTTAAACTGTGCATCTATAATAAAGATGACGTGACTTGTAAGGTGCAGGGACTAGAGATAGCGGTGGCTGTCAATTAACTTGAGGAGAGGTCCCCCCACTACAGAACAGGATCCCGGCAGCAGCCGACTCCGTAGCCTCTCACAGTTACGCCTCTGCATGTACGCACTTCTAGGCTTAATTTTCTTCTTGTATTTGCTATGTTTGCTTATTGTATTCATGTAAGTCATATTTGTATGATATTTGTAAGGTGCAACAGAATAAATGACGCTCTATAAATAAATGAATTATGCTAATGATAAAGGATGTTACATTTTTGTATGTAATGTCAACAAAGAGCTGATATGGAGAGACTGAAAAATGTGAGGCCCCATTCCAAAATCATCAGAAGTAGCAGCAATAAGGAACATTAGGAATTGGTACATTTATCACAGTCTTAATAAATAAACCTAACATTTATCACAGTCTTAATAAATAAACCTAACAGAGATAAGCTGACTAATATTGCTGAGCATGTGATGACTACAAGCGAAGGATAGTTAGAGGACAGCTAAACTAATATACATGTAAGATATTGTGAGCGCACACTAACAGAGATTACCATGATAAAAACTTAAAATACTGTACTATTGTTCTATAGCTGTAGTTGAACTGACCTTTGAAAATATATGTAACCCAATAGCATGGGTGCATACTAATGTGAGACTTACTGTACAGAACCTTGGATTAATATATGGGATCACCAGGGCCCAGGCTTGGACTGGCCCACAGGGGTACAGGGGAAACCACCGGTGGGCCCCACTGCCTAGGGGCCCACCTCCTCCTCTAAGGATCATGTTCCAGACTGTGCACTTGAATTATACATTATACATATGTTACCTTATACAGGTTGAGTCTCCCTTATCCAAAATGCTTGGGACCGGAAGTATTTTGGATATCGGATTTTTCCGTATTTTGGAATAATTGCATACCATAATGAGATATCATGGTGATGGGACCTAAATCTAAGCACAGAATGCATTTATGTTACATATACACCTTCTACACACAGCCTGAAGGTAATTTTAGCCAATATTTTTTATAACTTTGGGCATTAAACAAAGTGTGTGTACATTCACACAATTCATTTATGTTTCATATACACCTTATACACACAGCCTGAAGATCATTTAATACAATATTTTTAATAACTTTGTGTATTAAACAAAGTTTGTGTACATTGAGCCATCAAAAAACAAAGGTTTCACTATTTCACTCTCACTCAAAAAAGTCCGTATTTCGGAATATTCCGTATTTCGGAATATTTGGATATGGGATACTCAACCTGTACTGTACTATGGTGTATTTTCTACAGTGTATTGCTGATAAGTAATCTGGTACATTATAATGCATGCAGCAGCTGAATTTACTGTATATATTTTTGAAGAGGCCCAGACGTTGCACTCTCTAATGGTTAGTCAAACCAATGAGGTGGCAGGTCACACCTCCTTTGCGGACTGGCCACACCCCTAACATGGGCCCCTACCACTGCATTCCCTCGGTGCGCCATGCATGCCCCAGTCCGACACTGACCAGGGCCGGTGCAAGGCCTCTCTGCAACCTAGGCATAGCTTCAGCCTAGAGCCCCTTAGCATGCAAACTCTTCCACCACCACCTCTCGGAGGGTAGATGCAGGTGGCCACTAGGTGAGCTGGGGTGAACAGCATCATTATACATATTCAGAGTAAAGGGACAACACTCAAAGACTTTTAAAATTATAAAGAATATTGTAAACAAAGTCACAACATTTTTTGACTATGTTAACAATATACTTTCACTTTAAAAGTCCTTGGGTGACGTCTATTCTTTATGTATAAACACTAGCTGGCATGATAGGCATCGTATAGGATGGTTAGGTCAATTTAACTTTTTTTCTGAGTGGCTGGATAAAAAATAATTTTATATATATATATATATATATATATATATATACTAGTATATATACAGTATATACTAGTCCAATCTCTCAGCACACCTATTGTATGTAGAAGGTAACTTTCTGAGGTGCCATTATGTGGTATGTGACCCTGTATGTTTTCGGCTGCAATAAGGCGCATTGTCAGGGACAAATATCAAGTGATACTTGTTCCTGACGACAAGCGCATGCCCGAAACGTATGAATAAAGGACGTGAGTTTTAATACTTAACAAGTCTGGTGAGTGCCGCATATACCCAGCAAGGTACGGGTTGCCGTTTGTCAGAATACCGATAGCGGCATCCCAACCACAATAATATTGACATTTTATATTAAATTAACCTTACCCTTACCCTCCCTCCCAGCAGCCAATGCTTAACCCTCCCTGGCATATTAGCATTCCGGATGCTGGCTGTCGGGATTCTGGTGCCAGTATTCTGAACGCCGGCATCCTCTCCACCAGTATACCAACTACATATCTTTAATTGTATGTGTATTTATATATATATAGTATACGCACAGTCATACACATATTTGCATGTTCCTTATTGCGTACCAAGCCCCCTATCTGTAAGTTCAGTACCGATCCGCATACAGAGACATCCTTTAGTTTTTTGCCTGATGAATCAGTTGTGCCCTCCAGTGGCCAGCGCCTCTAGGCCGCCTAAAGCTGCTTAATGGTAGAGCCGGCCCTGGGGATCACTCAATCAGCTGTGTTGGTGCTTCTTTTGTTTGATCTCAACAAATATGCGAATCAGTAATTTCCTTCTCAGAAACGTGTGTTAGAATCAGTTATCAAGAGTCCCACACACTTTTCTGTTTATCCCTTCTCAGGACATACAGTATGTGTGATAACCCTTCAATAGCTATATATCACTGAGGATTGAGAGAAGTTGCAGCAGAGCTGTTGTCAAGGACAGTCCTTCCTTGCCAGAGTTTTTTACTGCCCCTCTGGAACTTGTGGTGCCATAGAATCAAGTACTACTGAATGAAGATACATTCACATCTGGGAAAAGGAACTATCCTGGAGACTTCCTTTAATATTTGGCAAGATAAAACTATTTACATTATTACTTTCTAAGAACCACTCTTTGCAAAAGACATTGCTGTCATCAGAAATTAGCTGCATGATTAGACTGCCTCCCGTATTTCTAATAAAGTGCATTGAAAGACCCCCTTAGCAGCTCGGGCTGCCACCATACAAGATGGCCAAAAGGGCTACGATCAAATTCTTTTACATGCAGGGGGATGCACAGAACAGGACAAAAGAGGGGTGTGCTGTCTGCTATTGAACAAAAAGAGGGGTTACTGCCTCCCCCGCTTTTAAAATCCATAATGGAACTAGGCAAGGCTGCCCCTTCTCACTTCTTATTTGCCTTAATTATGGAACCCTTGGCAGCTAGACTGCGTAGTAACTCAACATCTCTGGTGTCCAAAATAGCTCTGTAGACCAAAGATTGGCTTTATATGTGAATGATGTTGTACTCCCTAAAACCAAGCCTATCTCTTCTCATCCCTCAGTTTTTACTAAGCCTCACAACTATGGCCAGTTATATAATTTTAAGATAGACTCAGATAAAAGTGAACTCCTCCCTCTACACATTGACCCCACAACACTTCTCTAACTTCAAAGTAACCTTGAATTTAATTGGTGCATTTGCTCCTTGAAGTACCTAGGTATACAGCTTGCCAAATCTTCGTCCAGCTGTTCACCGGAAACTTTCTTTCCCTTTTAGTGAAAATCTGACGTGATCTCGGGACCTGTGGGACACATTTCATATCTTGTATTGGCTGCTTTAAAGGCATTAAAATATATGTCCTCCCAAGATTCCTCTATTTCAGACGCTTCCAGTTAAGGTTCCTTCCTCCTTTATATCTACTCTTCCGTGCATAGTGTCTAGATTTATATGGTCTAGTAGGAAATCCAGGGTGCAGTTTACTGTGGGTGCAGTATGGCTGACCGGCGGTCAGCATACCAATGCCGGGATCCCAGCAGCATACCGATGCCAGGATCCTGGCAGGGTGAGGCGAGTGCAGCAAGCCCCATGCGGGCACGGTGGCGACCTGCTATCACCACGGGTTCTGTTCCCACTCTATGGGTGTCGTGGACACCCACGAGTGGAAATAGTCCCTGTTAGTCAGGATGCCGACCATCGGGATAGTGAGGGGGCGGGATGTTGGTGGAGGTCATGTGACGGTCAGTCTCCTGACCGCCGGTCACATGAATACCACCCGTTTACTGTGTTATGTCATCACTCTAGGGATGATGGTCTAAGTCACCTAAATTTCCACAATTAATATTTATCAGCTCATCTTACCCCAGCTGTCTTTGCTCATACTAAATTCCAAATACTCTACTACAGACCTAATGATAACCAGCTGCATGGGTAGTTATCCATAATCTACAGCCCTATCACACTGAATCATCAAATACATGGTGTCACGTAACCTAACTGTCCTGAAAACAGGGCCTAATTCAGACCCTGTCGCTGATGGGCAAAAATCGCTATGATCCAGCATGCAGGACAGACTTGCCCTGTTCTGGGCATCCCCCACGTGTAAAAGAATTTGATCGTAGATGTGCATGGGATGATCTTGAGGCTAATATTGTAAATATCCTCTCACTTTACACACTCTAAGAAGAGTGGGTGGATTTCCTGTTTCCCTTCTACTTCCCGAGTGAAGTGGGCATGAAGCGAGGATAATAGAAATCACGGGTCCATAGGGAGAGGAATGGGCTAATATGACATGATTTGCATAAGTTTTTATCCCCGCCCCATGGTTAGGGGTGGGGCTTAATGTGAAGAGTCCACTAGAGTGATCTGCATCACCTCTGAAGTTGGTACATGAAGTAAGGATTGATAAGTCTGGTGTCTGAAATGCGTTCTTGCATTCCTATACTGTAATGCTAGGTTTAATCAGTAGTAAAGCATAGTAAACTTAAAACAGCAAAATAAAATAGTTAAACACTAGGTAGAATAAATGTATGGTGCTAATACTTTAGGAAAGAAATCGTAGATTTTAAGTCAGGAAGACTACTAGTTGAACTGTTAATGATGATTATTATTATTATTATTATTAGTTACTAAGCTGATAATCTTCTCATATTGAATATATGCTGTTATTTTCACACTGTGGGGATAATGCTGAGTCGGTGACAAAGCAAAAACAGAAAGTAACTTTGTGACTGGAGCAAGTCATGCTGCAAAGCAAGAGGTGCAAATACATTTATTGTTTTGCATGCAGGGTAAATACTGGCTGCTTTTGCACATAGCTCACAAATGCTGGACAGTTTTATTTTTACACTGCAATATAGATTTGTGTTTACTCCACCTGCAGCAGTGCAGAATGGTCTGGCCAAGGTAAAAAAGCTACTTGCTCATTTTTGCTTTGATCCATACACGTACTTGCCTGCCCTCCCAAAACTGCCGGGAGGCTCCTGGCCTCCCAGAAAGGTGGACAAATCTTCCGCATCCGCTGCCAGCCCAAATACCCCACCTTGGCCCCCCACAACAGAGCGCAAGTGGGCAGTCCGAAGGGGAATTGCATCATTGTAGCCTTGCTCCTGCTATGCAGTGCTTGTATTCTTGGCAATGTATAGCAGGGGCAGAGCCATGATGATGTGTTCGAGCTGCCACACTCTCCAAACAACTCACCGTCCTGCCGGCTATGCTCCCCTATGCGCTGACCAGGCTCCTCCCTCCCGGAAAAGGGGGCAGCAATGAAGGCAAGTATGCTTTGCTCCCAACTCAGGATCAGGCACTGTAATCTGTACATCACCATGTGCAGCAGAAATTCTTATCCATATGTTCGTTTGAGAGGAGGAGCTTGGGAGGCCTAGGCCTATTAGGAGACATTTATCTTGCAGGTTCTGAGGGACTTTTGCAACAACGCACAATGATAATAATGCATGGCTGCTATATTATGTGGAGTCTCTACTGTCTATTCAATTAAGAACTAGATTAGTGGAAACCCGTAGAAAATTAACGGTTAGTTTTTATTTTTAAAAAAGAATAAACTCACGTCAAGCAACAAATGTAAACACAACTACATGGTGAGACCTTTATTTTGACACCTCGAACGGTAGAGCAAATGTTTACATTGCTTGCACATGCTTCTCCCATAGACTTTACATGGGAACTTTGCCGCTCCGCAATACCCAAACCATTGCCCCAATCTCATTTTTTTCTTCTACACGGTGAGACCTTTATTTTGATACCTCCATCATATTTTTATGTTCAGCTGTTCTCTCTAAATAGATCTCACAGGAAATTTGTTTATAGAATTAATATATACAGTAGATACTTCCATTTGCGCCAAAGAAGGAAAGATGTTTCTCATTGTATAACTGAAGGTAAAAAGCTGAAGTATGTATTTTAACTCGTGTATTTTGTAATTGTGTTTGTATTTAACTTACATGTACAGTGAATAACTATTGCAACACTATTCTGTGTTTTTAACTTGAGAGGAGATCCCGCACTAAGAATATGTTTGATGCGCTCATTAATCACAATGGAATTATTAATTTCTGCAGCAGGTTACATTGGTTTCCACAGGGAAAACATGGTGCGGGTGTAGAGTGGATCTTGATCCAGAGGCACCAACAGGCTAAAGCTTTAGCTGTCCATGGATGCATAGGGCCTCCTCTATAACCCCGCCTCCGGGCACTGAGAGCCCAGTTTCAAGTTGGTGCAGCAGGTCACTTAACAAGGTGCTGCACTGGGCACCCCTTAAAAGCTTTTCTGAAGAAGATTTCTACTTCTCTTGCTGGTCTGTCAGCACTGTATGTCAGTGTGACATTCAGCGCTGCGGTTTCATCAACTCCCAAGCGGCATTGCATACTCCCGCGGCCTAGTTCCTGGGTAATTGCGACGGAGATGTCCCGGCTTCGGCACAGAGATGCAGACTGCTCTCCTGGTTCGCGTGGCTGCTACGTGGAGGAAGTAAGAGTGCCACCAGGCGGGACATGTCATTAAATCGCGTTCCATCCGCGACCTAGGGAGATAGGTCGCGGTGCTGGCATGAACACTGTCACTTGGCAGGCACCCCACTAGACCACCAGGGCATTGGAGCACAGGTCGGGTGTACTAACGCTCCATTTAATAATGCACGCAAGTACCTGGGGTGGAAGTCCAGCATAAGGGAGGCAGGGCTTGACCTTTAGCCCCTCCCCCAGCCCAGGATGCCATCTACTCACAGAATTCCCACCCTGGAGCTGTCTCACACTCTCTCTCCCTCACTCACTGACTGAGACACTGGGCGCCTACTTCACAGCATAACTGCAGCAGGTCTCTGAGATTGCAGGGCAAGGTCTCCCTTGTAAAGCCACCTGTATACAGCCCTGAGACTTTACAAACACTTAAGTATACTACATGTCTTTGATACAGCGTTAGTTGAGGAAGAGTGTACATTACAGAATATATTGTACAAGTATTCTGATATATCCCCCGGTCACTGACCACGCTGTGATATATACATATATATACTTGTCCAGTGCAGATTTATTGTGATAATAATTTCTGCATTGCCTGTGACTGTGTGCCTGTATCTGACGTGTGGTTTCACTCTCAGTGTTTCCCAAATTTAAATGTCACTATATTCTGGCTTAATCGTACTATAATAGCCCTGTTGTTGCATATATATATATATCATAATGTTTATGCACCTTCCAGTCAGTTCGCAGCTCCTGCACCCACACAGGAGCCACCCTGGGCTGCATTCAGAAACCTACTGGGTACTCTGGTGGAAAACCTAGCGCCCCCTATGGGACCACCATTGCCACTACCACCACAAATTGTCCCTAGGGTTAATCCGCCTTAGGCGGAAAACTTGTCTAACCAACTGCAGCAATTAAATCAGTCTCTGGTTAGACAGAAATCTACCCCAGGTCACTCCTGTGTCCCTGGGCCCTCTAAGCGGACTACTTCCTCGTCACAATCTACAGACCTCTCTGACGTTTCGTCTGAAGAGGAGGGGAGCATACGGTCCTATCAGACACTGAATCCTGTGTTAATGATGAGGATTCTCCCTTGAAAATTGATATAACTGCCTTGGTGGTTGCTATTAGGCATATCCTGCAAATCACTGTGATGAAGAGGATTTCACTACTGTGGCTAACAAAACTGATGTTTAAACTGCAGAAGGTGGTTAAAACTATTTTACCCCATTCTGATCATCTAGTAGACATCAGGCGGGAACCCTGGTCTAATCCAGGGAAGAAATTTCCTCTGCCTAAACAGGCCTTGGCTCGCTATCCTCTTCCTGCAGAGTTGTGTAACAAATGGGAGACTCAACCACGGGTGGATTCTCATGTCACCTGCCTTGTGGTGTCATCCACTCTGCCTGTCACCTCGCTGAAGGAACCGACAGATAAGCGTGCAGAAGGATACTTGAAATCTCTATACTCCCTTACAGGGGCTGTTCATGGACCCACTATTGCCACATCTTGGGCGGCAAAAGGTATTGAGGCATGGCTTCAGACATTAGAGGAAGAGCTGGCCGAGGATATTTCTGACAATGCCAGACATTACCTGTCTTACATTACCACCACCTCCTATTACATTCAGGAGGCGTCCTCTATGTCTGTCCTGGCTCACCGCATACTGTGGTTGAGATCGTGGAAAGTGGACCTGGACTCCAAAAGACTTTAAAAACATTTTGTTTGGGGAAGACCTAAATAAAATTGTGTCTGAATTGGCAGCTGCTAAGACAGCTTTTCTCCCTACTACTAATCCTTCTGCGCAGAAGTCAAAAGGTACCACTTTTCGTTCCTTTTGGCCTCAAGGGACAGCTAAGGGTCAGTCATACCCAAGACAATCTCAAGCTTCCAAAACCACCAAGCCCAAGGCGAAACAATCCTGGGCAGCCCGTCAGCCTGCTTCAAAACATGACAAGCCTGCTGCCTGAAGGGGCGGACCTCCCCCTGGGGGACCCCAGTGTGGGAGGCTGACTTCTACAGTTTGCCTAGGTCTGGTTAAAGACCACTTCAGATGCATGGGTACTGTAAGTTGTCTCTCACAGGTATGCTGCCTCCTTCAAGAGACCTACCCCTTGCCAGTTCTGGACTACGGCTCTCCCTTCAGATCTGTCAAAAAGGTGCATGCTCTACAAATGGTTGTACGTTCTCTCCTGAGTACAAGAGTGGTTGTGCCAGTACCTCAGTCCCAGAGGGGCAAAGGTTACTACTCGAACCTGTTTCTGGTCCTGAAATCCAATGGGCACTTCCGGCCTATACTCAACCTCAAATCTCTGAACAAGTTTGTGAGGGTGTCCAGGTTTCGGATGGAAACACTGCGCTCAATTGTGCTGGCTATGGAGCTCGGAGACTATATGGTATACCTGGATATACAGGATATATATCTGCATATTCCTATTGCCATGTCACATCAGCAGTTCCTGCAGTTTGCTATTGGCAACCTTCACTACCAATTCCAGGCTCTGCCATTTGGACTAGCTACGGCTCCTCGGATCTTCACCAAGGTCATGGCTGTGATGACGGCCGATCTACGTTGCCAGTGAGTCAGAATCCTGCCGTACTTGGACGACCTGCTGATTCTGACAAATTCCCACGAAGTCCTCCTTAGTCATCTGCAACAGACGGTAAGGTTTCTACAAGCCCATGGGTGGCTAATCAATTGGAAGAAGTCCTCGCTGGTCCCGGTTCAGCACATGGTGCACCTAGGGGGCACTCTTGGACACACACAGTCAAAGACTGTTCCTGTCTCCAAACAAAGTACTGAAGATTCAGGACAGGATAACATGCTTCCTTCGTCGACCAAGAGTGTCAATACACTTGGTGATGCAAGTACTTGGCCTGATGGTGTCGGCCTTCGACATTGTAGAGTACACTCAATTTCATTCCAGCCCCCGACAATGGTTAATCCTTTCCAAGTGGGATGGCCTACCTCATCGGATCAGATCTCAAATTATCTCTTTGACTCAGGAGGTTCGTCTGTCGCTGACCTGGTGGCTCCAGGACCAGCAATTGAGCAGGGGACATCCGTTCTGGATACCTGACTGAGTCCTACTGACAACGGATGCCAGTCTGAGGGGATGGGGAGTGGTGTTAGTAGCAGCACTCTTTTCAGGGTTGTTGGACAAAGGAGGAATCACTCCTCCCGATAAACATTTTAAGGCTGCCTACCTCTGATACGGAACAGGCCTGTTCAGGTATAGTCAGACAATGCCACCATGGTGGCATACATAAACCATCAAGGCGGCACTCGAAACCGCATGGCAATGATGGAAGTGTCAAAAATCCTTCGTTGGGCGGAACGCCATCTGCCAGCCATATCAGCAGTGTTCATTCCGGGCATCCTAAACTGGGAAGCAAACTTCCTCAGTCACCAGGACATGCACGCCAGAGAGTGGAGTCTTTATCCAGAAGTCTTTCAATGCCTAGTGGACAGCTGGGGCCTACCGGATGTAGACCTCATGGAGTCTACATTTGAACCTCTTGAATCGGTGGACCTTAAATGGCTCACAGCCAAGGTCCTGTTTTTGCTGGCGATTGCCTCTGTAAGACGGGTGTCGGACTTAGGCACTTTGTCCTGTCATCCACCCTTTCTGATATTTCACCGTGATTGGGCGGTTCTATGAACTCGACCAGGTTATTTGCCTAAGGTGGTGTGATCTTTTCACCTTAACTAAGAGATTGTGGTCCCGGCTTTTATCTCTTCAGACTTGTCTCCCAAAGAGCATTCTTTGGATGTGGTTAGAGCTCTCCGTATCTATGTGGAGAGGACTGCCTCTATTAGGAGGTCACATACCCTTTTTGACCAGTTTGGTTTCCACAAATGTGGCTGGTCTGCGAACAAGCAAACCATGGCCAGATAGAGTAGAATGGTGATTGCGCAAGCTTATGCTCAGGCTGGACTCCATGGGCTATACTCGGTCTGTTGGACCTTCTTGGTGGCCCACTGTGGCGCGTCCACAGAACAGTTGTGCAAGGCAGCTACATGGTCCTCAGTGAACACGTTTCTTAGGTTCTATGTCTTTGATACCTTCGCCTCCCAGGATGCTTCCTTTGGATGCTGGATTCTCACATCCGCTAAGGCATGTCCCCTTCTTTGAGGAACTGCTTTAGGACATCCCCTGTGGAAACCAATGTAACCTGCTGCAGAAAAGGAGAGTTATGGTAGACTTACTATTGTTAACTCTCTTTCTGCGAGGTACATTAGGTACCACAGGGCACCCACCCTGTTGCACCTAGCTTCTATGGGTTGCATGGCATTAGCCGCTGGTACCTTCTCCTGTCGTAAGAATGTGGCTCTATAGATTGTAAGCTTGCGAGCAGGGCCTTCCTACCTCTATGACTGTTTGTTATTACCCAGTTTTGTTATATCATTATTTTGTTATATCATTGTTATTTCCAATTGTAAAGCGCAACGGAATTTGCTGCGCTATATAAGAAACGGCTAATAAATAAAATAAGATAAACATCTGCCTTCTCTCTTGCCTGCTCCTGCATTGGACTGGTTAACGAAACTGAGCTCCAGTGCCTGGAGGCGGGGTTATAAAGGAGGCCCCTATGCATCCTGGGACAGCTAAAGCTTTAGCCTGTTGGTGCCTCTGGATCAAGATCCACTCTACACCCCCATATATTTTCCCTGTGGAACCCAATGTACACGCAGAAAGAAGGTTAACAATGGTATGTCTAACATAACTCTCGTTTTTAGTTGGTATTGTGAGTTCATATGGTTAGTATTTCCATATCTAAAAAATTATAAAAAAAGAAAAAGGAATCAGTTTACTTTAAATATGGGTGCACTCATTACCTAACACAAAATAATATTGTGATTTTCTTAATTTACTTAAAATTTAACTCCATTAAGCTTGTATTAAAATTGTTTAAAAGGTATACATTCGAAACAAATTAAATCCAAGATAAATAAAGTTGATTTTAAACAAATTAAGAAAATCACAATATTATTTTGTGGAAGGGAATGAGTGCACTCATATTTAAACTGATTCCTTTTTCTTTTTTACTGTTCTGTGTTGTATACATCACAAGTGTTAATATTTGTTTGGAGCCACTTAACATACCAGTATATTTTTGGAGTGTGAGGGCATACTGGAGAAAAAAAACCCACGCAAGCATGGGGAGAATATAAAAACTCAACACAATTAGGGGGTGGTGGGAATTAAACCCAAAACCACAGTGCAGTGAGGCCGTCCTTACTACACCTAATGTAAATACTAGTGATTTAAACGCGATTGCATTGTGAATTGTAACTGACTGAATATATATATGTAAATGGGTTTTTTTCACACATTTACCCTGTATACAGTCAGAACTCAAAGGCATCCAACTCCACCAGCCCAAAATTTGTTAATTCTCATATAATCAGTATGAAACAGACGTTAAATTAATGTCATTGATATAAACACTAATATAAAATATCATTTTTTGTATCATGATATGTAAATCAAATAATACAAACCCAAAATTGAACACAGTAAATGAATGGCAAATAATCAAGTTCAAGCTACAGTACACATCTGGGCTGTAATCCCTGATTGATTGCTATGTTAATCCATGGATAAGCAAAAACAGATGAAGTGTATCTGAAAAAGCAAACTTGCGAGTGAAACTAAAAACGAGACTATGGTGAAATTAAATGACATAGCTAAAAGACCAATTGTATACCAAATGTTATATATAATGAGTAATTGATAGTGGGGTGCCCTCCTTCACTATACCATAAGTTCTCCTATATGGAGCAGTCAAAATTATGGTGTGACTGAGAGACGCAGGGGGGAGATGGCATGACTGAGAGATGATGCAGGGAGGAGATGATGGTGCGGCTGAGAGATGCAGGCAGGAGATGATGGTGTGGCTGAGAGACGCAGGGGGAGTGGGTAACACAGGTGACACAGTCTGGTTGAACCTCTGCTGTATGATGTTGACCTTTGTTATATTCCTGCACAAACAGGCATCTTTGAGACCATGTGATCTCCTACATGAACAGTGAATATGCACTAAAGACCCTGTCTGCATAGGGAGAATACATTTCTTCAAAGGTTGTCCATTGTGAGAAACCACCATATAGGTAGTGTGCATATGGAATAGAAAGGATTGCTGCCAGAGTGAAAATATTTAGGTGGTGTGTCATGTTGACACATCCTCATTTTCAGTGAACACGCCCCTTAAGGGGGAGGGGGGACTGCACCATGGCTGAGGGAGGGGGCAGCTGGCTGCCAGGTTGAGGAGGAGCACTGTGTTTGCAGTGAGTGCCTTCCGGGTTGTTTGTTTGGTGTATACCACAACATATGACAATGTATCTGCAATGCATTAATAGGATTGGCACCAGGGTGAATGTTTTATATTGCAGTGAGTGTCAATAGGTGGCCCTAGACAAGCCCGATATGCGGTGTTAGACACACCCCTCTGATAGTTCACCCTGTAATAAAATGTGCCAATGGTTGTTGCACTTGCATATTTACTGTGTATTTTATTTGCCTTACATTCACTGGCATTTCTATAGTGGGTGCAGTGTGTGTGGTGCACACTGGCTGCTGAGACCAGGGGGACCCACACCGCACATACTGGACCCATGTTTAAATACTCACCTTTCTGGAGTCCTGAGTCAACACTGCAGCTGCTGCAAGAAATAACTGAGAACATGGCCACCACACATGTGCAGTACTGATTAGTCACCGGAACATGGAGGGGCACCCTGTTTCCGGAGATCTGCTGAGATGTGCAGTAGATTCTGGCACAATGGCAGAGTCTATGGTGCCGTAGAGAGAAGAAGGCCCATATGGAGTCTGCACATGGGCCCCCTCCACTGTTAATCAGCCCCTGCTTGCATTACATTATTGTCTGTAAAGGTTATTTATGATACATTATATTGTAATAGTTTTTAAATGAATACCCTCACAGGTATTTTTCGGTGATTACGTACCTGGGTCAGGTTAATGTATTACAGCCACAGCGTATATGTTACTGTTAAGCCTTTTGTTACGTCACAATTTACTGAACAACTAACAAAAGTATCATGAAGTATAATGGTATTGAACTAATTTAATAATATACATTATATCTATATATATTAATGCAAAAGTACTCACTCACTCACTCACTCACTCACTCACTCACTCACTCACTCTAATTCTCTTACTTCCCGATATGTTAGGAAGCTGAAGTTAAACATAGGTATTCTTCAGGTGGGAAAAAGGAAAACTATGTAATTAGAATTTAAGGGGATGAACAGGGGGTTGACATAATGACGTCATTACTGATGCGTGGCTTGCGTTGCGTAAACGATAATGCCCAAATGGACAATTGGATCAAAATTTGGATGCACCTCCAGGGGGTAGAATTTCATTAACTACAAAAATGGTGCTGTCACTTTTTACTGTATCTGCTACGGGTGCTCCTCGGGTAATGCCAAGAACCGTGGATTAATATTTACTTACATTAACACGTCTCAAATTTACATCTCTATAGATTTATCAAATTATTAACACTCATTTATATGTACAACCGTGAAAATCAGAAACTCCTGTGTGAACAACAGCTAGTATTATATACTAGGTGATTCATTGCGCCCTACGGGCGCTCTTCACTCCGTCGGGAGGGGCTACGCCCCGTTAACCCCTGCAGGCCTTTGAACATACGCAGGCCGGTAGGTAACAGAATCAGAAACGCAGGGCAGTATAGAGGGCATACAGAAATGGTGTCTGGTTGAGAAAAGATAGAGAGGCGTGGGGGGGGGAGAGAAAGGGAATGTACAGAAACGCTGTGCGATCGGTAAAGGATAGGGAGAGTCAGGGTGGTAGGGAGAGGATAAAGAGAGGCAAGGTGTTAGAGATAAAATACCATTGCAAGAGGCTAAGACCCGGTAACCCCTGTATGGGCTTCAACTGTGCTATAATTGTTATTATATGGAGTATTACCTGCAAATGTTTTTATGACAGTGGATAAATATTGCAAGGGGGAAGGGCATGCGATTGTCATGGGGGCGTAGCCCTTTGTGAGGGCGTGCAGAGTGGCCGCATGGCACAATGAATAACATAGTGTAGTATATACTGCTATAGATAAGACACCAAAGTGCTGTGGCCACAGGTAGCAGCGCAGCTTATACACACACTGGCCACAGGTAGCAGAGCCGCTTGTTCACACAATACCCACAGGTAGCAGAGGCGCACATTCACACAGTGCCCACAGGTAGCAGAGGCACTTATACACACAGTGGCCACAGGTACCAGAGCCGCTTATACACACACAATACCCACAGGTAGCAGAGGTGCTTATACACACAGTGGCCACAGGTAGCAGAGGCGCTTATGCACAGGTAGCAGAGGCGCATATACTATACACACAATACCCACCGCTTATACACACACAATACCCACAGGTAGCAGAGGTGCTTATACACACAGTGGCCACAGGTAGCAGAGGCGCGTATACACACAGTGCCCACAGGTAGCAGAGTTGGTTCTACACACAATGGCCACAGGTAGCACAGCCGCTTATACACACAGTGCCCACAGGTAGCAGCGCCACTTATACACAATGGCCACAGGTAGCAGTGTTGCTTATACGCACAGTGCCCACAGGTAGCAGAGTTGGTTCTAGATACAATGGCCACAGGTAGTAGCTGTGTTAATACACACAGTGCCCACAGGTAGCAGCGCCACTTATATACAATGGCCACAGGTAGCAGTGTCGCTTATACACACAGTGCCCACAGGTAGCAGAGTTGGTTCTAGATACAATGGCCACAGGTAGTAGCTGTGTTTATACACACAGTGCCCACAGGTAGCAGCGCCACTTATACACAGTGGCCACAGGTAGCAGTGTCGCTTAGACACATAATGGCCACAGTATTAGTGTTTCTTATTAATCCAATGTCCATTGGTAGCAACTAAAGTCACAGAAGTTCAGAGTGTGTGGGGGGAGTTTGGAAAGGGGGTGGGTTCAGTGAGGTGGAGGTGCCTATCCGTGCCGCTGATCACCCCGAATCAGGGAATCACTTGTAGTGGCTGCGGATGGTGTCTGAGGTGCTACGTGTGGTGGAGGGGTGGGTGTGGGAGGGGGTCCAGAGGTGTTGCGGGTGGGGGAGGGGTGGGTGCAGGGGCACAGATGGCGGAAAGGGTGCAGAGGTGCTGTGGGTGTGGGAGGGGGAGGTGTAGAGGGGGGGCGGATGGCGGAGGGGGTCTGGAGGTGCTGCGGGTGGGGAAGGGGCGGGTGCGGATGGGAGTGTAGATGCTGTTGGTGGGGGAGGGGTGGGTGCGGGGGACTGTGGATGAAGGAGGGGGTATGGAGGTGATGTGGGTGCGGGGGACTGTGGATGAAGGAGGGGGTATGGAGGTGATGTGTGTGTGGGAGGGGCGATGTAGGGGTGTGCGTTTGGAGGTGCAGGGGGGGTGAGCTTAGGTGATGGGTTTCAGAGGTGCTGTGGGTGGGGGAGGTGTGGGATGGGACGGATGGGGGATGTAGATGCTGTGGATGGGGGAGAGGTGGTAGTGTGGGTACGTAGGGGGAGGTGGGGTTGCAGGGGGGGTTGGGTGATGGATTGTAGAAGTGCTGCGGGTGGGGGGGGTGGGGGTGCGGGATGGGGTATGTAGATGCTGCGGGTGGCTGCAGGGGAGCCGTGGATGGAGGAGGGGGTCCTGAGGTGCTGTGGGTGGTGGTCCAGAGGTGCTGGGGGTGGTGGAGGGGAAGGTGTGGTAGGGTCCGCAAATGGGGGAAGGTGTCTATAGATGATGGGGGTGGGGGAGGGCCGGAGGTGCTGTGGGTGGGAGACTGGTGGCTGCGGGGGTGTGGTGGCGGTCCGGAAGCGCTGCGGGTAGGGGAGGGGCAGGTGCGGGGATGGAGCGGATGGGGGAGGGGATCCGAGGGCGCTGTGGGTGGGTGAGGGGCGGGTGTGGGGTTACCGCAGTTAGGGAGGGCCGGCTGTGGGGGTGTTGCGGGTGGTGGAGGGTGTTTGGGGGGGTGGGTGCAAGGGTGCTGCGGGTGGAGAAGGGGGCCGGTTGCCGGGGTGGTGCGGTTGGGTGGGAGGTGGGTGCGAGGATGGGGTGCTGCAGGTTGGGGAGGGGTGGGGGTGCGGGAGTAGGGGTGGGGGTGCGGGAGTAGGGGTGCGTGCGTAGGGGAGGGGCGGGGGTGCCATGGGTGGGGGGTTTGGAGCAGGGGTGATGCATGTGTGGGAGGGGTGGGGGGGGGCTGGGGGAGTAGGACTCATTGTGAGAGTCATTCTGGCTTTTTAGGCTGCAGCATTTAGACAACAGGCTTTTGGTGTCACCTCGTTCCACAGAGACCTGCACTGGGGGCACCGCCAATAACCATCATCCCCCCCCCGCCAATAACCAATACCCCCCAAATGACCATCACCATCAACCCCCCTTCCCCGCTGCAAGCGCTGCTCACCTGGGCCGGTCACACAGGCAGGGAGAGAGGAAACCAGGTTGCCGGGGCAAGAGAGATTGTTGCTGGCGGGGGCGGAGTGCGGGCTGTGCGTGCGGCTTCCTCCTCTCGGGCAGCACAGTCGAGCAATCTCCAGCCTCCGCCGCCAGCAGCATCTCTCCTGGTAGCAGCGGAGGCTGGAGTTTGCTCGACCGTGCTGCCCGAGAGGAGGAAGTCGCATGCACAGCCCGCACTCCGCCCCCGCCAGCGTGGATCCCTCCTGTCCCGGCAACCTGAATGGGGACAGAGCTCCGGCTGAGGGGCCCCGGGGTAGTGACCCTCCACCCACCCCCTGTTAATCCCGCTCTTGTGTGGCCGGCCACGGTAAGGCG
Organism: Pseudophryne corroboree; assembly: GCF_028390025.1. Taxonomy (NCBI): domain Eukaryota; kingdom Metazoa; phylum Chordata; class Amphibia; order Anura; family Myobatrachidae; genus Pseudophryne; species Pseudophryne corroboree. Next base: position 837,396,613 of record NC_086444.1, read on the forward strand.
TCCGTCCAGTGGCGGCTGTTCCCTGGGGATTGTGTCCGCCTCCTTAGTGGTGTGCTGGCACAGAGCAGAGGCCGTTGCCTCCGCCCAGCGCTGTAACTCCACCCAGAGTTACGGCCAGGCACAGAATCACAGACTTGGCCAAATATATAGGAGATAAGTGTTTACAAGAGGTGTTCTTGACATTGCACTGTGTATTTGGCCCGATAGTGTTGCCTGTAGCAACGGCCAAGGTTCAAAGTATTATTGTGTTATAATTTTATGATTAAGCAGATCCACAGTGACATAGTGTTCCAGATTAATAAATCTAAATGTAACTTTACTTCCCTGGTGTCTGCCATGTATTTCAGATTTGGGGGTTCTACAACCCCCTGGTACCGTGAGAGATAGCTGGAGTTGCTGTGGAGGGACTTGCTCTTCCTGGACAGCGCTGTGCAGGCAGGAAAATGGCGCTGAAACGCTGCTGGGTCCGCTCTGAGTAGCTCCGCCCCCAAAATGGTGTTGTCTTCCCGCTCTTCACAAGGATTATACTGGCCTGAGGTAAAATGCTGGCTGAGAGCCACGGACCCCGACAGGCTTGCTGACCAGTGCAGGGTTCAGGCGCTGGCTCAGGGCGCCCCTCCCAGCGCCGCACTAAGTACTGCCGAGCCTCCGGAGCGCAGTTAGTACTGCGCTCCTACCCTGTTGCCGCCATCTTCACTCCGGCCCCCTGCTTGTTAGGGCATAATACATGTAGAATGCTACACTCTGTGGCCCTCTGCACGAGAATGTCTTAAAATATATTACATTTCACCCAACCCTTTCTATAATGCTAAATGTAACATGTGTTCTATGTTGGTTTTGTTCTATCAAAACAATATTCATTGACAATCAAGCAATGTTTGAGTTTATCAGGATAATTCAAACAAATGTTAATAGTGCATAATTATAAAGGGCTACATACAGGCTTGGCCTGCCATCTTGAAGCTTACAGCATAAGCATGTTAGATAAAGCATGGCGTTGTAATTGGAGTTTGAACTAGATTTGGACTTTGGTCCACTCTCTAACACAGGCCTGGCCAACCTGTGGCTGTCTAGCTGAACAAATTGCTCAAATACTTCATCCCCTTAACAGCTTAATAAGTACTTTATCTCCTCATCTTAAACACCAACACCTAGGCTTTGCCTGCTATCTTCAAACCTGGAGCTTAAGCATGTCAGGTAAAGTGTGACACTCCACCGTCGTGGGATTTCCCTTTTAAGTGGATTACAAACTGTGGTTTCAACCCCGCGCTCGTGGGAGTAACAGAAGCGTAGCTATGGAGTTTGACATGTCTGGCTGGTTGCTAGACAACCTTCAGAACTGGAACAGAGGCAATCTGGTAGACTTAGAGACCCAGCGGAGGAAAATGCCTGAGGAGAGAACGGGAAGCCAGAGAGCGACAGGATTGGTTAAAAAGGAAAGTTGTGACATCAGACGCCAGGGAAGGACTGGTATGAAGCGGAGAAGTGAGTGCGTGTGAGAGTGGGGAATGGAGGTGACTTACCAGATGGTAAGATAGGAGAGATCCTTCCTTGGCACTGTGACCCTGCCAGAGTGGAAGCGGCTGTCACGGATGGCGCAGTGTAAGGCGTCCGGCGGCACCGAGCAGAGAATATAAAATCGATTGGTTATTTATATGTACTGCTAGTCTAAATGTTACCCTAGCGCCCTCTGATTTGCTTTGGTATTTTGATATACTGTATGTTTAATCCTCTCTAACAGGAGGATTAAATTGGAGGTGCTGCTGATTGGATAGCGTAGGATAAGGGCAAGATTTATATATAAATATATATATATTAGAGATGAGCGGGTTCGGTTTCTCTGAATCCGAACCCGCACGAACTTCATGTTTTTTTTCACGGGTCCGAGCGACTCGGATCTTCCCGCCTTGCTCGGTTAACCCGAGCGCGCCCGAACGTCATCATGACGCTGTCGGATTCTCGCGAGGCTCGGATTCTATCGCGAGACTCGGATTCTATATAAGGAGCCGCGCGTCGCCGCCATTTTCACACGTGCATTGAGATTGATAGGGAGAGGACGTGGCTGGCGTCCTCTCCGTTTAGAATAGATTAGAGAGACACTTGATTTACTAATTTTGGGGAGCATTAGGAGTACTCAGTACAGTGCAGAGTTTTGCTGATAGTGACCACCAGTTTTATTTATAATCCGTTCTCTGCCTGAAAAAAGCGATACACAGCACACAGTGACTCAGTCACATACCATATCTGTGTGCACTGCTCAGGCTCAGGCCAGTGTGCTGCATCATCTATTATCTATATATAATATTATATATATCTGATTATCTGTCTGACTGCTCAGCTCACACAGCTTATAATTGTGGGGGAGACTGGGGAGCACTACTGCAGTGCCAGTTATAGGTTATAGCAGGAGCCAGGAGTACATAATATATTATATAGTGAGTGACCACCAGACACACAGTGCAGTTTATTTAATATATCCGTTCTCTGCCTGAAAAAAGCGATACACACAGTGACTCAGTCAGTCACATACCATATCTGTGTGCACTGCTCAGGCTCAGGCCAGTGTGCTGCATCATCTATATATATATATTATATATCTGTCTGACTGCTCAGCTCACACAGCTTATAATTGTGGGGGAGACTGGGGAGCACTACTGCAGTGCCAGTTATAGGTTATAGCAGGAGCCAGGAGTACATAATATTATATTAAAACAGTGCACACTTTTGCTGCAGGAGTGCCACTGCCAGTGTGACTAGTGACCAGTGACCTGACCACCAGTATATATAATATTAGTAGTATACTATCTCTTTATCAACCAGTCTATATTAGCAGCAGACACAGTACAGTGCGGTAGTTCACGGCTGTGGCTACCTCTGTGTCGGCACTCGGCAGCCCGTCCATAATTGTATATACCACCTAACCGTGGTTTTTTTTTCTTTCTTTATACATACATACTAGTTACGAGTATACTATCTCTTTATCAACCAGTCTATATATTAGCAGCAGACACAGTACAGTGCGGTAGTTCACGGCTGTGGCTACCTCTGTGTCGGCACTCGGCAGCCCGTCCATAATTGTATATACCACCTAACCGTGGTTTTTTTTTCTTTCTTTATACATACATACTAGTTACGAGTATACTATCTCTTTATCAACCAGTCTATATATTAGCAGCAGACACAGTACAGTGCGGTAGTTCACGGCTGTGGCTACCTCTGTGTCGGCACTCGGCAGCCCGTCCATAATTGTATATACCACCTAACCGTGTTTTTTTTTTCTTTCTTTATACATACATACTAGTTACGAGTATACTATCTCTTTATCAACCAGTCTATATATTAGCAGCAGACACAGTACAGTGCGGTAGTTCACGGCTGTGGCTACCTCTGTGTCGGCACTCGGCAGCCCGTCCATAATTGTATATACCACCTAACCGTGGTTTTTTTTTCTTTCTTTATACATACATACTAGTTACGAGTATACTATCTCTTTATCAACCAGTCTATATATTAGCAGCAGACACAGTACAGTGCGGTAGTTCACGGCTGTGGCTACTTCTGTGTCGGCACTCGGCAGCCCGTCCATAATTGTATATACCACCTAACCGTGGTTTTTTTTTCTTTCTTTATACATACATACTAGTTACGAGTATACTATCTCTTTATCAACCAGTCTATAAATTAGCAGCAGACACAGTACAGTGCGGTAGTTCACGGCTGTGGCTACCTCTGTGTCGGCACTCGGCAGCCCGTCCATAATTGTATACTAGTATCCAATCCATCCATCTCCATTGTTTACCTGAGGTGCCTTTTAGTTGTGCCTATTAAAATATGGAGAACAAAAATGTTGAGGTTCCAAAATTAGGGAAAGATCAAGATCCACTTCCACCTCGTGCTGAAGCTGCTGCCACTAGTCATGGCCGAGACGATGAAATGCCAGCAACGTCGTCTGCCAAGGCCGATGCCCAATGTCATAGTACAGAGCATGTCAAATCCAAAACACCAAATATCAGTAAAAAGCCTCTTTTTTTCTTTGCGTCATGTGCTGTTTGGGGAGGGTTTTTTGGAAGGGACATCCTGCGTGACACTGCAGTGCCACTCCTAGATGGGCCCGGTGTTTGTGTCGGCCACTAGGGTCGCTTATCTTACTCACACAGCGACCTCGGTGCAAATTTTAGGACTAAAAATAATATTGTGAGGTGTGAGGTATTCAGAATAGACTGAAAATGAGTGTAAATTATGGTTTTTGAGGTTAATAATACTTTGGGATCAAAATGACCCCCAAATTCTATGATTTAAGCTGTTTTTTAGTGTTTTTTGAAAAAAACACCCGAATCCAAAACACACCCGAATCCGACAAAAAAATTCGGTGAGGTTTTGCCAAAACGCGTTCGAACCCAAAACACGGCCGCGGAACCGAACCCAAAACCAAAACACAAAACCCGAAAAATTTCAGGCGCTCATCTCTAATATATATATATATATATATATATATGTACACACACACACACACACACACACACACACACACACACACACTGATTTAAAAGTTGCAGTACACCCTTTTGTTTCAAAAACTGTGCAGGAAATGGGAAAACTGAATACTCCAGTAAGGTATGGGTGAGGTGGGCTGTCTTTTAGGGTATGTACCGAACATGGGTGCCATCTTGAAATCGGCCATCTTGCATCTAAGTCAGTTTTCCCATTTCCTGCACAGTTTTTGAAAAAAAAGGGTGTACTGCAACTTTTTAATCACTATATATATATATATATATATATATATATATACACACACATACAGTCTAGTTACGGGGAAGACCTCCTCCCCCTGCACCCAGCTTGCCTCCATGTCTCACGTAACGTAGAATAACCTAGTAACAGAAGTGAGCGCTGGCCACAGAATGTGCAATGGAAGGTGCAAACTTGAAGCAATCGCTCACAGGCTTCACTCCTCTGACTCACTATGTCACCATGAGGACTGGACGACACAGGGAGCCTCTGGGCACATCTTCTGGTGTGTGTTTACACACCATGGGGTATATTTACTAAGCTCCCGATTTTGACCGAGATGGTGTTTTTTCTTCAAAGTGTCATCTTGGGAATTTACTAAACTCAAATCACGGCAGTGATGAGGGCATTCGTATTTTTGTTGAAGTCAAAGTAAAAAATTACGAATGAATACACCATCGGTCAAATACGCCTGTTATTTGCTAGAACTCGGTAATTTACTAAAATTTGTATTTCACAAACACTGCCGGCAATAGCCAAACACTGCCGTGAATAAATACAAATCGTAAAAAAAAGCAGTTTTCAAATAGACCTGCTTTTTTTTACCGTGTTCTGATAGGCATGCACGGATCTTTGAGATCCGTGCATGTTTATCAGTGGTAAGGGGTGGAAAAGTGTTAAATGTAAGAAAAAAAAATGCGTGGGGTCCCCCTCCTAAGCAAAACCAGCCTCGGGCTCTTTGAGCCGGTCCTGGTTGTCAAAATATGGGGGAAAAAATGACAGGGGTTCCCCCATATTTCATCAACCAGCACCGGGCTCTGCGCCTGGTCCTGGTACAAAAAATACGGGGGACAAAAAGCGTAGGGGTCCCCCGTATTTTTTGAACCAGCACCGGGCTCCACTAGCCAGGTACATAATGCCACAGCCAGGGGACACTTTTATTGTGGTCCTGGCGGCCCTGGCATTACATCCCAAACTAGTCACCCCTGGCCGGGCTGTGCGCTCCTGTAGTGTCAGTGAGGCTGCACACGGCAGAGATACAATGTAGCGCCTATGCGCTCCATTTTATCCAATGGTGGGAACTTTGCGGTCAGCGGTTGACCGAAAGTAACCTCACCGCTGACCGCAAAGTTCCCACCATTGGATACAATGGAGCGCATAGGCGCTACATTGTATCTCTGCCGTGTGCAGCCTCACTGACACTACAGGAGCGCACAGCCAATCAGGAGAGTGCCACGATGTGGCGCTCCCTGATTGGCTGAAGGGACCCTCTTTGACAGGAGTCAGGGGGGGTCCTGGCAGTCGGGGAAAGGGGTCCCATGTGTAAACATGGGACCCCTTTCAGTGCGTGGTCGGGTTTCCGGTTTGTTTTTTGCCAAGTACGTGGATTATACAAAGAACAGAAGATACACTGGATTATGTGAGTATAATTTTTTTCACAGGTATCCCGAGGATTCTACATGGAGAAGGGGACCGAGCCTCGTGTGAACATAGGTAAGTATGTATGTATGTATGGAGGTGTGCATGTATGTAATAAACTTTTACTGTCACGGTGTGTGTGTCCTGTTTTTTGTTGGGTATTTTTTTAGTAGTAGTACTACAGGTACCAGCGGGCCCGGTTTTCCACCGCATGCTGGTACTTGTGGTTCTCCAAGTACCAGCTTGCGGGGGAGGCTTGCTGGGACTTGTAGTACTGCTACTAAAAACAATATTCTGTTTTTTTACACTTGACTATCAGCCCCTATCCGCCGCCCCCGGCCAGGGGTGACTAGTTGGGGATGTAATGCCAGGGCCGCCAGGACCACAATAAAAGTGTCCCCCGGCTGTGGCATTATGTACCTGGCTAATGCAGCCCGGTGCTGGTTCAAAAAATACGGGGGACCCCTATGCTTTTTGTCCCCCGTATTTTTTGCACCAGGACCAGGCACAGAGCTCGGTGCTGGTTGTATGGGGGAACCCCTGTCATTTTTCCCCCCATATTTTGACAACCAGGACCGGCTCAAAGAGCCTGAGGCTGGTTTTGCTTAGGAGGGGGGACCCCACGCATTTTTTATTTTTATTTTTAACACTTTATTTTTTTTACGAAAGGTGCACAATGAAGCCCTGCACGGATCTCACAGATTCGGCCGAGATTCATTGTGTTAATGTCGGCAGTGTTTTACTATTCACTCCCGTAAAACACTGCCAAAAAATACGAATGACATCGACATCGGAAAACACGAAAATGCAGAATACGACAGCATAGTAAATTAGTCGTAATAAATTCAAAAAGTTGCAATTTCACACATTCGATGTCATTCGTGTTTGAACTTTAACCTCATTCTGAAAATTACGAATTTTAGTAAATATACCCCCATGTGTTTGCACATGATTTAGTGAGGGTGGAATATACAGATGTAGCCATGCTCATCTTACTGGGATACAGCATGTTGCAACATGGCTTGCTGTATGGCATACCTGGCTGCGATTATTCGCAGTCGACAGTCGTCCCATTAATTCCTAAAGGCACACCATGCAGTGTGCTGTGATGCAGCATGCCGCAGTGCAGTAAGATGACCATGGCTACATCTGTATGTACTAAGAGATAAAGTGGCCAGAAATAAACAACCAACCAATCAGTTCCTAACTGCCATGTTACAGACCGTCTTTGAAAAATTACAGTTAGGATTGGTTAATTAGTACTTTATCTCTCTATCCACTTTACAGTATATCTCTCCAAGGCCACAGTGTGGAATGCAGGTGCCAATGAACCTTGCCGTAAACTGAATCTTACAATGGGTACACAGTGAGCCATATGTCGTCTCATCTGGTGGATCGACTGACATATCGCTCACACCGGTGCATATAGGGTATGCCTTATATGCGGGTGCCAGCGGTCGCTAGCATCATCACCAGGTTTGATGTGCTGCACATCAAATCTGATGATATCGCTAGCAACAACTTGTATACTAATGAAGGACAGAACAGAAGCCCTCATTCCGAGTTGTTCGCTCGCTAGCTGCTTTTAGCAGCATTGCACACGCTAGGCCGCCACCCTCTGGGAGTGTATCTTAGCTTAGCAGAATAGCGAATGAAAGATTAGCAGAACTGCTACTAAATAATTCCCTGCAGTTTCTGAGTAGCTCCAGACCTACTCCTAGACTGCGATCAGCTCAGTCCGTTTAGTTCCTGGTTTGACATCACAAACACGCCCTGCGTTCAGCCAGCCACTCCGCCGTTTCTCCAGCCACTCCTGCATTTTTACCTGGCATGCCTGCGTTTTTTAGCACACTCCCGGAAAACGGCCAGTTTCCGCCCAGAAATACCCACTTCCTGTCAATCACACTACGATAACTCGAGCGATGAAAAAACGTCGCTCGACCTTGTGTGAATCTACAAAGTTTTGTGTGAAAGTACTTAGCGCATGCGCGCTGCGTACCATGCATATGCGCATTTTTGCCATTTTTTCACTTAAACGCTGCACTGCGAAAATCGTCAACGAGCGAACAACTCGGAATGACCACCAGTGACCGCTCCATCCTTCATTAACAATTAACATCGCTCAATGTGTACTCAGGTTCCAATATGTCAGCCTGACATATCGATTGGGTACACATCGCTCTTGATGTGATGTTGTCCGTGATGGGACCCGACATCGACAAGTGCATACACACTTGCCTATGTTGGGAGCGATGGTGCAATCGGGGTGGCCATGCTGCATTCGACAGCATGGCCATCGTCTGCAACCAGCGGAAGTGCACATCGTGCGATATATCGTATGTACACACTAGACGATATGTATCGTTCTGAACCAACCGATATTGGCCGGATCGTACGCGATATTGCCTAATATGTACGCACCCTTAGGGTATGATAAGGAATGGGTTTAGGTTATAGAAGATAATATTAAGAACAAGGGGTGAAAAAACACTTTAATGGTTTTAATTAAGATTATGGGCTTTTTTAATGAGACTGATGCTGGGTCTCATTTTTTTGGTAATGAATGTAAGGAGATTAAAAATACAATATGTATTGTATGGCAGTCACTGATGCTCTCTGTATGGGATTGGCATGCGGGATGGACAGTCACTATATTGACAGTGATGATGTCAATACCAGAATTAATATGCTGGCATACCGACATGGTTAACATGCTACTTACAGCATGTTAATTGGATCGGCATTACAGGTGTAAAGATTCTGGCCAAGCAGCATCTTTACAGTTGAAAAAGCAAAAAAGGAAAAAGAGAGCGCAAATAGACTTGAATTATTCCATATTTATTATATCTAAAATTGCACATACACCAAAATGTAATTTAAACTATACCAATTGGCAAATGGATTTAAAACAACTTAGCACTTTAAAAATATATTTCATAGCATAGGATCCCTAACACTCAAATATCCTTATGGTTCCACTCAAGTAATACCCTACTGATTACCAGATAGTTTTCACCGGTGTCCTTTAGTAAAATCAGTGTAGAAAAGAGTCCAAGAATGGTGAAAGACCCTTATTTATATTCACCAGTCACGTCCTGTGTGATAATACATGTATTTATACCGTAATCATGGTTATTGTTTCTTTTAAGAAAGAATTGAAACAGTTAATGTAGCAAATATACTGATACTTCAGGTAGCTAAAAGTCAGTTTGTAAGGCAGGCTTTATCTCATATTGCAGCCTCTCTAGAGCGTCTCCGTCTGCCGCTCTCTACCTTAATCATTTGTTGTGTTCAGAGCGGTTAGGCTTACCGCTTCCCTGAGAGTTTTGATCCACGGCGCCGGGATTGCGCGCACCGCCTAGCGTGTCCAAGGTGATTGTAGCTGCGGCGCCTGTGTTCACCTCTCAGTGCCCGACTGGACCGCTGGCTCCAGGCACGTGATCGGCAGCCACGGTCCCTGCTTTGCAAAGGGACCAATGCAAGTGGCTCCAGACCCAGGACCGGACTGTCCAATATAGGACACCTGTGAAAACTATCTGGTAATCAGTAGGGTATTACTTGAGTGGAACCATAAGGATATTTGAGTGTTAGGGATCCTATGCTATGAAATATATTTTTAAAGTGCTAAGTTGTTTTAAATCCATTTGCCAATTGGTATAGTTTAAATTAAATTTTGGTGTATGTGCAATTTTAGATATAATAAATATGGAATAATTCAAGTCTATTTGCTCTCTCTTTTTCCTTTTTTGCTTGTTCACTTTATATAGGGACGCTAATACCCTATACTGAGAGCAGCAAATAGCATCTCAACACAGGTTCTATCACAGGCGCCTTTCTTTTTAGTGGATTCTTTACAGTTGAATTGCTGATCCCGGCACCTGCATGCCTGACTTGACACAATCACTGTCAACATAGTGACTATTGCTCTCACTGTGACCATCGCATAATGACCTCACTAACATCATCATCTTTGTTTGCATACACATATTAGTACTGAATGCCCAATACCAAATTCCCAAAAGAATCTGTAGGAGTGCAAAAAATGAATTTCGCATTTTGCCTTGTGAATATGTCGTCTCCTGATAATGAGCCCGCTATGTTTTATATGAAAGTAATTTCTCAGCCTATTTACTATGTACACAGAACCAGTAATTCTAGCAGTAACATTTTTTCTACGCATTCCTACTGTGTGAGTTTCACATCCTATCTCTATCCGTAAACATTAGCAGTTTTTGAGCCAGCAAGCAGTAAGACAGATGGCTGTATATAATGTTTGCAAGATCCTATTGCCACATATTTCTGATAAACAAGGATTTCATAAACACAGACAAAGCTCACAGATTATTACAAACTTTCACGCACAATATAAACCATGATTGCTTTTGGTTTTTCAATAAGATATTGTAGCTACCATGTACTTTGTAGGAAGAATCAAAGAAGATATTTTGTTTAATAGTGATAGATTAGCAGGACTTTATGGGATGTAGTTATGTGACCGGCGGTCTCCACAACATCGACGCCTACATCCCACCCCCTCAACATCCAGACAGTCGGCATGCCGACTAACAGGGACTATTCCTACTCGTGGGTGTCCACAACACCCATAGGGGGAGATTCAAATGTTTGAAAAGTCAATTGGCAGTCTGTTTTTTCCTATCTAATAGACAGGAAAAAAACAGACACCCAACCGACTTTTCAAACATTTGAATTCCACCATAGAGTGGGAATAGAACCTTCGTTGCTCTCGCCACCCCTCGTATTCTAATCGCCGGGATCCCGGCGTTGGTATGGTGACCGGCGGGATACCAAGCGCCGGTCACCCCTACCCAACCTGGACTTTATATCATTATAGATGAAAATTATTGCTAAAATATATAGTGTAACAATAATAATAATAATAATAATAATAATAATGATAATTGAATTCATTTTATTATTATAATTTTCAGATATGTATACTGCATTTGCATGTTATAAAAAAGTATGGGGTCTATTCATGTAGTAGTGAAGATCCCTTTATCAGTGATAAGAGGGCTTTTCACTGCTACCTCCTATTCACAGAAGGTGTTACCTTGGAGAAATCTTAGATTTCTCCAGCAGTGCCCCAGCTCCGCTTTCCATATACAGTAGCTTCTCAAAATACATTTGCCATCTCAGGGTGGCATAGAGAGCCTACTGAGGTGAAAAGAGCAGCGGAGACTACTGTCTCCCTGCCAGGGGAGTATCTAGGGGTACGGGCGCCCCTGGCAAAGTAAGGGACTGGAGCCCCCCATATTTGATATAGGGAAGGTGCATGTGTAAAAAGGGACATGATCTTGTGGGAATGGGGCATGCCCATACAATAGTTACCCCAATTCAAATTACACTACACAGTAGTAACCCTTATACACATCATGTCCACACAGTAGCAGTTACCTTTACACATTATGCCCACACAGTAATTCTAATAACACTGAGGAGACATCAGCAGTACCTGGCCTGGCTGAGGAGGCAATGCCATCCAAGGCAAGGTAGTATAATCAAATAGTAGTGCAAAGAAGTGCAGTGAAGCGCACTACCCAGTGGTGCAGGTAGAAAAAATCCTTAGTGGTACTGTGTGCACGCGCCTTCAGTGTGCTCATGCCAAAAAACTGGGAGTGTCCACATGCCACATGGGGTGTGGCCAATGAAAATGGGGGCATGATACACATATGACCCCAATATTGCAGTGCCAGATACACATATGCCCCCACAGTGCCAGATACACATATGCCTCCACAGTGCCAGATACACATATGTCCCCACAGTGCCAGAAATGGCCCCACGGTGCTAGATATGCCCCCACAGTGCCAGATATACATATGTCCCCACAGTGCCAGATATGCCCCCACATTGCCAGATACACATGCCCCCACAGTCCTAGATATGCCCCCACAGTGGAAGATACACATATTCCCCCCACGTTGCCAGATATGCCCCCATGTAGCCAGATATGCACCCACATTGCCAGATACACATGCCCCCACAGTGCCAGATATGACCCACAGTGCCAGTGCTGTGCTGTGAATGCTGTGAATTTCTTCAAACCCCGCTGCTGCTATAGCAAGGTGGCCCAACATAAGCACATGCTGGGTCACCTGTGGTGACTGCCCCCTCACTCTACCCGCTCCCTGTTCTGTCTGCTGGATTGCTCGCCTTCCCCCTGTCCCCTTGCCCCCTTCTCCCCGCTCTAACCTGTGTCCTGCCACCGATGCTGCTTGTTCCCTGGCACCTGCACAGTAAGAATATAAAAAAGGGAATGAAGCCAAAGGACAGAAGAAGAGGGAGAGGACAGGATCGCCAAAGGGGAGAAGGTAAGTGTTAATGAATAGCCAGATAAAAGTAAAAAATACCACAATATAAGAATGCAATGGTTAGTGATACCTTACCTAAACATTACATTCATTCATAAATAGGCCCTTATATGTCAGTGTATATGCACACTAAGAAGAATCTAGGCATTGTGCTTTTACAGAATGGAGGAAAAGGGCAGGCTGACATAGCCCAAGCAGGCTAACTAGTGAAAAAATACCCTGATCACCATTAAATAGTTAGACATACTAACACTTGTGAGAAATATCTATGACAGGCTGGGACCTGTGACACACCAAGAAGAAAATATGTAAAAACACAAAATCACCTACGTTGAAAAAAAAGATTAAAATTAAAAACAACCTACATTTTATGCAATTTATTGCTCAACTAAGTCCAGGTGTCTCTTGATGATCTTCTTTAGTCCATGTAGGCTTCCGTGTTCCTCAGCTTAGAAAAAAAAAAAAAACCACACCCCATCATTAAACTTTTTCCTAGTGTAGATTCCTGAAAATGACCCAGAAGGGGAGTTGGGGGGGGGGGGGGGGGGGGAGGCTGGGGTGTGTGGGCGTGGCCTAACTGCTAAGGAAGCCAGACGTGCCTGGAGGGAGCTCCTACAAATTTAAGTTCTTAAAGGCCACTAACAGGGCACTCTAAATAACCCTGCCTCATCTGCTGACTTCTTTAGCCCCCCTGGAGTGTCCGGGTGAAAGCTGCAGAGTCGGGGAGCAGATCCGGAGCTCCTTCAGACTGCGGCCTACCTGAGCCCTCCAGACCGGGGCCTTGATTTTCACTCCAGCCCACCGTGTGCTTCCATCGCTGGGGACCTGCAGTGGACCCGATTACTCTCCCTCCCGGGGATCCCCTTGGCTGCTGGACGCTGCCTAGGAGTACTCTCTGCTTCCCCAGCCTGCTGCCTCTATCAAGCAGTGAGGGAAAGGGAGCCGGCCCACCCGCTCTGTGAGACGGCCAGCGACCATATTGGAGGAGGCCTTCGGCTGGGGCCTTCTCTCTGACTGCCCGTCGCCCTGTGCCCCAGATTCTTGGGTCCCCTGACGCTCCTGACAACCCCCGGAGCCAGCCGCTGGCATCCGCAGTACTTGGGGACCGCTTGCTCGGCCCCTGCGTGCTGCGGCCTAGCGGTACCGGAAGCCGGGGACTCGAGTGCGGCGGCTACCCGGACCTTGAGCTCCGTGGAGCGGGAGACACTCGTTCCCGCGATCCGGAGCCGCTGGTCTCTCCCTGGGCCACTCACATTGCCTCACCTGCCCCTCGAAGCCTGCACCAAGCCCCACAGCAGTGAGGGGGGACCCCAGCATGGCCCTACACATTATCTGCAGGGGGGGAGCTGCTTCTGGTGGGCCACGGCGGCCATATTGGATTTCTCTACATAAGCTGACACTGCCTGGAGGTGCCTGTTAGCTACCTTCTGGATGCCTCTCTCCTAACCTGAAACTCCAGTTGTGCAGCAAATGTGCCCCTGAACAGAGATCTGCAGGATCCTGAGGTAAGGGGGACACCTACTCTCCCGTGCACGACGCTACTCAAACCCTGCTGCAGCACGCATCCTCCGGCTGTCCTTGCTTGCCCCATGGCTGGCCAGGGATTAGTGAGCTTCTGCTAGCTATCTACTGTCCCCGTCCAGCGGTGTGCGCTGCGCCGTATACCCCCTCTTCTGTTACCATCTGATTGTAGTGGTCTCTACACCACTTCACAATTTCTTTAATCACCCAGTGAACCACGTGATGCTCCTGTTTCCCTAATCACAGCGACCGCCCGGTGACAGTGGGCCCTACCGCATATATTGCAATACACTACTATATCGGCCCGAATCTCAGCGACGATAATGTCTCAAAAAAAACGTAAAAACTCTCAGGCTCCTAAACCTAGTATCCTACGCGCTTGGGAGAAGGCCGGTTCCTCAGCCCGAAACTCTCCGTCAACGGACTGTTCATCTGATCCTGACGATTCTACTGCCCTATCTTCCCCACTTACTACCCAGGATGTTGTGGCCATTGTCACGAAAACGATTCAATCTGAAATGAGAGCGGTTCTCACTGAATTTAGGTCTGAATCGGCTGACCTGGGCACCCGCACCGACTCCTTGGAGCATAAAGTCGACGAGGTCTGTCAGTTTCAAACTGTGATCGAACAGGAACTCTTAGATATTCGAGCTGAAATGGAAGCTTACAGAGACCACCTAGAAGATATGGACAACCGCAATCGCCGGAACAATGTCCGCATTCGAAACATTCCTGAGAGTGTGCTATCGGAGTCTCTTCCCGATTATCTCGAGAATCTTTTTTTGCAGCTGGTCCCCGGTGTTTCCAAGCCCCTCCTCCATTTGGACCGTGCCCACAGAGCCCTACGACCTAAACCACCCCCAAGTCAACCGCCATGGGACGTCATCATACGATTCCACTATTACACTACCAAGAAGCGAATCCTGCTTGCGGTTAGAGGGGTTCCACTGGTCTCCTACTCTGGCTCCCAGTTGCAGTTTTTTCAGGACCTTGCACCCTCTACTCTTAAGAAACGCAGAGACCTCATCCACATCACAAAGGCACTCCGCTACCGCTCGATCAAATACAAATGGGGCTTTCCCTTCCAGTTACAGGTTACTCAGAATGGGACCTTGTTTGCCGTCAAAACTCCAGCCCAAGGTTACGATCTCCTCAAGACTCTTGGCATAATTGACGACATACCCGAGTCGATTCGGAGCCAGCCGTCGCCCTCTACCTCTGGCCCTAGGGCCCCGGCTCCAGACTGGTCTATTGCATGAACATTTCCTGGCATTTCATGACACTATCCGTGACTATGTTTTCTACCGTTTCAGTTTCTCTCACAGTATTGTTCGTTTCCAATTATTTTATGTTTCTGATTTTTTGTTTTACAGTCTCATGTTTATGTGTTTCTGTATAGATTGGTTGATACCGCTTACTGGCTACACCCCCCCCCCCCACCACCACCACCACCACCACCACTCAACGACACACTGTGTTCATTCTTTTGCTGCTTTGCTTGCTGGTGTTGATTACATTTATGGGCCTCCCCCTGTTCTCCGCCCCTTCTAGATTTCATTAGTAACGCTGCTTGGCCCTGAATGGATGCCACACCGGCCAGTCAACTGGGGGCTCCCCATTAATGGGTTGCCCCCCCCCCCTTTTACTGTTACGCAGGTTTGGTACATGAATATTAGCAGATTAGTTATAGCTTTCCTTGATTTATTTACATTATTACGGTAGTATTTATTTCTGTTTAATCTATGATGTCACTGGATGTATGTCCTATTGTCTCTCTGTACATCAGCTGCCCAACGTTTCAGAACCCAACTTGCTATTGCAACTTGATTAGCCTTCACTTTTTTCCCCTGTCACTTGGTCACATTTCCCGAACCCTCCGTTACATGTTTCTCATTTTCCTATTACTTCTTTTGTTACAGACCCACACCCCCCACCGAAGGGTGCGCCCGGATGGCGCTTATCCTTTCATTCTTGGACCCAGCCCTTATATAGGAAAGGGTCTCTCCCTTCTGTATCCTCATACAGATTCTTCTCCCTTTTTCGCTTTCTATCCCTTTCTCCCCCTCCCCTTCCCTCTTCCCTAGCCGGTCCGGTCCCCTCCTGCCTTCCATGCAGCTATATCTGCATCTTTTTCCACCATGACCTTGAATATCTTATCGCTTAATACTAACGGCCTTAACTCTCCCACTAAACGCGCCATGGCCATCCACTGTTTAATAGACGAAAACCTGACATTGTCCTACTACAGGAAACCCACTTTAAAGCCCCTCATCCCTCTCTGTCTTGTAAACAGTATCCACACGTCTACTACTCAAATATGCCTTCCAAACGTAGAGGCACTGCTATCATGTTGCGACGTGGCCTTCCCATAGTCGTCAATGATACCTTGTGGGACGCTCAGGGCCGTTACGTGATTCTCTCTTGCTCCTACAACCAGGTTCCTCTAATTCTGGCTTCCATATATGCGCCTAATATGCAGCAGGGTTCTCTTTTCACGACCTTCTACGACAGCCTCTCTCGTTTTCCTACTGGTATGACTATTATTGGAGGAGACTGCAATGTCACTATGGACCCTCTCTTAAACAGGTTACATCTTGGTACAGCCTCTACTACCCCTACCAAACTGTCTAAACTTTTACAATCTCATATGTCACTTTATAACCTTTACGACGGCTGGAGGACTCTTTATCCCTCGGCGAGAGGATATACTCATTACTCCACACCTTATAATCTCTATACTCGTATTGACTATGTCTTTGTGGACCGTGATACGACACGGAAGTTCCTCGGTGCTCAGACGCTCCCCATCCCTTGGTCCAACCACTCCGCCGTTTTGTTTGAGTTGTCTATTCCTCCCTCCTTCACCCCCTCCTTTCTGCTCTTGGAGACTCAATGAATCCCTTCTTCTCAAAAAATGTAATGTTGCTGTTATCACTACCACACTGACGAATTATTTTACTGACAACGCATCTCCTGACATTGCTCCCTCCTTATTATGGGAGGCGCACAAGGCCACCATCCGTGGCCTCCTCATAAGCCTCTCCTCTGCCCAAAAGAAAATCGAAACACAGCGCATCAGGCATCTGGAAGTGGAACTTACTTCCCTAACCCACTTACATCAACGCCGCCCCAAGAAGAAGACATATTCCAAAATTTTGGCGATCAAGGGCCAATTGTCCCAAATTCTCTCCAAAAAAAACAGTCAAGGCGCTCTTGTGGGTACGTCAGAGATTCTATGAAAAGTCTGATAAGGCTGACACTTTATTAGCCCGAAAGCTTCGAGTGAATCGCACTCAATATCGCATTGTCACTTTGCAGTGCGCTGACGGTTCCACCACGTTTGATCCCACAGCTATGGCCTCTCAATTTCGAGAATATTATGCATCTTTGTATAACCTTCCATCTACTGCTGACTCAGACCCTCATCCCACCCTCAACCTTCAACAGTACTTATCCTCCTGTTGTCTCCCTAAGCTCTCTGAGTCAGATGTGTCGAAACTTAATGCACCCATTTCTGTAGAAGAGATCTCGGCAGCCATTAAACAGTTACGCCGTTCAGCGGCCCCTGGCCCTGACGGCTTTATCGCCTTGTACTATAAAAAATTCTCTGCCCCTTTGCTCTCTATGATCTAATCCCTGTTCAATTCGGTTCTGGAAAGGTGTTCTTTTGATGAGGCCACCACCAGGGCCAACATTATTATCATTCCCAAACCAGATAGAGATCCTTTGGAAATGAAGAACTACAGACCTATCTCGCTTTTAAATGTAGACCTGAAGCTTTTTGCAAAAATCCTTGCTAACAGGCTCGCCCCTCTTTTGCCCTCCCTCATCCTCCCCGACCAAGTCGGCTTTATTCCGAGTAGACAGGTTGCGGATAATACCAGACGCCTTATTGATCTTATCCACATCGCACAAGACAAATCCTTATCGACCTTGGCGGTGGCTCTTGACGCAGAGAAGGCCTTTGATAGGGTGGCCTAGCCATTTATACAACAGACACTCACTAATATGGGCCTACATGGTGCCTTCTACAGAGGCATCACGTCGCTCTACTATAACCCCACAGCGTCTATCTTGGTCAACGGCTTATCTTCTGATCCCCTCCCTATTTGAAACGGCACTCGCCAGGGCTGCCCCCTTTCTTTTGCCCTTATCATGGAGCCCCTGGCGGCCAGAATTAGACTAAACCGCAATATTTCGGGTATTGCTGTGGGAAACCGGAATCATAAAATTGCGCTCTACGCCGATGACGTTATTCTTACTCTCACGGATCCCTGTGTCTCACTCCCACACTTGTTCGAGGAAATCACTACCTACAGCCATCTATCAAACTACAAAATTAACTCTGACAAAACCGAAATCCTAGCCCTACATATCGCGGACCCAGTCCTTCGACTCCTTCAGACCTCCTACCTATGTACCTGGCAAGCTGACAAGCTTAAGTGCCTGGGCATCTCTCTAACAAAAACCTATTCAGGTCTTTACGCTGCCAACTTTCCCAGACTATTCTCTTCCATTAAATCAGATATGGCCAACTGGACTAAATATCATATCCTGGTATGGGCGCATGGCGGCAGTCAAAATGACCTTATTGCCGCGTCTGCTATACCTGTGGCAAACTCTCCCCATTCAGATCCCTGCTAAAATTCTCAAAAATCTGCAAATTGATATCACCAATTTCATCTGGGCAGGGAGAAAACCAAGAGTAAAGATGCGAATCCTACAAAGCACCGCCTGGCAGGAGGTATGGGAGTCCCGGATCTTCTTAAATATTATAGAGCTACTCACCTGACCGCGTGTGTTCTTTGGCATACCGATCCTGACCACAGAGTCTGGACGCACCTGGAAGCGACTACGCTTCGGATGTACTCCTCTTATAGCCTCTTATGGTGCTCTCCGAAGCACTGCCCACCTACATTCTCTCTATTGCCTACCATGCGATTTACTCTATCTGTTTGGGACCTTTGCTCCAGGTTATACCAGCTCCCTTCCTTCCATCCCCTTCTCACCCCCCTGTGGAATAACCCTGACTTTCCACCGGGTTCAAGTCATCTGGCATTTAATTCTTGGACCGACAAAAGTATACTCTTTTTACTGGATGTTGCACCCCTTCATACGTTTCCAACATTTGCTGATCTACAATCCCGCTTCTCCCTCCCACACTCGGCTTTTTATCAATTCTTACAGTTACGTCACTTCTTTAACTCCCTCCACAAGCCTTCCTCCATGGGAGGTAGATAGGGCTTTGAATCCTTGTGTCATTCTTGTCACTCAACCAAGGGTCTGCTCTCCGCCATATACCAAATTTTACTTGCATATAACTTAACCCAGAAAGAACCACATGAATTAGCTTGGGAGGAGGAGATGGGTGAGACCCTGACCACTGAGGAGTGGTCGGATATCAAAGCGGAAATCTCCAACAGCTCCATCTCAGTCCGAATTAAAGAAAACTCTTACAAATTATATTATCGCTGGTACCTAGTTCCTTCGCGTCTCCACTCATTCTACCCTTCCTGCTCTTATAGGTGCTGGAGGCACTGTGGCCAACGAGGAACCCTGCTGCATGTCTGGTGGAGCTGTCCGCGGATCAGAGGATACTGGTCTAAAATCCATAAACTAATCTTTGACATTCTTGGCCTCTCAGTCCCGGCCTCTCCATTTTACACTCTACTCTCCCGTCCGTTGCCTCACATCCCCCGACAACGACAAAAATTACTTAAACATATTTTAAATACGGCTAAATGCCAAATTGCGGCTAACTGGAAGTCTATTTCGCCCCCCACTGTTACAGCTACTGTAAATGCAATTTGGCACACCTATAGATTGGAACGCATCACAGCAGTGTTGCACGACACTCCTGCCCATTTTATTGCAACATGGACCCCTTGGATGGCATATTTTGGTGCTGAACCCCCGCTGGCCACTATATAGTATATAGTATATAGTATATAACATATGATATTTAGTTATGGTTGTGGTTATATATATATAACTAGATCAATTCGTACTCATACCCAACTCACATTGGCTTGCCCCGCGACTCCGGCAGTCGGGACCGGCCGACCAGGGCCATCTTAACAGAGGTGTAGGCCCCTGGGCACAGCAATGCACTGTGGGCCCCCTACCCATCCTCCATCGGCAGCTTTGATATCCCGCGGGCTGTAGGGGATGTTCTATCTACCGCTCAGCATGTAGGACCTGGAGCAGTAATTTCTGCTAATTACTCCTTTACTGCACAGATGGGGCTCAACTGTATAAGGGGGCATTGGGCTGAATGAAGGGGCCCTTGTACATGACTTCCAGGGTGGTAGGGGGTGTTTAATATGCAGGGGAGGGGTGGATAGTGGAGTGGGCTTAATATTTACCATTTTCCAGAGGGAGGGCAGCTTGCTTGACTGCAGATATCTCAAGTTCCTGAAAATATATTTCTTCGATTTGAATTGGATAAAATACTAGAGAGTCCCACCTTTCAGGAGGTACTGGGGACTTGGGGATCAGACTTCAGAAGCCAGAGCAATTCACCAACGAAAATATAAAACTGCATATAAGGCGTGTGGAGCTGGAGCAGGGAGCAGATGCGGGAAGGCTTATATCTCTCGTTCTTGGCATAGTAGAGACAAGCTGCCAGTGTCCACCAATAGGAGAGAGTCCCATCTTTAGGATTATACCCTCAGAAATACTTTAAGTCAGACAGAACCGGAGATATCTGGCTGGGAAGAGCAATTAACAGGCTCAGATGGGGACCACTGCTTTCAAGTCAGATATCTTCGGTTCCCCAGGGCCGATTTTCAAAAATCTGGTACCCCTGGAAAGAGGGGACCCTCAGCTATCAGCCTAGGGCCCTTATACTCCTGGGGCCCTTGGGCAAGAGCCCATACGAAAAGACGGCCCTGCGGCCGACTATCTCCCCTGATCCCCCCCACTCCTTTCTTTCCCTCCCCCCTCCTTCTACTTTCTCGTCCCCCTTCTATGCTCTTTAATGCATTTATGTATTAATATGTATGGTGTTCCTGGGCCGTTTTATGATTTCCCTATCTATTAGCAGCCTACCACTGCCATGTGCGCTCAGGTACACCTAACATTTTGACTTCCCTTGTTTACCACACTCCCCACTTTGTTAACTAAGTATTGTTGTTATTGAATAATGATGGAGTGCTGTTTGTACTCTTTTTTGTCAGTTGTATTTTCTGCATTCCAAATTTATTGTTATTCTCTTAAAAATTAATAAAAATATTTCTCAAAAAAAAAAAGAAGAAAATGACCCAGAAGTCTTTTTAGGGAGTTTGATTTCCCATGGTCTGAAGCAAACCATGGAAATAAACACCATAGTACTCTGCAGATTTATGCTGGTAGCGTAGCATACTCACTACAGAGAATGTTACATTATTAGAGTACCTTAGGCAATTTGCGTAAATTATAGAAATATGCATATTACGCAACATAAACATGTTCTGTATAAATTGCGTATATTGCAATAGTTACAGTCTAGGTGGAGCATGTTTGTCACCTATTCATGCTTTATGTTTTATGATATCTACAGCTACAGTACTACTGGTAAGAGAAGGGCCACTCAGTGAGGTAGTGCCCTAAACGGGAGCTAGCTGTTTATTGTTTTTTAGTTTGCTATCTAGACCATTTTCTGAGCCAAAGCACTGGGCACTTACCAAAAGGTTGCTCCCGTTGAGCTAAATCCTGTCACTATATATATATATATATATATATATATATATATATATAAACTACCCTGGCAATCTATTTTTGCATTGTGTGCTCGTTAAAATTCAAATGTTGTAATGTTTAAGATTATGGGGCAGATGTATCCTGTCAGGTTACAAATTGTGTTTTTAAAAATTGACAGGAGTTGATTGGTCAGTACTTTGGCCCTCATTCCGAGTTGTTCGCTCGCTAGCTGCTTTTAGCAGCATTGCACGCGCTAAGCCGCCGCCCTCTGGGAGTGTATCTTAGCTTAGCAGAATTGCGAACGAAAGATTAGCAGAATTGCGAATAGAAAATTCTTAGCAGTTTCTGAGTAGCTCCAGACTTACTCAGCCATTGCGATCAGTTCAGTCAGTTTTGTTCCTGGTTTGACGTCACAAACACACCCAGCGTTCGCCCAGACACTCCCCCGTTTCTTCAGACACTCCCGCGTTTTTCCCAGAAACGCCAGCGTTTTTTCGCACACGCCCAGAAAACGGCCAGTTTCCGCCCAGAAACACCCACTTCCTGTCAATCACACTCCGATCACCAGAACGATGAAAAATCCTCGTTATGCCGTGAGTAAAATACCTTACTTTTGTGTAAAATAACTAAGCGCATGCGCTCTGCGAACCTTGCGCATGCGCAGTAAGTGACTAATCGCAATATAGAGAAAATCGTCAACGAGCGAACAACTCGTAATGACCACCTTTATCTCTCTCCACTTTATCTCTCTCCAAACTTTGATACATATGCACATAAGATACATAAGCCCTCAGATTGCCTGTTTATAGCACACCCATGCTAATTTTATAGTTACTAATAGACACACATTAATCATAATCATTGCAGCTGGAGGCTGATGGGGGTTATTCTTGTTAACAAACCCAAAAAGTTAGCAGTTCGGCAAAACCATGTTGTACTGCACGTGGGGCAGATGTAACATGTGCAGAGAGATATAGATTTGAGTGGGTTCTATTGTTTCTGTGCAGGGTAAATACTGGCTGCTTAACTTCTACACTGCAATTTAGATTTCAGTTTGAACACACCCCACCCAAATCTAACTCTCTCTGCGTATGTTACATCTGCCCCCCCCCCCCCCCCCCCCCCCCTGCAGCGTACACGGTTTTTCCCAATTGCTAACTTTTTTGGTAAGCTAACAAACCTGAATAAGGGCCCTCATTCCGAGTTGTTCGCTCGGTATTTTTCATCGCATCGCAGTGAAAATCCGCTTAGTACGCATGCGCAATGTTCGCACTGCGACTGCGCCAAGTAACTTTACTATGAAGAAAGTAATTTTACTCACGGCTTTTTCATCGCTCCGGCGATCGTAATGTGATTGACAGGAAATGGGTGTTACTGGGCGGAAACACGGCGTTTCAGGGGCGTGTGGCTGAAAACGCTACCGTTTCCGGAAAAAACGCAGGAGTGGCCGGGGAAACGGTGGGAGTGCCTGGGCGAACGCTGGGTGTGTTTGTGACGTCAACCAGGAACGACAAGCACTGAAATGATCGCACAGGCAGAGTAAGTCTGAAGCTACTCTGAAACTGCTAAGTAGTTAGTAATCGCAATATTGCGAATACATCGGTCGCAATTTTAAGAAGCTAAGATTCACTCCCAGTAGGCGGCGGCTTAGCGTGTGTAACTCTGCTAAATTCGCCTTGCGACCGATCAACTCGGAATGAGGGCCAAGGTCTTTTGTCTTCATGATACATGTTCAGTAATAATGATCATAACAATCACTAGCATCTCCAGGAAATGATCACTTACCGTCTCTGTCAGAGTTACAGTACCCTAAATTTTAACCAAAATACAGTGAAATAAAAAAGCAAGACTGCTGTTAATACTTTTGTCAAAGATAAACAAAGTTATACACAAGCCTTTAAAATATATGCACATCACATTACTCTGGATCAATGAATATAGATTCTGTTGGATTCTTCTCTTTGTAAGACATACTTTATAGCATGTAGTATCTGCACTAATTGGAAAGATTAGCATGCCTTGGAGGTCTTACATAGTGTCCAGTTTCTAGGTAATTTAATTTACTGGTTAAGAAAATGTATTACATGACCTTTAAGGATTCTTGTTAACACAAATTAGATTGAAATCTGCTCTGAATTAGACGCTATTTTCTGATTATAAAGAAAAGGTTTTCAAGAGAGATAACATAATATTACCATAATGTTAACTCACCTTATCTTAATGTGGTTCATTAAACACCTGCAGCCAAGTCCTGCAGCTGTCCAAAGCCCAACAGTTGGATTTTAAGTAAAACAACATTGTCACTGAAGGTGGCTTCTTGGAAGTAAAGTTTTTTGGTTCCGGCACTAGAATGTACACTATGTTCCGTACTGCCACCCATGTACAGGGCTATATAGAAAAGTGTGTCTAATCACCATGGCTGAATTAAGGGCTACAATGGCGTGGGGTGGAAAATGATCATGGGCCTAGTGTGAGAGGCGGAGCAGCTGTGGCCAGTGACTAGTGTAGGTGATGCATGTACACCCCTACACTATAAACCCCCAATGGCTTCTCTCCATATGTAAATAAATAAAAGAAAAAGAAAACTGCATGATTATATGATTGTGTGTCTAGCTGGGCTAAGGGTGCCAAGAGGGGGAAGGGGGTACTGATTACCTGCACCTGGTATTGACTGATGTCCTGGCAAGCTGAGGAGGAGAAATGTTACCCAAAGATGGGCGCATGTAGTGGGGGAGATTGTCTTCTATTATTTTTCATTTTTTCTTTAAACACAGAATTCATATTTCTCTCACATCATCCCAGAATGCATATACAGGTTGAAGTGTCTAATACACAGGGCCGCTGTCCAGAGTTCAGAATGTCAGAAAGTAAACAAGTAAATTCTGCTGAACAATATTTTTTAAATGTTTAAGTATACTTTAGACATGGGGCTTGTAATGTTGTGTTCTAAAAAGCCCAAGTACTATTATTTTATTTTATTTTTAGTATGAGTGGTTACAGTCAGGCCCGGCGCTACCCACTCAGCGAAGGGATGCAAAGCAGGTTGGCGCCAGGCAGGAGAGGCGCTCTCCCTTCCTGCCTCCCCACTGCTGCGCCTGCCGCATGTCCCCTGCTGCTGCTGCTGCTGTCGGCTGCTGTGCCTCTCACACTAAGTGGAGGGTGAGAGAGAAATGTGTGTGTATATGGTGCATGTGTGTGTGTGTGTGTGTGTGTCGGGGTGTGTGTGTATGGTGGGGGTGTGTGTGTGTGATGTGTGTATGTGTGCGCGCATTATAGATGCTACTACTGGGGTGCATTAACTATAAGGATGCTACAACTGGGGGGCATTACTTATAAGGACGCTATTACTGGGGGGAATTACATATAAGGAGGCTACTGGTGGGGAGCATTACTTATAAGGATGTTACTACTGGGGGGCATTACTTATAAAGACGCTACTAGTGGGGGGCATTACTATAAGGACACTACTAGTGGGGGGCATTACTTCTAAGGACGCCACTACTGGGGGGCATTATTTATAAGGACGCTACTACTGGGGGGCATTACTTATAAAGACGCTACTAGTGGGGGGCATTACTTATAAGGACACTACTAGTGGGGGGCATTACTTATAAAGATGCTACTAGTGGGGGGCATTACTTATAAGGACGCTACTAGTGGGGGGCATTACTTCTAAGGACGCCACTACTGGGGGGCATTATTTATAAGGACGCTACTACTGGGGGGCATTACTTATAAGGATGTTACTACTGGGGGGCATTACTTATAAGGACACTACTAGTGGAGGGCATTACTTATAAAGACGCTACTAGTGGGGGGCATTACTTATAAGGACGCTACTAGTGGGGGGCATTACTTGTAAGGACGCTACTAGTTGGGGGCATTACTTATAAGGACGTTACTACTGGGGTGCATTACTTATAAGGACACTACTATTGGGGGGCATTACTTATAAAGACGCTACTAGTGGGGGGCATTACTTATAAGGATGCTACTAGTGGGGGGCATTACTTATAAGGATGCTACTAGTGGGGGCGTTACTTATAAAGCTGCTACTAGTGGGGGCATTACTTATAAGGACGCTACTAGTGGGGGGCATTACTTATAAGGATGCTACTAGTGGAGGGCATTACTTATAAAGACACTACTAGTGGGGGGCATTACTTATAAGGACGCTACTAGTGGGGGGCATTACTTATAAGGACGCTACTAGTGGGGGGCATTACTTATAAGGACGCTACTAGTGGGGGGCATTACTTATAAGGACACTACTAGTGGGGGGCATTACTTATAAAGACGCTACTAGTGGGGAGTTTTACTTATAAGGATGCTACTAGTGGGGGGCATTACTTATAAGGACGCTACTAGTGGAGGCATTACTTATAAGGACGCTACTAGTGGAGGCATTACGGATAAGGACGTTACTACTGGTGGGAATTACGGATAAGGACACTACTACTGGCGGGGCATTAGAGATAAGGACACTACTATTGGCGGGCATTATGTATAATGATGCTGGTACTGGGGGCATTATGTGAATGAGCAGCACTACTACGTGCGGTGTAATGTGAACAAGATTGTGCTACGGTGTGCGGAAATTCAAATGAGGTTACTATTGTGTGACCATGCCACTTCCTTGCGAGACTACACCCCTTTTCCTGACACACGCCGAAGGTGCGCGCTGACCCTTTGTGAAGTATGGAAAGGTGCAAATTTATAGTTTGCAGGGGGACGCCGAACACCCTAGCACCGGCCCTGGTTACAGTTATCCATTTAACCACAGTAATTTATTGGAATACATTTTTGTGGCTACTCAAGGATATGAAGAGAGCAATCCATGCAAAAAAAATGTTTCACGTCATACAGAAGGGGTGGGGCCACCAGCTCCAGCAGCAAATCTGGCCATTCCAGGCACCCTATTAAACAGATGCAGGAGCAGCAACAGTGACGCCCACAGGGTGCTGCACTCAGGACTTGATTCATGTTTGTAAGTAAAGCAAACAAATATCAAGTAACTTTGTGTCTGGAATAAACCGTTTTGCTATGCAAGAGAAGCAAATACATTTATATTAATTCTGTGCAGGTAAATTACTGGCTGCTTTTGTATGTAGGGGGTAATTCCAAGTTGATCGCAGAGAGAGTTAGATTTGGGTGGGGTGTGTTCAATCTGCAATCTAATTTGTAGTGTAAAAATAAAGCAGCCAGTATTTACCCTGCACAGAAACAAAATAACCCACCCAAATCTAACTCTTTCTGCACATGTTATATCTGCCTCCCCTGCAGTGCACATGGTTTTGCCCAACTGCTAACAAAATTCCTGCTGCGATCAACTTGGAATTACCCCGTAGCCCAGAAACATTAAAAAGCTTTATTTTTACACTGCAATTTAGATTTCAGTTTGAAAACACCCCACCCAAATCTAACTCTCTCTGCACATGTTACATCTGCACCACCTGCAGTGCACATGATTTTGGCCGGTTGCTTGCTTCTTTGCTTCATGTACAAATTAGAATCAGGTCCATCTCTAGTTATGGCCTCAACGTTTTACTACCTATTTGTAGTTTATGTACAAACCACTTCTATTACATTAATCACTTGGAGTGTTTGATGATGGATTGTACAAGCTAATATATTAATGGGTGTATAAATTTGATTAATTCTAACACAGATGTACAAGAAGGCTGTTCTGGTTATTGGGGGTTGCTGTGTAAGCTTTATCAAGGCTTCATGCTGTTGCCATAGCAGAGTGTACTTGTAAATCAAGGAGGCACTGCTGGGGTATCTCAGGGGTGGAAAGGGGGGTATAGAGAGAGAATTATGCAGACTACAGAAGTGAACACAGAAAGGGCAGGATGTATCAAGCTTTGGAGAGCAATAAAATGGAGTGGTTGCCTAAAGCAAAACTATGGTTGTTTGGAAATCATATGTAACTTGAACTCCTCAATACTGACCTAAACTGGGTGAAAATGGGGCACATTATCTACTGGTAGAGGGCGTGCCAATGCAATTGTGGACGATGCAGAATCAAGTATACTTATAATTATACCTGTTACAGATGTATATCTTGCACAAGGAAAGAGGTTGTTGCAAGCGAGCACTGACAATGAATATTTTCTATGGAATTAAGCCACAGGTTCTCAAACTCGGTCCTCAGGACCCCACACAGTGCATGTTTTGCAGGTCTCCTCACAAAATCACAAGTGAAATAATTAGCTTCACCTGTGGACCTTTTAAAAAGTGTCAGTGAGTAATTCATACACCTGTGCACCTGCTGGGTTACCTGCAAAACATGCACTGTGTGGGGTCCTGAGGACCGAGTTTGAGAACCCCTGAATTAAGCATACGGATAGCATACCTCCTAACATAATCCATTCCAGGAGGGACAAAATGCTCTGTTCCTGGACTTTCCTCTTAACTTATGATTGACGTCACCTGTGTTGAAACACCTTTATATATCACTAGTTCACCACAGGTGATGCAATCATAAATTAAGTGCATTGTCTCCCTCCTAGAGTGAGTAATTTTAGGTGGTATGACATAAGTATGGAGCAGTTACATTGATACAAGTAAGCATTTTGATGAATATCTGCATTCAGTTCCATGTCAACAGTGTGAGGGTGGCTGCATGGGAGAACATATCTGTAAGGTGTCATGTAGCTGCCCGCTTGGAGCTTTGTACATGCAAAGATAGCTTAGCAGCAGAGCAGTGACCAGAGGCACTTCAATAATAAACTTGCTGCTTATTAAGCTTGCACCATGATATTTTTCATTTATTCACAATAGTTATAAAGAATTGATGGCAATATTTGAAGTGTGAGTCATCAGAAAAATTTTCCTCCAAGAGTCTTCGGCTATCTATTTCACAGGCTACTAATACCTAGCAATTTTATTGAATTATTACCTAAAATAAGAAAACTGTATAGTTTGAAAATTACAATTATGCATTAATATGTTCACTTTAGAAGTTTTTGTTTTTGATATGTTCATATAATAGTATTTTTTTAATGCATACAAAATATATTTAAAATACAGCCATGTACGAGTGTGTGACTGGCAGGGAAGGTGCCCAATTTGTCCATAAACCTTCTTTGTCTGACCCTTTACAATACAGTTTTGCCTTAATAAAGCTACCTCCTCTTGTCTGGCTTTAAATGAATAGTCTTAGTTTGTGTGTCTTATGGCATTATTGTCTACTGCTCTATTGTATTTTGTGCTGCATTGTGTACTTATTGATGTTGATTTTGTTCTTTAGAATCCATCCTTTTTTGTTTTTCCCTCCCCCGTTCCCCTTCTTTTTTCTAGATTCCTCCCGTGAAAAACGTTATTAAACATTATTGATGTTAAAATATAGACATGTTACACCATTGACTTTTAGAATTTAACCTATTTTCTGAAGAAAAAAAAAAAAGAAACTGGAAATACAGATATAAACTTGTAGATGGGAATCCTAAATCATACCAGCCTAAATTAATATGCTTTGAAAATGCAACTCACATTAAATGTCTTTTTATGGATTCATTTTTTGTTCAGTAAGTAGGTAGTAAATTTACAGGTAGATCATTACTGGTACTTAAAATAAAGCTCCTTGAAAAATTAAACTGGAATATTGTCCTTGGGAGTGATATACAGAGTAAAATAAATGAAAACTTCACCCTGCCTCCAAAGGTCTGTACATGTACCTTACATCTACAATTCATGATTCTTCGATTCCTATTTTTAGAAAATTATTTTACTGTAGTCTTATCTGTCATAGCATGGGAAAAAAGTTATTAATATATCAGAAAAAAACTGTAGACATTTTTAGTAATTGTGTGAAAATACTGATCTTACTGCATTTTGCATTAACAGTTACATGCATATTTTTTTTGTGATCTACAGTATGCACCCTTATGCATCCTTGAATAGCAGACTATTGAGCTGCCCCCTATGGTAACCACTAACCTTTTGTGTTGCTTTAGAATTGTAAACAGCAGAAACATTAACAATAATTTGCAAATCAACGTAGCATGTATATGACTTTAAAATTGTATTAATATTTGCTTCAAGATATCTGAACTATTCTACTATTATAAATCCTTCCATTAATCAGTGCATCCCAAGTAATAACACTGTTCTTATAATATGCCTTGGCTTGTTTATATACATCATTTAAGTGTACGTCTACTGTCAATTATTTAGATTAATTGGTGACATTGCTGCTACTGTATTTATGTGTGAGACCCTTTTCTAAAAAATAAAACTTTGTTTCTAATTGAAAAGAGCTACTCAGTATTATGCATTACAAATTCCTGCTTATGCTAGATTTTTATTAAATTTGAATGTACTGTAGCCCATAATCATGTTAATTGTAGGCAAATTATTAGCCACAAGTATTTAAAAATACCATCCCCACCTTTATCATATGATTTTTCCTCCTTACAGCTAGTATAGTCATGTAAAAATAAAATACAGAAATTAAGTAAATGATCCATCATCATTTTGTTTATTACTAGAATATATTATTTATTATTATTATTATTATTATTATTATTATTATTATTATTATTAATATCTGGCATGTGTATTGTCAATCATGTGTGCCAATATAAAATATATTGCTTTGATTTATTATTGGTTTAAAGTGTAATAATTTAATTATTATAGGTTAGAACATACAGGTTGAGTATCCCATATCCAAATATTCCAAAATACGGAATATTCCGAAATACGGAATTTTTTGAGTGAGAGTGAGATAGTGAAACCTTTGTTTTCTGATGGTTCAATGTACACAAACTTTGTTTAATACACACAGTTATTCAAAATATTGTATTAAATGACCTTCAGGCTGTGTGTATAAGGTGTATATGAAACATAAATTAATTGTGCGAATGTACACAAACTTTGTTTAATGCACAAAGTTATTAAAAATATTGGCTAAAATGACCTTCAGGCTGTGTGTATAAGGTGTATATGAAACATACATGCATTCGGTGCTTAGAGTTAGGTCCCATCGCCATGATATCTCACTATGGTATGCAATTATTCCAAAATACGGGAAAATCCGGTATCCAAAATACCTCTGGTCCCAAGCATTTTGGATAAGAGATACTCAACCTGTACTATGTAACAAAACAAATATTTCATTATCTAGACTATAATCTGTAGTAAACATATTAATAATAGACTTCCGGTGGGCGGGATGAACGGACAGGCAGTGTTTAAGTGGAGCTCTCCATTCTTGCCGACGAGAACATGCCCTTCCCATCGGCAACGCCAGGGCCAGGACTCGCCGCTTCCATCAGCAGGGTCCATGGGGCAAAGCGGTGTTGCTCCCCGGCTCGCCCCTGCACACACTTCACCACCGGAGTCAGCGCACGCTGTGTGTGGCGGACGGCGGTGGCCAGCTTTGTTCCTTGCCGCGCCTGAAGCCCCAGCAGTGGGAGGACTAGCCAACTCAGCAGGCCACTGCCTGCCTTACAACAGAGGCTGCATTGGGGGACAGAGGACTCCCTCCCTTCCCTCACACAGGCTTTTCCATAATAAAGGACAGGCAAATCACCCTGTCTGGCCACTGTCTGCTTCATACAGGGGCTATATGGGGGGATAGAGGACTCCCGTCCCTCCCTGCCCTGCACAGGCTTCTTCTTTTTACAATAATGGACAGGCACACCACGCTGAACCTTGTCTTTTCCCAGTAGAGGCACTACACCTGTTGCTGGAACTGCATGTGTCCCTGCCTGTCTCTGCTCCTCTCTCCCTGCAAGAAACACAGTGATATACCTCAGCCGCATGCCTTGTAGCAACAGTGATATACTCCATCATTATATAAATCTGTGACACATATCTCTTGCTCCGTATTGAGTCGTACTAAACTTACACCACCTGGCTTTGGAGCGGTATGTGGCTAAAACACCAAGAGTACCCAAAGTTTCCCAGAATAAAAACAAAATGGCATCTAAAGATAAAGACACCTGTTCTGATCACTCCCTTTCACCCGCCTCACCCGGTTGGGGAGATTCCATGGATACACTGGCCGTGGTTAATAAGTTCAGTCCTTCTTCTGTTCAGTGGGCCAAAGGAATCTCTGACATTATTTCACCCCTTTTGGATGCATAGTTGGCTCCATTAATGGAGGCCATTAACTCATCTGCTGCTCAAATAATGCAATACACCAAGCATCTTGTGGAAGCGGAGGACCGCATCTCCACTTTGGAAGATGACCAACATGAGGCCAAATCACAACTGCAAACACACGACGCCAATCTTGCGGCTCTAAATGATAAAATTGAAGATTTGGAAAATCACAATCTGCGGAATAATCTACGCCTTATTGGCGTTCCGGAATCGGTCTGACCCAAAGATCTCCTGAACCTGTTTTCTCGATTCCTGAAACTCTGGGTCTAGCCTATTGCTACTGATGCTACCACAGAAAAATCTAAGACTTCTCTTAAGCTGGTCTCTTGGAATGTGGAAGGGTTGAACACTCTAATTAAGAGGAAAACATTTTTGAGACATCTTAAAAAGTTTTGTCCAGATGTTGCATTTTTACAAGAGACACACTGGCGGCTTACAGACCCCAATAAAGTAAGGGATAATTGGATTAGTGATTATAGATGTGCCTCTTACACTACGAAAACTCGAGGTGTGCTTATTTTATTTAGTAAAGCATTACATTATGAGATTAAGGATGAATGGATAGATCCTGATGGAAGGTTTTTGTTTTTGAAGGTGGATATTGAACAGGAAAGGTTCACTTTAGTGTGCATTTACGCCCCCACAGGGCCGAACGTGTTATTTTTTTCAGACCTTTTTGTTAACCTATAAGGATGGATGGAAGGCTCTTTAATTTTGCGGGTGACATTAATGTAGTTTTTGATCCTTCTCTAGATGTGTCAGGTGGACCCAGACAGACAGGGTTGAGTAGATCCGCTCCATCTACCTTGTCACTACTGTTCGATTCGTTACAAATAATGGATCCCTGGCGGTTCTTATATCCTGACTCCAGAGAATACACCTTTTCCTCTCACAAACATAAGTTATTCTCCAGACTAGACTATTGGTTGATATCAGGCTCATTGATTCATAAAGTTGAAGAACCGACTGTAGCTAATTTTCTTTTATCTGACCATGCCCTCAAAACACTTACACTAACTTTGACAACACCCTGCACAGCCACATATACCCATAATTGGCACTTTCCAGACTACCTAGCCTCCTCTGAAGATTTTAAACTTCACTTAACCCAATGCTTTTCTAATTATGCTCATGATAATAGTGTTCATTCTAATGACATAAATCTTTTTTGGCAGGCTTCGGTTCTCTGGGGCCACACACTATCTTATGTCGCCACCAAGAAAAAAACTATTTCAGGAGAGATTATCCCATGCGACCCAAAAAGTTACCTCATCATACTCTCAATTATTATCTGACCCTTCTGAATCTAACAGATTATTATACAAGGATGCCAAATCGGTCCATGATAACCTTTGTGCTGAGCAGGCTAAACTGTTCCTCTCATTTCAATCTAATAAGTATTTCCGATGGGGTAATCGCCCTTGTAAGTTATTAGCAAACTTAGTGAAAGCCTCTTCTGCCCCTAAACACATCTCATCTATTTGAACTAATCAGGGTACAGTGACACTGATTCAAGATAAAATTAGTGACGCTTTTCTTGAATTTTTTGAAAATCTATATAATGCACCGCCAGATCCACCCGCCATGGGGTTGGACTTTTTAAGGTCATGCAGACCTTCCTACCCTTTCTGCAGATGATAGAGAAACTGTCTCCCATCAAGGATGCGGAGTTGGAGGCAGTTATTAAATCTTTACCCAATGGGAAAACCCCAGGACCAGATGGCCTATCTGCCACATACTGTATAAACCCCTATCCCCACACATAAGGGACCATCTTTCCAAACTCTACAATTCTATTCTCACAGGTCACTCAGCCCCACTTAATTTTAACACAGCCAGGGTAATTGTTCTCCCCAAACCGAAAAAAGACCCCACTTTGGTTTCCTCTTATAGACCAATCTCCCTTTTGAACCAGGATTTCAAGATTTTGACAAAAATTATTGCTTCCCTTCTTCAGTTAGTTCTGCCTAAATTGTTACACCCTGCCCAGACAGGTTTTTTATGTAACAGACATTCAGTCCACAACATCTGCTCATTATTGGCGGCCATGATCAAATCACACAACTCTCTTGAGATGGGAAACATAGTCCTCAGCTGTGATGCTGATAAGGCCTTTGATAGGGTCTCATGGGCTCACCTAGGTAGAATCCTTCAACATCAGGAATTTGGCCCTGACTTTTTTTACATGTCTTTCATACCCTGTATCAGCAGTCACTGGCTTTTTTGACAACTAATGCCCACAATACCCATTACTTTAAACTACATCAAGGCACTAGACAGGGTTGCCCCTTATCCACACTTCTGTTTAACATGGCATTGGACCCCCTTTTTTGGCATTTCCTGAAAGAAGATAGACGGCATGGCATTAAATTGTCCCATTTGGAACTTAAATTCTCAGGATTCGCTGATGACATCCTACTCTATTTTAGCAATCCCCATGCAGCACTACCATATTTACTCTCCATTTTGAATTCCTTTGAACTAGTGTCTGGGTTTAAAATTAACCATTCAAAGACCGAAGCCTTGGCCTTTTTTTCCTCTGCCAAATCAGGCTGGGGAACCTCGTTTCCATTTCTCTGGGTACCTGATGATTGTATCCAGAGCTGGATTAAGGCTTTGGGGGACCCGGTGCATTTAAGACTGGGGGGCCCTCATTCAGATGTGGACGGAGTAGCTATCGCTGCTGCTTACATAAAAGAAGCAGTGATAGCACTAATGTGGTAATGCAGCAGTAGGTGTCATGCCTCCAGCTGCATTACTGATATTAACTATGTCCAAGGATGGGGATTTAATTGGTCACAATACCGACAGCTACATCCCAAACCCCCTAAATCCCAACAAGCATTGGCTGGCTGCGTGACCCAAGGGGTTGCGCAAGCCGCCCGCCACAATACCTACCAAGAGGCCAGGAAATATCCATCCTCTGACAGAGATCCTGGCCTACTGTGTCCCCGAAGACATGCCTCTGTTTGGAGAAATGGAGGCCGTCGCTGCCCCCAAACGGCATCAGACTGTCAATCTCTGACAGTCTGATGCCGCCTTATGTCTGGTGCCACAGACCCGTACTGCGCACATGCAGTACGGGTCTGGTCCATGCACAAAGTACTGAACATCGGTACTTTGCTGCATGAACCACTACTCATCCACATCTCAATAAGAACCATAGTGTGCAAACCTTCTGCTTGTACATAAACAGGGAGCATGGACACACGTCACGCAAAAATTTTACTTCACGCAGGGGACATGCACATCACTTCCCCAGCTGCTGTGCTGCCCCCAGCATCATTCACACAGCAGGTGGAAGTGTTCTCTCCATACCTTTTCTCCAGCCCAGAGGTGGGACAGTACCCGAAAAACAGGACGGGCCCACCAAAACGTGATGGTTGGCAGGAAATGCATGCATTCATACTCATATACACACACTATATATATATATATATATATATATATATATATGTATATATGTATATAGATAGATAGATAGATAGATATAGACACACATATACAGTATATATATATATATATATATATAAACATACAAAAGCATACATACAGTCTCACACGTATATACATGCAGTTATACTGTTACACATTGACAGTTACATACTTACACACATACATTCACACAGTCACACAGACACATGCATTCACAAACATAGTCACACACTTATACACATATATACATTTGTCACACACAGTCAGAAACATATACACCTACCACAAACAATCACACACTTATACACATATTATACATATACTGCATACCTCCCAACCTGACCCTCTCCAGGAGGGACAGAATGCTCTGCTCCTGGACTTCCCTCTTAATGTATGAGTGCAGGCACCTGTGCTGAAACACCTTTCTTATCCATTAACCTGTTCAAAACAGGTGCCGGCAATCATACATTAAGAGAAAAGTCCAGGAGCAGAGCATTGTGTCCCTCCTGGAGAGGGTCATGTTGGGAGGTATGATACTGTAGAGTGCTCCTCTCCTCCCTCTTACCTCACTATCACACACTGACTGGGTGGGCCGTGGGCACATGTCTGTAGCTGCTCCTATTGCCTTCTCTCCTCCCTCCTCTCACATGCTGCCTGCAGTAAAACTGAAAGCAGTGCAGTGTAGCCCCGCCCCCCGGCTCGGATTCTACTCCTCTGCCCTCTCCCTCTTCTTTCTTTAGAATTTATGCAGCTTGCGGTGCACATTGCACTGCAGCTGCACACTGAACTGTGGGGCCCCTAGCAGCAGGGGGGCCCAGGGTAATGTACCCCCTGTGACCCCCCTTTAATCCGGCTCTGATTGTATCACCTATTTAGGTATGAAAATCCCTAATTATCCCTCCAAGTTATACACCTTAAATTTTTCTTCACTTCTTACTAGGACCTATACAGATTTCTCTAAATGGGCTCATCTCCATTTGATGTACACTGACCGTTGTCATTTATACAAAATGATTAGCTTCCCATGCTTCTTATATGTGTTTCAAATGCTCCCATTAATCCCACCCAAAAGTACATTCAACCAACTAAATAAAGCATTGACCAAATTTATTTGGGCAGGTAAATGGTCAAGTGTTTCATTGTTTAAACTGCAACAACCAAGAACCCTGGGTGGCCTAAACTTGCCATGTCTACGCACTTACGCATTGGCAGCAAACCACAGAATTGCTTTGGACTGGATTAACGGACGCAATTTTTACGCTAACATACAATTAGAACAAACGTTTGCACCAAATTGGAGCCTAGTATACCTATTACACACTACACCACATTCCATGCCTGATTCTATGAAAGATAATATCCTACTATCATCTACCTGTATGGCGTGGTGCATTCTAAACTGAAACTGTCACGACAGACCTCTCTATTTTTAACTTTTTGGGGTAATCCCAACTGTGAACCGCATAATACCTCTCAGGTATTTCAGACACGGTATAAGGGGAGCCTTAGGTATTTCTACCACTTCTTAAGCAAGGAGGATTTAGTCCTGCTCACGCATTTACAGATAATGGATCGATTTACATCTCTGGTGATCCTCTTATTCCCCTTCTTGCAAGCGAGTAGTTATGTACAAAAGGTTCTGTCCACTCTTACTGAGACTGATAGGACTAACACCTTAGATGGAACATTGCGCCATGATCCGGGTGGTCACTTCTCCACTGCTTTCATACATACCCAATCACGACCCTTACTTAGCCTGGACTCTGTACTGTAGGTTTGTTTCGATGGAAACTGGAGTTTCTAGATGTCCATTCTAGATGCTACTATGACTTTAGACAAGACACTGGTATCAATCTCATATACAGAGATGCACCAGAAAATATTACATAGGGCCTATTTTACACCTAAATTGAAGTTCCTCATTGGGGATGCCCCCCACTTCTAATTGTTTTAAATGTGGTTTACCAGAAGCTGGTATCGTTCATTGCTTGTGGTCCTGCCCGAAGGTTTAGGCCCTGTGGCATGTCCTTCAACTATATATTACTACAAATTATTTGAAAATTCAATTCACTATTGATAAAACTTAGGCATTTTGGGGCATCTATCCTAAATCACCCCCTAATACTTTATATAAAGGGAATCGTACTCTACTTGTCAAGTTGGCTGCGACAAAAAAAAAAAAATAATACTCTCTCAATAGATTTAATCAGAATCCATTCCCATTTCACTACTACACCCCAGAATCTCATATTTGTTTCACTTAGATTGGACCAATACTACGCTTCAGAAAGAAAAGCTGACCAGGAAACATTTTGACACATGGCTCCCATATGTTCAAACTTTATCCCCACTAATTAAAGAGGCCTTACGGAAATGCTTCCAATCTACTAAATGTTACAATTTGGAAGTCTGAGACTCTGGTGCTCCGTTCTGAATTGCCCCTGAGTAGGGGTGCAACCTCACCTTCCCATAACTGTGATTTAAATATGTTGTGTCTATATTCTGCATTTTTTGCATATTACTCTGTATCTGCTCTCGACTCTCGCTCGTTCGCTGTTATTTTTCTTAACTGATGTAATGTATTGAAAGACCACTTTAGTCTTGCTGAGCGTATTTGTACTGTATACGTGTAATGACTGTTTTTGATATCACCTGTCAATAAAAAAAAATTGGGGGGAAAACCCAAACATATACTTACTACTTGGTGCTGTACCAGCAATGTTTTCTTATTTCTGCATAATTCTCAATAAAAATAGAATTATAAAAATAATAATATATTGAGAATTATGCAGAAATAACAAAACATTGCTGGTACAGCACCAAGTAGTAAGTAAAAATAAAATACATATTAATAGATATTCGAAAACACATAAATCAAAGAGTGCCAGAAGGCAGTCCGACAATAATACTATTGATAGAAAAAAAAAGGGAAATTGAAGAACACAGGGCAGGAGGTAGAAAGGTAGCTGTATTTAGGGATAGGTGTGAAAAGGGAAGGAAGATGAGGTGGTGGAAGAAAACACAGAGAGAGATGGGGATGGTAGTAAGCTGGAGAGTAAAGGGAAGATGTTGAGGGAGGTGGGAGAGGAGAAAGGAAACTGATGGAAATCAGTTAACTAATAAAGTCAATAATGTTAGCAAATCAGTTTGGAGACAAGGTAAAATCACTGAGCCAAGATACTGCAAATCTTATGAGATTATTCATGTAAAATGCTGAATATACATTCCATATGGTATGTGTTACAGGTAAAGTTATGCACAGTAGAAAATCAGGGTGGCTCTTGTATTTTAAGGTTGGCAACTACAGCACAATTATTTGGGTAAATTTATCTACATTGGGAATTACTCTTGGAAGAAGGAAGTAAGAAAGATAACATGGCATATTGATACAAATAGTCAAAAGATTAATTGGTGGAATGAGTACCAGAATGCCTTATTTTTTTGGACAAAATCACCATATATGGCCAAAAGTGCCCCTCCCTCCAAGCCTATCCTATTTTTTATCAGAGGATTGAGATAGCAATTAGATGATTTGATACTACAGTAAGTACCATATAAACATATACGTGTTTTCTTTCATTCTCAAGCAAAAATATGATCTAGCAGCATGTCAAACCAATCCTCTGGTTCCAGGATGTCTCACATATTTCCCTTTCAGGATAGCTCATGAGACTCTTTAGCTGGTTGGTTATGAGAAATCAAAATTCCATATAGGGATGATATGAGCCACGTGGGTTCAGTCACAGTAAGCAAAAAAGTTTCTAATAGAGAATATTATGGTCTGCGATTTGAACTTAGATGGTCGAGGTTTAGACTGTGTAACTGAAGGTACTGCAAAAACATTTGGAAGGGAGGTCAAATTTGTCTTGTAGGGTGGAGTTATTATGGATCTAGGGATCAAAGGGCCTGGGATCAAGGCCTAGAGGGTAAGAGAGACGTGACACCAAATCTTGTTTTACCTATAGGCCAATGTCTCTGTCAATCTAGAGTGCTTGCTAAAGGTCTGGCCTCCAAATTTGCCTCAGTTATCATGAACTTTGTGCACCCTGACCAAGTTGGTTTCAATACTTGTACAGCCGTTGAGTCCTTAAGGCCTCTCTTTTTCTATGTGTTTATGCAATAAACTGATTCTATTGGACTTCTCACTCTATACTCCCTTTTTTGTATCCCCTCAAACATAGACTTTAGACTGTTCAATCTGACCCTACTTTTAACTTCACCCTTACAATATGCAACTAAATTTTATTTAAGATTTTTTTTAGTATCCAACATTTATTTCTGCTGATGTCTTCAATTTACTAACTGTGTATGCCACAAAATAATACACATATATCAACACTGAAGACAAATCTGACTACAGGAATGCATGTTACATTTCTTCTGGTGAATTCTAAAGAAACTTAGGGGAGAGATCAATTGTAAATGTTATTCTTTTAGCCCTGGCAAATTATTATTATTATTATTATTATTATTATTATTATTATTACCATTTATTTATATATCACCAGTACACTCCTCAATTGGGAATGATCTATGAATATGCAGTAAAGAATAACCAAGTACACATAACGAATAGTAATCTTGACATCTAAATATCTTAAAGTGCAAAGGGCCAAAAATTCTGTTTTTTTTAGCAGACTTATAAACATTTCTTTAATGAAGCAAATAATCTTAAGGGAAAGCTAAAGTCATATCAAAGATAGAACTTTGCTGTGGGGCTGTCATTAAGGATGTTATGTTTTTTAAAGGATTCCATCCAACCTCAAGAGCATGTCAAAAACAGTTTTTTTTTATTAATTTTCTAAACCAGTAGCCAGCAATTTTTTAAAGCCTATACAGATAATGTATTGCTCTGCTATGTCATTTATTTTCATTAAAATAATATAATTAAAATAATTTGCACTTGCAGCATGCATCTTTAGACTAATGTTGCATATTATTGGCATTAGGTACACATGGTACACTTAATACTCATGTCATATTGGGGGTAATTCAGACCTGATCGTAGCAACAAATTTGTTAGCAGTTGGGCAAAACCATGGGGGTAATTCTGAGTTGATCGCAGCAGCAAATTTGTTAGCAGTAGGGCAAAACCATGGCCCTCATTCCAAGTTGATCGCTAGCTGCTTTCGTTCGCAGCGCAGCGATTAGGTAAAAAAGCGGCACTTCTTCGCATGTGTATGGGGCGCAGTGCGCACGCGCAACGTACTTTCACAAAAGCCAATGCAGTTTCACACAAGGTCTAGCGACGCTTTTCAGTCGCACTGCTGGCCGCAGAGTGATTGACAGGAAGTGAGTGTTTCTGGGTGGTAACTGACCATTTTCGGGGAGTGTGTGTAAAAACGCAGGCGTGTCGGATAAAAACGCAGGAGTGGCTGGGGAAACGTAGGCGTGGCTGGCCGAACGCAGGGCGTGTTTTGACGTCAAAACAGGAACTAAACAGTCTGAAGTGATCGCTAGCTAGGAGTAAGTCTCGAGCTACTCAGAAACTGCAGAATCTTTTTTTTTTAGCAATCCTGCAAACCTTTCAGTCGCACTTCTGCTAAGCTAAGATACACTCCCAGAGGGCGGTGGCTTAGCGTTTGCACTGCTGCTAAAAGCAGCTAGCGAGCGAACAACTCGGAATGAGGGACCATGTGCCCTGCAGGAGAGGTAGATATAACATGTGCAGAGAGAGTTAGATTTGGGTGGGGTGTATTCAAACTGAAATCTAAATTGCAGTGTAAAAATAAAGCAGCCAGTATTTACCCTGCACAGAAACTATATAACCCACCCAAATCTAACTCTCCCTGTAAATGTTATATCTCCCCCCCCCCCTGCAGTGCACATGGATTTGCCCAATTGCTAACAAACTTGCTGCTGCGATCAACTCAGAATTACCCCTAGTGTGCACTGCAGGTGTGGCAGATATAATATTTGCAGAGAGAGTTAGATTTGGGTGGGTTATATTGTTTCTGTGCAGGGGAAACACTGGCTGCCTTATTTTTACACTGCAATTTAGATTTCAGTTTGAACACTCCCCACCCACATCTAACTCTCTCTCCACATGTTATTTCTCTTACGTCCTAAAGGATACTGGGGATCCATTTTGTACCATGGGCGTATAAGCGGGTCCACTAGGAGCCATGGGCACTTTAAGAATTTGATAGTGTGGGCTGGCTTCTCCCTTTATGACCCTCCTACCAGACTCAGTTTAGAAAATGTGCCCGGAGTAGCTGGTCACGCTTATCAAAGCTCCTGAAGAGTGTTCTGCATTTATTTTTCTGTTTGTTATTTTCAGGCAGGACTGGATGGCACCAGCCTGTCTGCTTCGTGGGACTTAGGGGGGGACGGACGGCCCAACCTCTTGAAGGGTTAATGGTCCCGTTCCCCGTTGACAGGACACTAGCACCTGAGGGAACCATTCGCAAGCCCCACCACGGTGGGCGTACATGCCCGCAGCATGCCGCCACCCCTAACAGAGCCAGAAGAAAGAAGAGTGGTGAGTACTAAGCCAGCATCCCGGTTAGCGGGTCGCTGGCCATTATGGCGGCATGAAGGTAAGGAGACGCATGGCTTTTAACTGGGGCAGATTGCATCTCCAGACTCAGTACACATCTGCGTCTTAGTACACTGTACACAGTACCCACACTAACAAAGTCTTAAAACGGTGCTGTCTCCATTTTAAGCACAAATTAACTCAGCCAGTATTAAAAAAGCGGAAAGTGGCATGGCTTCACTATGAGCGGATCCAGCAGCTCACCAGCGCCATTTTCCCTCTGCAGTGGACACAGATGCTGACTG
Organism: Pseudophryne corroboree; assembly: GCF_028390025.1. NCBI lineage: Eukaryota > Metazoa > Chordata > Amphibia > Anura > Myobatrachidae > Pseudophryne > Pseudophryne corroboree. The sequence goes on from NC_086444.1 coordinate 837,438,624, forward strand.
ACAGGGACGCGCATCTCCGCCGGAGAGACTCCAGATTACCTCAGCAGTACCAGGGGGTCATAGCAGGGGGGGAGCGATTATTAGTATACTAAGCCCCAATCTGGGTACTTAGTCTGCAACCCGGCTAAGCTTGGCATTAGCAATAAGGGCGCTGTGTGCTGGCTCCAAAATATCTCTGTGTCTCCCTGGATGGACTCTTTGTGGGTTAATTGTGCTTTTAACCTTTCGTGTGTGTGTGTGTGTGTGTGTGTGTGTGTGTGTGTGTGCTGTCACATTTACAATATGTCAGGCAAAGAGTGTGTTTCATGTATGGCAGATTGTTCCTCTTCCCCAGGGAGCTCATTGCTATGTGCTCAATGTAGTGTATCTTCCCAGACTACGGGGGCTGAACCAGCGTGCTTGGATTCCATTAAAGTAATGATTTCTAATAGAGATGTGCACCGGAAATTTTTCGGGTTTTGTGCTTTGGTTTTGGATTTGGTTCCGCGGCCGTGTTTTGGATTCGGACGCGTTTTGGCAAAACCTCCCATAAAATTTTTTGTCGGATTAGGGTGGTTTTTTTCCAAAAACCCCTCAAAAACAGCTTAAAACAGAATTTGGGGGTAATTTTGATCCTATAGTATTATTAACCTCAATAACCATAATTTCCACTCATTTCCAGTCTATTCTGAACACCTCACACCTCACAATATTATTTTTAGTCCTAAAATTTGCACCAAAGTCACTGGATGACTAAGCTAAGCGACCCAAGTGGGCGGCACAAACACCTGGCCCATCTAGGAGTGGCACTGCAGTGTCAGACAAGATGGCACTTAAAAAAATTGGCCCCAAACAGCACATGATGCAAAGATAAATAAATAAAAAAAGAGGTGCAAGATGGAATTGTCCTTGGGCCCTCCCACCCACCCTTATGTTGTATAAACAGGACATGCACACTTTAACAAACCCATCATTTCAGCCACAGGGTCTGCCACACGACTGTGGCTGAAATGACTGGTTGGCTTGGGCCCCCACCAAAAAAAGAAGCAATCAATCTCTCCTTGCTCAAACTGGCTCTACAGAGGCAAGATGTCGACCTAATCATCATCCTCCGATTACTCACCCCTTTCACTGTGTACATCCCCCTCCTCACAGAGTATTAATTCGTCCCCACTGGAATCCACCATCACAGGTCCCTGTGTATTTTCTGGAGGCAATTGCTGGTAAATGTCTCCACGGAGGAATTGATTATCTAATTCATTTTGATGAACATCATCTTCTCCACATTTTCTGGAAGTAACCTCGTACGCAGATCGCTGACAAGGTGACCGGCTGCACTAAACACTCTTTTGGAGTACACACTGGAGGGGGGGCAATTTAGGTAAAATAAAGCCAGTATGTTCAAGGGCCTCCAAATTGCCTCTTTTTCCTGCCAGTATAGGGTCAAAAACTGGTTAGATAATAGGGAGCAGCGCGTTGTGGTTAATGGATCTTTTTCAACTTGGACTGAAGTGCTAAGTGGTGTGCCGCAAGGCTCAGTATTAGGACCGATATTGTTCAATATTTTCATTAAGAACCTAACAGAAGGTCTAGAGAGCATGGTGTCAATTTTTGCAGATGATACCAAATTGTGTAAGGCTATAAATACAGAGGAGGATGCCGAGTCTCTTCAGAACGACTTAGTTAAATTAGAAGCATGGGCAGCCAAATGGAGAATGCGCTTCAACACAGACAAGTGTAAGGTAATGCACTGTGGTAACAAGAACACAAATTACACCTACCTACTAAATGGGGTAAAATTAGGGGATTCTGTACTGGAAAAGGACTTAGGTGTCCTCATAGATAGCAAGCTAAGCAGTAGTACCCAAAGTAGGACTGCAGCAAAGAAGGCTGATAAGATATTAGCATGCATAAAACGGGGTATTGATGCTAGGGACGAGAGTATTATACTCCCGTTATATAAATCACTAGTGAGGCCACACCTTGAATACTGTGTACAATTCTGGGCACCGTACTACAAAAAGGATATCCTGGAGCTTGAAAAGGTACAGAGGAGGGCGACCAAACTAATTAAGGGCATGAAGACGATGGAATACAAGGAAAGGCTTGAAAGACTAGGCATGTTTACATTGGAAAAGAGGAGACTAAGAGGGGATATGATCAACATCTACAAATATATAAAGGGACAATACACAGAGCTTGCGCGGGACCTGTTTTTGGTTAGATCAACACAGAGGACTCGTGGACACTCGCTCAGGTTAGAGGAGAGGAGATTCCGCACAATACGGCGTAAAGGCTTTTTTACGGTAAGGACAATACGTGTTTGGAATTCCCTGCCCGAGGGAGTTGTAATGGCGGAATCTGTCAACACCTTTAAGAATGGGTTAGATAAATTCCTAATGGATAAGGATATCCAGGGGTATGGTGCATAGTCATGCATTATAGTTACTATAAATAGGGATAAAATGCAACGGCTGACAGCAGCATCAGTCAGAAATTTTAGTCAAATCATCATGCATAGGAGACCACAAATAGGTTGAACTCGATGGACAATTGTCTTTTTTCAACCTCAGATACTATGTTACTATGTTACTATATTTACGGACTGTCTGATGTGCCTACTTGGATGCTGTCACTCATATAATCCTCCACCATTCTTTCAATGGTGACAGAATCATATGCAGTGACAGTAGACGACATGTCAGTAATCGTTGGCAGGTCCTTCAGTCCGGACCAGATGTCAGTTTTCGCTCCTGACTGCCCTGCATCACCGCCAGCGGGTGGTTTTGGAAATCTGATCCTTTTCCTGGCAGATCCAGTGGCAGTAGAAAATTAAGGAGGAGCTGTTGGCGGGTCACGTTCCGCTTGACTTGACAAGTATCTCACCAGCAGGTCTTTGAAGATCTACAGACTTGTATCTGCCGGAAAGAGAGATACAACGTAGGCTTTAAACCTAGGATCGAGCACGGTGGCCAAAATGTAGTGCTCTGATTTCAACAGATTTACCACCCGTGAATCCTGGTTAAGCGAATTAAGGGCTCCATCCACAAGTCCCACATGCCTAGCGGAATCACTCCATTTTAGCTCCTCCTTCAATCTCTCCAGCTGCTTCTGCAAAAGCCTGATAAGGGGAATGACCTGATTCCGGCTGGCAGTGTCTGAACTGACTTCACGGGTGGCAAGTTCAAAGGGTTGCAGAACCTTGCACAACATTGAAATCATTCTCCACTGCGCTTGAGTCAGGTGCATTCCCCCTCCTTTGCCTATATCGTAGGCAGATGTATAGGCTTGTATGGTCTTTTGCTGCTTCTCCATCCTCTGAAGCATATAGAGGGTTGAATTCCACCTTGTTACCACCTCTTGCTTCAGCTGATGGCAGGGCAGGTTCAGGAGTGTTTGCTGGTGCTCCAGTCTTTGGCACGCGGTGGCTGAATGCCAAAAGTGGCCCGCAATTCTTTGGGCCACCGACAGCATCTCTTGCATGCCCCTGTCATTTTAAAAAAAATTCTGCACCACCAAATTCATTGTATGTGCAAAACATGGGACGTGCTGGAATTTGTCCACATGTAATGCACGCACAATATTGGTGGCGTTGTCCGATGTCACAAATCCCCAGGAGAGTCCAATTGGGGTAAGCCAATCTGCGATGATGTTCCTTAGTTTCCGTAAGAGGTTGTCAGCTGTGTGCCTCTTATGGAAAGCGGTGATACAAAGCGTAGCCTGCCTAGTAACGAGTTGGCGTTTGCGAGATGCTGCTACTGGTGCCGCCACTGCTGTTGTTGCTACGGGAGGCAATGTATCTACCCAGTGGGCTGTCACAGTCATATATTCCTGAGTCTGCCCTGCTCCACTTGTCCACATGTCCGTGGTTAAGCGGGCATTGGGTACAACTGCATTTTTTTAGGACACTGGTGACTGTTTTTCTGACGTATGTGTACATTCTCGGTATCGCCTGCCTAGAGAAGTGGAACCTAGATGGCATTTGGTACCGGGGACACACTACCTCAAGATATTCTCTAAGCGCCTGTGAACTAACGGCGGATACCGGATGCACGTCTAACACCAACACAGCTGCCAAGGCCATAGTTATCCGCTTTGCAACAGGATGACTGCTGTGATATTTCATCTTCCTCGCAAAGGACTGTTGGACAGTCAATTGCTTAATGGAAGTAGTACAAGTGGTCTTCCAACTTCCCCTCTGGGATGACGATCGACTCCCAGCAGCAACAACAGCAGCAACAGCAGCAGTAGGCGTTACACTCAAGGATCCATCGGAGGAATCCCAGTCAGGAGAGGACTCATCAGACTTGCCAGTGATATGTCCTGCAGGACTATTGGCGTTCCTGTCTAAGGAGGAAATTGACACTGAGGGAGTTGGTGGTGTGGTTTGCAGGAGCTTGGGTACAAGAGGAAGAAGGGATTTAGTTGTCAGCGGACTGCTTCCACTGTCACCCAAAGTTTTTGAACTTGTCAATGACTTCTGATGAATGCGCTCCAGGTGACGTATAAGGGAGGATGTTCCTAGGTGGTTAACGTCCTTACCCCTACTTACTACAGCTTGACAAAGGCAACACACGCAGGGGCGGATCCAGAAGAAAATGATAGGGGGGGCACCATGGAAGGGGCAAGTACATTTGCGTGCAGCTTCGGTGCATGTGAGGTGGCGCTTCTTATACAATGCCCACAGTTGTAGCGCTCATTATGCAATGTCCACTGTACTGGTAGTGCCCCTTATATAGACCCCATAGTAGTGGTGCCCCTTATGCAATGCCCGTATTGCCCCCAGTAGTAATGTTGCCTGTAGTAATGCCCCCAGTCATTTAGCGCCCTAGTAGTTATGCCCCCAGTGGTAATGCCCCTGCAGTTATAACCCCAGTAGTTTACCCCCCCCTTTAGTTTAGCCTCCCAGTGATAATGCCCCAAGTAGTTTGCCTGCTTGTAGTTTTGCCCCTGTAGTTATGCCCCCCTTGTAGTTTAGCCCCCAGTAGTAATGCCCCCAGTAGTTTGGCCCCTGTAGTTATCCCCCAGTAGTTTGGCCCCTGTAGTTATGCCCCCAGTAGTTTGGCCCCCCTGTAGTTTAGCCCCCAAGTAGTAATGCTCCTGTAGTTATGCTGCCAGTAGTAATGCCCTCCTGTAGTATGCCCCGAGTAGTTAGCCCCTTTGTAGTTGGCCCCCAGTAATAATGTCCCCCAGTAGTTTGCCCCCAGTAGATGCCCCCCAGTAATAATGTCCCCCAGTAGTTTGCCCCCAGTAGATGCCCTCCAGTAATAATGTCCTCCAGTAGTTTGCCCCCAGTAGTAATGCCCCCTAGGAGTTTGCCCCCAATAGATGACCCCCCAGTAGTAATGCCCCCAGTAGATGCCCCCCAGTAATAATGCCCCCAGTAGATGGCCCCCAGTAAAATGTCCCCAGTAGCTGCCTCCAGTAGTAATGCCCCCAATAGATGACCTCCCAATAGTAATGCCCCAGTAGATGCCCCCCCAGTAATAATGCCCCCAGTAGTAATGCCCCCCCACCCAGTAGTAATGTCCCTTGTTGATGCTCCCAGTAGTAATGTCCCCCCCTAGTTTGCCCCCAGTAGATGCCCCCGCTGCACTGAGGTAGAGAAAAGAGAACATACTTACCAAGCCACGTTCCCGCTTCCAGACCGCTGCAGTACTCCTCCTCCTGGCGTCCTCTCCTCAGCACTATGAGAGAGACGTCATGACTGACGTCTCTCCCATAGCGCACGCCGCACAGTGACAGCGCCGGAGGCAGGAGCTCAGTACTGAGCTCCTGCCTCCGGCTGCCGCTGTGCAGGGAGACGGGCGCCCGCTGGTAACACAATCTCAGCGGGCGCCCGTCATCTCCCTGTGCGGCACCGGGGGGGGGGGGACGGACGGACGAGGGACGGAGGGACTGGGGACGGAGGCACAAACGATAGGGGGGGCACGGGCCGAGTGCCCCCGCTGGATCCGCCTCTGAACACACGGCTTGACACCTGTTGTACGCATTTCTGTTGAAATAATTCGACACCGAAGAGGTGATTTTTTTTTTATTTTGACCAGGCATGGCAATGGCCATATTCATCCCACGGACAACAGGTGTCTCCCTGGGTGCCTGACTTTAACAAACCACCTCACCATCAGAATCCTCCTTGTCAATTTCCTCCCCAGCGCCAGCAACATCCATATCCTCATTCTGATGTACTTCAACAGTGACATCTTTAATTTGACTATCAGGAACTGGACTGTGGGTGCTCCTTCCAGCACTTGCAGGGGGCGTGCAAATGGTGGAAGGAGCCACCTCTTCCCGTCTAGTGTTGGGAAGGTCAGGCATCGCAACCGACACAATTGGACTCTCCTTGGGGATTTGTGATTTAGAAGAATGCACAGTTCTTTGCTGTGCTTTTGCCAGCTTAACTCTTTTCATTTTTCTAGCAGGAGGATGAGTGCTTCCATCCTCATGAGAAGCTGAACCACTAGCCATGAACATAGGCCAGGCCTCAGCCGTTCCTTGCCACTCCGTGTCGTAAATGGCATATTGGCAAGTTTACGCTTCTCATCAGACGCTTTTAATTTAGATTTTGTGTGTCATTTTACTGAACTTTTGTGTTTTGGATTTTACATGCTCTCTACTATGACATTGGGCATCAGCCTTGGCAGACGACGTTAATGGCATTGAATCGTCTCTGCCATGACTAGTGGCAGCAGCTTCAGCACTAGGTGGAAGTGGATCTTGATCTTTACCTATTTTACCATCCACATTTTTGATCTCCATTTTTTAATGTGTGGAATTATATGCCAGTAATATATCAATATCAATGGCCTACTGTACTGTACTACTATATACTGGTGGTAACCAAAATGCTGCACTGTACTGCTATATACTGCTCACAACAATGCAGCACAGATATGGATACTTGAAGTGACACGAAGCTGCAAGATACAGCAATGGCCTACTGTACTGTACTACTATATACTGGTGGTCACCAAAATGCTGCACTGTACTACTATATACTGCTCACAACAATGCAGCACAGATATGGATACTAGAAGTGACACGGAGCTGTAAGATACAGCAATTGCCTACTGTACTGTACTACTATATACTGGTGGTCACCAAAATGCTGCACTGTAATACTATATACTGCTCACAACAATGCAGCACAGACATGGATACTTGAAGTGACATGGAGCAGCAAGATACAGCAATGGCCTACTGTACTGTACTACTATATAGTGGTGGTCACCAAAATGCTGCACTGTACTACTATATAGTATATACTGGTCACACAACAATGCAGCAGATATTGAGCACTGATCATAATACTGTCTACAACTGAGTCTGACACGGAGCAGCAAGATACAGCAATGGCTTACTGTACTGTACTACTATAATATACTGGTGGTCACCACAATGCAGCACTGTACTACTATATACTGCTCACAACAATGCAGCACAGATATGGATACTTGAAGTGACACGGACCTGCAAGATACAGCAATGGCCTACTGTACTGTACTACTATATACTGGTGGTCACCAAAATGCTGCACTGTACTACTGTATACTGCTCACAACAATGCAGCACAGATATGGATACTTGAAGTGACACGGAGCTGCAAGATACAGCAATGGCCTACTGTACTGTACTACTATATACTGGTGGTCACCAAAATGCTGCACTGTACTACTATATACTGCTCACAACAATGCAGCACAGATATGGATACTAGAAGTGACACGGAGCTGCAAGATACAGCAATGGCCTACTGTACTGTACTACTATATACTGGTTGTCACAAAAATGCTGCACTGTACTACTATATACTGCTCACAACAATGCAGCACAGATATGGATACTAGAAGTGACACAGAGTTGCAAGATACAGCAATGGCCTACTGTACTGTACTACTATATACTGGTGGTCACCAAAATGCTGCACTGTACTACTATATACTGCTCACAACAATGCAGCACAGATATGGATACTAGAAGTGACACGGAGCTGCAAGATACAGCAATGGCCTACTGTACTGTAATACTATATACTGGTGGTCACCAAAATGCTGCACTGTACTACTATATACTGCTCACAACAATGCAGCACAGATATGGATACTAGAAGTGACACGGAGCTGCAAGATACAGCAATGGCCTACTGTACTGTACTACTATATACTGGTGGTCACCAAAATGCTGCACTGTACTACTATATAGTATATACTGATCACAAAACAATGCAGCAGATATTGAGCACTGATCAGGATACTGTCTACAACTGAGTCTGACACGGAGCTGCAAGATACACCAATGGCCTACTGTACTGTATTACTATAATATACTGGTGGTCACCACAATGCAGCACACTGAGCATAGATATTTGCAGCACACTGAGCACAGATATTGAGCTTTTCAGGCAGAGAACGTAGCTCAATCTCCAATGCACGAGTGAAATTGGTGGCGACGAGCGGCTCTTTATATGGAATACGAATCTCGCGAGAATCCGACAGCGGGATGATGACGTTCGGCCTTGTTCGGGTTAACCGAGCAAGGTGGGAAGATTCGAGGCTGCCTCGGACCCATGTATAACACGTGAAGTTCGGGGGGGTTCGGATCTCGACGAACCGAACCCGCTCATCTCTAATTTCTAATATCGCTAATAAATTGTCCCATAATGAGAAAGAGACGCAATACTTAAGACAGTCTGTGGATGAGATTATGAACAGACAGTCCCAAAACAAGCTTCTCAGTCCCCTGCCATCAAAAAATGAACTCTGGCTCATATCCTGCAGTCTGACTTTGACGCTGAGGGGTAAGACATGAAGGAGGAGGAGGAGGTGGATTCAGAAGGGGGGGGACTCTGCTCTGTCACAGGGAATTGGGGCTCTTATAGAAGCTATCAGAGACGTGCTACAAATTTCTGATAAGGTGACGGAGGAGTGTGAGGAATCTTATTTTAATGTAAAAAAAAGAATTCACTTTTCCTGTGTCAAATGAACTGAATACCCTGTTTGATGAACGGTGGGTTAATCCTGATAAAATATTCCAAATCCCTAAAAGGTTACTCTCATCTTTTCCTTTTCCTCCTGAACATAGGAAAAAATGGGAAAGTCCACCGATAGTGGATGCATCTGTGTCCAGGTTGTCCCTGGTGCAGCCTCCCTGAAAGACACAGCTGATCGTAAAATTGAGACTACACTCAAATCCTTGTGCACAGCTGCTGGGGTGGCTCAGAAACCCACTATAGCATGTGCATGGATTACTAAAGCCACTGCTAAATGGTCAGGTAACCTCATTGAAGGATAGGATTCCATATCTAGGGGGGAGATTGTGTTACTCCTGCAACATATGCAGGACTCTGCGAACTTTATGGTGGAAGCAATAAAAGAAGTAGGTTTGCTTAATGCACGTACCACTGCTATGGCAGTGTCAGCACGCAGGGGCTTATGGTTACGCCAGTGGACTGTGGACGCGGACTCCAGGAAAGGAGGTCTACCCTTTGCAGGAGAGGCCTTATTTGGAGATGAACTGGCTCTTCAAAGCTACTGTGGATAAGTCCACATATCTTCCTTCTGCAGCTCCCTCAACCAGGAAGACCTGCTCAGAACCTACTCTACAGTCCTTTCGGACTGCCAATTTTAAGGGAATAGCCAGAGGATCTTCTACAGCCACCATAGGCGCTAGAGGTAAACCACGCATACCAGCAACTGCTGGTTCACAAGAACAGAGCTCCAGTTCTGCTTTCTCAAAGCCTTCTGCACAACGGTGGACGCGATGCGTGGAAAACTGGCAGGTGGGAGACCGACTAAAAAATTTCAGTCACATCTGGACAACATCATGCCAGGATCCCTGGTTCATAGATCTAATTTCCCATGGCTACAGACTGGAGTTTCAGGAGCTCCCACCTCACAGATTCTTCAAAACAGGCTTACCAGCTTCAGAGGCAAGTATAACCTCACAGGATGCCATTCAAAAACCGGTACAGACTCAGGTCATTGTTCCAGTTCCACCTCATCTCCAAAACAAGGGATATTATTCCAACTTGTTCGTGGTACCGAAACCGGACGGTTCGGTAAGGCTGATTTTGAATCTAAAATCATTGAATCCGTACTTACGAGTGTTAAAATTCAAGATGGAGTCTCTGAGAGCGGTGATCTCAGGTCTGGAGGAGCGAGAATTCCTAGTGTCTCTGGATATCAAGGATGCATACCTTCACATTCCGATCTGGCCGCCTCACCAGGCTTATCTACGCTTTGCACTACAGGACTGTCACTACCAGTTCCAGGCCCTGCCATTTGGTTTCTGGACACAGAGTCGCAGAAAGTTTTTCTTCTTTTGGAAAAGGCATTGGTAATCCAGTTGATGGGTCGGGATGTCCTGAAGCCATCCCGGATATCGGTGCATCTATGCATTCACCTTCTGTGAAAAATGGTTGTTTCTTACAAGGCGCTTCAGTACGGAAGGTTTCATGTCAGGCCCTTCTAGCTGGATCTGTTGGACAAATGGTCCGGATCGCATCTTCACATGCATGAGAGGATCCGTCGATCGCCAAATGCCAGGATCTCCCTTCTGTGGTGGCTACAGACTTCTCACCTAATCGAGGGCCGACGGTTTGGGATTCAGTATTGGATTCTGCTAACCACAGACGCAAGCCTCAGAGGTTAGGGAGCAGTCACCCAGGGAGTGCAGTTTCAAGGAAGATGGTCAAGTCAGGAAGTCATCCTTCCAATCAACATTCTGGAACTCAGGGCTATATACAATGCCCTTCTGAAGGCCGCATATTTTCTTCAAGATCGGGCCATTAAGGTTCAGTCGGACAATGTGACGGCAGTGGGTGGAATGAAAAGCATAGCAGCAATGTCAGAGGTATCAAGAATTCTCCTCTGGGCAGAAAAACACGCTGTGGCATTGTCGACGGTCTTCATTCTGTGGTAGACAACTGGGAAACAGACTTCCTCAGCAGACACGACCTGCACCCAGGGGAGTGGGGCCTTCACCCGGAGATGTTCAGGTGCTTGACACGTCGATGGGGATGTCCACAAATTGACATGATGTCCTCTCATCTCAACAAGAAGCTCAATCGGTATTGTTCCAGGTCGAGAGACCTACAGGCAGTGGCAGTGGACGTTCTGACAACTCCATAGGTCTATCAGATGGTGTACATGTTCCCTCCAGTTCCGCTGATTCCAAGAATTCTGGTAAGAATAAAAAGGGAAAAAGTTCAAGCAATTCTCATTGCTCCGCACTGGCCAAGAAGGGCCTGGTAAGCGGATCTTCTGGAGATGCTCCTGGAAGATCCGTGGCCTCTACCTCTCCGCGAGGATCTCCTGCAACAGGGGCCGTTCGTAAATCAAGACTTAACATGGTTACATTTGACGGCATGGAAGTTGAATGGCTGATTCTAGCTAGATGAGGCATCCCTGACAAGGTCATCCTGACTATGATCCAAGCCAGGAAGGGGGTAACGTCTAAACAGTACCACGGTATTTGGAAGAAATACATCTCTTGGTGTGAGAGCAGAAAATATTCTGCGGTGGAATTTCATCTGGGACGTTTCCTGCTTTTTCTGCAGTTGGGTATGGATGTGGGCCTATGTCTGGGCTCCATAAAAGTCCAGATTTCTGCCTTGTCCATTTTCTTTCAGAAACAATTGGCGTCTCTTCCTGAGGTCCAGACATTCTTGAAAGGGGTTCTGCACATCCAGCCTCCCTTTGTGCCTCAAACAGCACCTAGGGATCTCAATTTGGTGCTGCAGTTCCTCCAATTGGACTAGTTTGAACCGTTACAGGAGGTAGATGTAAAATATCTTACATGCAAGACCGTCACACTGTTGGCCATGGCTTCAGCAAGACGTGTGTCGGAGCTGGGGGCATTGTCTCACAAGAGCCCATTTTAATCTTCCATGAGGACAGAGCTGAACTCAGGACTCATCAGCAATTTTTTCCTAAGGTGGTGTGGGTGTGGTTCGTTTTATCGACAGTGTCTAGGTCGACAATGTTTAGGTCGACCACTATAGGTCGACAGTCACTAGGTCGACATGGATGGAAGGTCGACAGGGTTTCTAGGTCGACATGTGCTAGGTCGACAGGTCTAAAGGTCGACATGAGGTTTGTTTGTTTTTTTTTCGTTTTCTTCGTAAAGTGACCGGGATCCCAAATTAGTGCACCGCGTCCCCTCGCATGGCTCGCTTCGCTCGCCATGCTTCGGGCATGGTGCCTTCGCTCCGCTACCGCTTCGCTCGGCACACTTTACCGTTCCAATCGTAGTCCACGTGGATCGTTAAGTATGAAAAAATCCCCCCCCAAAAAATGTGAAAAACTCATGTCGACCTTTAGACCTGTCGACCTAGCACATGTCGACCTAGAAACCCTGTCGACCTTCCATCCATGTCGACCTAGTGACTGTCGACCTATAGTGGTCGACCTAAACATTGTCGACCTAGACACTGTCGATCTTCAGACCGGATCCCGGTGGTGTCTGAGTTTCACATCAACCAACCAATTGTTGTTCTTGTTGTTACAGACACCTCTAATACTTCAAAGTCTTTGGATGTTGTGAGGGCTTTGAAGGTGTATGTGAAGAGAACAGCTCATCACAGGAAATTGGACTCGCTGTTTGTACTTTACAATCCCAATAAGATTGGGAGTCCCACTTCAAAGCAGTCAATTGCATGCTGGATCAGGCTGACTATCCAGCATGCTTATTCCACGGCAGGATTGCAGATTCCAAAATCTGTACAGACCCACTCGACTAAGTCATTGGGATCTTCTTGGATGGCTGCCCGCAGTGTCTCGGCCTTACAGCTGTGCCGAGTAGCTTCTTGGTCAGGTTTGAACATGTTTGCAAAGTTCTATAAGTTCGATACCTTGGCCTCTGAGGACCTTCAGTTTGGTCAATCAGTTCTGCAGGACCCTCAGCACTCTCCCATCCGGTTTGGGAGCATTGGTACTTCTCCATGGTACTAAATGGATCCCCAGTATTCACTAGGACGTAAGAGAAAATATGATTTTAAGTACCTACTGGTAAATCATTTTCTCGTAGTCCATAGAGGATACAGGGCGCCCGCCCGGTGCTTCGTTCGTCCTACACTGTTACTTGGTTAAGTATTGTTGTTTGGTTCAGCTGTTGCTTTTCCTGTTCCAAGTTTGGTTAGCATGGCTTTCCTCTTATTTATGTGTGCTGGTTCGGAATCTCACCACTATCCTTTTATATCCTTCTCTCAAAGTATGTCCATCTCCTCTGGCACAGTTTACTAGACTGAGTCTGGTAGGAGGGGCATAGAGGGAAAGCCAGCCCACACTATCAAATTCTTAAAGTGCCTATGGCTCATAGTGGACCCGTCTATACCCCATGCTACTAAATAGATCCCCAGTATCCTCTACGGACTACAAGAAAAGGATTTACCAGTAGGTAAATAAAATACTATTATCTTCCCCCCTTGCAGTGCACATGGTTTTGCCCAACTGCTAACAAATTTGCTGCTACGATCAGGTCTGAATTAACCCCATACAGGAGTGGATTGGCCATAGAACCTACCTGTAAGATTCCCGGTGGGCTGACATATCGCCAAGGCCTGTTTTGTTTGCTGACATATGGCCCCACCCCCACATAATAGACAGCCCACCACACTCATTGCACTGCATTGTCCCCATTCATTCTGTTACTCCTTCTCTGTAAGTACAGTAACTCTGCCATTCAGTGATGCTGCCATGGCTACACGGTATGTTATACCCCTTGTGCTGCCCATGTCAGGCCACTTTTATAACACTTTCAGGGCCACTTTTATTTCCCAATCCGCACATGGTCATATGTATATACCATTTATTTTACCCATGAACTCATTAGCATCTGATGTTCATATAATGTGTGCTCATTAAATAATGAAATGCATGTGCTGTACTGTATGAAATTGAAATGTAGTTCTTACATGCATTATTTTTTGATACTACATGATGTATTACAGTGATGTCACACACAGTTATTTATAATGCCATTGTAATTGTTAATTTGTCATCACATAATGCTATCGTAAGTAAAAAATCTAATTATTGTCACTTTTACAAATTCCCTTGCTAATTGATTGACAGAAGTGACAAAACAGTTGCCAATACAGCATTGTTTAATTAGTTGATCATGAAGCTATTACTTATCACTGTTGACAGTTAGAAATTGTATACTGTATTGTTAATTCAATATTCTCTGCCGAGCTATTATTGCGGGGATGTTCGTAATGAGCTGCCGCATGCCAAAATGCGCAGTCATCAGTATACAACTACTCACTTCTCAGAAATGTTTATGAAAGGCAAATACTGTAAATAAAGACTTGAGCAAATCAGGCACATTTTGGGGAGCACGCACTCCATGATAGTAATGGGCAGTGGTTAGGTTACAGTGTGGCACATTCAAACATGCCTAAAGGTATGATGCCTTTTTCTGTGGCTTGCCCCAACCACTGCATGGAAAATAGGGTCAAATTGATCCACCAATGCTGAAAAAAAATATCCAAAATGTGCAACAGTAAGGCATACACTGTAGCTGAAAAAGGTGAACTTTCATCAAATTTGTGATTATGGGGGTCATTCCGAGTTGTTCGCTCGTTATTTTTTTCTCGCAACGGAGCGATTAGTCGCTAATGCGCATGTGCAATGTCCGCAGTGCGACTGCGCCAAGTAAATTTGCTATGCAGTTAGGAATTTTACTCATGGCATTACGAGGTTTTTTCTTCGTTCTGGTGATCGGAGTGTGATTGACAGGAAGTGGGTGTTTCTGGGCGGAAACTGGACGTTTTATGGGTGTGTGCGAAAAAACGCTACCGTTTCTGGGAAAAACGCGGGAGTGGCTGGAGAAACGGAGGAGTGTCTGGGCGAACGCTGGGTGTGTTTGTGACGTCAAACCAGGAACGAAACTGACTGAACTGATCGCAGATGCCGAGTAAGTCTGGAGCTACTCAGAAACTGCTAAGAAGTGTCTATTCGCAATTTTGCTAATCTTTCGTTCGCAATTTTGATAAGCTAAGATTCACTCCCAGTAGGCGGCGGCTTAGCGTGTGCAAAGCTGCTAAAAGCAGCTTGCGAGCGAACAATTCGGAATGACCCCCTATGTTAATATCACTTTAGTATGCACAGGCATGTCCAGTCTAATTATAGAGGTTCACATTTGGTCTGGTAAATACATAGGGGGTAATTCCAAGTTGATCGCAGCAGGAAATTTTTTAGCAGTTGGGCAAAACCATGTGCACTGCAGGGGAGGCAGATATAACATGTGCAGAGAGAGTTAAATTTGGGTGTGGTGTGTTCAATCTGCAATCTAATTTGCAGTGTAACATTAAAGCAGCCAGTATTTACCCTGCACTGAAACACTATAACCCACCCAAATCTAACTCTTTCTGCAAATGTTATATCTGCCCCCCCCCCCCCCCCCCCCCTGCAGTGCACATGGTTTTGCCCAACTGCTAAAAAATTTCCTGCTGTGATCAACTTGGAATTACCCTCATAGTGTACAGTTATACAGTACCCTCAGGACATGATTCAGAGATGGATGCAGATTGCTGGATACACAGCAAAATCTGCGTCCATCTCCTCATATGCTGGGGGCAGCCTAGCATAGGGCAAGGCCACCCAGCATGTGCGATACCGCCTCCCGAACTAAGTTTGACCCCTGGCTGAGCTGTGAGATGGTCCGCCGCCATTTTTTTATCGGAGCGGCTGCATGTGACACCACACAACCGCCCCAAAAACCCTCTTGGCACCCCCTTCCCCATCCCCCCTCCAATGGCTGCCGCTGTCAGTCACCTTGTCCCTTTATAACCAGGAGCTTCTTACTCAGAGCTTCTCTCAAGCAATTGTTGATGGGTCTACTCATAAAGCAGTCATTCTTAACCTAATTACTTTCAAAAGGTAACAGAGTATGAGTTTCAAGTGTGGATGAGAATTTAGGTTCCTGTGATTGTCTATTAATATGTTTAAGTAAAAAGGGTAGGACATGGCTCATGCAAAAACAAGGCAGTTTAAGAGGAATGATTATGTAAACAGGGATATATACATGTGATTACTTAGTGGGGGAAAGTCTTTATATGGGCAGGGTAGCAAGGGGGGGGGCTAGGGAGTCACATGACTAATGTGGCCAAGCTGTCAGGGCAGCATCATGGTCTGCCACATGCTTCAACTCCCGCTGCCCGCCTCTAGACCACTGCCGCTGCCTTCCTCCTGACCACTTGCCAGCCATCGTTTCCCTCCCGCCTGCCAGTGCGTATCCCAGTAAAAGTGGATGCGCCACTTCTGCAGGACACCTTCAAGGAGAGGTGAGGAAGGTGTTCATTACTGCACTGTGATTCACATAAGGGTAAACCAAATGAGATCTAGGAGTAAATATTTTGATCTATGATATAGCCAAAATGATACATTTATTTCACCATATTGCCCCATAATAGTGAATACTTGCATGAATACTGTGGTAAAGAGAATGAATGTATGTAGTGCATGACACTTGCAATATAAAATAAGTAGCAAGGGTAGTATGGTAGAACAATAAACAATGAGCACGTAAAGCCTCACTGTCCATCATATGCACCCCAAAACACACCTCATGCAGTGCATCAAAATACCAGTCCCATGGAAGCCAACAGCTGTAGCCATGATACAACACCATAATGCTGTCCATACTCTCATCATGTTACCTATAATCATAATACCATATAGCCTCACTGTAGTGTGTATAGATGCTGGTTATTCCTCCAACAATCCAAAAATATAATGGCAGGTTAATTGGCTCCTGAGAAAATTAACCCTAATGTGTAAGTGTGTGTGTGTGTACACGGGCAGACTAGATGGACCAAGTGGTACTTATCTGCCGTCAAAGTCTATGTTTATATGATTTATGACCTAATAATAAAAATGTAAAATGGGGGGTTGGGGGAGGGAGGGTGCACAAAATGACTGCCTTGCCCCGGGTGACATGAATCCTATTTTAGGCCCTGATTTGGGGTACTGCTGCAGTGGGAAACACAACGTGTAGACTTCTAAAAACAACACATCTTTGTGTCAGACAGCTTAGAAATAAGCGCATGGGAAATTATACCAATCTGGCCATCGGTAGTGGTAGGAAGCATGTACAACTATAAAGATTTCTTTTAGGAAATATCTCATAAGCGGAGTCTTAAGACTGAAGATAACGTTGTATCTAAAACAGAATGAGGCTGAGAAAGAAATCAAATGTTCAAAGAGAAAATGGCAGTGCATAGGAAAAGGGAACACGCTATTTTAGATATAAATGAAATAAAAATGCAAAATAGTAAAGACAAAGGGGGTCACTCCGAGTTGATCGCACGCTGCAACTTTTGCAGCCCGTGTGATCAGATAGTCGCTGCCTATGAGGGAGTGTATTTTAGCTTAGCAAGTGTGCGAAGGCATGTGCAGGGGAGCTGGGCAAAAAAGTTTTGTGTAGTTTCTGAGTAGCTCTCAACTTACTCAGCCACTGCGATCACTTCAGCCTGTCAGGTCCCGGAATTGACGTCAGACACCCACCCCGCAAACGCCTGGGCACGCCTGCGTTTTCCTCTCCACTCCCAGAAAACGATCAGTTGCTACCCAGGAATGCCTTCCTGATGTCAATCTTCTTGCGTTTGCCTCTGCGTATGCTTTCCTCGTTGATCTGGTCGCTGCCCGGTGACGACGTGCCTGCGCATTGGAGACCGCGCGCATGCGCAATTCGGACCCATTTGACCAGCTGCGAAAAAAGCAGCATGCGAACGGGTCAGAATGACCCCCAAAAGGAGAAACTCTTGTGGAGTAAAGGCCCATACACAGAAGATGAGAAAGTAAAAGATAACGTTCAGAGGTCCAATCTGAGTGAGCTCTTTTGCAATTTCGTCTAGTGTATCACTCAATGTCATTAACAACACACGCTCCTGTGGACATATGTGCTAAGGGCACAACTACTGTGGGCACTATGTGTGGCACTACTACTGTGGGCGTTATGTGTAATGGGCACTACTACTGTGGGCGTTCGTGAAAGGGGCATTTTGGTACATGCTGCCCCTTTACTGCATATAGGAGGGAAGGTGCAAATAAATTATTTGCAGGCCCTGCATCCAGGAATACTATAAGAGCTTACAATGTGCCGCTTATGCCATTCAATTAATTATTAAGCCTGTGTAGTCTTCTTCAGAAAAGTATAGAAAAGACTGGTAACTACAATCAAGTGAGCCTGACATCAGAGAGAGGAAAATAAAGGAAAAGAAAACCTTGCTGAAAGAACCAGTGCTAGAATATCATAAATCCTGCTATTTACAAGAGCCAAGCAGCTTGTTTGTTTTCTTTCAGGGAATATCATGTCATTCAAATATATTGGATTCGTTTGAGGGTGTAACTAAGGGACTGATTTATAGTTGTATGCAAACCCCCTGGTGGATGGACTGTGCATGCATAGTACCCATTCGACTCATGTGCAGAACGGGTTCTGCTTTGTAACATGCAGTGTCCCCTAAGCTGCAGGCTGATTGACAGGCTGTGTATAGTAGCTCTGGACTTTCTAGCCCTTGCGATCACTTCAGTCTTTTTGGTCCCGGAATTAACGCCAGACACTCACCCTGCAAACGCTTGGACACACCTGCGTTTTTCCAAACACTCCCTGAAAACGGCCAGTTGACACCCACAAACGCCCTCTTCCTGTCAATCTCCTTGCGATCGGCTGTGCGAATAGATTCTTCGTTAAATCCGTCACCCATCAACGATTCGCTTTGTACCCTTACGATGCGCGTGCGTATTGCGGTGCATACACATGCGCAGTAGTAACCTGTTCACTGCGCTGTTTAAAACGTCAGCGAGCGATCATCTCGGAATGACCCCCAGTGTGACTTGCAATTTTGTACAGTTTTGCATACTATGCAGCAACAGACAAACTAGAGATACTAACAATCAGTCTAAGAAAATAATTTATTTGTTACATCTAAATAACTGTATAAAAATCATTCAATACATATAAAATATTAATTATGCAAAGCTTAATGGAGTCCCACATTAGTACAACTCTAAATATTTAATTAGCCCTCAAAGTCTCCAAAATCCTTCATAAACTCCGGCCACCGATTTATTGTTAGTTGTTTATTAATCCAGGATTCTGCCTTTTGTTAGTAAATAGCTACATAGCTATTGCTGTGACATACTTTTCCCTAATTGTACAGAAACTCAGAGACCTCAATACATAAATCAGGTATACCAGGTATCACATAAAAAAAACATTGTGTACAAGCTTAGGGCCTTGGTGGGTCACACTGTTTGTCCCAATATCTGTGCTTCATATGTATTGTCTATAATATATCATTTTAGCTTAGTATCACAATGAGGAACCTATTTATTATCACTATCACTAATGTTCCAGTTGCAAAAACGCTAGTTTCTGAAGTTTTATGTATTGGGCTAATTCCTTATTAGGGGCCGATAGGGTCTCCCAATATTAAGCAAACTCTGAAAGCTGTTAGTTTTCAATGTGCGCTTGCGAGAACCAATGTTATTTACAGACGGTGCTGATTCACGAAGTCCAGCTCCTTCCTATGGAAGGGAGGTCCAAGTGGAATCCTCTGCCAGCACTGCACATACAACAATGATATTTAGCAGATCTATATATGGTGCTAACTATTGGGGCCAAGCTTTGGAATGCAAATTATTCTGGAGCTTGGTAAATTCTGCAATTAATAAATTTAGCCCCCTATGGGGACTGCTTCTTTGATCAAAAATGTGGTATCACAGCACTCTTCTGTGGTCCCCTTTTATATATCCAAGGGTTACCTAATATTTCAGTGTTCCCCCCCAAAATGGGTGTTTTCAGAGATATCATATTTCCATTTTTTCATTCATTACAGCTTAATTAATACTTCTTTTTTTATATATATAATCTTCTTTTTTTATTTGTTCCAAAACCAGTCATTCGTAACATCCCCCTCTAAAAATGTTCCATTTGCCCTGCATAGGTGTTGTGAAAAGCGGTGGTATTAAGAATTGACATTTAAAATGTTTATCAACAACAAACAAAAATATACATAGATTATAAACATGTACTATGCATAAAAAAATACTATAATACCTATTTTAATTTTAATGTTTCCTTTTTGAACTAGAAATTAAAGATCGCCAAATCTTTTTTACACAAAAATCTTTTATCCTGCATAGAAGTTAGTCCTGAGATGATTGTCTGAAGTAACGTCTTGCTTTTCAAACCTTTGCTTTGATTAGTCCTTTAAGAGGTGAATTAGATAATCTACAAATTCCGTGACTTAATTAACGTTTCAGGATCATAATGGATATACATAAGACATTAGCTTGATTAACACTTTTGCACATTCAAAATTAAGACCCAGCAGGTAATTTGGTTTATAGTGAAAAAGATGATTATTATGAAATTGATCAAATCAAACAGGGTCGGTGCTAGGGTGTTCGAAACCCCTCCTGCATACTATAAATTTGCACCTTCCCTTCCATTTTTAATAAAGGGACATCGTGCGCCGAAGTGTTGTCTGACAAGGAAGGGGCATGGTCACACATTAGTACACCAACTTCAAATAATGCCACATAGTAGCACAATTTATTCACATTACCCCGCATGTTGTGCCTCTGATTCATATTACACCATAGTAGTGCCCCTTATTAACATTATGCTACACAGTAGTACCCCTTACACGCATTATGCCACACAGTAGTACACCTTATACACGTTACACCACACCGAAGTACTGTACCCCTTATACACAATGCCCACAGTAGTAGTGCTCCATATACATACTGTATAATGCCAGTCTGTAATACAGCTTGAGCAGGGCCGGACCGAGCCTATTTTTTTATTTAGTAAGCAAATAACATATTTGGCGCCCTTTGATTGGATAAAGTTCTTAAAGTTCAGATGGTCATCTCATATATGTGTTATCACTAAACCACAACTGCTCTAAACCACGTTGTGTGTGTGTCTTTCAAAGTGATAAACACATAATGCCCCCCCCCCCCCCCCACACACACACACACACACAGACACACACACAGATACTCACATACACAGATACTCACAAACGTTTTCTCACTCACTCTCCCTCAGGGGCTCCACTTATCATATGGCTAGGGACCTGTAGCAGTTTGAGCCCCTCTGCAACTTGGTCCATGTAGCTCTGCCCCCTCAGTCCGTGAAGCACCGCCCCCCAGAGTTGTATCAAGCTCCGCCCCCTTTTCTGATGTCATATGCTTCTGTGGGGTAGGACTGGAGGCTTTAAGCTGCCGATACCTGTCACATAGTGTGACAGGCGGCGCAGCAGCAGTGGACAGACGCAGGCACGACAGCAGTGAGGGAGAGCGCCTCTCCAGCCTGGCGCCTACCTGCTCTGCATCCCTTGCTGAACGGGTAGCACCGGGCCTGAAATCAATACATTATGAGCAAGGAAATTAATACAATTAAAAGATGGCACCAAAGTTCACAGATATGATGTTGTGTTAAATATAAATCTAGGTGAAAAGTTAACGCAAAAGTTAACATACCATGCTATACAAGATGAACAAACTGAGCACTTATAGATTCACATGCTTTCATTAAATAGGAAAAATGTAAAGGATCATTTTACTACGATATATAAAAAGTCTATCAAAAATATAATCAGTTTCAGTGATGTTGTGTGATAACGTGTGCATGTGGGTACGGAGAGATGGCACTTGGGGTGATATTTATGACTCCCTAAATTACATGGCATGGAGTCACGAGAAAGCTGAGAATGACTGCCTCTCACTGACAAGGTAATTCGCAACTTTTCTTTTATTGAACTATCAATTCAAATAAAATTGTTTCTATACTTATACATCTGGTTATAGATTGTTGTGCACTCATATTTGTTACAAGTGATTTCCAACTGGCATTCCTACTATAGAGTAACAAATGGGAACTTCTAGATTATGTTAGCAGTAAAGATTCCCCTCCCCGGATCCATTTTCTAGTCATATTGGTATTAATACTGTAGCACATTTATTATAGTCAACCTAATGCATGCTAGTTATCACCACATAAACAGCCCCTCCCCCAATTCCGAATTAGTTGTGCTTTAATTTTAGAAATATATCAAATAGTTAGATATTAAATGTGTGTGTATCTCTCTCTTTCTCTCTCTCTCTCTCTCTATATATATATATATAGAGAGAGTTGAACTGTTCATCCGATTATTGCGTCTTACGTTAGAACGCAATTATTTCATCTTCAACAATGCGTATTATGTGCAGCGACAAGGCTGCGCCATGGGGAGTAATGTGTCTCCATCACTGGCTAACTGCTTTATGTTTGGTGTAGAAGAAGAATTATTTTTTTCAAAAGAGGAGGTCAAGTCTAATGTATTGCTGTATCTTAGATACATTGATGACTTGTTGCTCCTGTGGACTGGTCCGGGAGAGCAACTGGAGTCGTTGATTGAAACTCATAATGAAACCAACTCGCCAGTGAAGTTCACTTATACTATGAGTACATCTAGTGTGAACTTTTTAGACGTCAATATCAGTCTCATTGATAACAAAATCCGAACTCAGTTATTCCGTAAACCCACAGATAGGAATAACATACTTTTAGCCAGCAGTCATCACCCAGAACCTCTAAAGAGAGGTCTCCCTTTTTCACAGATGCTTCGGGTTCGTAGAATTATCAATGATGAAACGCAACTTGAAAGGGCTCTGGACGAGATGGTCAGTAAGTTTAAGAACAGGGGATACTGTCCCAGAGAGTTGGCACGCACCAAGAATCGGGTCCTTAAAATCTCTAGATCGGATTCGTTGTTGCCAGTGGCTAGAGATAGTCATTCAAAGTTTGTTTGGGTTAGTAAATTTAATACTGCAAGTACCAAAATTAATAGGGTGACTAAATCATTCTGGCCGGTCATTCAATCTGACCCCGCTCTCTCTAATTTACGTGATCAAAGGATAATGCCAGCCTACAAGAGGGGTAGAAATATCCGTGATTATGTGGTAAAATCGGATATCCAATTTCCATCTCCTGTAGATACACAAAATAAATCATTTTTGAACCAGCAGCGTAAAGGCTGCTTTAAATGCCTGGGCTGCACTACGTGCAGCCATATGATAGCAGGCGATTCTTTTCATCATCCCTACACCGGAAAAAAGTTTAACATTCGTCATAGAGTCACGTGTAGTACGAAGTTTGTGATTTATCTTCTCAATTGCCCGTGTGGTTTGCACTACGTGGGCAAAACTGAGAGTACTTTTAAGGAACGCATGGCGAACCACCGTTCATCGATAAGGGCCGCATTATTGTCAGGGAAAAGTGATCTACCGGTCCCCAGACACTTTGTTGAAGCCCGCCATTCTCTAGCGACTTTACGCCACCGTATAATAGATCACATCCCCCCGTTAAAACGGGGGGTAGATCGGGGTCTTCGTTTGTTACAGGCAGAATCCAAATGGATTTTTCTATTGGATACGCTGTCCCCCCGTGGGCTAAACGAACAGTTAGGACTGTCATGCTTTTTATAATTAAATGTGTTCTTGTGACCATGTTTATGACGGGTATGTGCGTCTTTTGGCGTCATTTGTACCGATTGGACATCGTTTTTATGATATGGATTTCTACTTTGCAAATACTTATGAAAGCTTTTCTGACATTACGCATTGCCAATGTTAGTGTTCTTCATATATTACAGGCAGGCGGCTATAGTGTAATTTGCTGAATTTGTGTAACATTACTGTTTGTTGTTTTTGTTTTTTCATTCTAGCACTTTGCACTTTGTATAATTTTGGTGTTCTGGTCCCTCCGTACCTACTTGGTGTCCGGGCGCACCGTGATGACGTCATTTTATTGAGCGTGGCGCGCGGACGGCGGGAGGAATGGACGGATCGGTGGTAGTATAAAGGTATGTAATGTTTGTTATTGTATCATGCCCTGACGAAAATGTTGAACAAATAACATTGAAACGTTGGCTGATTGGAGCTGCCTTTGTCTTTATTGCCGTGAGTGCCGCCGGACGACTTCTATATATATATATATATATATATATATATATAGACACACACACACACAGTATATCTATCTATCTATCTATCTATCTATCTATCTATCTACAGTATCTATCCACAGTATCTATCTATCTATCTATCTATCTATCTATCTATCTATCTATCTATCTATCTATCTGTCTGTCTGTCTGTCTGTCTATCTATCTATCTATCTATCTATCTATCTATCTAATAGATAGAAATATATAACATCAATAGATATATGTCACATAGCTATCACATAGATAAATAGTTATATACAGTGCTTTTTTATGGGTGTACTTAGTTCCAGCACTTTTTTTTGGTCTAAGTTTGAATTTATATAACAAGTTTCAGAAACAGGAAGAAATCAGTGACATCATGTTAGAAATTAATAAAATGAGCATCTGCACTCTAATCCAGAATGTGCAAGCTACTATTAATCTTGTATCAATTTGGGCCTTTAAGTTGGGTGGTCTTCAGTATGCCGAATGTCGGGATCCCGGCACACAGTATACCGGCGCCGGAATCCCGACACCCAGCATACTGACAGATATTCTCCCTCGTGGGGGTCCACGACCCCCATGGAGGGAGAATAAATAGCGTGGCGAGCGCAGCGAGCCCGCAAGGGGCTCCTTTGTACTCGCCACGCTGCCGGTACGCTGGTCGCCGGGAGCCCGGCCGCCGGCATACCATACTACACCCTTTAAGTGGGCCCTGTACCTTCTAGCTTTTTTTTTTTTTTACAAAAAAGCACTGGTTACAGATATATTAGATAGATAGATAGATAGATAGATAGATAGATAGATAGATAGATAGATAGATAGATAGATATCATAGAAAAATTACAAAACATACTGTATTACTCTAAAAGTTATCAATAATGAAAGTGGTAGAAAATGGGCATTTTACTATGTCATTACTTTTTCTATAAAGAAGTACTGTAAGAAGGAATGTAGCATTGTATTAATGGCTCTTTTGAGTTTGTGAGAATGATAACTGAAAATATGTGTTCATTACATGTTTCACACATGCAAGATGTGCTAAAAGTAGTAGTAGTAGTAGTAGTAGTAGCAGCAGCAGCAGCTGCAGCAGTAGTAGTAGTAGTAGTAGTAGTAGTAGTAGTAGTAGTAGCAGCAGCAGCAGCTGCAGCAGTAGTAGTAGTAGTAGTAGTAGTAGTAGCAGCAGCAGCAGCTGCAGCAGTAGTAGTAGTAGTAGTAGTAGTAGTAGTAGTAGTAGTAGTGGTAATCTAAAAAAAAAAATATCAATCTAAGACCCCAAACATCCAAGAAGGATACTGACACTGACAGGATTTTTTTCAGGAATATAAAAGATAACAAAAGAGGAATTTTCTGTAGAATTAATATGACAGACTGAACATGTACATTTGTTCATAAGGCACAGTCACAAGATGAGAGATGTTATTTGACTCATTTTTCTGAGTTTGAGGTGAAGAATTTGTGACTGACCTAAGATGCCATTTTGTTACTTTGGGGCAAGTCTTAATTTTAGCCATAATAATCATAGTTTCTTATCCCACATATCGTGGCAATGAGAAATTATGTATTGAGGTAGTGGTTACCAAACTTGGGTTGAGTGGTTTGTCGTGGAGCACTCGCATGGGTGCCACGTGTTTGTGGTAAAGGACCACATCAAATCAAATTATTTGTGATCAATGTGATAGGCAAAACTAGTGCTGGTGGCTGTCAATCATTAATTGAGGAAATGCAGCAGATATCTCTTATATCAGCTGCTACCATCTCTTCTTACATTTAGGGAATACTTAATTTAGAAAAATAAAATGTGACAGCAGATAAGAATCACTTGGCCCATCTAGTCTGCCCATTTTTTAACATTTTGATAACCTCAGCCCTATTTGATTCTTAGTTCTTTGTAAGGATAGTATGTTTCTCTGACGTCCTAGTGGATGCTGGGAACTCCGTAAGGACCATGGGGAATAGCGGCTCCGCAGGAGACTGGGCACAAAAGTAAAGCTTTAGGACTACCTGGTGTGCACTGGCTCCTCCACCTATGACCCTCCTCCAAGCCTCAGTTAGATTTTTGTGCCCGGCCGAGAAGGGTGCACACTAGGGGCTCTCCTGAGCTTCTTAGTGAAAGTTTAGTTTTAGGTTTTTTATTTTCAGTGAGACCTGCTGGCAACAGGCTCACTGCATCGAGGGACTAAGGGGAGAAGAAGCGAACTCACCTGCTTGCAGAGTGGATTGGGCTTCTTAGGCTACTGGACACCATTAGCTCCAGAGGGACCGAACACAGGCCCAGCCTCGGAGTCCGGTCCCAGAGCCGCGCCGCCGGCCCCCTTACAGAGCCAGAAGCAAGAAGAGGTCCGGAAAATCGGCGGCAGAAGACATCCTGTCTTCACCAAGGTAGCGCACAGCACTGCAGCTGTGCGCCATTGCTCCTCAGCACACTTCACACTTCGGTCACTGAGGGTGCAGGGCGCTAGGGGGGGGCGCCCTGAGCAGCAATAAAAACACCTTGGCTGGCGAAAATACATCACATATAGCCCCCAGGGCTATATGGATGAATTTTAACCCCTGCCAGATTCCACATAAAAGCGGGAGAAAAGGCCGCCGAGAAGGGGGCGGAGCCTATCTCCTCAGCACACAGGGGCCATTTTCCCTCACAGCTCCGCTGGAAGGACGTCTCCCTGACTCTCCCCTGCAGTCCTGCACTACAGAAACAGGGTAAAAAAGAGAGGGGGGCACTAATTGGCGTAATATTAACAATATAGCAGCTATAAAGGGGAAAAACACTTATATAAGGTTATCCCTGTATATATATAGCGCTCTGGTGTGTGCTGGCATACTCTCCCTCTGTCTCCCCAAAGGGCTAGTGGGGTCCTGTCCTCTGTCAGAGCATTCCCTGTGTGTGTGCTGTGTGTCGGTACGTTGTGTCGACATGTATGAGGAGGAAAATGATGTGGAGGCGGAGCAATTGCCTATAATAGAGATGTCACCCGCTAGGGAGTCGACACCTGAGTGGATGAGCTTATGGAAGGAATTACGTGACAGTGTCAGCTCTTTGCAAAAGACAGTTGACGACATGAGACAGCCGGCTACTCAGCTTGTGCCAGGCGTCTCAAAAGCCATCAGGGGCTCTAAAACGCCCGTTACCTCAGATGGTAGATACAGACGTCGACACGGATACTGACTCCAGTGTCGACGGGGAAGAGACAAACGTGACTTCCAATAGGGCCACACGTTACATGATTGAGGCAATGAAAAATGTTTTACATATTTCTGATAATACCAGTACCACTAAAAAGGGTATTATGTTCGGTGAGAAAAAACTACCTGTAGTTTTTCCTGAATCTGAGGAATTAAATGAGGTGTGTGATGAAGCGTGGGTTTCCCCCGATAAAAAACTGATAATTTCTAAAAAATTATTGGCATTATATCCTTTCCCGCCAGAGATTAGGGCGCGTTGGGAAACACCCCCTAGGGTGGATAAAGCACTCACACGCTTATCAAAACAGGTGGCTGTACCCTCTCCTGAGACGGCCGCCCTTAAGGATCCTGCTGATAGAAAGCAGGAGGGTATCCTAAAATGTATTTACACACATACTGGTGTTATACTGCGACCAGCAATCGCCTCAGCCTGGATGTGCAGTGCTGGGTTGGCTTGGTCGGATTCCCTGACTGAAAATATTGATACCCTAGACAGGGACAGTATATTACTGACTATAGAGCATTTAAAAGATGCATTTCTATATATGCGTGATGCACAGCGGGATATTTGCCGACTGGCATCAAGAGTAAGTGCGCTGTCCATTTCTGCCAGAAGAGGGTTATGGACGCGACAGTGGTCAGGTGATGTGGATTCCAAACGGCATATGGAAGTATTGCCTTATAAAGGGGAGGAGTTATTTGGGGTAGGTCTTTCAGACCTGGTGGCCACGGCAACGGCTGGGAAATCCACATTTTTACCCCAGGTCGCCTCTCAACATAGGAAGACGCCGTATTATCAGGCGCAGTCCTTTCGTCCCCATAAGGGCAAGCGAGCGAAAGGCTCCTCTTTTCTGCCCCGGGGCAGAGGAAGGGGAAAAAGGCTGCAACAGACAGCCAATTCCCAGGAGCAGAAGCCCTCTCCCGCTTCTGCCAAGTCCACAGCATGACGCTGGGGCTTTACAAGCGGACTTAGGCACGGTGGGGGCACGTCTCAAGAATTTCAGCGCGCAGTGGGCTCACTCGCAAGTAGACCCCTGGGTCCTTCAGGTGGTATCTCAGGGGTACAAATTGGAATTCGAGACCTCTCCCCCTCGCCGTTTCCTAAAGTCTGCTTTACCGACGTCTCCCTCCGACAGGGAGGCGGTATTGGAGGCCATTCACAAGCTGTATTCTCAGCAGGTGATAATCAAGGTACCCCTCCTGCAACAGGGCAAGGGGTATTATTCAACGCTGTTTGTGGTACCGAAGCCGGACGGCTCGGTGAGACCTATTTTAAATCTGAAATCCTTGAACACTTACATACAAAGGTTCAAGTTCAAGATGGAGTCACTCAGAGCAGTGATCGCGAACCTGGAAGAAGGGGACTATATGGTGTCTCTGGACATCAAGGATGCTTACCTCCATGTCCCAATTTACCCTTCTCACCAAGGGTACCTCAGGTTTGTGGTACAGAACTGTCACTATCAGTTTCAGACGCTGCCGTTTGGATTGTCCACGGCACCCCGGGTCTTTACCAAGGTAATGGCCGAAATGATGATACTTCTTCGAAGAAAAGGCGTCTTAATTATCCCTTACTTGGACGATCTCCTGATAAGGGCAAGATCCAAGGAACAGTTAGTAGTCGGAGTAGCACTATCTCAAGTAGTGTTACGGCAGCACGGGTGGATTCTAAATATCCCAAAATCACAGCTGATTCCGACGACACGTCTGCTATTCCTAGGGATGATTCTGGACACAGTCCAGAAAAAGGTGTTTCTCCCGGAGGAGAAAGCCAGGGAGTTATCCGAGTTAGTCAGAAACCTCCTGAAACCAGACCTGGTCTCAGTGCATCAATGCACAAGGGTCCTGGGAAAAATGGTGGCTTCCTACGAAGCGTTTCCATTCGGCAGATTCCACGCAAGAACATTTCAGTGGGATCTGCTGGACAAATGGTCCGGATCGCATCTTCACATGCATCAGCGGATAACCCTGTCCCCAAGGACAAGGGTGTCTCTCCTGTGGTGGTTGCAGAGTGCTCATCTTCTAGAGGGCCGCAGATTCGGCATTCAGGACTGGGTCCTGGTGACCACGGATGCCAGCCTGAGAGGTTGGGGAGCAGTCACACAGGGAAGAAATTTCCAGGGCTTGTGGTCAAACATGGAAACGTCACTTCACATAAATATCCTGGAACTAAGGGCCATTTACAATGCTCTAAGCCAAGCAAGACCTCTGCTTCAGGGTCAGCCGGTGTTGATCCAGTCAGACAACATCACGGCAGTCGCCCACGTAAACAGACAGGGCGGCACAAGAAGCAGGAGGGCAATGGCAGAAGCTGCAAGGATTCTTCGCTGGGCGGAAAATCATGTGATAGCACTGTCAGCAGTGTTCATTCCGGGAGTGGACAACTGGGAAGCAGACTTCCTCAGCAGACACGACCTCCACCCGGGAGAGTGGGGACTTCATCCAGAAGTCTTCCACATGATTGTAAACCGTTGGGAAAAACCAAAGGTGGACATGATGGCGTCCCGCCTCAACAAAAAACTAGACAGGTATTGCGCCAGGTCAAGGGACCCTCAGGCAATAGCGGTGGACGCTCTGGTAACACCGTGGGTGTACCAGTCAGTGTATGTGTTCCCTCCTCTGCCTCTCATACCCAAGGTACTGAGAATTATAAGACGGAGAGGAGTAAGAACTATACTCGTGGCTCCGGATTGGCCAAGAAGGACTTGGTACCCGGAACTTCAAGAGATGCTCACAGAGGACCCATGGCCTCTACCTCTAAGAAGGGACCTGCTCCAGCAGGGACCCTGTCTGTTCCAAGACTTACCGCGGCTGCGTTTGACGGCATGGCGGTTGAACGCCGGATCCTGAAGGAAAAAGGCATTCCGGATGAAGTCATCCCTACCCTGATCAAAGCCAGGAAGGATGTAACCGCACAGCATTATCACCGTATTTGGCGTAAATATGTTGCGTGGTGCGAGGCCAGGAAGGCCCCTACAGAGGAATTTCAACTGGGTCGTTTCCTGCATTTCCTGCAAACAGGACTGTCTATGGGCCTAAAATTAGGGTCCATTAAGGTTCAAATTTCGGCCCTGTCGATTTTCTTCCAGAAAGAACTGGCTTCAGTTCCTGAAGTTCAGACGTTTGTCAAGGGGGTACTGCATATACAGCCTCCTTTTGTGCCTCCAGTGGCACCCTGGGATCTCAATGTGGTTTTGGGGTTCCTAAAATCACATTGGTTTGAACCACTTACCACTGTGGACTTAAAATATCTCACATGGAAAGTGGTAATGCTGTTGGCCCTGGCTTCAGCCAGGCGCGTGTCAGAATTGGCGGCTTTGTCCTATAAAAGCCCTTACCTGTTTTTTCATACGGATAGGGCAGAATTGAGGACTCGTCCTCAGTCTCTCCCTAAGGTGGTTTCAGCGTTTCACCTGAACCAGCCTATTGTGGTACCTGCGGCTACTAGGGACTTGGAGGACTCCAAGTTACTGGACGTAGTCAGGGCCCTGAAAATATATGTTTCCAGGACGGCTGGAGTCAGAAAATCTGACTCGCTGTTTATACTGTATGCACCCAACAAGCTGGGTGCTCCTGCTTCTAAGCAGACTATTGCTCGTTGGATTTGTAGTACAATTCAGCTTGCACATTCTGTGGCAGGCCTGCCGCAGCCAAAATCTGTAAAAGCCCATTCCACAAGGAAGGTGGGCTCATCTTGGGCGGCTGCCCGAGGGGTCTCGGCGTTACAACTTTGCCGAGCAGCTACTTGGTCAGGGGCAAACACGTTTGCAAAATTCTACAAATTTGATACCCTGGCTGAGGAGGACCTAGAGTTCTCTCATTCGGTGCTGCAGAGTCATCCGCACTCTCCCGCCCGTTTGGGAGCTTTGGTATAATCCCCATGGTCCTTACGGAGTTCCCAGCATCCACTAGGACGTCAGAGAAAATAAGAATTTACTTACCGATAATTCTATTTCTCGTAGTCCGTAGTGGATGCTGGGCGCCCATCCCAAGTGCGGATTATCTGCAATACTTGTACGTAGTTACTGTTAACTAATCGGGTTATTGTTGTAGTGAGCCATCCTTAGAGAGGCTCCTTTGTTATCATACTGTTAACTGGGTTCAGATCACAAGTTGTACGGTGTGATTGGTGTGGCTGGTATGAGTCTTACCCGGGATTCATAAATCCTTCCTTATTGTGTACGCTCGTCCGGGCACAGTATCCTAACTGAGGCTTGGAGGAGGGTCATAGGGGGAGGAGCCAATGCACACCAGGTAGTCCTAAAGCTTTACTTTTGTGCCCAGTCTCCTGCGGAGCCGCTATTCCCCATGGTCCTTACGGAGTTCCCAGCATCCACTACGGACTACGAGAAATAGAATTATCGGTAAGTAAATTCTTATTTTTTCCCATGCATGTTTAAATTGCTCTACTTTATTAGCCTCTACCAGCTCTGATGGGAGACTATTCCACTTGTCCACTACCCTTTCTGTGAAGCCATTTGCTCCATT
The DNA here is from genome assembly GCF_028390025.1 of Pseudophryne corroboree. Taxonomy (NCBI): domain Eukaryota; kingdom Metazoa; phylum Chordata; class Amphibia; order Anura; family Myobatrachidae; genus Pseudophryne; species Pseudophryne corroboree. Next base: position 837,470,263 of record NC_086444.1, read on the forward strand.
TTCCCCTGAACCTACCTCCCTCCAGTTTCAGTGCATGCCCTTTTGTTCTGATACTTTTCTTCCTTTGAAGAATGTCTCCCTCTTGCACCTTGTTATAACCCTTGGTATATTTGATAGTTTCTATCATGTGCCCGCTGTGACAGCACTATAACAGCTCACACAGGACTTGTAAAATGACTTGCCAGCCTGCACTTCTTTTGCGACCAGTTCATATCAGGCTGTTTCTTTACAAACAACATGTTTTTTTTATCTTAATTGTGTTATGAAAGCGCTTTATGAAATAGGTATAAAATATATTAGTGTTCCATCAACAGATTCAGTAAAAAAACAAATAAACATATAATTCTTCAGAATAATCCCCTTCCCAAATGTGCTTGGTGCAGTTGACAGGGGTCCGGTATGATATACCGGCTGACGGGATGCCGGCTGTCAGTTTCCCGACAGTGGCATCCCGTCTGCCAGAATACCAGCAGCGAGTCCCCTTGCGGGCTTGCTGCGTTAGCCGCGCTTCGGGCCCAGTCGGTTGGTGGCATGGACCCACCAACCGAATGGGAATTAGGGGCAGGTGTCAGGATGGCGTCTGTCGGCAATATGCTGGCTGTCGGGATTCCTGCGTCGGTCTCCTGAATGCGGGGATCCTGACCGCTGCCATTTTGACTGCATCCCGTTGACAGGACATTATTAGCTCTCACATGTAAAAGAGCAGATTTCTAGGAACTGACCTCAGTCTCATTTATCTAATGTCCAGGTTGCCTGCAGTGCGTATACTGAATGTGTTCACCAGCTTTCCTGACCTATACGATAATGTCACATTCTGCCAGTCTGCACACTATGCAATATGAAGTATGAAAATGTGCCCAGAGGTTGAATGTTATTAGTTTATTATGTATAGTCTATTAAATGATGTCTGTTCAGTACATTAATAGATATGTTTTTAGTGTATTATGTATAGGCTATTACTTTATGACTGTTCTATATATTAATAGGAATGTTATTCGTTTATTATGTATAGTCTATTAATTGATATCTATTCTGCACCATAATAGGTATGTTATTAGTTTATTATTTATAGTCTATTCATTTGTCTATACAGTATGTCTGTTAATAAATATTTCTCAATAATTGTGTACTGAAAGGGGTATATTTACTAAGCTGCAGATATATAGAAGTGGAGAAGTTGCCCATAGCAACCAATCAGATTCTACTTCTCATTTATCTAGCGCCTCCTAGAAGATAATAGCTAGAATCTGATTGGTAGCTACAGTATGTGCATTATCTCTACTTCTATAATCCTGCACCTTAGTAAATATACCTCATAGTATTTAATTTCTTCTATAGTCTTAAAATGTAGTTTCTATTGTGCAGTTTATGGCTTCCAGCCATGGCTGTTGACATCTTCTATGAATCCTCATAATACAAGTGATATAATGTAGCACGTACACAGCAGGTCTGTAATTGAGAACCATTGGTGTGCTGAGAAGATGCTTCAGGGGCCTTAATTGCTTTGGTGGTATGCTTCAGAATAGCCCTGGTAGGATACTGTATCATCATACAGGCGTGTTGTATCCTGTACAACATGGACATTAGCCATGATTTATATCACTGTTATTACATCTCTAAAAATAACTGTTTTTTAATTTCTGCAAATTGTCAGAATTGGGAAGAAATTTACTGTTGTAAAAACTGGAGTATTTGCCATTAAAAAATGATTATTTTCTGTTTATTTCTAAAAAGTTTGAACTCGCTCTCATGTTGATCTTTCTCAGTGCTTTATTGCTATACACTGGTGTTTATTTCATGCAGCATGAATACATTCTACATGCACATACTCAATGAGATATTGCTAAGAAAACAATCTTATCTGTAAACATTCATTTCTCATGGTAATTACATAAGTCTCATATTTTAGCAGTTGAAATGTAACCATCTGGTATATTGAGGTGTAGATCCTGTTTTCTATACATAAGATCACATTTCTAATTAAACCCAATCCCTTAGGCAACTGCATTATTTCTTACAGAAACAAGTACAGACGTAATTAGCACATTTATGCATTCATTTTACACTCATTTATTTCTGGACTGTTCTAGATCACATTGCACAGTATGAAGGAACGTTTACTAAAATGGGAACTATGACATGGGCAAACACAGGATTTTTTTTTACTAACATTCCACTGTTTGGCAACCACCCTCACATGTTCAGTACATGTATAGTAAATAATTGTTAGTTACAGGATGTTATGAATAAATTCTGCTATAATGTAGTCTACATTGTATAATAGTTTATATAGTAAATAGATATGCTTTCAAATTTCAGACGGGTTTGTGGTACACTCTTCAATACACAATGATTCAACATTTGCGGTTTGCATTTACAGTTCACGGTACAGGTTCGCTATTATTCAATGTTAAATGGCTTTTTATGTATTTTGTATTTTAAACATTACTGTATTTGAGTGTCGGTTTTAAAAATTTATGTGATTTAGCTTTATCGCTTTTGATCAAAATCTAAGGTCGGGATGTAATGAAATCCGACTTCGGTGGCCATGAAGGATACCGGATGAGCGCGAGCGTTTTTTTTTAAAAAGGGGCAATCATGTACAAGGCAAAACCATGCCTTGTACATGATTGGCCCTCCCTTTATAAAAAAGTCAGAGTTCAGCCGGCATCCAGCACAGCCGCCAAACTCGTACTTTAGTACATCCTGCCCTATGTGTGAAACGACTTAAACGTGTGTGAACTTGCTAAAACGCATGAAAATACTCTCAGTAATGTGTGGACTAGGTTCGACCGTGACCAGAAACTGGTTACATTACTCAAATTTACTTTAATTCAATACATGTAATACATTCTCATGTTGTGCTGAGAAAAACTCCCAAATCTCAGGTGGCTCTCCCAGACACCCAAAATGGTAGGTAACACTACCGCCTGCCAGCGTGGGCAAACATAGCGTAAAGTGGGCATTCTGGATGTCTTGATGATGTGATTAAATTATCGTGGCCTTGACCTTTGCTTTACAATGATGTGAATCACGGCTTTGTATGATGGAGGGCAGGTCAAGCCCCAGTGCTTGACCCACCTGGACACAGCATTCCCCCTCTCAACTGGCTACCCCAGGGGAAAATAATAGGGTGATCATGGAATTCTGAGGCCTCAGTAGAGAAAACAATAAAGCGGTAATGTAAACAACACTGATCCCATTTATACGCACCTGTTAAGCAAACACTCTCATTGTGAGCAGGACTGGATAACCCACTAGGGGGTAAATTTACTAAGATGGGAGTTCTATTTAATATGGGATGTTGCCCATAGCAACCAATCAGATCCTACTTCTCATTTCTCTGACGTCCTTGTGGATGCTGGGACTCCGTCAGGACCATGGGGAATAGCGGCTCCGCAGGAGACTGGGCACAAAAGTAAAAGCTTTAGGACTACCTGGTGTGCACTGGCTCCTCCCCCTATGACCCTCCTCCAAGCCTCAGTTAGATTTTTGTGCCCGAATGAGAAGGGTGCACACTAGGTGGCTCTCCTGAGCTGCTTAGTGAAAAAGTTTAAGTATAGGTTTTTTATTTTCAGTGAGTCCTGCTGGCAACAGGCTCACTGCATCGAGGGACTAAGGGGAGAAGAAGCGAACTCACCTGCGTGCAGAGTGGATTGGGCTTCTTAGGCTACTGGACATTAGCTCCAGAGGGACCGATCACAGGCCCAGCCATGGATGGGTCCCAGAGCCGCGCCGCCGGCCCCCTTACAGAGCCAGAAGACAGAAGAGGTCCGGGAAATCGGCGGCAGAAGACGTCCTGTCTTCAATAAGGTAGCGCACAGCACCGCAGCTGTGCGCCATTGCTCTCAGCACACTTCACACTCCGGTCACTGAGGGTGCAGGGCGCTGGGGGGGGGGGGCGCCCTGAGACGCAATAAAAACACCTTAGATGGCAAAAAATACATCACATATAGCTCCTGGGCTATATGGATGCATTTAACCCCTGCCAGTTTTCCTCAAAAAAGCGGGAGAAAGGCCGCCGAGAAGGGGGCGGAGCCTATCTCCTCAGCACACAAGCGCCATTTTCCCTCACAGCTCCGCTGGAAGGACGTCTCCCTGACTCTCCCCTGCAGTCCTGCACTACAGAAACAGGGTAAAACAAGAGAGGGGGTCACTAAATTGGCAGATTAATCTATACAGCAGCTATATAGGGAAAAACACTTATATAAGGTTATCCCTGTATATATATAGCGCTCTGGTGTGTGCTGGCAAACTCTCCCTCTGTCTCCCCAAAGGGCTAGTGGGGTCCTGTCCTCTATCAGAGCATTCCCTGTGTGTGTGCTGTGTGTCGGTACGTTTGTGTCGACATGTATGAGGAGGAAAATGGTATGGAGGCGGAGCAATTCCCTGTAATAGTGATGTCACCCCCTAGGGAGTCGACACCTGACTGGATGGTCTTATGGAAGGAATTACGTGATAGCGTCAGCACTTTACAAAAGACTGTTGACGACATGAGACAGCCGGCAAATCAGTTAGTACCTGTCCAGGCGTCTCAAACACCGTCAGGGGCTCTAAAGCGCCCGTTACCTCAGATGGTCGACACAGACCCAGACACGGACACTGACTCCAGTGTCGACGGTGAGGAAACAAACGTGATTTCCAGTAGGGCCACACGTTACATGATCACGGCAATGAAGGAGGTTTTGAACATTTCTGATACTACAAGTACCACAAAAAAGGGTATTATGTGGGGTGTGAAAAAACTACCTGTAGTTTTTCCTGAATCAGATGAATTAAATGAGGTGTGTGATGCGCGTTGGGAAACACCCCCTAGGGTAGATAAGGCGCTCACACGCTTATCAAAACAAGTGGCGTTACCGTCTCCTGATACGGCCGCCCTCAAGGATCCAGCTGATAGGAAGCTGGAAAATATCCTAAAAAGTATATACACACATACTGGTGTTATACTGCGACCAGCAATCGCCTCAGCCTGGATGTGCAGTGCTGGGGTGGCTTGGTCGGATTTCCTGACTGAAAATATTGATACCCTGGACAGGGACAGTATATTATTGACTATAGAGCATTTAAAGGATGCATTTCTATATATGCGAGATGCACAGAGGGATATTTGCACTCTGGCATCAAGAGTAAGTGCGCTGTCCATTTCTGCCAGAAGAGGGTTATGGACGCGACAGTGGTCAGGTGATGCGGATTCCAAACGGCATATGGAAGTATTGCCGTATAAAGGGGAGGAGTTATTTGGGGTCGGCCTATCGGACCTGGTGGCCACGGCAACGGCTGGGAAATCCACCTTTTTACCCCAGGTCACCTCTCAGCAGAAAAAGACACCGTCTTTTCAGGCTCAGTCCTTTCGTCCCCATAAGGGCAAGCGGGCAAAAGGCCACTCATTTCTGCCCCGGGGCAGAGGAAGGGGAAAAAGACTGCAGCAGGCAGCCTCTTCCCAGGAACAGAAGCCCTCCCCCGCTTCTGCCAAATCCTCAGCATGACGCTGGGGCCTTACAAGCGGACTCAGTTACGGTGGGGGGCCGTCTCAAGAATTTCAGCGCGCAGAGGGCTCACTCGCAAGTGGACCCCTGGATCCTGCAGGTAGTATCTCAGGGGTACAAATTGGAATTCGAGACGTCTCCCCCTCGCCGGTTCCTGAAGTCTGCTTTACCAACGTCTCCCTCCGACAGGGAGGCGGGATTGGAAGCCATTCACAAGCTGTATTCCCAGCAGGTGATAATCAAGGTACCCCTCCTGCAACAGGGAAAGGGGTATTATTCCACGCTGTTTGTGGTACCGAAGCCGGACGGCTCGGTGAGACCTATTTTAAATCTGAAATCTTTGAACACTTACATACAAAGGTTCAAATTCAAGATGGAGTCACTCAGAGCAGTGATAGCGAACCTGGAAGAAGGGGACTATATGGTGTCTCTGGACATCAAGGATGCTTACCTCCATGTCCCAATTTACCCTTCTCACCAAGGGTACCTCAGGTTTGTGGTACAGGACTGTCATTATCAGTTTCAGACGCTGCCGTTTGGATTGTCCACGGCACCCCGGGTCTTTACCAAGGTAATGGCCGAAATGATGATTCTTCTTCGAAGAAAAGGCGTCTTAATTATCCCTTACTTGGACGATCTCCTGATAAGGGCAAGGTCCAGGGAACAGTTAGAGGTCGGAGTAGCACTATCTCAAGTAGTGCTACGACAGCACGGGTGGATTCTAAATATTCCAAAATCGCAGCTGATTCCAACGACACGTCTGCTGTTCCTAGGGATGATTCTGGACACAGTCCAGAAAAAGGTGTTTCTCCCGGAGGAGAAAGCCAGGGAGTTATCCGAGCTAGTCAGGAACCTCCTAAAACCAGGCCAAGTGTCAGTGCATCAATGCACAAGGGTCCTGGGAAAAATGGTGGCTTCTTACGAAGCGATTCCATTCGGCAGATTCCACGCAAGAACTTTTCAGTGGGATCTGCTGGACAAATGGTCCGGATCGCATCTTCAGATGCATCAGCGGATAACCCTGTCTCCGAGGACAAGGGTGTCTCTCCTGTGGTGGTTGCAGAGTGCTCATCTTCTAGAGGGCCGCAGATTCGGCATTCAGGACTGGGTCCTGGTGACCACGGATGCCAGCCTGAGAGGCTGGGGAGCAGTCACACAGGGAAGAAATTTCCAGGGCTTGTGGTCAAGCATGGAAACGTCATTTCACATAAATATCCTGGAACTAAGGGCCATTTACAATGCCCTAAGTCAAGCAAGGCCTCTGCTTCAGGGTCAGCCGGTGTTGATCCAGTCGGACAACATCACGGCAGTCGCCCACGTAAACAGACAGGGCGGCACAAGAAGCAGGAGAGCGATGGCAGAAGCTGCAAGGATTCTTCGCTGGGCGGAAAATCATGTGATAGCACTGTCAGCAGTGTTCATTCCCGGAGTGGACAACTGGGAAGCAGATTTTCTCAGCAGACACGATCTCCACCCAGGAGAGTGGGGACTTCATCCAGAAGTCTTCCAAGTGATTGTAAACCGTTGGGAAAAACCAAAGGTGGACATGATGGCGTCCCGCCTCAACAAAAAACTAGACAGGTATTGCGCCAGGTCAAGGGACCCTCAGGCAATAGCGGTGGACGCTCTGGTAACACCGTGGGTGTACCAGTCAGTGTATGTGTTCCCTCCTCTGCCTCTCATACCAAAGGTACTGAGGATTATGAGACGGAGAGGAGTAAGAACTATACTCGTGGCTCCGGATTGGCCAAGAAGGACTTGGTACCCGGAACTTCAAGAGATGCTCACGGAGGATCCGTGGCCTCTACCTCTAAGAAGGGACCTGCTTCAGCAAGGACCCTGTCTGTTCCAAGACTTACCGCGGCTGCGTTTGACGGCATGGCGGTTGAACACCGGATCCTGAAGGAAAAAGGCATTCCAGATGAAGTCATCCCTACCTTGATCAAAGCCAGGAAGGATGTAACTGCACAACATTATCACCGTATTTGGAGGAAATATGTTGCGTGGTGCGAGGCCAGGAAGGCCCCGACAGAGGAATTTCAACTAGGTCGTTTCCTGCATTTCCTGCAAACTGGACTGTCCATGGGCCTAAAATTAGGATCCATTAAGGTTCAAATTTCGGCCTTGTCGATTTTCTTCCAGAAAGAATTGGCTTCAGTTCCTGAAGTCCAGACTTTTGTAAAGGGGGTACTGCATATACAGCCTCCCTTTGTGCCTCCAGTGGCACCCTGGGATCTCAATGTGGTTTTGGGATTCCTAAAATCACATTGGTTCGAACCACTTGCCACAGTGGATTTAAAATATCTCACATGGAAAGTGGTAATGCTGTTGGCCCTGGCTTCAGCCAGGCGCGTATCAGAATTGGCGGCTTTATCCTATAAAAGCCCTTACCTGATATTTCATTCGGATAGGGCGGAATTGAGGACTCGCCCTCAATTTCTCCCTAAGGTGGTTTCAGCGTTTCACCTAAACCAACCTATTGTGGTGCCTGCGGCTACTGGGGACTTGGAGGATTCCAAGTTACTGGATGTAGTCAGGGCCCTGAAAATATATGTTTCCAGGACGGCTGGAGTCAGGAAATCTGACTCGCTGTTTATATTGTATGCACCCAACAAGCTGGGTGCTCCTGCTTCTAAGCAGACTATTGCTCGTTGGATTTGTAGTACAATTCAGCTTGCACATTCTGTGGCAGGCCTGCCACAGCCAAAATCTGTCAATGCCCATTCCACAAGGAAGGTGGGCTCATCTTGGGCGGCTGCCCGAGGGGTCTCGGCTTTACAACTTTGCCGAGCAGCTACGTGGTCAGGGGAAAACACGTTTGTAAAATTCTACAAATTTGATACCCTGGCTAAGGAGGACCTGGAGTTCTCTCATTCGGTGCTGCAGAGTCATCCGCACTCTCCCGCCCGTTTGGGAGCTTTGGTATAATCCCCATGGTCCTGACGGAGTCCCAGCATCCACAAGGACGTCAGAGAAAATAAGAATTTACTTACGGATAATTCTATTTCTCGTAGTCCGTAGTGGATGCTGGGCGCCCATCCCAAGTGCGGATTGTCTGCAATACTTGTACATAGTTATTGTTGCCAAAAATTCGGGTTTTGTTGTAGTGAGCCATCTGTTCTGGAGGCTCCTCATGTTATACTGTTAACTGGGTTTAGATCACAAGTTATATGGTGTGATTGGTGTGGCTGGTATGAGTCTTACCCAGGATTCAAAATCCTTCCTTATTGTGTACGCTCGTCCGGGCACAGTATCCTAACTGAGGCTTGGAGGAGGGTCATAGGGGGAGGAGCCAGTGCACACCAGGTAGTCCTAAAGCTTTTACTTTTGTGCCCAGTCTCCTGCGGAGCCGCTATTCCCCATGGTCCTGACGGAGTCCCAGCATCCACTACGGACTACGAGAAATAGAATTATCCGTAAGTAAATTCTTATTTTGTCTAGTACCTTCTACGAGACTATATCTGGAATCTGATTGGTTGCTATGGGCAACATCCCATTTTCTAATAGAACTCCCATCTTAGTAAATTTACCCCTAGGTGTCTAGATGGGCTCTTAGGGCAAGCCACCCATTGCTGACCATTTAAAAGTAAGTATTATTATTATTTTTTTAAACTAAAACCTCCCTTATGATCAGGTAGCCTGAGGACTGTGTGACAGTGGGTCTGCATATTCTGCTTGTGCCCCAGGTCAGTTCGTAAGGGGTTAATGGCTTTGTAAAGACATTAGCCTGACAGCTATAATGGGAGTGCAGTAGTTATTCACTGGATGAGCATCACGGATCAGAGGAGTGTGTACTATTCCCTGATTGGAGGGAAATATCACCTTTGTAGCTGTAAGCAAGGTGTTCTTAGAACTGCACAAATTTATGGTTTACAACTGCACATTTTTTTTAGAACTGCAGAGTATACTGTATTATCCCCTGTACATGGTTGTATAAGCCATATTCTGAGCATACAGTGTACATGAATACTTAGGAGTTCAGTAAGAGAGTGATCAGCGCACATACTGGAAAGAGCATGATCACTATGCTGCTGAGTAACTTTCTGTTACTCCAGCATATTGACTCAAAATGGTCATGAGTGCAGTGTAACAAGAATGTCTGGCCACACCAACAGCTACTGTTTGCATTTATGAGCTGCACACAATGGCGAAGATCATGAATATTAGCACTTTTTGCAACTGCAAATACGTCTAAATCGCTAAAAAGTTGTATGGAGCTTACCTCTCATGGGGGTAAATTTACTAACATTCGTATTTTCCCGTTTCAGGTCAAAGTTCAATCACGAATGACATCGAAAGTGTAAAACTGCAACTTTTTGAATTTATTACGACTAATTTACTAAGCTGTCGTATTCGGGTTTTTCTTTTGTTCCGATGTCGATGTCATTCGTGGGTTTTTTTTTTTTTTTACGGCAGTGATTAGCAAAACACTGCCGACTTTTTAAAAATGAATCTCGGCCGGATCTGTGTGATCCGTGCTGGGGTTCATTTTTTTTTTTTTTTTAAATTAAACAGTGTAAAATCAAAAAAAAAATTGCGTGGGGTCCCCCCTCCTAAGCATAACCAGCCTCGGGCTCTTTGAGCCGATCCTGGTTGCAGAAATATGGGTAAAAAATTGACAGGGGTTCCCCCATATTTAAGCAACCAGCATCGGGCTCTGCGCCTGGTCCTGGTTCCAAAAATACGGGGGACAAAAAGAGTAGGGGTCCCCCGTATTTTTAAAACCAGCACCGGGCTCCACTAGCTGGACAGATAATGCCACAGCCGGGGGTCACTTTTATATAGTGCCCTGCGGCCGTGGCATCAAAAATCCAACTAGTCACCCCTGGCCGGGGTACCCTGGGGGAGTGGGGACCCCTTCAATCAAGGGGTCCCCCCCCCAGCCACCCAAGGGCCAGGGGTGAAGCCCGAGGCTGTCCCCCCCCCATCCAATGGGCTGCGGATGGGGGGGCTGATAGCCTTTTGTGATAATGAAAAGATATTGTTTTTAGTAGCAGTACTACAAGGCCCAGCAAGCCTCCCCCTCATGCTGGTACTTGGAGAACCACAAGTACCAGCATGCGGCGGAAAAACGGGCCCGCTGGTACCTGTAGTACTACTACTAAAAAAATACCCAAAAAAAGACAAGACACACACACCTTGAAAGTAAAGATTTATTACATACATGCACACAAACATACATACATACTTACCTTATGTTCACACGCAGGTCGGTCCTCTTCTCCAGTAGAATCCAAGGGGTACCTGTTGAATAAATTACACTCACCAGATCCAGGGTCCCAGGCTCCTCGTCGCATCCATGTGTAATCCACGTACTTGAATAAAATAACAAAACGGATACCCGAGCCACGAACTGAAAGGGGCCCCATGTTTTCACATGGGACTCCTTTCCCCGAATGCCAGAAACCCACTCTGACTTCTGTCTAAGTGGGTTTCTTCAGCCAATCAGGGAGCGCCACGTTGTAGCACTCTCCTGATCGGCTGTGTGCTCCTGTACTGAGTGACAGGCGGCACACGGCAGTGTTACAATGTAGCGCCTATGCGCTCCATTGTAACCAATGGTGGGAACTTTCTGCCCTGCGGTGACGTCACTTTAGGTCAACCGCAGGGCAGAAAGTTCCCACCATTGGTTACAATGGAGCGCATAGGCGCTACATTGTAACACTGCCGTGTGCCGCCTGTCACTCAGTACAGGAGCACACAGCCGATCAGGAGAGTGCTACAACGTGGCGCTCCCTGATTGGCTGAAGAAACCCACTTAGAAAGAAGTCAGAGTGGGTTTCTGGCATTCGGGGAAAGGAGTCCCATGTGAAAACATGGGGCCCCTTTCAGTTCGTGGCTCGGGTATCCGTTTTGTTATTTTATTCAAGTACGTGGATTACACATGGATGCGACGAGGAGCCTGGGACCCTGGATCTGGTGAGTGTAATTTATTCAACAGGTACCCCTTGGATTCTACTGGAGAAGAGGACCGACCTGCGTGTGAACATAAGGTAAGTATGTATGTATGTTTGTGTGCATGTATGTAATAAATCTTTACTTTCAAGGTGTGTGTGTGTCTTGTCTTTTTTTGGGTATTTTTTTAGTAGTAGTACTACAGGTACCAGCGGGCCCGTTTTTCCGCCGCATGCTGGTACTTGTGGTTCTCCAAGTACCAGCATGCGGGGGAGGCTTGCTGGGCCTTGTAGTACTGCTACTAAAAACAATATCTTTTCATTATCACAAAAGGCTATCAGCCCCCCCATCCGCAGCCCATTGGATGGGGGGGGACAGCCTCGGGCTTCACCCCTGGCCCTTGGGTGGCTGGGGGGGGGGGACCCCTTGATTGAAGGGGTCCCCACTCCCCCAGGGTACCCCGGCCAGGGGTGACTAGTTGGATTTTTGATGCCACGGCCGCAGGGCACTATATAAAAGTGACCCCCGGCTGTGGCATTATCTGTCCAGCTAGTGGAGCCCGGTGCTGGTTTTAAAAATACGGGGGACCCCTACTCTTTTTGTCCCCCGTATTTTTGGAACCAGGACCAGGCGCAGAGCCCGATGCTGGTTGCTTAAATATGGGGGAACCCCTGTCAATTTTTTTCCCATATTTCTGCAACCAGGATCGGCTCAAAGAGCCCGAGGCTGGTTATGCTTAGGAGGGGGGACCCCACGCAATTTTTTTTGAAAAAATAATCACTTTCCCACCCCTTCCCACTGATATAAATGCATGGATCTCATGGATCCGTGCATGCCTATCCAATCACGAATAAAAAAAGCAGGTCTGTTTTTTTTAAGCACTTTTTTACGAGTTGTAATTTTTCACGGCAGTGTTTTGTTTTTTTTTGCTTTGCACTTCTTAGTAAATGACCGAGATTCATACTTAAACAGCCGCGTTTTGACCGATGGTGTATTCATTCGTGATTTTTTTCCTAGGACTTCCAAATATTACGAATGCCCTCATCACTGCCGTGATTTGAGTTTAGTAAATTACCGAGATGACACTTTGATGAAAAAACCGCATCTCGGTCAAAATCGGGACCTTAGTAAATTTACCCCACGGTGTCTGCAAAGAGTCACAGAGCTGATTGCGCCGCACTAACTCTTGTATGTATTTTGTGTCCCTGGCTGGTGACTGGGAGATGGCTAAACAAATGCATATTCTATCTGATGCAAGGGCGTAATTACCGTGGGTACCAGGGATTGCAGCTGCTATGGGGCCTGCACTGCCTCCAGGGCCTTGCCTCCCTGCAGCCAATCACCCATCACACTGTGGTCTCCGCTGCCCACCCTACACCGCAGCAGCTTGAAGATATGGAGGTGGCTGCACAGCCTGCCCGGGAGCTCCTCCCAACTCCCCCCCACTTAATCACACCCTGCTGGGATGGACTGCTGGCGTAATGTAATGTGATACGACCAAACAAGAGAAGACTGCAGTGCACTGCTGTGGAGCCCCATACAAGGTGAGCTCCGTGATGGGAGGGGGGGGGGGATAAAAAATTTGGTACTGGGGGGGGGGTGTCTGTGTAGGGTTGCCACCCATTCCTTTAATTCTGGACACATATTGATTACACAGGTTCTGTGGATGGATGACTTTTAATCAGGTTTTAATCAGCCACAGAACCTGTGTAATTAATATGTGTTCAGAAGGGATGAGGTGGTAACCCTATGCCTGTGGCTTGCTGTGGCACCCGGTAACTTATAATTATGGACCGGATCTGATTCTGATGGAGGAGTTATGGGAATGGTCGGGGGTGTCACAGGAGTGTTTGTGAAAGCAGTCTCAGCAGCGGGTGACTCAGAGGGCACATTTCTTTTTCTCAATAATGTTTGTATGGTAATAAGTAGAGATGAGCGCCTGAAATTTTTCGGGTTTTGTGTTTTGGTTTTGGGTTCGGTTCCGCGGCCGTGTTTTGGGTTCGAACGCGTTTTGGCAAAACCTCACCGAATTTTTTTTGTCGGATTCGGGTGTGTTTTGGATTCGGGTGTTTTTTTCAAAAAACACTAAAAAACAGCTTAAATCATAGAATTTGGGGGTCATTTTGATCCCAAAGTATTATTAACCTCAAAAACCATAATTTACACTCATTTTCAGTCTATTCTGAATACCTCACACCTCACAATATTATTTTTAGTCCTAAAATTTGCACCGAGGTCGCTGTGTGAGTAAGATAAGCGACCCTAGTGGCCGACACAAACACCGGGCCCATCTAGGAGTGGCACTGCAGTGTCACGCAGGATGTCCCTTCCAAAAAACCCTCCCCAAACAGCACATGACGCAAAGAAAAAAAGAGGCGCAATGAGGTAGCTGTGTGAGTAAGATTAGCGACCCTAGTGGCCGACACAAACACCGGGCCCATCTAGGAGTGGCACTGCAGTGTCACGCAGGATGTCCCTTCCAAAAAACCCTCCCCAAACAGCACATGACGCAAAGAAAAAAAGAGGCGCAATGAGGTAGCTGACTGTGTGAGTAAGATTAGCGACCCTAGTGGCCGACACAAACACCGGGCCCATCTAGGAGTGGCACTGCAGTGTCACGCAGGATGTCCCTTCCAAAAAAACCTCCCCAATCAGCACATGATGCAAAGAAAAAGAAAAGAAAAAAGAGGTGCAAGATGGAATTGTCCTTGGGCCCTCCCACCCACCCTTATGTTGTATAAACAAATCAGGACATGCACACTTTAACCAACCCATCATTTCAGTGACAGGGTCTGCCACACGACTGTGACTGATATGACGGGTTGGTTTGGACCCCCCCCAAAAAAGAAGCAATTAATCTCTCCTTGCACAAACTGGCTCTACAGAGGCAAGATGTCCACCTCATCTTCACCCTCCGATATATCACCGTGTACATCCCCCTCCTCACAGATTATCAATTCGTCCCCACTGGAATCCACCATCTCAGCTCCCTGTGTACTTTGTGGAGGCAATTGCTGCTGGTCAATGTCTCCGCGGAGGAATTGATTATAATTCATTTTAATGAACATCATCTTCTCCACATTTTCTGGATGTAACCTCGTACGCCAATTGCTGACAAGGTGAGCGGCGGCACTAAACACTCTTTCGGAGTACACACTTGTGGGAGGGCAACTTAGGTAGAATAAAGCCAGTTTGTGCAAGGGCCTCCAAATTGCCTCTTTTTCCTGCCAGTATAAGTACGGACTGTGTGACGTGCCTACTTGGATGCGGTCACTCATATAATCCTCCACCATTCTATCAATGTTGAGAGAATCATATGCAGTGACAGTAGACGACATGTCCGTAATCGTTGTCAGGTCCTTCAGTCCGGACCAGATGTCAGCATCAGCAGTCGCTCCAGACTGCCCTGCATCACCGCCAGCGGGTGGGCTCGGAATTCTGAGCCTTTTCCTCGCACCCCCAGTTGCGGGAGAATGTGAAGGAGGAGATGTTGACAGGTCGCGTTCCGCTTGACTTGACAATTTTGTCACCAGCAGGTCTTTCAACCCCAGCAGACCTGTGTCTGCCGGAAAGAGAGATCCAAGGTAGGCTTTAAATCTAGGATCGAGCACGGTGGCCAAAATGTAGTGCTCTGATTTCAACAGATTGACCACCCGTGAATCCTTGTTAAGCGAATTAAGGGCTGCATCCACAAGTCCCACATGCCTAGCGGAATTGCTCCCTTTTAGCTCCTTCTTCAATGCCTCCAGCTTCTTCTGCAAAAGCCTGATGAGGGGAATGACCTGACTCAGGCTGGCAGTGTCTGAACTGACTTCACGTGTGGCAAGTTCAAAGGGCATCAGAACCTTGCACAACGTTGAAATCATTCTCCACTGCACTTGAGACAGGTGCATTCCACCTACTATATCGTGCTCAATTGTATAGGCTTGAATGGCCTTTTGCTGCTCCTCCAACCTCTGAAGCATATAGAGGGTTGAATTCCACCTCGTTACCACTTCTTGCTTCAGATGATGGCAGGGCAGGTTCAGTAGTTTTTGGTGGTGCTCCAGTCTTCTGTACGTGGTGCCTGTACGCCGAAAGTGTCCCGCAATTTTTCTGGCCACCGACAGCATCTCTTGCACGCCCCTGTCGTTTTTTAAAAAATTCTGCACCACCAAATTCAAGGTATGTGCAAAACATGGGACGTGCTGGAATTTGCCCATATTTAATGCACACACAATATTGCTGGCGTTGTCCGATGCCACAAATCCACAGGAGAGTCCAATTGGGGTAAGCCATTCCGCGATGATCTTCCTCAGTTGCCGTAAGAGGTTTTCAGCTGTGTGCGTATTCTGGAAAGCGGTGATACAAAGCGTAGCCTGCCTAGGAAAGAGTTGGCGTTTGCGAGATGCTGCTACTGGTGCCGCCGCTGCTGTTCTTGCGGCGGGAGTCCATACATCTACCCAGTGGGCTGTCACAGTCATATAGTCCTGACCCTGCCCTGCTCCACTTGTCCACATGTCCGTGGTTAAGTGGACATTGGGTACAACTGCATTTTTTAGGACACTGGTGAGTCTTTTTCTGACGTCCGTGTACATTCTCGGTATCGCCTGCCTAGAGAAGTGGAACCTAGATGGTATTTGGTAACGGGGGCACACTGCCTCAATAAATTGTCTAGTTCCCTGTGAACTAACGGCGGATACGGATACCGGACGCACGTCTAACACCAACATAGTTGTCAAGGACTCAGTTATCCGCTTTGCAGTAGGATGACTGCTGTGATATTTCATCTTCCTCGCAAAGGACTGTTGAACAGTCAATTGCTTACTGGAAGTAGTACAAGTGGGCTTACGACTTCCCCTCTGGGATGACCATCGACTCCCAGCGGCAACAACAGCAGCGCCAGCAGCAGTAGGCGTTACACGCAAGGATGCATCGGAGGAATCCCAGGCAGGAGAGGACTCGTCAGAATTGCCAGTGACATGGCCTGCAGGACTATTGGCATTCCTGGGGAAGGAGGAAATTGACACTGAGGGAGTTGGTGGGGTGGTTTGCGTGAGCTTGGTTACAAGAGGAAGGGATTTACTGGTCAGTGGACTGCTTCCGCTGTCACCCAAAGTTTTTGAACTTGTCACTGACTTATTATGAATGCGCTGCAGGTGACGTATAAGGGAGGATGTTCCGAGGTGGTTAACGTCCTTACCCCTACTTATTACAGCTTGACAAAGGAAACACACGGCTTGACACCTGTTGTCCGCATTTCTGGTGAAATACCTCCACACCGAAGAGCTGATTTTTTTGGTATTTTCACCTGGCATGTCAACGGCCATATTCCTCCCACGGACAACAGGTGTCTCCCCGGGTGCCTGACTTAAACAAACCACCTCACCATCAGAATCCTCCTGGTCAATTTCCTCCCCAGCGCCAGCAACACCCATATCCTCCTCATCCTGGTGTACTTCAACACTGACATCTTCAATCTGACTATCAGGAACTGGACTGCGGGTGCTCCTTCCAGCACTTGCAGGGGGCGTGCAAATGGTGGAAGGCGCATGCTCTTCACGTCCAGTGTTGGGAAGGTCAGGCATCGCAACCGACACAATTGGACTCTCCTTGTGGATTTGGGATTTCGAAGAATGCACAGTTCTTTGCTGTGCTGCTTTTGCCAGCTTGAGTCTTTTCATTTTTCTAGCGAGAGGCTGAGTGCTTCCATCCTCATGTGAAGCTGAACCACTAGCCATGAACATAGGCCAGGGCCTCAGCCGTTCCTTGCCACTCCGTGTGGTAAATGGCATATTGGCAAGTTTATGCTTCTCCTCCGACAATTTTATTTTAGGTTTTGGAGTCCTTTTTTTACTGATATTTGGTGTTTTGGATTTGACATGCTCTGTACTATGACATTGGGCATCGGCCTTGGCAGACGACGTTGCTGGCATTTCATCGTCTCGGCCATGACTAGTGGCAGCAGCTTCAGCACGAGGTGGAAGTGGATCTTGATCTTTCCCTAATTTTGGAACCTCAACATTTTTGTTCTCCATATTTTAATAGGCACAACTAAAAGGCACCTCAGGTAAACAATGGAGATGGATGGATTGGATACTAGTATACAATTATGGACGGGCTGCCGAGTGCCGACACAGAGGTAGCCACAGCCGTGAACTACCGCACTGTACTGTGTCTGCTGCTAATATATAGACTGGTTGATAAAGAGATAGTATACTCGTAACTAGTATGTATGTATAAAGAAAGAAAAAAAAACCACGGTTAGGTGGTATATACAATTATGGACGGGCTGCCGAGTGCCGACACAGAGGTAGCCACAGCCGTGAACTACCGCACTGTACTGTGTCTGCTGCTAATATATAGACTGGTTGATAAAGAGATAGTATACTCGTAACTAGTATGTATGTATAAAGAAAGAAAAAAAAACCACGGTTAGGTGGTATATACAATTATGGACGGGCTGCCGAGTGCCGACACAGAGGTAGCCACAGCCGTGAACTACCGCACTGTACTGTGTCTGCTGCTAATATATAGACTGGTTGATAAAGAGATAGTATACTCGTAACTAGTATGTATGTATAAAGAAAGAAAAAAAAACCACGGTTAGGTGGTATATACAATTATGGACGGGCTGCCGAGTGCCGACACAGAGGTAGCCACAGCCGTGAACTACCGCACTGTACTGTGTCTGCTGCTAATATATAGACTGGTTGATAAAGAGATAGTATACTCGTAACTAGTATGTATGTATAAAGAAAGAAAAAAAAACCACGGTTAGGTGGTATATACAATTATGGACGGGCTGCCGAGTGCCGACACAGAGGTAGCCACAGCCGTGAACTACCGCACTGTACTGTGTCTGCTGCTAATATATAGACTGGTTGATAAAGAGATAGTATACTCGTAACTAGTGTGTATGTATAAAGAAAGAAAAAAAAACCACGGTTAGGTGGTATATACAATTATGGACGGGCTGCCGAGTGCCGACACAGAGGTAGCCACAGCCGTGAACTACCGCACTGTACTGTGTCTGCTGCTAATATATAGACTGGTTGATAAACAGATAGTATACTCGTAACTAGTATGTATGTATAAAGAAAGAAAAAAAAACCACGGTTAGGTGGTATATACAATTATGGACGGGCTGCCGAGTGCCGACACAGAGGTAGCCACAGCCGTGAACTACCGCACTGTACTGTGTCTGCTGCTAATATAGACTGGTTGATAAAGAGATAGTATACTCGTAACTAGTATGTATGTATAAAGAAAGAAAAAAAAACCACGGTTAGGTGGTATATACAATTATGGACGGGCTGCCGAGTGCCGACACAGAGGTAGCCACAGCCGTGAACTACCGCACTGTACTGTGTCTGCTGCTAATATATAGACTGGTTGATAAAGAGATAGTATACTCGTAACTAGTATGTATGTATAAAGAAAGAAAAAAAAACCACGGTTAGGTGGTATATACAATTATGGACGGGCTGCCGAGTGCCGACACAGAGGTAGCCACAGCCGTGAACTACCGCACTGTACTGTGTCTGCTGCTAATATATAGACTGGTTGATAAAGAGATAGTATACTCGTAACTAGTATGTATGTATAAAGAAAGAAAGAAAAAAAAACCACGGTTAGGTGGTATATACAATTATGGACGGGCTGCCGAGTGCCGACACAGAGGTAGCCACAGCCGTGAACTACCGCACTGTACTGTGTCTGCTGCTAATATATAGACTGGTTGATAAAGAGATAGTATACTCGTAACTAGTATGTATGTATAAAGAAAGAAAAAAAAACCACGGTTAGGTGGTATATACAATTATGGACGGGCTGCCGAGTGCCGACACAGAGGTAGCCACAGCCGTGAACTACCGCACTGTACTGTGTCTGCTGCTAATATATAGACTGGTTGATAAAGAGATAGTATACTCGTAACTAGTATGTATGTATAAAGAAAGAAAAAAAAACCACGGTTAGGTGGTATATACAATTATGGACGGGCTGCCGAGTGCCGACACAGAGGTAGCCACAGCCGTGAACTACCGCACTGTACTGTGTCTGCTGCTAATATATAGACTGGTTGATAAAGAGATAGTATACTCGTAACTAGTATGTATGTATAAAGAAAGAAAAAAAAAACACGGTTAGGTGGTATATACAATTATGGACGGGCTGCCGAGTGCCGACACAGAGGTAGCCACAGCCGTGAACTACCGCACTGTACTGTGTCTGCTGCTAATATATAGACTGGTTGATAAAGAGATAGTATACTCGTAACTAGTATGTATGTATAAAGAAAGAAAAAAAAACCACGGTTAGGTGGTATATACAATTATGGACGGGCTGCCGAGTGCCGACACAGAGGTAGCCACAGCCGTGAACTACCGCACTGTACTGTGTCTGCTGCTAATATATAGACTGGTTGATAAAGAGATAGTATACTCGTAACTAGTATGTATGTATAAAGAAAGAAAAAAAAACCACGGTTAGGTGGTATATACAATTATGGACGGGCTGCCGAGTGCCGACACAGAGGTAGCCACAGCCGTGAACTACCGCACTGTACTGTGTCTGCTGCTAATATATAGACTGGTTGATAAAGAGATAGTATACTCGTAACTAGTATGTATGTATAAAGAAAGAAAAAAAAACCACGGTTAGGTGGTATATACAATTATGGACGGGCTGCCGAGTGCCGACACAGAGGTAGCCACAGCCGTGAACTACCGCACTGTACTGTGTCTGCTGCTAATATATAGACTGGTTGATAAAGAGATAGTATACTCGTAACTAGTATGTATGTATAAAGAAAGAAAAAAAAACCACGGTTAGGTGGTATATACAATTATGGACGGGCTGCCGAGTGCCGACACAGAGGTAGCCACAGCCGTGAACTACCGCACTGTACTGTGTCTGCTGCTAATATATAGACTGGTTGATAAAGAGATAGTATACTCGTAACTAGTATGTATGTATAAAGAAAGAAAAAAAAACCACGGTTAGGTGGTATATGCAATTATGGACGGGCTGCCGAGTGCCGACACAGAGGTAGCCACAGCCGTGAACTACCGCACTGTACTGTGTCTGCTGCTAATATATAGACTGGTTGATAAAGAGATAGTATACTCGTAACTAGTACGTATGTATAAAGAAAGAAAAAAAAACCACGGTTAGGTGGTATATACAATTATGGACGGGCTGCCGAGTGCCGACACAGAGGTAGCCACAGCCGTGAACTACCGCACTGTACTGTGTCTGCTGCTAATATAGACTGGTTGATAAAGAGATAGTATACTCGTAACTAGTATGTATGTATAAAGAAAGAAAAAAAAACCACGGTTAGGTGGTATAAACAATTATGGACGGGCTGCCGAGTGCCGACACAGAGGTAGCCACAGCCGTGAACTACCGCACTGTACTGTGTCTGCTGCTAATATAGACTGGTTGATAAAGAGATAGTATACTACTAATATTATATATACTGGTGGTCAGGTCACTGGTCACTAGTCACACTGGCAGTGGCACTCCTGCAGCAAAAGTGTGCACTGTTTAATTTTAATATAATATTATGTACTCCTGGCTCCTGCTATAACCTATAACTGGCACTGCAGTAGTGCTCCCCAGTCTCCCCCACAATTATAAGCTGTGTGAGCTGAGCAGTCAGACAGATATATAATATATATAGATGATGCAGCACACTGGCCTGAGCCTGAGCAGTGCACACAGATATGGTATGTGACTGACTGAGTCACTGTGTGTATCGCTTTTTTCAGGCAGAGAACGGATATATTAAATAAACTGCACTGTGTGTCTGGTGGTCACTCACTATATAATATATTATGTACTCCTGGCTCCTGCTATAACCTATAACTGGCACTGCAGTAGTGCTCCCCAGTCTCCCCCACAATTATAAGCTGTGTGAGCTGAGCAGTCAGACAGATATATATAATATTATATATAGATAATAGATGATGCAGCACACTGGCCTGAGCCTGAGCAGTGCACACAGATATGGTATGTGACTGAGTCACTGTGTGCTGTGTATCGCTTTTTTCAGGCAGAGAACGGATTATAAATAAAACTGGTGGTCACTATCAGCAAAACTCTGCACTGTACTGAGTACTCCTAATGCTCCCCAAAATTAGTAAATCAAGTGTCTCTCTAATCTATTCTAAACGGAGAGGACGCCAGCCACGTCCTCTCCCTATCAATCTCAATGCACGTGTGAAAATGGCGGCGACGCGCGGCTCCTTATATAGAATCCGAGTCTCGCGATAGAATCCGAGTCTCGCGAGAATCCGACAGCGTCATGATGACGTTCGGGCGCGCTCGGGTTAACCGAGCAAGGCGGGAAGATCCGAGTCGCTCGGACCCGTGAAAAAAAACATGAAGTTCTGGCGGGTTCGGATTCAGAGAAACCGAACCCGCTCATCTCTAGTAATAAGTGGGTATTTTATTTGGCTTTTCCTCAGGCCTGACTGTCAGTGTTACATGTTCCCAAACTATATGACAGGGGCACTTTAAATGAAATATATTCTCAGTGTTTCCTTTTTGTTATTTCTTTAGTAACATATAGTAACCATCCTAAGACACTTGAAGAATGGAAGAGGCAGGATCTCACATTTCTCATTGTTTGATATTCCCATAGAGACAAACTAAAGAAATCCAGACATTTGAATAGATAAGCAAAGAAATGGAAGGTACATGTCAGTCTTTTTAATGAAAACTTTAATGAAAAACATTGGAGTCGCAGTAGTCTTACCGGATTCCTCACATAATACGGCAAATTAAATCTTTGTAGACAACTGAAAAAATCCCAAAACATGGCAAGCAATACTGAATAGATGTTTTGAAATAGGCAATGTCTTGGAGATTTTCACTAAATATTCAGGAAAAGATAAAGACAAATGGAAAGATTCCATTCAAAGTACTATGCATCCTGCTTGCAGCACAGGGAGGGGAGGTGAAGGCATCTTTATCCTTCCAGAGTGAAAAATCTTGTGTTTCATGTTGTTATATAAGTTGCAATATAAAGTGGGCTGCATCATTTTTTTCCTTCACTAATTTACATATGTATTTCATTATTTAAGCTATATGGGGAAGATGTTGTAAGCCTAGGAAAGTGATAAATTGGAGAGAGCTAAAGTACCAGCCAATTAGCTCCTAAATGCCACGTTAAAGGCTGTGTTTGAAAATGACAGAAGCTGATTAGTTGGTTCTGTATCTCTCCCTATGTTATCCCTTTCCATTGATTAGTACCAGGGCAGACAGCAGGGGGGGACTGTGGGGACTGGTGTCCTGGGCCCTTACAGAGAGGGGGGCCCACCCATAGCTCCTACCACCAATACCTGGAGGGCTGCACCAGGCTGATGCACAGGGAGGACTTCTCAAAACAAGCCTTCAACTACGCATCAGCTCTCTATGAACCATTCCTGTAGGTCCGCAACACTCCACCTATATGCAATATTACAATGTATGACATCACATAGGGGTGGAGCGGTGTGGCGGAAACTTTTTTTTTTTGGGGGGGGGGGGGCTGTCTCTTTTGTAAATCTTGGGCCCCACACTTTCTGATGGCAGTCCTGCTTAGTACATCTGTCCCATATTATATTTAAATAGAGTGAATCAATAGAGGGATTGCACAAGTACTATAACTACCTTTTGTGAAATACATCTTAAGCTGAACTATTTTTACATCGAAAGCGATTGGGCAGTATAACTGCGAGCACTGCTGTCCTTACATATATCGAAGGAGTTTCTCACAGTTTCAGTATACTTTTCCTAAGGCACTGACACTGCACGTGCACACAATGGGCCTGATTCTGATGCAGACGCTAATGCAATCACAGCTCCGATTCCATACACAGTTTAATAGACAAAAATATGCTAGTGCGACTGTCTGAAAATGTATTGAGATGTCCCCTTGCTAATATCAGCAACTGAGTGCACACACACACAGAGGTGGTCGCAGATCCTGAAAGAATCAACCTTCCTAGTGATTCCATCACACACAATGGCTGCGTGGACTGAGACGCTGGTGCCATGTTTTCTGCATCTTGATCGCAGATGAGGGCTGAGACATGGCCCACAACAGCTACAACAAGCCTGTGTTTTGCTGGCCCTGCCACAAAATGGCCTCCTCCCGTCTATCATTTGTGATTGTTTTCTCAATTCAAACGTACCTTGGCAGGTGCATTGTGCGATTGTGATACATGTGCAGTCAGACGATAAGGGTCAGACCATAGTCCCGAATCAGACCAATAGGGACTGCGATCTGCAGCACTAACTAGACATTTGCATTGAGCTATTGTTAATGTTATATAGCCAGGATACATAAAATGATGCAGAAACTACAGTTTCTGCGTAATTTTATGAAAATGGAGCTGTGATAAAGATACCCCTATATTGACTATACTTTAAGGAGAGGAGCTAAAAATCAATACTTCCATGTCTGGTGCAGCTTCAAGAGGCTAGATTTTAGGTTATTTACCCACTGGTGCAAAGATATTTGCATTTTTGTGCATCGCATTTGTTGTGCACTGTGATCTCTTGTGTTGAATGCTCCCATAACCTAATGCTAGAGATTGCACATAAACTACTGATGCAGACCACAATCCACATTAATATCAATAGGCACTACGGTCTCACCCCTATGTCGCGTTTTGGAGTTTGCCTCGTTGGTTTATGCCAGTCTCAGATGGCGCGAACCTCTTTATCCCTATGGAGGCATTCTCCCAAGAGAAGGATTGTATGATCCCTCTCCCGCAGCCTCCATATGGCATGGAAGAAACTTAAAAAAATGTTTAAGACTCCTCCCTGGGGGGTGTTATAAAAGAGGAGGTGGACCTCCTCCTCTCCACAGTGCGGTAGGCTCCGGCACTTTGCCTGAGTCTACTGCGCATGTGCAGGTCTCCGGAAACATGACGCACGCCATGGTCCGGAGACTAATTACCTACTGCACATGTGTGGTGGCCATTTTGGGAATGATCTTTTTGCCACAGCTGCAGCATATGCTGGGGATGTAACTTGCAAAGGCAACGATTTTTGGTTTAGTCGTCCCATTAATTTTAGTACATAGAGTGGAGATATTTTTATTCAGTCAGTTGCAATACAAACTGTTAATAATAGCATGCAGTGCCACAATTATTAATACATAGGCCCCTAAATGTAATCATTTATAGCAATAATCAGCTCCTTTGCTCATATCTTCCTCATATCTATCTCCTAGATCGTGACTTTTCTAATTGTTATATTTAACAGCTTAGATTTCCATACACACTCAAGAGAACTGTGGGGTCTATTTATTAATAAATACATTAATCTATGTGGGATTTACTATAAACAATAACCAAACAGATCAGCAAATATAAAATAAACTAGCTAAAGTATCTGGCATTGCCCAGGTTTAATTCTTCAAGTTATTAAGTTATTAATGCGTTGGATGTAACTGTCAACATTTTAAAAATAATTAGTAGCTTAGTAGCTCTTCCAACACACCCATGGGGTGGCTGCCCAGTGACTTTTTTGGGTGTGTCACTCGTAGTTCTCACCCCAGCTTTCCTTTCTGTTCAATTTTATATTCACTTTTCCATTGCGAGATGGGTTTAAAGTTTTCCTTCTGTTATCAATGTTGCTATTGCAAGGTTTTGGGCACACAACATTTTTGGTCTTCCCACCTCCATTTCTGTCTGTTATTTTAGGGGGTAATTCAGACTGGATTGCTGCAGCGGTACATCTACAATCAGGTCTGAATTACCCCCTTAGTTAATAGATTTATGGTTATTTCAGTCAGTTATTTCAGGTCATTGAATGATAGTTATTTCTGGCAGTTATTACACTTCATTAAAGTTTTCATCCAAATCCATCCAGTGGAAGGCCCAGAACAGACTCCCTAGGTCAAAGTTCTGCCCCACGTACACCAACAGGAGGTCCAAACGGGACCCCAGCCCCCTAGTATGTCTTCTGGGATCCAGTGTTACCACTCTGAAGTTTTCATACAAATCAGACTCAGTGTCAATGTTCTGCCCAGCGTGCATCACCGCGACTTGTGAGGTCTGATCTGGGATTCAACTGGACTACCTCGCATTGGTTTCATCCTAATCTGTGCAGGGTTGTCCACATGCATAACCAGACATACACACAAACAAATAGACCAATGAATGTGATATAGAAGATAAGAGTTTGTAGAGATCAGTAATAACCCTTCCATACCACACTAGTATGCAGTGGTGAAAACCCTAATGAGCAAATGCACAGTTTCAAAGGTATATATTTGCATCATTCTGTATACAGTATGCTCATATATTAAGGGCTGTAACTATTTGTGTGCGGAGAGAGCATTGCACATAGCGATGCAGGATAGGGGGCGCTGTTGGCAGCACTTATCAATTATCTGTTTTAGTTACTTTCACTTGCAGCTTCCCCACTATTTGAAGTCCAGCATCTCCTGACCACTCCTGGCTCCTTTCCTGACCTCTTCTGCCGCTAATTCCTATACAACATTCATGACATCGACTTGAGATTTCTTTGTTTTTCAGTCATACTGTCCTTTATTACAGTTCAAGATGCTGACATACCCGGGATTCAAACCCATTGCCTGTAACATTGTAGTCAAAAAGTATTAACTCAATGCTCAAGGGATTTAATCAAAATCCTTATGAAGCATGATGAAATCATTCTCAATCAACTTAATCAGGAAATAGTACAGCTTGGTGAAAAATTGAAAAGTTTGGAATCATTAGATGCATTTCAGCAACGTTATGAGTAGAGATGAGCGGGTTCGGTTCCTCGGAATCCGAACCCCCCCGAACTTCAGCCTTTTTACACGGGTCCGAGGCAGACTCGGATCTTCCCGCCTTGCTCGGCTAACCCGAGCGCGCCCGAACGTCATCATCCCGCTGTCGGATTCTCGCGAGGCTCGAATTCTATCGCGAGACTCGGATTCTATATAAGGAGCCGCGCGTCGCCACCATTTTCACACGTGCATTGAGATTGATAGGGAGAGGACGTGGCTGGCGTCCTCTCCGTTTATAGTTACTGTTAGTACTAGTTAGTTGATCTGATTGCTGCTTAGCTTATTGTGGGGAGGATTGGGGAGAGCTGTTAGGAGGAGTACAGTCAGTGCAGAGTTTTGCTAGTTTTTTTTAATCCGTTCTCTGCCTGAAAAAAACGCTCCATACCATATCTGTGCTCAGCCTCAGTGTGCTGCATGATATATCTATGTATATCTGACTGTGCTGAGTGCTCACTGCTCACACAGCTGAATTGTGGGGGAGACTGGGGTGCAGTTATAGCAGGAGTACAGTGCACACTTTTGCTGCCAGTGTGACTGACCAGTGACCACCAGTATATTGTCTGCCTGAAAAAGTTAAACACTCCTGTGGTGTTTTTTTTTTTTATTCTATAAACGCATTCTGCTGACAGTGTCCAGCAGGTCCGTCATTCATTATATTATATAAATATTTACCTGCAGTAGTGTTATATTTTTTTTTGTTCATCTCTATCATCTTTATCATCTCTATATTAGCAGACGCAGTACGGTAGTCCACGGCTGTGGCTACCTCTGTGTCGTCAGTGCTCGTCCATAATTGTATACCTACCTGTGGTGGGTTTTTTTTTTCTATCTTCTTCATACTAGTAGTTTAGGAGTCTGCTGACAGTGTCCAGCAGGTCCGTCATTATATTATATATACCTGCAGTAGTGATATATATATATTTTTTATATCATTATCATCTCTATACTAGCAGACGCAGTACGGTAGTCCACGGCTGTAGCTACCTCTGTGTCGTCAGTGCTCGTCCATAATTGTATACCTACCTGTGGTGGTTTTTTTTTTTCTATCTTCTTCATACTAGTAGTTTAGGAGTCTGCTGACAGTGTCCAGCAGGTCCGTCATTATATTATATATACCTGCAGTAGTGATATATATATATTTTTTATATCATTATCATCTCTATACTAGCAGACGCAGTACGGTAGTCCACGGCTGTAGCTACCTCTGTGTCGTCAGTGCTCGTCCATAATTGTATACCTACCTGTGGTGGGTTTTTTTTCTATCTTCTTCATACTAGTAGTTTAGGAGTCTGCTGACAGTGTCCAGCAGGTCCGTCATTATATTATATATACCTGCAGTAGTGATATATATATATTTTTTATATCATTATCATCTCTATACTAGCAGACGCAGTACGGTAGTCCACGGCTGTAGCTACCTCTGTGTCGTCAGTGCTCGTCCATAATTGTATACCTACCTGTGGTGGGGTTTTTTTTTCTATCTTCTTCATACTAGTAGTTTAGGAGTCTGCTGACAGTGTCCAGCAGGTCCGTCATTATATTATATATACTTGCAGTAGTGATATATATATATTTTTTATATCATTATCATCTCTATACTAGCAGACGCAGTACGGTAGTCCACGGCTGTAGCTACCTCTGTGTCGTCAGTGCTCGTCCATAATTGTATACCTACCTGTGGTGGGTTTTTTTTTTCTATCTTCTTCATACTAGTAGTTTAGGAGTCTGCTGACAGTGTCCAGCAGGTCCGTCATTATATTATATATACCTGCAGTAGTGATATATATATTTTTTTTATATCATTATCATCTCTATACTAGCAGACGCAGTACGGTAGTCCACGGCTGTAGCTACCTCTGTGTCGTCAGTGCTCGTCCATAATTGTATACCTACCTGTGGTGGGGTTTTTTTTTCTATCTTCTTCATACTAGTAGTTTAGGAGTCTGCTGACAGTGTCCAGCAGGTCCGTCATTATATTATATATACCTGCAGTAGTGATATATATATATTTTTTATATCATTATCATCTCTATACTAGCAGACGCAGTACGGTAGTCCACGGCTGTAGCTACCTCTGTGTCGTCAGTCACTCGTCATCCATAAGTATACTAGTATCCATCCATCTCCATTGTTTACCTGAGGTGCCTTTTAGTTGTGCCTATTAAAATATGGAGAACAAAAATGTTGAGGTTCCAAAAATAGGGAAAGATCAAGATCCACTTCCACCTCGTGCTGAAGCTGCTGCCACTAGTCATGGCCGAGACGATGAAATTCCATTAACGTCGTCTGCCAAGGCCGATGCCCAATGTCATAGTACAGAGCATGTAAAATCCAAAACACAAAATATCAGTAAAAAAAGGACTCAAAAATCTAAAATAAAATCGTCGGAGGAGAAGCGTAAACTTGCCAATATGCCATTTACCACACGGAGTGGCAAGGAACGGCTGAGGCCCTGGCCTATGTTCATGGCTAGTGGTTCAGCTTCACATGAGGATGGAAGCACTCAGCCTCTCGCTAGAAAAATGAAAAGACTTAAGCTGGCAAAAGCACAGCAAAGAACTGTGCGTTCTTCGAAATCACAAATCCACAAGGAGAGTCCAATTGTGTCGGTTGCGATGCCTGACCTTCCCAACACTGGACGTGAAGAGCATGCGCCTTCCACCATTTGCACGCCCCCTGCAAGTGCTGGAAGGAGCACCCGCAGTCCAGTTCCTGATAGTCAGATTGAAGATGTCAGTGTTGAAGTACACCAGGATGAGGAGGATATGGGTGTTGCTGGCGCTGGGGAGGAAATTGACAAGGAGGATTCTGATGGTGAGGTGGTTTGTTTAAGTCTGGCACCCGGGGAGACACCTGTTGTCCGTGGGAGGAATATGGCCATTGATATGCCTGGTGAAAATGCCAAAAAAATCAGCTCTTCGGTGTGGAAGTATTTCAACAGAAATGCGGACAACATTTGTCAAGCCGTGTGTTGCCTTTGTCAAGCTGTAATAAGTAGGGGTAAGGACGTTAACCACCTCGGAACATCCTCCCTTATACGTCACCTGCAGCGCATTCATCATAAGTCAGTGACAAGTTCAAAAACTTTGGGCGACAGCGGAAGCAGTCCACTGACCAGTAAATCCCTTCCTCTTGTAACCAAGCTCACGCAAACCACCCCACCAACTCCCTCAGTGTCAATTTCCTCCTTCCCCAGGAATGCCAATAGTCCTGCAGGCCATGTCACTGGAAATTCTGACGAGTCCTCTCCTGCCTGGGATTCCTCCGATGAATCCTTGCGTGTAACGCCTACTGCTGCTGGCGCTGCTGTTGTTGCTGCTGGGAGTCGATGGTCATCCCAGAGGGGAAGTCGTAAGACCACTTTTACTACTTCCACCAAGCAATTGACTGTCCAACAGTCCTTTGCGAGGAAGATGAAATATCACAGCAGTCATCCTGCTGCAAAGCGGATAACTGAGGCCTTGGCATCCTGGGCGGTGAGAAACGTGGTTCCGGTATCCATCATTACTGCAGAGCCAACTATAGACTTGTTTGAGGTACTGTGTCCCCGGTACCAAATACCATCTAGGTTCCATTTCTCTAGGCAGGCGATACCGAAAATGTACACAGACCTCAGAAAAAGACTCACCAGTGTCCTAAAAAATTCAGTTGTACCCAATGTCCACTTAACCACGGACATGTGGACAAGTGGAGCAGGGCAGACTCAGGACTATATGACTGTGACAGCCCACTGGGTAGATGTATTGACTCCCGCCGCAAGAACAGCAGCGGCGGCACCAGTAGCAGCATCTCGCAAATGCCAACTCTTTCCTAGGCAGACTACGCTTTGTATCACCGCTTTCCAGAATACGCACACAGCTAAAAACCTCTTACGGCAACTGAGGAAGATCATCGCAGAATGGCTTACCCCAATTGGACTCTCCTGTGGATTTGTGGCATCGGACAACGCCAGCAATATTGTGTGTGCATTAAATATGGGCAAATTCCAGCACGTCCCATGTTTTGCACATACCTTGAATTTGGTGGTGCAGAATTATTTAAAAAACGAGAGGGGCGTGCAAGAGATGCTGTCGGTGGCCACCGGAGGTCAATCTGTTGAAATCAGAGCACTACATTTTGGCCACCGTGCTCGATCCTAGATTTAAAACCTACGTTGTATCTCTCTTTCCGGCAGACACAAGTCTGCAGGGGTTCAAAGAACTGCTGGTGAGAAAATTGTCAAGTCAAGCGGAACGCGACCTGTCAACATCTCCTCCTTCACATTCTCCCGCAACTGGGGGTGCGAGGAAAAGGCTACGAATTCCGAGCCCACCCGCTGGCGGTGATGCAGGGCAGTCTGGAGCGACTGCTGATGCTGACATCTGGTCCGGACTGAAGGACCTGACAACGATTACGGACATGTCGTCTACTGTCACTGCATATGATTCTCTCACCATTGAAAGAATGGTGGAGGATTATATGAGTGACCGCATCCAAGTAGGCACGTCAGACAGTCCGTACGTATACTGGCAGGAAAAGAGGCAATTTGGAGGCCCTTGCACAAACTGGCTTTATTCTACCTAAGTTGCCCTCCCACAAGTGTGTACTCCGAAAGAGTGTTTAGTGCCGCCGCTCACCTTGTCAGCAATCGGCGTACGAGGTTACTTCCAGAAAGTGTGGAGAAGATGATGTTCATTAAAATGAATTATAATCAATTCCTCCATGGAGACATTCACCAGCAGCAATTGCCTCCACAAAGTACACAGGGAGCTGTGATGGTGGATTCCAGTGGGGACGAATTGATAATCTGTGAGGAGGGGGATGTACACGGTGATGAATCGGAGGATGATGATGAGGTGGACATCTTGCCTCTGTAGAGCCAGTTTGTGCAAGGAGAGATTAATTGCTTCTTTTTTGGTGGGGGTCCAAACCAACCAGTCATTTCAGTCACAGTCGTGTGGCAGACCCTGTCACTGAAATGATGGGTTGGTTAAAGTGTGCATGTCCTGTTTATACAACATAAGGGTGGGTGGGAGGGCCCAAGGACAATTCCATCTTGCACCTCTTTTTTCTTTCATTTTTCTTTGCGTCATGTGCTGTTTGGGGAGTGTTTTTTGGAAGGGCCATCCTGCGTGACACTGCAGTGCCACTCCTAGATGGGCCAGGTGTTTGTGTCGGCTACTAGGGTCGCTTAGCTTACTCACACAGCTACCTCATTGCGCCTCTTTTTTTCTTTGCGTCATGTGCTGTTTGGGGAGTGTTTTTTGGAAGGGCCAACCTGCGTGACACTGCAGTGCCACTCCTAGATGGGCCAGGTGTTTGTGTCGGCCACTAGGGTCGCTGAGCTTAGTCACACAGCTACCTCATTGTGCCTCTTTTTTTCTTTGCGTCATGTGCTGTTTGGGGAGTGTTTTTTGGAAGGGCCATCCTGCGTGACACTGCAGTGCCACTCCTAGATGGGCCAGGTGTTTGTGTCGGCCACTTGGGTCGCTGAGCTTAGTCATCCAGCGACCTCGGTGCAAATTTTAGGACTAAAAATAATATTGTGAGGTGTGAGGTGTTCAGAATAGACTGAAAATGAGTGGAAATTATGGTTATTGAGGTTAATAATACTTTGGGATCAAAATGACCCCCAAATTCTATGATTTAAGCTGATTTTTAGGGTTTTTTGAAAAAAACACCCGAATCCCAAACACACCCGAATCCGACAAAAAAAATTCGGTGAGGTTTTGCCAAAACGCGTTCGAACCCAAAACACGGCCATGGAACCGAACCCAAAACCAAAACACAAAACCCGAAAAATTTCCGGTGCACATCTCTAGTTATGAGAAATATAAAAAAGAAATAGAAGATTATGAAAATGAGATCATTGAGAGAAAATGAAGAAAATATCAAAGAGACAAAACCGATTACTCACTTAATAGGGTGTTTAGATGGAACAATCCTACTGCCAAAAATGGTCGAATTAGAAGTGCACAATCTTTGAATTATTCTACATCAGAACCAGAATCCTCAGAGGGAGAAAGCTCCAAAAGTGTTAACAGGTTCCAAAGAAGGGATTTTTTTAGGCAAATCCCCCAGGGACGTATGGGACGATGTTGGGAAAGAAGGAGAAAAATCAGGAGGGGCGAAGGGGGGAAGAAGAAAGAGGGACTCATTAGATTGGAGAGAGGAACCGAGGGAAAGAAGGAAGTACAGAAAGTAAGGGAGCCTATGGCCACAGACAGCTTGGTTACTTCAGACTCCCTCAGAATTATCAACCTTACAGATAGAAATTTGACTGAACATCAGCAGTCTATACTTAGCAAAGGCCTCTCATTCTCACCTACATATAACCTTGATAGGTTTGAATGTGAGAAGGACCTCAATCTTTTTTTACGGAAACTCCTTCTAAAAAAGTTCTTCTGTAACCCTAACCTCAACTCTAACCCCATCCCTAAGCACCCAACAAACAGCACTATTAATAGAGAACATATTGCCATTGATGCCCCTTTGGAACTGGGTTCTGATGATCAGATAGCATTGGAAATATTAGAAGATCTAGATCAGGATAGCAGATTGGATCGAATTCGACCTATACCTTTTGATAAGGACAAAATCAAGAAAAAATCTACCTTTTACTCTGATGGTAAGATATGTCCACAGGTACAGGTCTTCCAAAAGTTAGTATCAAAAGATCTGGACTCCCTGTATCAGCACAATAGACACTATCCAGATAACATTACTAAGGAGGAGAGAGTAGCACTGCAGGAGCTTTCAGAGTGGCAGGATGTGATTATCCATCCATCTGACAAGGGGGGGGAATGTAGTGCTATGGCCAAGGGATTTGTACATTGAAGAGTTGGAAAAACAACTCAATGATACTAACTGCTACAAAAAACAAATTTTTAGTCCCACACAGCAATTTCTGAGGGAATATAACAAGTTGATCTCAGATGCATTTGGGAGTGGTACGATCCTGAAGAAGGATTTTGAATTCTTACAGGTTAGCAGTCCCAAGACGCCTACACTATATCTCCTCCCCAAAGTCCATAAAAATGAGAAGAAACCTCCAGGCAGGCCCATTGTGTCTGGAAAGGGTAGCCTTACCGAGAAAGCTAGTGTCTTTGTAGACCAGTTTCTTAGGAAACATGTTGTAACCCTGCCATCCTATTTAAGAGACACTATGGATGTCCTGAATAAATTAACCAACTTGCAAGTTAATCCAGGAGTATGGCTGGTGTCGTGTGACGTAGAAAGTCTCTACACCAGCATACAGCATGTACAGGGCATCCAAGCATCAAAATTCTTTTTGGACATGGAGGCACATTGTGACTTTAACAACTTCATTATTAGCCTATTGCAATTCGTCCTGACTAGGAATTATTTTGTTTGCAATGAATCCCACTACCTCCAGGTAAGAGGAACAGCAATGGGGACTGCTTGTGCCCCCACATATGCCAACCTCTACCTGGGGTGGTGGGAGAGGGAATTTGTATTCCATGAGTCAATGGAGAAGTATACAGAGAACATCCTCTTATACTGTAGATACATTGACGACATCTTCTTCCTATGGGAGGGTCATTGTCGAGATCTCAAACATTTCATCTCACTGCTTAATACCAATTACCTAAATCTCAAACTAACTTGCGAAATGAGTCAGGAACAGATCAATTTCCTAGACTTAACCATAAAATTGGATGAGGGGGGTACCCTTTCCACAGACAATTTTAGGAAAAAAACCGCCACAAACAGCATTCTGCATGCCCAAAGCTCACATTTTCCCCCTACCATTCATGCCATTCCAAAGGGTGAACTCCTGCGAATTAAGAGAAATTGCTCTGAGGACGAAACTTATGAGAATAGGAAATTGGAGCAGAGCAGGAGATTTAAAGATAGGGGATACAGTGGGAGGACCATAAAACGTGCCATTAGAAAGACAGAACAGCACCCTAGGGAATCTCTTTTAAAATCCAAGCTGCGGTCCCAGATTGAAGAACCCATTCGATTCATTGGCACTTTTAATGCCCAGTGGCGTAACATAGATTCCATCCTACAGAAACACTGGCAAGTGTTGAAAGCAGACAGTGATCTTAATAAAATTCTACCAGCTAAAGTTAAGTGTAGCTGGCGGAGATCGCCCAATGTACGGGACAAGTTAGTCCACAGTCACATGTCAAGGATAGATCTAAAGACAACTACGCAGGGTTCCATGTGCTGTGGCCGTTGCAAGGCCTGCAAGTTCATGGTCCCTGTAAAACATTATACGGACAAATTTAATAAAAAATGGACTATACCAAGTCTTATTACATGCACAACAGTTGGCACTGTTTATCATCTGGAGTGTCCTTGTAAGAAAGCCTATATTGGGAAAACAACCAGGCCCCTAAAAGTCAGATTATTAGAACATGTGGGCAACATACGTAATGTTGACAGGGACCGCAGTAACTTCAGAATCATCTCACCTGTGGCTAGGCATTTCCAACAGTTCCACAACAGTGACCCCAGCGGACTCAGAGCCTTTGGGATGAAGCATATCAGATTGGGAATACGCGGTGGGGATCTTGACTCAGAACTTTTGAAAACCGAGAC
This sequence comes from Pseudophryne corroboree, assembly GCF_028390025.1. Classification (NCBI taxonomy): domain Eukaryota; kingdom Metazoa; phylum Chordata; class Amphibia; order Anura; family Myobatrachidae; genus Pseudophryne; species Pseudophryne corroboree. The sequence goes on from NC_086444.1 coordinate 837,504,973, forward strand.
CAAGCTGATATTCCTGATGAATACTTTACATCCTTCTGGTCTCAACGAGACCAACAGTTACAGTTCCTTCTTATGAAATACTGGTGAACATGATTTCTTACAATGTAGCGAATGTAGCTTTCTCCTCTGGACACCACTATTCCCCCATTTAAGTAATTAGAATCAGTTGGTTAGAAGTCCCAGCATCTTATATTAATTTAGCATATAACTAGAACCCTCACTTTGCTCACGGTCCCAGGACGGCTGCATACCATGGCAATAATGGAACTGATCAAGATCATAACCCTTAAGAGCTCATGAAAATTTAGATTTCGAATATATTCAATTACACTAGGTCACTGGGTCATACTTAAAAGGCCCCCACATGCAGGTTCAACTACAAACATATATATGTACTACATGTCAAAGTATCGAACATATATAATACAATAAGGCAGGGTACTCCAAGGCAATGTTTGTTCTCATTGACAGTATATCAGTTGGAATAAATTCTTTTATTATCTAGTTTTTATAAATAGATGCACTTTTACTGTCCCCTTCTCCTTAAAATTAAAAATAAGCAGCATTTTTTAAAATTAGCATTCTGTCATTTTAATTTTGCAGTCGCCACTGTATGTAGGTACAACTGCAAGCACATACATGTACTAAAGGTTTAAATTTGAGCACTGCACATATGCAATATAACGAGTCGAGGTATCTCGTGGCATCAGTTACAGCCAATTCTTTCATCATTTATTTTCACTTATTCAATGCACTTTGTTCACCGCTCCCCCTTTTTTCTTCTAAAGTAGCACTAATGCAATCGGTGTATTCTGACACCTCAATTCTGTTACTAAGAGGCATTGATGGCAGAATTTATACCATCCCCACGTATTTAAAATCAATATTCCTTCACATATATTTTTTATTCTATTATATATTTTATAAAAAAAAATTTTCATCACATTTTTATTCCTCATTTATACATGTCATATTTTTTTACTCATCAATCACTTATCCACAGGTTTTAGTTTATTGCACCGTGCACGAGTATTAGAGTTTTGTTTTTGTTTGCACCTTTGGTTTCTATTCTCATCATTATCACATAGCAGCGGCACTTCATGATTCTAGTGCGCAGCCCAAATTAACACCCACCACTTACCTGATTTTGTTTTTTTCACGTTTTATTTTTTTAAATGAACACTATCACTTTATTAAGGGAACATGGACAAGGTGCTAGATTATTAATATTAGAACAACACTACACATGCATACATTTTTGTTTATGTAGGCAGCATGGAACGGGACGGGCACACATGTAAGAATTCAGTCAGCAATCACACCCACATATTGTATGGGTGAGCTGGTAATTTAGGAGACAACATAGCATGTAGAATTGCTATTCCAACAAAACGAACCTGATATTATCTGTTGAACCCCAATGAGGATTTACGTAGTACCAGATAAAAATAGGGGACCTGGATTAAGGGATTTATATACTGTAAGATCAAAGACCAAAATGACTTAGAAATGTCATTTGATTTATATGCTATACCACTGAGAAGTGATCGTGAGAGGTATCTCACGAGTAATACATCTACTAATGTATAGCCATAATCATTTTCCAGCATTATGAACAAGAGAGGGTTAAATTAGTTGCCATAGAAGCAGCTGAGACGCTATTACGATTGACTAGCATCACCGATCCCTAGCAAAACGTCATCTAGGATAAAGTGAAAATTAAACGAGGGGTAATCAGTGAGCACTAAATTAGCCCAGCTGAGACGGTCATGTGACCACAGGGCAGTATGAGATTGGCTCATTCATAGGATAAATCTCCTGTCAGGAGAGACATTCGGGTTAAGCCTCGAAAAAGCTTGTTGCGAAATGCGCGCATCGGCATTGTGGTCTGCTCCGATGCTCTTGCACTGACCGTTATACCTTATTTTTTGTGTACCCGGGGTTATCAGAGTACTGCACGGCGAACACGGAAACACCCGTGGGTCGGACAAATGCCGATCAAAAGCTGATGCAGTCTAGATACCCACAACTAATATTATCTTTGATACCTGTATCATATATTGTAATTACATGACAACTGACAAGCTCTGCACAGTGTGTTCGGGAACATCCGCTAATCGGACAAATGCTGATTAGCTTCAACACTGCTGCAGCGCCGTCATTTGTTTTAGGAATAGACTCTTAAAAACCTAAGTTTGGGCGTATGATAGGTGCTATGCACTGCACAATGAATATGAGAACACCTTGCCAATCGGATGACTGCTGATCAGCTCACAGATTGTTGCAGTGCTACCATCTATATTTAAAATAGGCTCTTGACAACTAATTGCTATTGCACACTCAGAGGTGTCCCAGCACTGTACGGCCAGTACCGGCTAATCCTAAGTCATGTTCCAGCTGTTATGGCTTTAGATACCCAGTGGGATACATAATTGACAGTACCATCTAGCTGCATGCACATTGTATACTCATAGGACTGTCAGTCAGTGCGCAGAGATTATAGGAACACTGAGGGTTCTCACCTATACAAATTAAGAGCAGCCCTATAATATTTATTAGGTGTGTCCTGTGTCCAGACTACTCACACTGCTAACATAAGGCAAATTTAAAGATTTGAAATTCACTGGATACAAGTGTAATTAACACATATAGATACAATTTATTTATCCAGTGTCTTTCAGTGTTACTACTAATATTGTCCCTGTTAGTATTAACAGCATTCAGGGTAACACATCACCATATAGTGATCAGGATAACATTTGCCAACTAATACATTGGCGGCATGAGAATTAATGCCAATGAGATGCATACCTATTAGGCTACTGGGCACGCCACAGCCATTCCTGTGATTCATTACATCATTAAGTATGGCTTATTGCACATACATCTCAGATTTGATGCAGGCTTAGCGGTCTGATTGTCTGTAGCAGTTTTTTGTGACATATGGGATTTAGTACCCTGCCATTACTGTGATTGGGGATTCAGGGTAGATACCCGCATATTGGTCAAATTGCTCCATAAAATATATCTGAAAATAGTGAGCAGTGTGTATCATACATTACAATTTGAGCCTTTAAATTATCCAACATCTGTGGACACCTGTCACAGGTGTGAGTAGCAGAATTCACGGAGGTTATTTTTGCCTCATATGATACAGATAATTTAAATCCACAGTGGGTATCAAATGATGGGTACTTTGAAATGTATTTTAATTGTTTTTCTCTATAAGGGGTATATAATACATATAAAGTATATTAAATTGATATTTAAGCATACCCCATTAGTGAGTCAGTGCAATCAAAGGAGCAGACACATCTTTTAATTCTCATCACTTTTCTATCTTAGAGCACATTTTTGGATCTCTTATCCTATTTTTAACCCTATTTTTCGCACACTGTCCGAAATATCGGTCTCTTAATACAATGTATTAATAAAAGTTAAATTTTATTTCATTTTTGTGCACCTAGCAGTACAACCCCATTTTTCTTCTTGTGCAACATTGTAGTCAGACAATCTATTCATTAAGCTATCTACCCTTCCATAGAAAGGTACAGATGTAGCCACGCTCATTGTGGCCACATCTGAGCCCTGGCGTGACGGGGCAACTGAGGGATATGTCGCATCTCTAGCACGCATGAATGTGAGTGTCTCTGTACGCTGCCTCTGCGTGGCTAGGCGCCAGATAGCCTAGCCATGCAAAGAGTGCATGTTCTAACCCAAGAAGACCCCAAGTCTTTGGTATAGCATCCCTGTGCCTTCATATCTAAAAAGTTCTCTTCCGCCGAGGCCAAGTATGATGTCAGTAATAGAGAATATTTAGCAATCAAGTGGGCTTTCAAGAAATGAAGGCACTGGCTAGAGGGAGCAAAGCATACCATCACTGTTTTCACAGACCACAAGAACCTGCAATGTATTAAAATATAAAAAGGTTAAAATATAGTGCGGAAGGTAAAAGGATACAAAAGATAAAGCAGAGCATATGCTGACACACGTTTTGCTTTTTTAGCTTTTTCAAGATTTGGCAAGAGTCATCCTTTTAGAAGTCAAAGGTTTATGTCAATTATTACTTAATTATAATTGGGGCAGTGGCGGCTCCAGAGGTGGGGCTGTAGCGCAGTATAAATTCAAATAGGGGAGCCACACCAACTGACAGTGAGTCAGTTTGGTTTGGCAGTAGGTGGCAGTTGGTGTTGCTCCCCTATTTGAATTTTGGACTTCGCTGCATCCCCACCTCTGGAGCAACCACTGGTTGGGGGTCATCGTCACCCAGTGTTCCAACACTTTGTTAATGATAGGTATATCTTCAAGGAATACACGGTCCCTATTCACAGAGCATGTGGTCACGCAATGGTTTAATAAGCATAACATTGATATTTTCCTTATGTCCCTATTTCCTATGACAGTCTTATTTACCAGCTCTAAACCCATTTAACAAAATATAGTATATTCTGGAAAAACATCAGAGATCATTTTCTATCACTCTCAGCTGCTATCAATTGAGTAACTTTCTTGTGGATAAATGGTGCTACATCTCTACCATCCAAATCCAGACTCGTATAGTCTCAATGCCAAAGCACTGGCGGTTTCCTACTCTCACACATTTTTTGCACCCTCTCAAATTAATTTCTTAACTGATAAACTAACTGCTCACCATAAACATTACATTGTTTGGGGCAAAAGGGCAATTTGGCTGATAAAATGGCTTAGGCATACATTATTGTTATATACTGTATTATTGTTATATCATCCAACACTAGATGCATTTTCTGCTATTTGTTTTACATTTAGTTAGGTATTTTTTTATTGTTACATTAGTAATTCATCAATATTCTAGAATCTACATATTGTATTATCTCTAAATCTCTCTAAAAAATACAAAATACAAACCAATCAGAAAGTAGTGATCCATAACATATTCTGAAATTTCCTGGACTTTTGTGTCCTATGTACTTTTTGTTTTATCAGTATACTGTAAAATTACTGTGCTGTCACTTTTGTTATATAAAGAACAATAGACAGTTAGACACTGACCATTATAAAAACAAAGGGCCTAGGGGGTCATTTCGAGTTGATCGCTCGCTAGCTAGTTTTAGCAGCCGTGCAAATACTATGCCGCTGCCCACTGGGGAGTGTATTTTAGCTTAGCAGAAGTACGAACGCATGTGCAGCCGAGCTCTGCAAAAACAGTTTGTGAACCTACTCAGCGCTTGCGATCACTTCAGCCTACTCGTGTCCGGATTTGACGTCATACACCCGCCCAGCGAACGCCCAGCCACGCCTGCATTTTTTCAGACACGCCTGCGTTTTTGCAAACACTCCCTGAAAACAGTCAGTTGACAACCAGAAATGCCCCCTTCCTGTCAATCTTCTTGCGGCCGTCAGTGCGACTGAAAACTTCGCTAGAACCTGTGCAAAACAACAACGGGCTTTGTACCCGTACATTGCGGTGCATACGCAGAAAAGCCAGTTTTTAGCCTGATCGCTGCGCCGCGAACAATGGCAGCTAGCGATCAACTCGGAATGACCCCCAAATTCAGTAAGGATTGCAAATACTGCTAATTAGCAGAATTTGAAATCCTTTGGATTGCATGCTGAGGGCCGCCCATCTCTGGGCAAGGCCACCCAGCATGCTGACCGCTGCCCCCCCCTCCCCCCGTTCAACAAGCAGAAACTGAGGATGTCAGCTTAGCTGTGTCCACAGGAGGCCCACTGCCATGTTCTCGATCGCGGCGGCTGTGTGTGATGTCACACAGCGCCGTGATCACACCCCCAACATTCGTGCTGCACCGCCCCCCGTTCCCGCCACACCGCCCCCGCAACACTGCGTCTCCTCCCTGGAAATTGAGATTTGCGGCCCCTTCGCCCAGCGACTGTCAAGGTGATCGCATTTTCTGCGTCCCCGCAGAAAGTGCAGGCGCATGCGCAGGACGGGCACTGCGCATGCATGTGAGGAACAATCAGAATTATTCTGATTGGATCGCAATTTGCGGTCCAACCTGAATTAGCCCCAAAACTTTATTAGGCTCACTAGGCTACAAAGTGGCAGGTGAAAGAACAGAGTCAAGGAATACTATTCTGGCTTACTGTGATTCATCAAACACTTTATGGCAGGGGTGGCCAGACGTTTGGAGTTGGCGATCTACTTTGAAAGCTGAACAGCTTTCGTGATCTACCTAGGTGGGACAATAGCGCGCGACACAGATGTGTGCTCAAAAAGGGTGTGTGACCTCGCTGCACAGGGTATAGGGACTATCTCACCCGAAATCACAAATTGGCCCCCCAACACATTGGCCCCCTCACAGTAGTTAAAACACATTGACCCCCACACAGGTGTAAAAAATTGGCCCCTACACAGTAGTAAAAACACATCAGCCCCCACACAAAAAAAATTGTCCCCCACAAAAAAAACATTAAATTGTCTCAGCCCTTGCTCCTCCTCCTCCTCCTCCTCCTTTCTCCATATAACGCTTCAATAACAAATACTACCTACTGAGCAGGCAGCCAGGTAGAACAGCAGCTCCCCATGACAGCACGCCACAACAAGCAGTCAATGGAAGAGAAGAAGAGGCGGTGGGCGCCTCATAGCACGCGGGTGACATCAAGACATCAACGGTCCGCTGCTCTAGTGGGAGCTGATTATGTTTAGTTAAGTTGGTCATGATCTACTGGCAGATGCTCTGCGAGCTACCAGTAGATCGCGATCTACCTTTTGGCCACCCCTGCTTTATGGAATGCCTGCAAACAGAGAGAATTCTTGTATATAGCACAGTACTATTGGCTGCACAATAAATACAAAATGTTCTAGGGTAGTCAAATATTTAATCCATACAATGAGAAGATACAAGAAGATAGGTAAAGCTCTGTCTGTACTTTGGTTTTTAAATTTTTTAGATTTGCAAATGTTTTATTGCACATTATTGGGCATTGTTGTTTTATACATACAGTAGCTTTCCATACTGATTAAAGAACACATATGTATACTTTATCTCTGGTGAGTGTCTTCTACATTCTAATTCTCTTTGCATGGATTATATTTGCTGGATAGGTAGATTCCAATGGTAAAATTATTTCCTAATTGGATTTGTTATTATTGTCCAGGGGAGGTTTTTGTGCCCCAACACAAAGGCATCATTGCTTTAATTACTTAGGGGGTCATTCCGACCTGATTGCACGCTAGGAATCTTCGCTGCGCTGTGATCTACTCAGAACTGCGCATGCGTATGCACCGCAATGCGTAGGCACGTCGTATGGGTACAAAGCAGATCGTTGCTGAGCGATGGATTTAACGAAGACTCCATTCGCACAGCCGATCGCAAGGAGTTTGACAGGAAGAGGGCGTTTGTGGGTGTCAACTGACCGTTTTCTGGGAGTGGTTGGAAAAACACAGGTGTGTCGAAGCGTTTGCAGGGCGGGTGTCTGACGTCAATTCCGGGCAAGAACAGGCTGAAGTGATCGCAGCGGCTGAGTACGTTTTGAGCTACTAAGAAACTGCACAAAACTTTTTTGTAGTGCTCGGCTGCACATGCGATCGCACACTTGCAAAGCAAACATACACTCCCCTATAGGCGGCGACTATCTGTCTGCAGCGCTGTAAATAAATACCTAGCGAGCAATCAACTCGAAATGACCCCCTTAGTCCTTTATGTGTAGATATTGATGATGATGATGATGATGATGGATGAATGATGTTTTACTGTTCAATAAATAAATAAAAATAAATTGTGTGAGCCAGTCCCCATCCAAAAGTGATGATATGCACTAGCACTTAAAGCCTGAGCTGGTTGCCACTCTTGTGGGGGGACAAATGTACAGGGTCTCCCTGCAAGTGCTGCAACCAGCACATCGCTATGTTATGCTGGGCTTGTCACACTATAACAGTAAACCCTACAGTGTGGGGAACCCTGTCATAATGTGACACAGCTCCAGCATGCTCAGCACAGAGCAGAAGACCCTAGGGGATTTGGCCAGCAAAAATATATGGGTACCCCACAGGAAAAACAGACTGGTGCTGAAAAAATAACCACTCCTCCCAACACCAGTGAGTGGTAGGTGCCGAGGCCATAAAGTATTAAATGCAAAAAAAAAAAGTATTTTTACGTGGCCATATGGTTCCAAGCAAGCTATGGCAGCCATGAACTGGTTGTGGACTGGCGCTTTTAGAGCTACAAGCGTTAGCATGCCGTAACATTAAGGCTCCACTATGAACTGCAGTGTGATCCTTCATTCGCCTCACTGGAGGATACCCAGGCCTGATCAACCAATAGGCTGATCAGGCTACTGTTTCTTTTTTCTCTCTTTTTTTTTACCTCTAAGCAGTGATGGCGCCATCGGCACTCATCTGCCCTAAGCTGTCATCGGGGCCAAACCTGGTTTTAAGGGGGTGGGCCCTCTGTGTTACTAAAACCCAGGCTCTGATATGCAGGCAGCTGGTAGCAAATCAGATGCTGTTAGCTGCCCTAGTACAGTACTTACTCTCAGCTTGGTCTTGTGAGATTACCACATCTCACGAGATCAGGCTAAGCACACAGACTGCACCTGCAGCTAACACCATTGCTTATGCTACCGGCTGCCTGCTGTGAAGACCTGAAGAAGTAAGAAGAACTACAATTTGAATCAGCAAACAATGACTTAATCTGTGGTACATTTTGAAACATAATTATAGATTTTTAGCTGAATATGAGCGGAAAAATTGGTGGTAGGGGATGATGGGGGGCTGTGTGGCCACTTCTGTATTAGCCTGTGGCTGCTTGAACTCTTAAGTACTTCTACCTCCCCTCAGCCTGGGATACAGCTGCCGGATCCCGCCACTGCCCGTACCCGGCACAGCAACAGGGAGAAGCCCTCTCCTCTAGCGTCTCCAGCATTCCCCCTGTCATGCAGACCGGGTGGCGGGCAGTTCAGACTCACCAGACTCCTCCTGCTATTCGGAGCGTGAAACTCCACCTCACTCCATTCCCCGGCGCTTGCTCTCCCTGCTGGAGACCCTGGTAATGCCCTCTACCTTGGTCTACCAGCAAAAGAATTATACCGCTTACAGCTGGTGCAAAACACAGCTGCCAGGCTGTTAACTAACCACTCCCGTTCTAGCCACATAACACCCATCCTCTACTCCCTTCACTGGCTACCTGTAAGATGGCGAATCATCTTTAAGATTGGCTTACTGAGTTTCAAAGCACTATATGACCAGGGCCCAAGGTACCTGAAGCAGCTTCTGATCCCATACTGCCCCACTCGATTACTGCGATCTGTGGATGAAGGACTTTTAGCAGTAACTAGAATCTCCCGTAATTCTTCTGGGGATTGAGCTTTTAGTCATGCGGCTCCGACTCTATGGAACTCACTTCCCCGCACAGTGCGAGAGGCCCCAACTATAGAATCCTTCAAAAGTAGACTCAAGACTTTTCTGTTTACTCAAGCATTTCCATAATGTCCCTTTAGTATCTCCATGCTTCTGTATTTTATGAAAAGCTGTTCTGTACTTCATTATTTTCTGTACTATATTATGCTATGTATCTGTTAAGCGCCTTGAGTCCTATTGGAGAAAGAGCGCTATATAAATAAGATTAATATTATTATTATTAATAAACTATTCTTGGGGATTGGGCAGTCTCACAACCATGAGTGAGAGTGATACATGCACTGTTTAAACGGGTCTGGGACTCCAGGTCGACAAGCCTTAGGTCGACGCCAATTGTTCGACACACCTTAGGTCGACAAGGACAAAAGGTCGACAGGAACAAGGTCGACATGGAAAAATGTCGACATGAGTTTTTTATGTTTTTTTGGTGTCGTTTTCATCGTAGAGTGACCGGGAACCCCAATTAGTGCACCGCGTCCCCTCGCATGGCTCGCTTCACTCGCCATGCTTCGGGCATGGTGCCTTCGCTTCGCTCGTAGTCCACGTGGATCGTTAAGTATGAAAAGGTTACAAAAAAGAAAAAAAATTGTGAAAAACTCATGTCGACCTTTTTCCATGTCGACCTTGTTCCTGTCAACCTTTTGTTCATGCCGACCTAAGGTGTGTCGACCAATTGGCGTCGACCTAAGGTGTGTCAACCTTTTTGTTGTCGACCTGGAATCCGGATACCGTTTAAACTGTATATTATCTGGCGTGAACAGCGAGAGCATTGCGCTCTGTGTTAGAGTTATACGGGGGGAGGTGGGTGCTGGGTGATGGCTGTGTGAGAGACATACAAGGTGGGATGATTATGGAGCAAGTTAGTGAATAATGGTGGCGATGGATGGGGATCATGGCTTGGGCTGAACAGCACTGCGGTGGCCAGTGAGCACAGGTGCTGAGTGAGGGGGGGTCTGCTGAATTTGCTAAGTCTTAGGTTAGGGGGAGGGGCTGAACGATGGCTGAGGGGGGACTGTCTGACTAGCACAGGTAGGGCACAGGGGGATGAAGCTATACAGACATGGGGGATGGCACTGGAGAGATGCAGGGAGGATAGCACTGGAGAGATGAGGAAATTACTCTAGAGAGATGCATGGACGATAGTGCTGGAGAGACGGGTGGAAGATGACGTGCAAGAACAACAGTAGGAAGAGAGAGTAGCCTGTAGGAGGGAGAAGAAAGTCCTTCAATGTGCAGCAGTTCCAGGCCCCTGGAGGCATATGTTCACAGTGTGGAGCGCTGAAGTTCCTGAATCCTGAAGTTTATTGGTGACTGGCATTCAGTAGTAAAGTCAAATAAAATCCATTGTGTCCAGAGACAGCACGGTAGTTGAGTCTGCCAGGGCCACCAAGAGTCTGAGCGTCCTCAATACTGGAATAGGCAAGATGAGGGGGCCTGCTCACTCCCTAACTGGTGTATTTTGAAGAAGCTATGCGCTGTTGTGAATGTGCTGAGGGAGCATGGTTATGTCATCTTGAGGTTAGGGGTTACACCTCCCCGGCAACCTGGGTCCCCGTAGAGGAAAATGTTTTCTACAATCGCTTAAATAACAAGAGATAATTTTACTAATTAAACAGTGTACACCAGGGGACTTCAATAGACAGCCCTCCCACCAGCTGCTCCCAACAAGCCCTAATTGCAAAACAGGCAGGGCATGCTGGGATGTGTAGTTCTACAGCAGCTTGGTGATGTCTCTGGTGTACACTATATATACTGTATTTTCTTCCTTTCTTTGTACACCTGCACCAAAGAGATATTGGGCTACATACTGTATATCAAACCTTCTAAAGAAGACAAGTGAAGAAGTTCCTTTAATAACCAATCAGGTTCTATTTATCCTTTTTATATAATCTACTTGATAAATTATAGCTAGAACCTTTACTGGTTGCTGTGGGCAACTTTTCCACTTGTCCTCTTTAGAAGGTTTGATATTCAGTATATTCCCAACTACTGTACCTTTATTAAGATATATTGTCAGGCCCTTACATTACTTACATGTCTTGCTCTATGTGTTTGGTTGTAACAATGTAGACAAAAAATAGCTAAGTGGCTGCATTGTTTATAAAGATTGGCGTATGACAAAAGTCTTCAATTTTATATCTAGCAGTCCATGCACTGATAATGGATTTACAGTACATTGCATGTGATGTGGCTATGTGGCCGGGAGGTGAGAATGTCTGGCAATGCCTGTCCATCTGTCAGTTAGACTCTATATCTGCCTTTGGGACAACAGTACATCTCATGCATTCTCAGAATTGCAGAGCATGAGCCTACGTAAAATGGACTGTCACCAATGGGCTTTTCTAGCCCCAACTTGTTGCTATTGGGTCTCGGTATAAAATTATATTTCTTGCTTCCAGCTGCTTATAACTAGTGGTGCTCTAGGAGTAAGGAGCGATTCACTAAGTCGAGTCTCAATAATAGGGAGACACTTGCACATAGCAGGTTGCGACAGTAGGAAACCCATGCTTGGTTGCTCATATCCCAGTGGGGTGCAAGCTTTTGTGCCGAATAATCAACATTGCATTAGCACTCAAGGGTCTGATGGAACAGTTCGGCTTGATGGATCTCCCCCTTTGACTAGAAATGAGTGTTTGAATCTTAAAACGGCATCCTGTTGGCTATCCGGCTTGTGTATTTTATATAGCCAATAAGATAAATCTGAACTTGCGCCAGTTAAGTAAAAAGAACAGAGTAAATCCGAACTGCTTCTACCTTTGAATAACTGATAAATGTTTCTATCATGTAAGTATTCACAGGTTTACCTGAAATAATTTTAGTTAACACTAAACAACACCAAACCCCCACTTCCCTGCCCCAACACACAAAGGACACCCCTCATCAGCATCACACAGGAGCTTAGTGAGATCAACCATAGAATTCAGAAAACATGGATGCAATGAGCAGTGTTATATATAGGGGGGAATTCCTGTACTGTACACCTTAGTCGGAAGTGCTCCTAAATTAGATCCCTAAGGAAAGATGATTTATTTACAACCCAAAAAATCAGAAGGCTCAGCATACACATGTATTGTAAAGAGTGTTATGAGTAAGACAGTAAATTTAACATCAAACAAATCTTCTGGACATGACATGAAAAATGCATCGCACATTAAATGCTAATGATTTAAATATGATTTGAGTTCATCTCGGCATAGCAGATTTCTTTCTTTCTTGATGAATACCTACATATAAAATATGTTCCTGCTTTGAGTACCTATTAGGTATGCTATGAAACTTACTAATCACGTTAAGAAGTCATAAATGTATTTAAAGTTACATTTGTGACTGTTCTTCGTGTTATGTGAATTAATGTTATTTTTTTTTCTTTTGTATGTTATTTATTATTTTGGTTTAAATGATTACATTTTATAGGCTAAAAGTAATAGCACCATGTTGGACAATGAACGTGGATTATATTATGCAGAACCTAAAATAATTATATGTATTAAATAAATGTTCCATAGCATGTGTGTTACATCAGTCTAGAAATGTATTCATCTCTCAATCACTAAAGGTAACTTTGGAAAAGAATTTTACAAAGCTGCAACTGTCTTCCTGCTTGGTATTCTATGCACATCAGGGTCGTATCCCCAAGAACAAAAATATCCTCCAGATAATGAGGCAGAAATACTACAAAATTCTAGATCTGTAGCATGACGCATTGCAGTAGGTGCTTTTCTCATTGCCTGTTTTCAAACTCAAACATGTAAAAGACGGCAAGTAGTTTAATATTTGCAACATCATATATTGCTAAATTATACCACCAATTTTTATACTCTGTAAAAGATTGTTATACTCTGTAAAGAACACATAATGCCAGAAATATATACTGTATACACCATAGGTTCTCAAACTCGGTCCTGAGGCCCCCAAACAGTCAGCGTTTTCCAGGTCACTCAACAGATGCTCAGGTGTACTTATTACTCACTGACACATTTTCAAAGGTCCACAGGTGGAGCTGATTATTTCGCTTGTGATTCTGTGAGGAGACCTGGAAAACATGCACTGTGTGGGATCCTGAGGACAGAGTTTGAGAACCTCTGGTATACAATGATCAGCCATAACATTAATACCACTGACAGGTGAAGTGAGCAATATTGATTATCTTGTTACAATGGCACATGTCAAGAGGTGTGTCAGGGACCCCAGTAGGTATCCCCGTTGTTTTCACTTTGACTATGAGTCAGTAATTTAATTTACTTCGACAGTTTTACTTTAGTGTCAGGACTGCAATTGTGCAGATCCCCAAGTCTTGATGCAGTGAGAGCAGAGCTGAATATAATACAATGAATACGGGCACAGGTCCCCAAACCCTCTATCAGTGAACAGCAGGAAACAGGCTTCAACTTAGAAATTGATCCCCCAGTCTGGCTTAGGCTATGGTCCACACATAGCGGCCAAGCGGGTCCCGGTAAGTGGGACCTGCTAGGCCGGAAGGAGAGTGCACATGATACAGGTGCAGCAGTCCCGCCGCCGCCGGGTCCGACTGCAGCATGTTGCGGTCGGGCCAGGCGGCAGGACGATGTGATTTCAATGTGAACACATACATTTCAATGTATGTGTTACATTAAAATCCTGTTGTGGCACTGGCCGGACCCTGTTTTGCGGCATCCAGCAGAATACGATCCGTGTGAACACAGAGCCCACCTCTCGGACAAGCGGGTCCTGTTCAGCGGGACCCACTTGGCCGCTAAGTGTGGCTGTAGGCTAAGAACAAAGGACTCACATAGCTTTTAACACCTGTGTTAATAGACGCCTGTGTGATCTTCTGCTGCATCCAAAGATACAACCATCGGATCACTTCCATGAACATCGGCTATCTGAATAACCTTCAGGTCCTTGGCATGCCTACAAAACAGTAACCATCGCTGACCACCAAACAGCCGCGGCATGTCATTCATGCTGCAGCTTTGGGGCACTGCGAGCAAGCTCGTAGACAGATATCGGCTCATGTGTAGTATAGATACTAAGCATGCCCAAATCTAAAACTTCAGAATGTGCATTAACACTCAGGTTTATGTACAACTCTGAATCATTTGCTGGAAGTGGAACATTTCCGAATCCTGTAATCAGTGATCGCCGAATTTGGATAGTTGGGGAGGGATTCACTATGAGTCAAGTTTAATATTTCCGTTAAAAGCTTGGCCCTTGTTTTTGATGTTTTTCATCCCCATGGCTAACAAATTCAGGCAACTCAGAGCACTACTCACCAGGCAATAGTACAGATTTGCTAGAGATCCATCCTTGGTATTGCATAACTGTAAGATGAAAGGCTGTACATCATTGGATATCTGTGGTGAACAGACTAATTAGATGCAGCCTATTTCATCTCATTACCATAGATGGCACTTTAGCCAAACTGGTGATCAGGGCTTTTCATCTCCAAACCTCATGTTGTCAGGATTTCTGTAATTGTGCACAGATGAGATGATCTGTTTTACTGAGTCAGTAAGTACCCCACTTGTCTCCATAGGCAAAAATCCTGAAAATATGATCTGTTGGGGGTACATGAGGACTGCTGTCAGTGTCTGATGGTGAGTAGTATTAAGGGTAACAAGATTTCTCTATCGTCCTAGTGGATGCTGGGGTTCCTGAAAGGACCATGGGGAATAGCGGCTCCGCAGGAGACAGGGCACAAAAAGTAAAGCTTTAGGATCAGGTGGTGTGCACTGGCTCCTCCCCCTATGACCCTCCTCCAAGCCAGTTAGATTTTTGTGCCCGGCCGAGAAGGGTGCAATCTAGGTGGCTCTCCTAAAGAGCTGCTTAGGAAAGTTTAGCTTAGGTTTTTTATTTTACAGTGAGTCCTGCTGGCAACAGGATCACTGCAACGAGGGACTTAGGGGAGAAGAAGTGAACTCACCTGCGTGCAGGATGGATTGGCTTCTTGGCTACTGGACATCAGCTCCAGAGGGACGATCACAGGTACAGCCTGGATGGTCACCGGAGCCTTGCCGCCGGCCCCCTTGCAGATGCTGAAGTAAGAAGAGGTCCAGAATCGGCGGCAGAAGACTCCTCAGTCTTCTAAAGGTAGCGCACAGCACTGCAGCTGTGCGCCATTTTCCTCTCAGCACACTTCACACGGCAGTCACTGAGGGTGCAGGGCGCTGGGAGGGGGGCGCCCTGGGAGGCAAATGAATACCTATTTTGGCTAAAAATACCTCACATATAGCCTCCGGAGGCTATATGGAGATATTTAACCCCTGCCAGAATCCGTTAAGAGCGGGAGACGAGGCCGCCGAAAAAGGGGCGGGGCCTATCTCCTCAGCACACAGCGCCATTTTCCCTCACAGAAAGGCTGGAGGGAAGGCTCCCAGGCTCTCCCCTGCACTGCACTACAGAAACAGGGTTAAAACAGAGAGGGGGGGCACTAATTTGGCGATATGCTTATATATATATTAAGATGCTATAAGGGAAAACACTTATATAAGGTTGTCCCTATATAATTATAGCGTTTTTGGTGTGTGCTGGCAAACTCTCCCTCTGTCTCTCCAAAGGGCTAGTGGGTCCTGTCCTCTATCAGAGCATTCCCTGTGTGTGTGCTGTGTGTCGGTACGTGTGTGTCGACAGGTAGGAGGACGATGTTGGTGAGGAGGCGGAGCAATTGCCTGTAATGGTGATGTCACTCTCTAGGGAGTCGACACCGGAATGGATGGCTTATTTAGGAAATTACGTGATAATGTCAACACGCTGCAAGGTCGGTTGACGACATGAGACGGCCGACAAACAATTAGTACGGTCCAGACGTCTCAAAAACACCGTCAAGGGTTTTAAAACGCCCGTTTACTTTAGTCGGTCGACACAGACACAGACAGGGACACTGAATCCAGTGTCGACGGTGAATAAACAAACGTATTCCTTATTAGGGCCACACGTTAAAGGCAATGAAGGAGGTGTTACGTATTTCTGATACTACAAGTACCACAAAAGAGGGTATTATGTGGGATGTGAAAAAACTACCATAGTTTTTCCTGAATCAGATAAATTAAATAAAGTGTGTGATGATGCGTGGGTTCCCCCCGATAGAAAATTATGGGCGGTATACCCTTTCCCGCCAGAAGTTAGGGCGCGTTGGGAAACACCCTTTAAGGTGGATAAGGCGCTCACACGCTTATCAAAACAAGTGGCGGTACCGTCTATAGATAGGGCCGTCCTCAAGGACCAGCTGACAAGGCTGGAAAATATAATAAAAAGTATATACACACATACTGGTGTTATACTGCGGCCAGCGATCGCCTCAGCCTGGATGTGCAGAGCTAGGGTGGCTTGGTCGGATTCCCTGACTAAAAATATTGATACCCTTGACAGGGACAGTATTTTATTGACTATAGAGCATTTCTATATATGCGAGATGCACAGAGGGATATTTGCACTCTGGCATCATGAATAAACGCGATGTCCATAACTGCCAGAAGATGTTATGGACACGACAGTGGTCAGGTGATGCAGATTCCAAACGGCACAGTATGGCCGTATACAGGAAGAGGACTTGTTTGGGGTCGGTCCATCGGACCTGGTGGTCACGGCAACTGCTGGAAAATCCACCGTTTTTTACCCTAAGTCACATCTCTGCAGAAAAAGACACCGTCTTTTCAGCCTCAGTCCTCTCGTCCCTATAAGATCATATCTGCCCAGGGATAGAGGAAAGGGAAGAAGACTGCAGCAGGCAGCCCATTCCCAGGAACAGAAGCGTTCCACCGCGTCTGACAAGTTCTCAGCATGGCGCTGAGACCGTACAGGACCCCTGGATCCTACAAGTAGTATCCCGGGGGTACAGATGGGAATGTCGAGACGTTTCCCCTTCGCAGGCTCCTGAAGTCTGCTTTACCAAGTCTCCCTCCGACAAGGAGGTAGTATGGGAAAAAATTCACAAGCTGTATTCCCAGCAGGTGATAATTAAATTACCCCTCCTACTACAGAAAAGGGGTATTATTCCACACTATATTGTGGTACTGAAGCCAGAAGGCTAGGTGAGACTTATTCTAAAAATTTGTTTTTGAACACTTACAAAGGTTCAAATTAAGATGAAGTCACTCAGAGCAGTGATAACGAACCAGGAATAAGGGGACTATATAGTGTCCGGGGACATCAGGGATGCTTACCTCTATGTCCCAAATTTGCCCTTCTCACTAAGGGTACCTCAGGTTCGTGGTGCAGAACTGTCACTATCAGTTTCAGACGCTGCCGTTTGGATTGTCCACGGCACCCTGGGGTCTTTACCAAGGTAATGGCCGAATTGATGATTCTTCTTCGAAGAAAAGGCGTCTTAATTATCCCTTACTTGGACGATCTCCTGATAGGGGCATAGTCCAGGGAACAGTTGGAGGTCGGAGTAGCACTATCTCGGATACTGCTACAATCAGCACGGGTGGATTCTAAATATTCCAAAATCGCAGCTGATCCCGACGACACGTCTGCTGTGCCTAGGGATGATTCTGGACACAGTCCAGAAAAAGGTGTTTCTCCCGGAAGAGAAAGCCAGGGAGTTATCCGAGCAAGTCAGGAACCTCCTAAAAACAGTGCATCATTGCACAAGGGTCCTGGTAAAAATGGTGGCTTCCTACGAAGCAATTCCATTCGGCAGATTTCACGTAAGAACTTTTCAGTGGGATCTGCTGGACAAATGGTCCGGATCGCATCTTCAGATGCATCAGCGGATAACCCAATATCCAAGGACAAGGGTGTCTCTCCTGTGGTGGTTATAGAGTGCTCATCTTCTAGAGGGCAGCAGATTCGGCATTCAGGATTGGATGCTGGTAACCACGGAGCCCAGCCTGAGAGGCTGGGGAGCAGTCACACAAGGAAAAAATTTCCAGGGAGTGTGATCAAGTATGGAGACTTTTCTCCACATAAATATACTGGAGCTAAGGGTAAATTTATAATGCTCTAAGCTTAGCAAGACCTCTGCTTCAAGGTCAGCCGGTATTGATCCAGTGGGAAAAACATCACGGCAGTCGCCCACGTAAACAGACAGGGCGACACAAGAAGCAGGAGGGCAATGGCAGAAACTGCAAGGACTTTTCGCTGGGCGGAAAATCATGTGATAACACTGTCAGCAGTTTTTCATCCCGGGAATGGAAACTGGGAAGCAGACTTCCTCAGCACGACCTCCACCCGGGAGAGTGGAAACTTCATTGAGAAGTTTTTTCCACATGATTGTAAACCGTTGGGAAATACCAAAGGTGGACATGATGGCGTCCCGTCTGAACAAAAAACGGGACAGGTATTGCGCCAGGTCAAGAGACCCTCAGGCAATAGATGTGGACGTTCTGGTAACACCGTGGGTGTACCAGTCGGTGTATGTGTTCCCTCCTCTGCTTCTCATACCTAAGGTGCTGAGAATTATAAGACGTAGAGGAGTAAGAACTATACTCATGGCTCCGGATTGGCCAAGAAGGACTTGGTACCCGGAACTTCAAGAGATGCTTACAGAGGTCTTATGGCCTCTACCGCTAAGAAGGGACTTGCTTCAGCAAGTACCATGTCTGTTCCAAGACTTACCGCAGCTGCGTTTGTCGGCATGGCGATGGAAAGCCGGATCCTAAGGGAAAAAAGGCATTCCGGAAGAGGTCATTCCTACCCTGGTCAAAGCCAGAAAGGAGGTGACCGCACAACATTATCACCACGTGTGGCGAAAATATGTTGCGTGGTGTGAGGCCAGGAAGGCCCCACAAAGAAATTTCAACTCGGTCGTTTCCTGCATTTCCTACAAACAGGAGTGTCTATGGGCCTCAAATTGGGGTCCATTAAGGTTCAAATTCGGCCCTGTAAATTTTCTTCCAGAAAGAATTGGCTTCAGTTCCTGAAGTCCAGAAGTTTGTCAAGGGAGTATTGCATATACAAACCCCTTTTTTGTGCCTCCAGTGGCACTGTGGGATCTCAACGTAGTTCTGGGATTCCTCAAATCACATTGGTTTAAAACCAGTCAAATATGTGGATTTGAAGCATCTCACATAAAAAGTGACCATGCTCTTGGCCCTGGCCTGGACCAGGCGAGTGTCAAATTGGTGGTTTTTTCTCAAAAAAGCCCATATCTGTTTGTCCATTCGGACAGGGCAGAGCTGCGGACTCGTCCCCAGTTCTCTCCCTAAGGTGGTGTCAGTGTTTCACCTGAACCAGCTTATTGTGGTGCCTTGCACCTACTAGGGACTTGGAGGACTCCAAGTTGCTAGGAGTTGTCAGGGCCCTGAAAATATGTTCCAGGACAGCTGGAGTCAGAAAATCTGACTCGCTGTTTATACTGTATGCACCCAACAAGTTGGGTGCGCCTGCTTCTAAGCAGGCGATTGCTCGTTGGATTTGTAACACAATTCAACTTGCACATTCTGAGGCAGGCCTGCCACAGTCTAAATCGGTTAAGGCCCATTCCACAAGGAAGGTGGGCTCATCTTGGGCGGCTGCCCGAGAGGTCTCGGCATTACAACTCTGCCGAGCAGCTACGTGGTCAGGGGAGAACACGTTTGTAAAATTCTACAAATTTGATATCCTGGCAAAAGAGGACCTGGAGTTCTCTCATTCGGTGCTGCAGAGTCATCCGCACTCTCCCGCCCGTTTGGGAGCTTTGGTATAATCCCCATGGTCCTTTCAGGAACCCCAGCATCCACTAGGACGATAGAGAAAATAAGAATTTACTTACCGATAATTCTATTTCTCGGAGTCCGTAGTGGATGCTGGGCGCCCATCCCAAGTGCGGATTATCTGCAATACTTGTACATAGTTACAAAAATCGGGTTATTATTGTTGTGAGCCATCTTTTCAGAGGCTCCGCTGTTATCATACTGTTAACTGGGTTTAGATCACAAGTTGTACGGTGTGATTGGTGTGGCTGGTATGAGTCTTACCCGGGATTCATAATTCCTCCCTTATTGTGTACGCTCGTCCGGGCACAGTACCTAACTGGCTTGGAGGAGGGTCATAGGGGGAGGAGCCAGTGCACACCACCTGATCCTAAAGCTTTACTTTTTGTGCCCTGTCTCCTGCGGAGCCGCTATTCCCCATGGTCCTTTCAGGAACCCCAGCATCCACTACGGACTCCGAGAAATAGAATTATCGGTAAGTAAATTCTTATTCTTACAATACTGGTAACAAAGTATGGGGTGGCATATTATGGTAAACAATGAGACCTTACCAGCCAGTGCGCAGAATGGAGATGGGTTGGGAGGACATGATGGCAATGAGGAGAAGTGAATAGGAAGGAGGAAAGGAAGAGGAAGGGAAAGAAAGGGATGAGCATATTATTGTTCTGCAACACAGTACATACAGTAAGTGGTTGGTTCTGTGAGAGTGGCCAGCCAGAAAGCAGGGCATTGGTGCGTCTGACCCTTTTTAAATGAGGGTAGGCCCAGTAAGACAGTTAGGTTTGTATTATTTATTTTTCTAAATGTCATATTTTTTTACTGCTAACAATCAAATTTGCAGATTTTCCTTCATAAAGATTGTCAAGATTTTATATAATCAATACTGGTACTAAGATGGTATGAAATATATTAAAATAAAATTTATATTTTTTCCAATTAATTAGAAAGAGGTCATTAATAATTCATATTTTTTTCTGACAACTTTACTATCTGGTGTACAGTATACATGATATATCATCTTTTGACGAATAATATAACACTTCATTAATTTACTGTTTGGTATTGAAACCAGGTTTTGCAAAGAGATGGGGATACATTTATGACACAATTTGTATGTCAGCTAACTAACTTTATTGCTTGAGTGATTTACATCCTACTGAAATTAAATTGCCAGAATTGGTGCCAATAAAACCATGCGTATTCATTAGCAATACACCACTGTATATTGCTTAAAGTTCTTGTCTAGTAAAATGAAAATCAACTTATTTATTCATTTATATCAAATAAATGAGTTTCAAATTATCTTCTGGTCAAAATAAATTTTAAAAAAAGACTATTCGGTTAACATTTTTTAATGACTCCCCTATCTCCCCGATACATTTTGACTGTGGTCAGCTGAGATGCATGCTGGGACTTTCACTACAGCTCAGCTGACCACACAGCTTCAGCTAATTGGGTTACAACAGCAGCCCGCCGATCAAAGATCCCTGTGCGCATGTAATTCTATTTTAGTTTTGTTTTTTATTTATTTTCTATTACAGGTTGAGTATCCCATATCCAAATATTCCGAAATACGGAATATTCCGAAATACGGTCTTTTTTGAGTGAGAGTGAAATAGTGAAACCTTTGTTTTTTGATGGCTCAGTGTACACAAACTTTGTTTAATACACAAAGTTATTAAAAATATTGTATAAAATTACCTTCAGGCTGTGTGTATAAGGTGTAAATGAAACATAAATGAATTGTGTGAATGTAGACACACTTTGTTTAATGCACAAAGTTATAAAAAATATTGTATTAAATGACCTTCAGGCTGTGTGTATAAGGTGTATATGTAACATAAATGCAGTCTGTGCTTAGATTTAGGTCCCATCACCATGATATCTCATTATGTTATGCAATTATTCCAAAATACGGAAAAATCCCATATCCAAAATACCTCTGGTCCCAAGCATTTTGGATAAGGGATACTCAACCTGTATATATATTTATTTTCTGTATGCATGCAGTGTGTGGTCTAAAGCCGGATGCACACTCGGTGACCTCCCCTAGTTAGCAATCAGCGCTATATTGCTGGATGCTAATTAGGGGAGATCGCCAGTGCATACACACGGGCCTAAGTCAGACTGGATCGCTGCAGCAGCAGCGATCGCAGTCTGAAACTCTTGCTGGAGTGCGCGTGCACAGTGGCCCCGGTGCTCAGTCAGATGCTATCAGCATCCCAGGACTGCGATCGACTCGGCCTGATTGACAAGCAGAGGCAGTCGCAGGGCAAGAGGGGGCATGCCAACGGTGTTAGAACGCCATTGGCAGGGCGCGGTCCGGGCAACACAGGCGTGTCCAGGCAACACAGGCGTGTCCGGACCATTGCGGGGGGTGAGCCTTGGCGGCTGCATGATGTCACACACACAGGAGCTGCGCAGGCAGGGAGCTACTTAGCGATTGCAAAAGCAACGCCGCCATTCGATGCTTTTGCACCCTTTCGGGGGGGGGGGGGGGTCAGACATGCAGGGCGGACTAGCTCTGTGCTGGGCGTTCCCCCACATGTCTGAAAAACTGATCATAGATGTGCTAAATTTAGCACATCTACGCTCAGATCTGAATTACCTCCCCACTGTACGGTATTGAGGAACAATATCGTTCAGTGACATCATCCCTGCACTCCCTGAACATGCAGCTTAACGATATAGTTAAAGTTGAGCTGCATGTTCGGTAGGTAAGGCCTGAATGAGAACGACCCGCGGGTGTTCATTGTTCAGGCATACACACTAGACGATATGAACAATGGATCTTTTAAAAAAAGATTGTTATCGTTCATATCGTCTAGTGACACACAGGCTGATCACAGAAGCTGTCCCTGGGCTACGTTCTACCTGTCAGCATGCAGGAAGGGCAGAGCAGGAGTAGGGGGAAACGGGTCTAAAGATTATGTTATTTTAGAAGTGACTGGTCCAAAAACATTCAACAATTCAAGTTTGTTAAATCTGGGCTGGTCACATTTCCCATCAGAGGGAGATGTAGTTACGATCCCGGCAGTCAGCATACCGACTCTGGGATCCCGACCACCAGAATGCCGGCAGGAGGCCTAGGGCTTTTCACTCTCTTGGGTGTCCTCGACACCCATAGTAGTAGGAATAGAACCTGTGGCGAGTGCAGCGAGCCACCAAGCCTACAGCATTCTGGCGGCCGGGATCCCAGCATTGGTATGCTGACCACCGGGATCTCGCCTGCCGTTCAAGCATACCCAGTGCATCAGACGTATGAGAAATGTGAATAGCATGCGGAGCTGATGTGAATTTTAGTTCATATAGGTGATATGAAATCTTCAAAAGGTTGGAATGTACAACTGAGAGGAACAAATTATATTGTGAACAGCATTCTGAACCATCTTGAAAGCTGTATTCTTAAAGACAAAGGGCTATATGCAATTGCGGTCGAATTGCTGCGAAAGTCGAAAAACGGGGCATTTTCGACAAAAAAAAAACATGTTGAATTGGATTCGACAATGCAATACAGTACTTTTCGTCAAAATACCTGCCGTTTCAGATTCGACTTTTTGTAAATCGACATTTTCAAAATTCGATATGTCTGCAGTGGTCAAAATGCTTTTCGACAAAAGTATATTCAATTGAAGATTGTCGATTCGTCAACAGTGCTTTTCGACAGTAATTTCGTCAATTTCATTCCGCCTCACTTTGCTGGCGGAATCTAATAAGAAAATGTAAAAACATGTTTTTTTGTGTTTTTTTATTGCTAATAGCATATCTATTTTTATTAGAAGGGATTATGTACTTGGATTGTCTATCTTTGACTCACAAGTATTTTTTAATATATTTTTAAAAATAATATTTTTTTCTTCACTCTGCTGAGGGGAATGTACCCATGCTTCAACAGTTTTACCCAGGATACACTACTGCAAAACCACTCCAGTATTGGACCAATTTACCCCATTCCACCATGGATGTCCTACTTGTGATGTGGACCTGAACCACCGCCATGTTAGAGTCACTCTTTCAGGTGAGATGTATTTGCCAAAACTCCATCTTGTCTGAGTAACCATGGGGGTCATTCCGAGTTGTTCGCTCGCAAGCGGATTTTAGCAGCTTTGCACACGCTAAGCCGCCGCCCTCTGGGAGTGTATCTTAGCATATTAAAATTGCGAACGAAAGTTTAGCAGAATTGCGAATAGACACTTCTTAGCAGTTTCTGAGTAGCTCCAGACTTACTCGGCATCTGCGATCAGTCCAGTGCTTGTCGTTCCTGGTTTGACGTCACAAACACACCCAGCGGTCGCCCAGACACTCCTCCGTTTCTCCAACCACTCCCGCGTTTTTCACAGAAACGGTAGCGTTTTTTCACACACTCCCATAAAACGGCCTGTTTCCGCCCAGAAACACCCACTTCCTGTCAATCACATTACGATCACCAGAACGAAGAAAGAGCCTCGTAATGCCGTGAGTAAAATTCCTACCTGCATAGCAAATTTACTTGGCGCAGTCGCACTGCGGACATTGCGCATGCGCATTAGCGACTATTCGCTCCATTGCGACAAAGAAATAACAAGCGAACAACTCGGAATGACCACCCATGTGCATATGCGCAGTGTTGCTGGGACCTTTTGTTCCTTCCCAGGGTGGAGGAAACACTCTCAAATTACCTCCTTATTCTCTTCCGCAGGTCTTGTGGAGTATCCTTCCCGATTTGCAGGAACCAGCGTGGATGAAGGGACCGGACAGTTCCCCTGCTGTACCATGGGTGACCTACTTGGGATGTGGACCTGAACCTCCGTCATGTTGCAGACCCCCCCCCCCCACCCCCCCCTCAGGTGAGATGTATTGCCCAAAACTCCCTCTTGTCTAAAAGTAACCCAGGCATGTCCCAACTGCAGTCCTCCGGCATTTGCAAGACTGCATATCCAATCATGATCTGACACAGCAATGCTTACGCTGTGTCAGGGCATGCTTGGATGTGTAGTTTCTCAAGTGCCGGAGGGTTGCATTTGGGACAAAGGCCAATGTAACCTGCTAGTGTTCAAGTGTTGCTTGTACCTTGTCTTTGGAAGACACCATACTATTCTCTTCCACAGTTCTTGCGGAGTATCCTTCCCAAGGTACAGGAACCAGCGTGGGTGTCAAGGGACAAGACAGTTCCCCTGCTGTACCATGGGCAACCTACCACAATACCACTGCATCTCTGAAATGCCCTATTTTACATTTTATTAACTAATAATTTAAAGAAAAACCACACAAAACTTCTCATTTTAAAAATGTATTAAGAATTAAAATTATTTTTTTTAATTAAAAAAATAAAATGTAATAAAAACAAAAAAAGTAGTGTGTGTTCTTCTTTACATTCTTTTCTTGTGTAGAGATCTGTGAAATAAAAAAAAATCCATATTAAGTAAAGACACTATTGATGTCATGTTCATTTCTTTCCCAAGAACATTTGTGGAACCACACAGCCCAGCATGACCCATTGCTGGACTGTGTTGTTCCCCAAGTGCAGGCGGTCCAAAGTGGCAGAGTGGTGTCAGTGGTCAGCACTTTGACACGCCTGCACTTGGGGAACCACACAGCCCAGCAATGGGTCATGCTGGGCTGTGTGGTTCCCCAAGTGCAGGTGGTCCAAAGTGGCAGAGTGGTGTCAGTGGTCAGCACTTTGACACGCCTGCACTTGGGGAACAACACAGTCCAGCAATGGGTCATGCTGGGCTGTGTGGTTTCCCAAGTGCAGGCGGTCCAAAGTGGCAGAGTGGTGTCAGTGGTCAGCACTTTGACACGCCTGCAATTAGGGAACCACACAGCCCAGCATGACCCATTGCTGTACTGTGTTGTTCCCCAAGTGCAGGCGGTCCAAAGGGGCAGAGTGGGGTCAGTGGTCAGCACTTTGACACGCCTGCACTTGGGGAACCACACAGCCTAGCATGACCCATTGCTGGACTGTGTTGTTCCCCAAGTGCAGGCGGTCCAAAGTGGCAGAGTGGTGTCAGTGGTCAGCACTTTGACACGCCTGCACTTGGGGAACCACACAGCCCAGCATGACCCATTGCTGGACTGTGTTGTTCCCCAAGTGCAGGCGGTCCAAAGTTTCTTGAATATATACATTGAAACATGGCTTTACTCACCTTGGTACGCACAACACGAACTACGCCGTCCACTTCAATTTTCCACCCAATCCTAGGAAGAAGCCAAAAATAAACACTAGTGAATAGTAAATTCACACAACAGTGAAAGCCTATTTTACACCAATACAAAAAGAAGTTTAAAAAAATAAAAAAAAGTGGTATCAGAATAGCTCTTTGGCCCATCATACATGTAACCACAAGGAGCTTTCATCAGTTACCACACGCGGCCGCATACATGCCCGCTCATGTATGCCTAGACATAAAGCTCCTTGGTAGTATCCGGTCGGGGGTGGGGGAGCCCAACACACATATAAGACAATATTAAGAAGAAAAAAAAACTAATGGGAGGGGGAGAAAGGGAAACATGAAAAACATGAGTAAATAATAAAACAATACGACCGGGCTTATGGTGGCTGTTGGCCATCCGGATCCTCTTCTTCCTCTTGATGTGGCGTCGATGCCCTGGGCGGCTGTGGGGTGTGTTGAATTGGCCTCGGTGGCCGTGCTGGTGTAGACGTGGCGGCCGGTGGTGGAGGCATCTGTTAGGGGTGGTACATCCCTGTATATCCTTGGTACAGCTGTGACCGTCCATACCAGGATCGTGGTGGAGCAAGGGCAGGAGGCGTCAGTGTGGCTTGTGGTGGCAGATGTGGTGGTTCACGAGCATGTTGTTGAGCTGGCTCTGGGAGCTTATCATAGAACATCTGTAGCGTTGTTGCGATGATCTGTTGGCTGGATGCGGAATGTCGATGGCTCTCCGACATGTTGTCAACGCTGTGTGCCAGGCATGATGTGTTATACACCAGCCGGTTGATGGATGTGGCCAAAACGTGAAGGATGTCCATAGTCTCCCTGTGATCTTCTCGTCTGGTCTTTTGCGTTTCTGCCGTGCTGTCGGCAAGAGCCTTTTGCATGTCATCCAAACCGTTTGCCATCTTATCCATAGTCTTCTCAATGGCGTTCAGTCTGGTTCCAACGACAACCCGAAAACTATCCTGGCTGACACTCATTTCTGCTGCCAGGGTGTTTACCCTCTGAATATTTGAGGGATCCTGCCCTTGCTGGACATCTGCCACCAATTGCATTTGTGAAGCTGAAAAGAAAAATTAGAAATTAGTATACACATTCATACATTTGTTTGAAGGTTCACAATTTGATAAATACTCACACAGGGATGTAGAAACAGCGGACTGCTGCACTTCCACCTCGTCGTCCGACGAATCCTGTATGAGATCTGGCCTGAAGAAGGGACCAATCCCCGACGCAAGTCCGCTGCTGGTCCGTGGCACCTCTGTTTGCAAAAGAAAAAAAAAGATAAAGTTAAACTATATAAAAATGGCGACCCCCCCCCCCCCAAAAAAAATAAAAATAAATAAAAACCTTCTCCATCCGGTGGTGCCGCTGCTCCAGGAGCTTCACTTGTCCTCAATTCTGGAGACTTTTCAAGGGTATGGCTGGATACGTCTGCACGGCTGTCTTCAAACCCAAGAAAAGTCTCGTCCGTTAACCCTGTAGACTCAAACAGTTCGGGTGATGGGTCCACAAGGGTAGTGTCTTGTTGAGGCTCTTCGGTCACAGTCCCAGAGCTCCTGGAGAGATGACGAGCTGGTGATGGCCTGCGCGCAGGAGATGTAGTTTGGCGCTCAGCTGGTGGTGTGGTCGCCGTCGGTGTCTGGCGCGCAGGTGACGTTCTGCGTGCTAATGTCTGGCGCGCAGGTGATGGTCTGCGCGCTGACGATGTCTGGCGCGCAGGTGACTTTCTGCGCGCTGACGATGTGTGGCGCGCAGGTGATGATCTGCGTGCTGCTGATGCTTGCTGCGCTCGTGATGGTTCGCGTGCTGCTGCCGATGCCTGCTGCGCAGGTGATGTCCTCTGGGCAGGCGTGTCTGGGGAAAAAGAACAAACACATTAGCAAATAAAAAAAATAAACAAAAAGATTAGTGCAGCTCATCTGAATGTATTCTTACCATCAGGCCTCCTTTTGGACTGCTTGTCTCCCGCCATCTTCCGTCTTCTGGGCGGTTCTTCCTCCTCGGGAAAGCCAGCAGGACGGCTAGAGTCCACACCTCCGCGAACTCCTTGGACCATGACAGGGTTCATGCGCCTTTTAATAACCTTCTCCCAGGGTAGCCACTTCAGTTTGAGAGCCGGACCACCTCCCGTAGCTGTCTCATGTCGGTGCTGAATCCCCATCTTCTTCTTGGTCTGTCTGCGGCAATCACTGTACCGCTTCATGCAGTTTCTGGTGCTCCGGCGGTTTCCAGATACTGCAGTGACTTGTCTCGCGATGGCATCCCAGATGTTTTGCTTGGTCTTAGCTGCTGTGGTCTGTGCCCTTGGTCCATACAGAACGTTGTAGGACCTGTCGACGCCATCCACTATGGCACAGTTTTCCGCCTCAGTGTATCTGGGTCCACGCGGCTTCTTCTGTCCTGCGTCTTCACCAGAGGCTTCCTCCTCCGACTGATCCTCTGGCTGGCTTCTTGCCTTTAGGGATAAAAAAACAAAACATGCATTTAATAAGATCAGTATGTACCTGTGAGTGTGTCAGTATCCCTGGCAGTGCGCAAAGATACCTGTAGGTGTGCATGGCAGTGCGCAAACTAGGGTGTGTCAAGTTGGATGCTATTGTGTCTGCAGGTGTTGTCAGTATTTACCTGTCTAGGCCTTTTCTTTTTCTTTTGCTTCTGTCTTTGGTCCCTTGACGACCACGGCTGGTCACTGCATATGCCTGGTCGGTCGTATCCTCCTCCTGGGTCGGCTCCCACTCCTCATTGCTGTGCAGGGAAAGTTCTTCTGAGGGGAGGGGGAAGGGGGGGATCGGGCCCGCTTGTCCCTGGACATCTCTGTTGTAAAAAGAAAAAAATATATTTTTACAAATTTCACACACATTACATAATTACATGCAACCACACGTCATGCTGCTGGGACCCCAGTGCTCAAGCAGGACCAAATACAACCAAAAAAAAAATGAAAAATTGAAAAAAACCTCAGCCAAACAAGCCAAAACCCCCGTACAAGCATCCCTGCATATGCTGGAGGTCAACCAGTGCTAAAAAAGGAGCAAAAAAACATGTTTTGGAAACAAACTACAGCACGTCGGCCACATGGCAGATACCGACACAGTCAAAGTCAGCCCAAACAAGGCCAAAATTACCTCCAGCATGTGCAGGGATGCACCAGTGCTAAAATAGGAGCAAAAAAACATGTTTTGGGAACAAACAATGACACATGTCGGCCACATGGCAGAAACCGACACACTCTAAAATCACCCCAAAACAAGCCAAAAAGCATCCCTGCACATGCTGGAGGTCAACCAGTGCTAAAGTAGGAGCAAAAAACATGTTTTGGAAACAATCTACACCACATGTCGGCCACATGGCAGATACCGACACAGTCAAAGTCAGCCCAAACAAGGCCAAAATTACCTCCAGCATGTGCAGGGATGCACCAGTGCTAAAATAGGAGCAAAAAAAACATGTTTTTGTAACAAACAACGACACATGTCGGCCACATGGCAGATACCGACACGGTCTAAAATCACCCCAAACAAGCCAAAAATCATTCCTGCACATGCTGGAGGTACACCAGTGCTAAAATAGGAGAGAAAAAAACATGTTTTGGAAACAAACGACATCACATGTCGACCACATGGCTGATACAAACACGATGAAAATCACCCCAAACAAGTCAAAAAGTACCTCCAGCATGTTCAGGGATGCACCAGTGCTAAAATAGGATCCAAAAAACATGTTTTGGAAACAAACTACATCACCTGTCGACCACATGGTGGATACCGACACGGTCTAAAATCACCCCAAACAAGACAAAAATCATTCCTGCACATGCTGGAGGTACACCAATGCAAAAGCATGACCCAAAAAAACATTTTATGAAGAAAAAAAAAAAAAACTTGAAAAACTACACCCAAACACAAAACTAAAAAAAAAAAAAAAAAAAAAAAACATGCAGCAATACAAGCAGGAGCTATATACACATACCTGCACACATATACATACCCCAAACACCCCAAAGCAATGCCACATGTACACCTCATGGCACCCCCCCCCCCACTACACAAGCACATACATGCAACGCCAGACCACATGTGGTACTTACCTACAAATGTAGAAATCGCTCCAAAAACGACTCTCCTCCGGGGTAACAGGTCTCCTGTCCGTCCTGGATTAAAGCCTGCTGG
This sequence comes from Pseudophryne corroboree, assembly GCF_028390025.1. NCBI lineage: Eukaryota > Metazoa > Chordata > Amphibia > Anura > Myobatrachidae > Pseudophryne > Pseudophryne corroboree. The sequence continues at coordinate 837,535,274 of NC_086444.1, forward strand.
GTGTCCAAACGATACCACAGCAAACAACCAATTTGCTAGCTCTGCAGGTTCACAAAATGGCTGCTGAGCACGCAGCAAACAAGCCCTATAAAGGGCTCCAAACGGCGGGAAGTCGAATCCAGGACGCCCACTACTCGACGATTGGTCCGTTATTCGACAAGGGGAGTGTCGAATGCGTTTTGTATTGAATATGTCGAATTCATGGCCCGGGTGGAGGGTTTCAGCTGTCGAGTACAGTCGAATCCTAAAACGGACGAAAAAAAGACGCAATTCGGCCAGAATTGCATATACTCCAAAGTGTCTTTTAATATGAGTGCATTACTTACTTAAGGCTGTGTAGAGTTAATCTGAACAGTGTCATCTGAATTGGTCCCTGATTGCGATTTTCCGTTATTTGATGCACTGTTGTCCGTCTGTGGGACTGCTCACTATCTGTTCTGCTCGAGCATCCATTAGTCGTTTACAACCACAGGCCTTGTGCTCAAACAGATTCTCAATTGTACTGACATCCTCAGCTAAATGTAATAGCCTCCGAGTTCTGGAGGTGCAGGAATTTTATCTGAGTCTGCCCGATTTTTTAAAGCAGCAATCATTGACAAGGCAAAACCAACCTGATTTTGTTTTGTCAATGATTGCTGCTTTAAAAAAAATGAGCAGACTCGCACAAAATTTCCGCACCTCCAGAACTCATAGGCTATTACATTTAGCCGCTGGGCTTTGAATTGGCCATTGTAGAACATTTCTTTGTTATTCAACCTTGTCGGTATTGCTCTGGCCTTGTGCTTTGGCTCATTGTCCTGCTGAAAGGTTCTCCCTGTGCTGCACCCACCCCCTTATAGTACTCAAGCTGTCATAACTAATCATCAACGAGGGCAGGAGGGTGGGTCACTTTGTTTCAGCTCACTAACTGTTGCTCAGACTGTCTGAGTGTCTGTTGTACAGATGCGCAAGTGGCAGAACAGCTCCCACAGCAATAAGGGAAAAGGCAAAGCATCTCTCCCCACATAGTGCAGGAGCCATAATCCAGAGCAGGGCGTGGTCTGCAGCAGAGGATAGGTTATGGCTGGTACCGCCTCCAGTGCCTTCCACCCTGGAGGGGCGACCTCAAACCCTTCCACGCAGCCCTGGCTGCCATCATATACTTCATTGCTGGGAAAGTGTTGCTAAAGACGAGGCAGTGTTAGGTTTGCACCACACATAGGGGGTAATTCAGATCTGATCGCAGCAGCAAATTTGTTAGCTAATGGGCAAAACCATGTGCACTGCAGGGGGGGGGGGGGGGCAGATATAACATGTGCAGAGAGTTAGATTTGGATGGGTTATATTGTTTCTGTGCAGGGTAAATACTGGCTGCTTTATTTTTAAACTGCAATTTATATTTCAGTTTGAACACATCCCACTCAAATCTAACTCTCTCTGCACATGTTATATCTGCCTCCCTGCAGTGCACATGGTTTTGCCCATTAGCTAACAAATTTTCTGCTACAATCAGATCTGAATTAGGGCCCTCATTACGAGTTGATCGCTCGCTAGCTGCTTTTAGCAGCAGCGCAAACGCTAAGCCGCCGCCCTCTGGGAGTGTATCTTAGCTTAGCAGAAGTGCGAACGAAAGGTTAGCAGAACTGCACCAAAATTTTATCAAGCAGTTTCTGAGTAGCTGCAGACCTACTCCTACCTTGCGATCACTTCAGACTATTTAGTTCCTGTTTTGACGTCACAAACACGCCCTGCGTTCGGCCAGCCACGCCTAAGTTTCCCCAGCCACTCCTGCGTTTTTATCTGGCACGCCTGCGTTTTTACACACACTCCCCGAAAACGGTCAGTTACCTCCCAGAAACACCCACTTCTTGTCAATCACTCTGCGGTCAGCAGTGCGACTGAAAAGCGTCACTAGACCCTGTGTAAAACTGCATCAGCTGTTGTGAAAGTACGTCACACGTGCACAGTGCGTACAATACGCATGCGCAGAAGTGCCGATTTTTAGCCTGATTGTTGCGCAGCGAACAACGACAGCTAGTGATCAACTCGGAATGACTCCCTAGGCCCATAGAGGGAGATGTATCCAACCTTGAAGAGAGAGAAAGTAATCAGCTCCAAACTGTCATTTTTCAAATTTAGCCTGTACAATGATAGTTAGAAGCTGATTGTGTTTTAATATATCTCTCTCCACTTTATCTCTCTCAAAGATTTGATACAGTTCAACCATAGCATTTTTAATTGGGATCAAATTGCTCCATTTTTGTCTAATCTGACCAGAAAACCTTTTCCTACATTTTAGTTGGGTCACTGAGATGTTTTTTTTGGCAAACTACAGATGTTGATGTAGTTTTTATTCAGTATAGGCTACTTTCTGTTTCTAATCCCCCTCCCATATAGGCCAGCACTTGATATGGATGACTGGTGCACCCTCACTCCATTCTCAGCCACTGAACTCTGGAGCTCATATAAAGAAAGAGTTGTCCTCTCTGTTGCTTCCCTCACACATCTCCTTGTTTGCTAATGCTGAGTTTTGAGTGGTGGCTGAGTCCAGACAGTGGGGTCTATTCATGAAGCAGTGAAAAGTGTGGGGAAGTGAGCCAGTGGAGAAGTAGCCCATGGCAACCAATCAGCATTGAAGTGACATTTATAATTTGCATACTATACAATTGTACAGAGCAGCTGATTGGTTGCCATGGGCAACTTCTCCACAGGCTCACTTCTCCACTCTTTTCACTGCTTCATGAATAGATCCCAGTGCCTGAGTGGTATGATGCGGCTTCCATTTCCTCACACCTGATTCAGCAATGCTGGCTGGGATATCTAAGCGCTTGATATTTTTTATCCTTTCCCCATGACTATATCTAGAATTTTCTTAAACTACTCTTTGCTCTTCATTTCCCAGCTTTCCTTTAGATTCACAGTATGATCAATGTTATCTGAATTGTCTTTTTTTTAATGACCCCCTAATGGGTGGATGTATCTTACTCACTGTGAATGCTCTCTAGCTGAGCATACCCAAATACAGGCAATGCCCAGTTATATCCCCTCTGCACCAGAAGGTACTATAAACAGCGGAGTGTGCACATAGCTCAGTGAGGGAGTCTCTATGCATGGGCTAAGCAGAGTTATACACACACACACACACACACACACACACACACACACACACACACACACACACACACACACACACACACACAGATAAATACACCTGTTTTATTTGGATCTTTTACAGCAAGTGCTCACTGATAATGATGACAGTTATCAAACAAAGCCTAGGGATTAGCTTGCTGATCTTATATATGGATACAAGCCACCTTATGGGCAAATATCTTCTCTGTAGGATGTATGGGAGCCCCTGGGCCCTCACTGGGCCCCTCCATCAGACCTGGGCCCGGGTAATTTGTACCCTCTCCCCGCCTCTCTCTGCACCACTGGGAGCAGTTATAGCCTACTTGCATTGAACTCTGTGTTAGCCCCTATTTGTTTTTAAGCCAATTCCAATTATAAATGCAAATATCTTTAAAGTCACTATGGGTTGATATATAGATGCAGTGCCAATATGTACGCAGTTGCCCAATTTTTTTTAGTATTGTGCATGCAACCGAGTCATACGCAAATGCCTTTCCGATTGCCTGAACACAGAGATGCAGCACATCGGACACAGGGTCTTTGAATTTTATTTGGCGTTTCTGGAAGGTAACCGGGATGGTGTGGGTGTGTCATGGGTGTGTCACTGAAAGTGGCTGCATTCAAAGACGTACAGTCGCACACACAGGGGGCCACACTCAGATGGAGAAGCTGCACATGCCATAAGGATGGTGCCAGTTCCAATGATACACCAGACGGAAATGCACTGTATCAAGATGCTGCAAGTGGGCATCTCAGGTCTCTGCAAATCAGAGGCATTAGCATAAAGATGCAGCCAGGCACAACTGTGGCAAAAGACGCAGCTGCTGGCAAGTCTGCATCCACCTCAGCATCAGGCACTACACCACATAACAATGGTTACTGCAGGTGTGTATATTTTATTATAGGTATTTAATGAATAGAGCACTGCAGTTAGTAATTAGCATTGCTAATAATTGATAGCTATAAATAAGTAATATAGTATAATGCAAGACTACCACAAATGTCAGAGCAGGTAACTATAAAGCAATAAATGTGCTGCTAAATTAGAATGCCGGCAGTTAAAATAATGGATGCCAACTATATAAATGTAACATTTTCCATCGCCTTTGTGCTCTGCTGGAACATGTAAGCAGCAGTAAGAGATGCAGGAGCAGCCAAAATGGTTATCCAAGTTACAGCATGCACATAAAGTGGTGACTTAACGTTGGGTTAATGAATTTGAACCGCGTGAATGGGTTGTGATAATGGAAGGGTAACAGAGATAATCAAAATTATTGCTCTATGGACATAGGCATTTCTCAGAGCCGAGAGAAGGAATCAGGAATACATCATCAGTAACAGCTGTCATATTGTGTTTTGACATATTGTTACTTTGAATTATGTTTCGTCACTTGATTATTTATATCTTATATTATGTCAGGTCCTAAACATGATAATAAGCTGATGACAACCTTTACCAATTGTTGGATGAGCATCATTTAATGTTCCTTTAGAAACATTTTTAAGTACAGCAACATTGCCCTCTAGTGGTAAAAATAAAGAATACTAGTTACAGAAATACTGTAGTCTGTATGTGGAAATGGAAAGTATACTATATATCCAAATATAATTATAATAATAATAATATGTACAATGTATTGCACTTTTATAACAATACAACAAAATCCTGGCGCCTCTATTGAACAGAGAAAAATATAGCAGCTTTCCCAGGGGTAACTGTTTTATAAACCCCTCATAACAAGCGAAAATAGAAAAAACAATAGGAAAGCGCTAATTTAATCTGTTTGTAGATTTTATTAAATCATTATTGCTTAAACAGACAATTTTTTATATACCGGCCAGTATACATAAAAATCAATCACATTTATTTAAAACATCTATACAGACAGTGACCTAAAAAACTATAATATACTACACATCAAGTCTCTGTTAAATGTCCTTAGGTGATACTTTGTATTACCTCCACTGGCAACACACTTGCTGTTTAGTGCACATGAACTATGTAGCCAATGAAACATTCACTTGAAAAAGTCTGTCCTTTATACTTAGTACTTGCCTTTTGTCTTTATATTGCCGTTAAATGACTTATTATTGAATAATATTAAATAACTTGGACGTCACATGCGATAATTAAATTTGGGGTGGGAGTTTGGAAGCACTGTATGTTTTCACTAATAGTTTAAATAATAATGAATATGGTCTTAAGTTTACATTTAATTATAGTAACACCAAAATCAGTTTCTTGGATATAGAACTATCAGTAGAGGAAGATGAATTAATTACTAAAACATATATTAAGGAGGTTGATCAGAATAGATACCTTAATTACAATAGTTCTCATAAGAGATGCTGGAAGAACAATATCCCCAGTGGTCAGTTTGTCAGATTGAGGCGTAATTGTACCTCAATATCCACTTATCGGAAACAAGCAGAAAAACTTATGGAGTCATTTCAAGAACAGGGTTATCCACAGAATCTATTAGAGGCAGCAATGATAGAAGTAGAAGGAATAGATATAGAGTCATTACTTAGACCAAGGGATTGTAGTAGGGCGGATAAGAAAAATGAGGATAGATGTGTAGCTTTTACCACAAAGTACAATAGTTGTGCTCATAAGATCAGCCAAGTTATAAGGAAGAATACCTCACTGTTACTCCTAGATGAATACTTAAAACCACAGGTGAATCCAAAGGGATTCACTATTTTTAGAAAGGCGGATAATTTGAGAAAAAAATTGGTGCCTAGCCACTATGTGAATAGAGAGAAACTGGAAATAGGTATGCAAAATACATGGCTCCCGATTAAACCAATAGGATACCACAAATGTGGGAAAACACACTGTTTATCCTGTAAGAATTTACCTAGGAAGAGTTCTAGTTTTCAGTCCTTCAGAACGGGAGAAATATTCCCGATTGAGGAATTTATGAACTGCATGTCTACTTATATTGTTTATCTCATTTCATGTCAATGTGGTAAACAGTATATAGGCCGTACTACTAGGACTCTTCATGTTAGATACATGGAGCATAGGAGAAATATTATTAAAGGTGCAAAACATCCATTATCAGATCATGTCGTTAATTGTCAGAATTCTAAGGTTAAAAATATTAAAATGATTGGTATAGAACAAATTAAGGTGACTAATAGGGGTGGTGATCGATTTGATCGACTTCGGAGAAGAGAAGCATATTGGACATTTAGAATGGATACAATGGTCCCTTTAGGCCTTAATGATATGATAGAGTTAAATGGTGTATAAAATGTAGATTAATATAATGATATGAATTGAAATTTGATGTGGTTAAATAATAAGGGGATATAGAAGTTGGTATAACAATTAAGGACTAGATCTGAAGTGAAAAGATTTAAGGAATAAACTCTAGATTGGAATTTTTTACCTCATCGGTATATATTCATATACTGTGTTATAATTATAAAAAAAATTAAAAAAATCTTTTTCATCTATCTCAGAGTAATCCTTGTGTAGATGGGGTAGAAACATAATTTAATTCAGGTAGTAATTGGTGGTTTGAGGAGTCGGGATTTTTATGTGTCATGATGTTTAAATGTTTTTATAAGTATTGAGTAGGAATAAATTATAAATATTAATAATTAAAAATGAAATACTTTTATATGTGCGTATATCATGGTTAGGACTATATATATTAGAAGACCAAAACAAAAAACTGCAACAAACGAGCGCCTAATCATCAAAATAAAAAGTGAAAACCACTACGTGTTTCATAGAATTAAATAATCACAATTTTATGTTCCTGATAGTCTGCGCTTGCCGGAATACTATGTGTAGTATTGAGGTGATAGCATAGAAAAAGAACAAACGGCTGCGCTGAATATCAGGAACGAAACATAATGTACAGAGAGCCAACGTAAAAAATAACAATGTTTATTAATAAAACATATAAAAAGATTAATTATCAAATAACCGATGAATAATATATATAAATATATATAAGAACAATCACTAGACGTGAACTAGTGGTATATTGTAATAACTCAGCTTATTGGGGTGAAAAGTTCCGTGATTCACTTGTTAGATAGTTGATAAATGCCAGGTGTGTTGGTAGGATCCTAATGAATTAAAAGTCCCTCAGTTGAAATTGATATTCAATACCTTTCCAAAATGGGCTGGTAAGAGCCGAGCGTCCTCGGCTTCAATGTCCTGCAATGCCCATATACGCTGTGCAGCGGAAAGGAATGGACCGTCTCTCTCACAACCCGGTCGTGGCGGCGTGTGCGCTGAAGCCGCTGATGTCGGATGCTGTAGACGGAGGGTGCAGCGGGGACCAAGGAACACCTGGAAGATTTCACCTGAGCTGAGTGTGGATAGGGGCGGGTCCTGACGCATTTCGTCACGTTCACGTGACTTTCTCAAAGGTAGATACCTGCCTCCTAGGTCATCCGGTATTTAAAGGCTGAGTTGATTAGTGTGGACAGGTGAATGTCATCAGCAATGTTAAAAGCAATAAAAATGCATAAAACGAAGGCTTTAGGACTATATATATGTATATGTATGTATTCACTAAAATTGAGAACATAGAAAAGTTTTGTACTATTTAGGGTAATGCATATTCTATTTAACCATGTATACCCATTAGAGGGGATAGCAACCAGTGACGTAGAGGTAGGAGGCCGAGTTATTTGTATTTATGTACTTATGTATTTTTCTATATTTTAGTTTTATGTTGAAATTAAAAGTATATGTAGATTCGTGTTATAAATATTTAATGTAGCTCTTTGAGTTTTTAGTGATTGTGTCTAAAAATAGGTGTAAGTGATGCTGCTATAGGGCGAGCTCAGATGGAGCTCTGATCTGATTAATGAGCCAAGCAATTGTGCACAAGTGCTGGTGACAGCTGTGGAAAGGAGGCGTGAGAAACATTACGCTAGCGCCAGCACGGGCCGTGGTAAATAACTGTGTATAAAAAGCCGTGCGGCCAGGGAGAGTGATTCACACTGAGGAAGCCGCCGAGGTCTTAAGGCGGGGAAACGCGTCTGCATCTTCTCCCACTGACGGGATCAAGTGGTGTACACTTACGAGCTGGCCGGCTGAGAATTTACCCCACTGCAAACGGGGATAAGAGGTGGAAGAGTGATCGTATACTCCGGATAAGGCTGAGGGTAAACGAGCAGCCGGGAGGAACATCATTACAAGTAAGGTGATCTATGGACTCCAGATAAGGCTGAGAGTGAGAGCTGTAGCCGGGAGGATGATCATATAACCCTGTTGTGAGTCGTGACAGGTTTGCCCACTGAGTACCATCACGCTGTGATTTTGATCTGTGCATGAGAGCTCTGAACTGTCTGAAAGTATATTGCATGGCCATGCATGAATGCATTTAATTATCGCATGTGACGTCCAAGTTATTTAATAATATTCAATAATAAGTCATTTAACGGCAATATAAAGACAAAAGGCAAGTACTAAGTATAAAGGAAAGACTTTTTCAAGTGCATGTTTCATTGGCTACATAGTTCATGTGCACTAAACAGCAAGTGTGTTGCCAGTGGAGGTAATACAAAGTATCACCTAAGGACATTTAACAGAGACTTGATGTGTAGTATATTATAGTTTTTTAGGTCACTGTCTGCATAGATGTTTTAAATAAATGTGATTGATTTTTATGTATACTGGCCGGTATATAAAAAATTGTCTGTTTAAGCAATAATGATTTAATAAAATCTACAAACAGATTAAATTAGCGCTTTCCTATTGTTTTTTCTATTTTATAACAATACACTGCAATGGAAAAATTGATTGTGACAACAACCCCAGAAGTCATGGTTTGTCTCACATGAATGTGGTTTAAATAGGCAATACAATAAATTATTTGAACAGTTGTTATGCAAAGAGCTATAAACAAGGACAACAACTACCAGCATGATCTGACAAAGCAGTGATCTCCTAACAAATACACAGAGCACTCTAGGGACAGATATACTATACAGGGACCATTCTAGTGACCAGGACAAATCATAAAAAGATAACTAATAAAAGTATTTAGTAAAATCCCGCTGTGGATGTAAAAAATATACTAATATGACATAGCGCAAGCAATTCTGCTACACTTTAAAATGGGAAATTGTGATCACTTTATACTGTTGAAATTATAATTTCCAAAGTTTTTTTTACACATGTAATAAATTCAGATCTCAGATCTGCTCGTTCCCCTCACTTAAAATGAGACCCCAATTGTGACCACAAAGCAGTACTCTTTCCAAATAAACTCCCTTGTTTGACTCCTCATTTAAAACCCCAGGTAATTCAGCAAAAAAAAAAAAAGGAAATTGAAGTAGTCCCGGTACTAGATCCAGCTCTTTAAAAAAGTGGGATGGCAATAGTGTATTCCCAATGTTGGCAATATGACTATGGGCCTAATTCAGACCTGATCGTAGATGTGCGAAAAAACGCACATCTACGATCAAAACCTCTGACATGCGGGGGCACTCCCAGGACAGGGCTAGTCTGCCCCGAATGCCGGGTCCCCCCCCCCCCCCTCACGCTGACGTGGGAAAGCATCACACAGCGGCATGCTTTCGCACCTGCAGAGTAGCTGCCTGCCTCCGCAACCTTGCTGCAAAGTCAGGCTGCTACCTGCCATGTTTTTGGCAGCAGCGGCTGCGTGGACTGTCACGCAGCCACCGCGGCCTGTCCCGTTAATGGTCCGGACACGCCTGCATTGCCCGGACTGTGCCTTGAAAATGATGCCGCAACGCTGCCGTCACGCCCGGCGACCGCCTCTGCCTGTCAATCAGGCAGAGGCAATTGCACAAGTGAGATGCCTTGCAGTGCGGCTGCTGGATGTGCGCAAACGGCACAGGGCTTCAGCCTGCGTTCGCTGCTGCTGCGGCGACCATGTCTGAATTAGGCCCAATAACTTGTGTGCACATATCTTTAATTTAAAACATCTGCGGTGCTCATCTGATTATTATCTCCACCTACATTGGATGGTTTATTAAAGCAGGGACGTGCAGTTAGGGGAGGCAGGGGAGGAGGTGCCTCTCCTGTCATTAGTGGTTGAAATAATACAAGAAGATACTTATGACACAGATTCTGTGTCATAAGTATCTGCTTTTTATTATAATAACCAATTCTACATTAGAAATAGGTTTGGGAGGCACAAATAGCGGTTGATAATAGGAAAGCTGCTGGAGCGGGAGGCGGGCGGGGGCAGGGCCAAGCCATGGGCATTAAAAGCTCATTGGAAATAGCATGAGAAGCAGCATTTGTATAAGTGCCTCTGTGACAAGGGCGTGCTTTCACTGCACAAGAAAGCACGTCCCTTTCAATCACACAGATGTGATTGGACAGCGGATCTGTCACTGGATACAGCTGTCCAGTGATGGATCCGCTGTCATCACTTGTTGGGCAGCGGGATGTGCGGCATTAGCGGCGGCGGCGGGACCCGGTTGTCAAGATGGCAGGCCTGGATCCAAGAGGATCCAATCCCTGTCTGTCATTTTTGCAGAGTTCGACAGCGGAGCGGAGCATAGCGGTTCCAATTTCAAAAATGGCGCCCTAAGCGTCATTTTTTAAATCTAAGATGTCCGCCGTGAGCCAATCACAGCTCGCCGCGTCATCGCTCCGCCCCTCAGGGCTGGCTTATAAAAGCCAGCGCGAGGCAGCGGCTGTCAGTCCGCCAGCGGAGAGGGAGCATGCAAGAGCTCCCGAAGACAAAAGACACATGGAAGTCCTGGGAGGCGGCGGCCATGCAAAAGAGCTGCCCAAAGGCCGCTGCCCCCCCAGGTGAAGATGCTGCACATTAAACGTTTTTAAATAAATTGTGTTGTGTATTTATTTTAATATTTTCTGTACAGGCGGACTACAGGTGCCAGCGGGCCCTTAATGTTCGGGCATGCTGGCACTTGTGTTTCTCCTAGTGTCAGCATGCTTGGGCAAGCCTGTAAAAAACAATATTACTATGTCATGAACCCCGCACCCACCGCCACCAGTGCTGGTTGTTGCTTAGGAGGGGGGACCACTTTTTTTTTTTTTTTACTGGGGTCCCCACTTCCGAGGTATTCCAGCCCTGGGTTTGGGGAAGTTTAATGCAATGGGAGGGGGGATCCCATACCGAGTGTCCCACGTGCTATGGCATTACTCCCCCTGGCTGGTTCAGCCAGGTGCTGGTTATGTTTAGGTATGGGGAACCCCTCACCAGGCACTGACCCCACCACACGTCACTGTTTAAAGTATGCTTTGCCAGTAACTAATAAAGCGGACTCATCTCAGAGTGTAAAGGAACGCATACTGGCCCTCATTCTGAGTTGTTCGCTCGCTAGCTGCTTTTAGCAGCAGTGCACACGCTAAGCCGCCGCCCTCTGGGAGTGTATCTTAGCTTAGCAGAAGTGCGAACGAATAGCAGTTCTGCTATTAAATATTTCCATGCAGTTTCAGAGTAGCTCCAAACCTACTCCTAGATTGCGATCACTGCAGACTGTTTAGTTCCTGTTTTGACGTCACAAACACGCCCTGTGTTCGGCCAGCCACTCCCCCGTTTCCCCAGGCACGCCTGCGTTATCTTCTGACACACCTGTGTTTTTCTGCACACTCCCGGGAAACGGTCAGTTTCCGCCCAGAAACACCCACTTCCTGTCAATCACTCACCGATCAGCAATGCGACTGAAAAGCGTCGCTAGACCTTGTGTGAAACTGCAAAGTTTTGTGTGAAAGTACGTCGCTCGTGCGCCATGCGCCCCATACGCATGCGCAGAAAAGCCAATTTTTAGCCTGATCGCTCTACTGCGAACAACGGCAGCTAGCGATCAACTCGGAATGACCCCCCACTGTATGTAACAAGCTTCATTGGTCTGTGCTGCCTGGCAGCACTAATCAATTGCATACCTCCCAACATGACCCTCTCTAGGAGGGACACAATGCTCTGCTTCTGGACTTTTCTCTTAATTTATGATTGTCTGCCCCTGCGTTGAACAGGTTAATGGATAAGAAAGGTGTTTCAGCACAGGTGCTGTCAATCATAGATTAAGAGGAAGTCCAGGAGCAGAGCATTCTGTCCCTCCTGGAGAGGGTCATGTTGGGAGGTATGCAATTGAAGCACTAATCAATTAACTCCACCTACCGCCCGATCGTTAGGTAAGTCACATGCAGCAAAGTTGTACCAGCCCGGGTGAGCAGATTTAATATAAATGTAATATATATTTATATTGTGTAGTTGAATTTACAGTTCTTGCAAAATGTTTGTGTCACAGAGATATAACTGCATGCAAAGATTTGGGCACCTATGGTCATAAACAGGAATGGTTAGTCCTGTGATCTATCCTTCATAACACCTATAAAGGAAGCACCACCAAAATCCTATGTGTTTGCAGGCCTGCAGGATAGGTACCAAAGGAATTAGGTGCCGGATTTTGTAACCCATAACAACCAGGTAAATTCATACCTTTTGACCTCCTTTTAAAATACCATTTGTTTCGCTTCGTTTCATTTAGTGATGTGCACCGGAAATTTTTCGAGTTTTGTGATTTGGTTTTGGATTCGGTTCTGCAGCCGTGTTTTGGATTCGGACGCGTTTTGGCAAAACCTCCATTAAAAATTTTTGTCGGATTCGGGTGTGTTTTGGATTTGGGTGTTTTTTTTTTCAAAAAACCCTCAAAAACAGCTTAAATAATAGAATTTGGGGGTAATTTTGATCCCATAATATTATTGACCCCAATAACCATAATTTCCACTCATTTCCAGTCTATTCTGAACACCTCACAATATTATTTTAGTCCTAAAATTTGCACCGAGGTCGCTGGATGACTAAGCTAAGCGACCCAAGTGGCCGTCACAAACACCTGGCCCATCTAGGAGTGGCACTGCAATGTCAGACAGGATGGCACTTAAAAAAATTGTCCCCAAACATCACATGATGCAAAGATAAATAAAAAAAAGAGGTGCAAGATTGAATTGTCCTTGGGCCCTCCCACCCACCCACCCTTATGTTGTATAAACAGGACATAAACACTTTAACAAACCCATCATTTCAGCGACAGGGTCTGCCACACGACTGTGGCTGAAAGGACTGGTTGGTTTGGGCCCCCACCAAAAAAGAAGCAATCAATCTCTCCTTGCACAAACTGGCTCTACAGAGGCAAGATGTCGACCTCATCATCATCGTCCGATTCCTCACCCCTTTCACTGTGTACATCCCCCTCCTCACAGAGTATTAATTCGTCCCCACTGGAATCCACCATCACAGGTCCCTGTGTACTTTCTGGAGATAATTGCTGGTAAATGTCTCCACGGAGGAATTGATTATAATTCATTTTGATGAACATCATCTTCTCCACATTTTGTGGAAGTAACCTCGTACGCCGATCGCTGACAGGGTGACCGCCTGCACTAAACACTCTTTCGGAGTACACACTGGAGGGGGGGGGGGGGGGGGGGGCAACTTAGGTAAAATAAAGCCAGTTTGTGCAAGGGCCTCCAAATTGCCGCTTTCTCCTGCCAGTATACGTACGGACTGTCTGATGTGCCTACTTGGATGCTGTCACTCATATAATCCTCCACCATTCTTTCAATGGTGACAGAATCATATGCAGTGACAGTAGACGACATGTCAGTAATCGTTGGCAGGTCCTTCAGTCCTGACCAGATGTCAGTTTTCGCTCCTGACTGCCCTGCATCACCGCCAGCGGGTGGTTTTAGAAATTTTATCCTTTTCCTGGCAGCTCCACTGGCGGTAGAAAATGAAGGAGGAGCTGTTGGCGGGTCACGTTCCGCTTGACTTGACAAGTGTCTCACCAGCAGGACTTTGAACATCTGTACACTTGTGTCTGCCGGAAAGAGAGATACAACGTAGGCTTTAAACCTAGGATCAAGCACGGTGGCCAAAATGTAGTGCTCTGATTTCAACAGATTGACCACCCGTGAATCCTGGTTAAGCGAATGAAGGGCTCCATCCACAAGTCCCACATGCCTAGAGGAATCGCTCCGATTTAGCTGCTCCTTCAATCTCTCCAGCTGCTTCTGCAAAAGCCTGATGAGGGGAATGACCTGACTCAGGCTGGCAGTGTCTGAACTGACTTCACGTGTGGCAAGTTCAAAGGGTTGCGGAACCTTGCACAACGTTGAAATCATTCTCCACTGCACTTGAGTCAGGTGCATTCCACCTCCTTTGCCTATATCATAGGCAGATGTATAGGCTTGAATGGCCTTTTGCTGCTCCTCCATCCTCTGAAGCATGTAGAGGGTTGAATTCCACCTCATTACCACCTCTTGCTTCAGCTGATGGCGGGGAATGTTCAGGAGTGTTTGCTGGTGCTCCAGGCTTCGGCACGCGGTGGCTGAATGCCGAAAGTGGCCCGCAATTCTTTGGGCCACCGACAGCATCTCTTGCACGCCCCTGTCGTTTTTTAAAAAATTCTGCACCACCAAATTCATTGTATGTGCAAAACATGGGACGTGCTGGAATTTAACCACATGTAATGCACGCACAATATTGGTGGCGTTGTCCGATGTCACAAATCCCCAGGAGAGTCCAATTGGGGTAAGCCAATCTACGATGATGTTCCTCAGTTTCCGTAGGAGGTTGTCAGCTATTGCCTCTTATGGAAAGCGGTGATACAAAGCGTAGCCTGCCTAGGAATGAGTTGGCGTTTGCGAGATGCTGCTACTGGTGCCGCTGCTGCTGTTGTTGCTGCGGGAGGCAATACATCTACCCAGTGGGCTGTCACAGTCATATAGTCCTGAGTCTGCCCTGCTCCACTTGTCCACATGTCCGTGGTTAAGTGGACATTGGGTACAACTGAATTTTTTAGGACACTGGTGACTCTTTTTCTGACGTCTGTGTACATTCTCGGTATCGCCTGCCTGGAGAAGTGGAACCTAGATGGTATTTGGTACCGGGGACACACTACCTCAAGAAATTCTCTAAGTCCCTGTGAACTAATGGCGGATACCGGACGCTCGTCTAACACCAACACAGCTGTCAAGGCCTGAGTTATCCACTTTGCAACAGGATGACTGCTGTGATATTTCATCTTCCTCGCAAAGGACCGTTGGACAGTCAATTGCTTACTGGAAGTAGTACAAGTGGTCTTCTGACTTCCCCTCTGGAATGATGATCGACTCCCAGCAGCAACAACAGCAGCGCCAGCAGCAGTAGGCGTTACACTCAAGGTTCCATCGGAGGAATCCCAGTCAGGAGAGGACTCGTCAGACTTGCCAGTGACATGGCCTGCAGGACTATTGGCGTTCCTGTCTAAGGAGGAAATCGACACTGAGGGAGTTGGTGGTGTGGTTTGCAGGAGCTTGGGTACAAGAGGAAGGGATTTAGTTGTCAGTGGACTGCTTCCGCTGTCACCCAAAGTTTTTGAACTTGTCAATGACATCTGATGAATGCGCTCTAGGTGACATATAAGGGAGGATGTTCCTAGGTGGTTAACGTCCTTACCCCTACTTATTACAGCTTGACATAGGCAACACACGGCTTGACACCAGTTGTCCGCTTTTCTGTTGAAATAATTCCACACAGAAGAGGTGATTTTTTGGGGTATTTTGACCAGGCATGTCAATGGCCTTATTCATCCCACGGACAACAGGTGTATCCCCGGGTGCCTGACTTAAACAAACCACCTCTCCATCAGAATCCTCCTGGTCAATTTCCCCCTCAGCGCCAGCAACACCCATATCCTCATCCTGGTGAACTTCAACAGTGACATCTTCAATTTGAATATCAGGAACTGTACTGTGGGTGCTCCTTCCAGCACTTGCAGGGGGCGTGCAAATGGTGGAAGGAGCCACCTCTTCCCGTCCAGTGTTGGGAAGGTCAGGCATCGCAACCGACACAATTGGACTCTCCTTAGGGATTTGAAAGAACGCACAGTTCTTTGCTGTGCTTTTGCCAGCTTAACTCTTTTCATTTTTCTAGCGGGAGGATGAGTGCTTCCATCCTAATGTGAAGTTGACCCACTAGTCATGAAGAACATAGGAGAGGGCCTTCGCCGTTCCTTGCCACTCCGTGTCGTAAATGGCATATTGGCAAGTTTACGCTTCTCCTCAGACACTTTTAATTTAGATTTTTGGCTCATTTTACTGAAGTTTTGTTTTTTGGATTTTACATGCTCTCGACTATGATATTGGGCATCGGCCTTGGCAGACGATGTTGATGGCATTTCATCGTCTCTGCCATGACTAGTGGCAGCAGCTTCAGCACTAGGTGGAAGTGGATCTTGATCTTTCCCTATTTTACCCTCCACATTGTGGAATTATATGCCAATAATATATCTGGAATTAGACGGCAGTAATGTCTGGAATTAGATACCACTAGATAGATACCAGATACCACTGTGACTGGAATGATGGTGACCTATACACAGTGACAGGACACTACTACAGCACCCTACAGCAGCAAGATGCAGCACAAGACACTGGACTTTTAGTCACCACAATGCAGCACTGACACTGAGCACAGATATTAAGCACTGTTCAGGATACTAGAAGTGACACGGAGCTGCAAGAAACATCAATGGCCTACTGTACTGTACTACTATATACTGGTGGTCACCACAATGCAGCACTATACTACTATATACTGGTCACAACAATGCAGCAGATATTGAGCACTGATCAGGAGAATTGATCTGAGTCTGACACGGAGCTGCAAGATACAGCAGTGGACTATTGTACTGTACTACTATATACTTGTGGTCCCCACAATGCAGCACTGTACTACTATATACTAGTCACAACAATGCAGCAGATATTGAGCACTGATCAGGAGAATAGAACTGAGTCTGACACGGAGCTGCAAGATACAGCAATGGCCTACTGTACTGTACTACTATATACTGGTCGTCACCACAATGCAGCACTGTACTACTATATACTAGTGGTCACCACAATGCAGCACAGATATTGAGCACTGATCAGAAGAATAGAAGTGACACAGAGCAGCAAGATACAGCAATGGCCTACTGTACTGTACTACTATATATTGGTGGTCACCACAATGCAGCACTATACTACTATATACTGGTCACAACAATGCAGCAGATATTGAGCACTGATCAGGATACTAGAACTGAGACTGACACAGAGCTGCAAGATACAGCAATGGCCTACTGTACTGTACTACTATATACTGGTGGTCACCACAATGCAGCACTGTACTACTATATACTGGTCACAACAATGCAGCAGATATTGAGCACTGATCAGGAGAATAGAACTGAGTCTGACACGGGGCTGCAAGATACAGCAGTGGACTACTGTACTGTACTACTATATACTGGTGGTCACCAAAATGCAGCACTGTACTACTATATACTGGTCACAACAATGCAGCAGATATTGAGCACTGATCAGGAGAATAGAACTGAGTCTGACACAGAGCTGCAAGATACAGCATGGACTACTGTACTGTACTACTATATACTGGTGGTCACCACAATGCAGCACTGTACTACTATATACTGGTGGTCACCACAATGCAGCACATCGAGCACAGATATTGAGCTTTTCAGGCAGAGAACGTAGGCACGTCCTCTCCGCTCAATCGACAATGCTAGAGGGAAAAATGGCGGCGATGCGCAGCACTTTATATGGAATCTGAATCTCACGAGAATCCGACAGCGGGATGATGATGTTTTCCCCCATTCGGGTTTTGCGTGTTTCCTAGTCAGACGGGAAATCCTGAGCCGGACTCTGATCCGGGCTCGGGATATGATGTTTGGTAGGGTTCGGTTCTCAGAGAACTGAACCCGCTTATTTCTAAATGGAATGAGAATGTCGAATGGTCAAATTGTGATGGTGCATGATGGCAAGTTCAGCATGTTGACAGTGGCCTAGTCTACATCCATCATGTCTACATGGATGATACGGTATGTTGACATGATGGACTGTTGACAAACATTCCCTGGTGGTCTAGCAGTATCTTACCTTGTCCCAGTGGCTGCAATAGCTCCAGCTACTTCTTCAGTGACCCAGAGGTCACGTGAGTATCCCTTCCAGTGCAGGCATTTGAGGACGTGATCAATATGTGAGGGAAAGTTGAAGATGGAAAAAAAATCCTAAATAGTTAGCTGGATAATATACTGTATGCTGGAATTGTGGTACCCCAAATTGTGGAAGTGTGGGCACAGATAAACTAGGTGTAGGTGGTACCTTACGGTAGAGATGACAGCCAGGGCTGATGACAGCTTTACCGGGCCCGGTACTGTGAGGGGGCATGGCCAACTTGGAGATGTGTAGCTAAGCCCCCTCTGTGCAAAAAAATGTAAGATTGCAGTGCTGCGATCAGGTAGTTGCCGCCTACAGGGGGAGGGGGTAAACGCTGTGCAGAACAAAAGTTTGTGCAGTCTCTGCACAGCTCAGGACTTACTCAGCCGCTGCGACGATCCAGCCTGGAGCTGACATCAGGAAACCTCCCTTGAAATGGCAGGACACGCCTGCGTTCGCCAGGACACTCCTTAAAAACGTTCAGTTGACACCCACAAACGCCTCTTTCTGTCAATCTTCTTGCAAATACCAGTGGGATCGCTTTCTTCGTAGATTCCGTCACTGTCCGGCTATCCCCGTTGCCGGCGGCCGACGTGCCTGCGCATTGTGGAGCATATGCATGCACAGTTCAGATCCGATCGTACCGCTGCAAAAAAAGCTAGCGTGCGATCGGGTCTGAATGACCCCCAGAGTATTTGTGCATTCACAGGGTGGGCACCAGTTGGTATTCAGCCAGGGGCGGTATGGGGGAGAGTGAGGTGTCGAGTGCAATCACTCCCTCCTCCGCCACCGCACATCACACAGCAGCATGTGCTGGGCTTGGGAGAGAGGCTGCTGTAACTGCAGTCACTTCTTTCTCCATGCCTAAAGTACTGCACCGCTGTCTATACAGGAGTGGAGGGGGTAGGGGGGCATCCTGAGCCTCTCCAACAGGTCTGGGTAAAGAGTACCCCCCACCCACTCTTGGTGCCACAAGGTTATATTCTCCCACAGGAGGTGACGTGATATTCTTCCACGGGATCCCGTGCAGCGGTCAATTGACTGCCTCCCCCTTAGATACATATGTACCAGTATAGTTGGCAACACAGTTTATTAGTCAGAGTTGGAAACATCTGAAAAGAAGGGTGGGATTGACACAATATAATGGTATTTTATGTAGAGAAACCAAAGGAAAATGAAAGACAACATGTTATGTTAAAATAAAACTGAAATTATAACCAGCAATTACACAGGTATTGTCTTTTAGCAAATGCATTAATCCCGCATAGTGCCCTGGAGTCAGCCTTCAATATAGCTGAATCCAGTTGTTCTGTATTGTTAAAGCTCAGTGGAGCTTGTGATTGCTGTCTCCATATTGGAAATCTCTACAGGATATAGCGGCTATCCTAGTAACAGGCTATAATAGTAAGTAGTGGCTTTGGGGTGAATCTAACAAGCAGTCGTTTTTAAATGTCAAGCTTTTCTGTGTTTTTAAATAGATGGCTTTTTAAAGGCAAACATGCAGAGTAACCTACAGGTTCGCAAACCTCAGGAAAAATGTCAGAAAAACATTGCAACATTGAAAAAGTTCAAGATGCTATTGTGCTCATCAGTTCATATTAAAAAAACATCCTCTTTAATATTGGCCCTTGATACTTAAGGTAAGATGTATCAAATCTCCTACAGAAGTCATGTGAAGTAGCTATCTTATAGATTGTATTTGATAAATGTGTTTATCTATTAACATTTACTTATATAGCGCTAGCATATTCCATTGCGCCTTACCACTGGGATAGCAGCTCCACTTGTCTGCTTCAGAAGGGCTCATACATGCCCTCTATAGTATCTGTCCCAGCCATTTAGGGTGTGTACATCAGAGATGAGAAATTGCTCCAGATTAGAAATACATGTATGTACTGAATTGAGATCTGGGCAAAAAAAAAAAAAATTCAGTAAGGGGTCAGGGGGCGTAAATCACAGAGGCAATAAAGACACCAGCCTATGGGCAACAAGTCCTGAAGAGGCACCTGCATTTACAACAGCACCTGAGCGGTTCACAGCAGAATCCAAATGTGATCAATACTCTTCCAACAGAGCTCTAGGGAGCAGCCACTGTGGCAGAGTTAATTGGCTCTGTCCCAGGAGCCCAGCCAACACCTGCAATCAGGGACAAGATGGCTCCCACCTGGTACCGCTCAGCCTGCAGCACGCAACGGTGCACCTGCCGCTGATGTTAGACCATGACATGGGACCAGGGCCGGCTTTAGGCATATGCTGGCTACGCAGCTGAGTAGGGCACCACATAGAGAAGGGCGCCATGACTCAGCTGCGCCAGCGACAAGCTTCAGTGTCTGCCCCCCAGGGTAGTACCTGCCCACCATGAGCGGAGACGTCTTGTGCACACAACAGGAAGTGTCCAGCACCACACTACAGTACAGTGAAGAAACTCCAAATAAACTACAGCTCCCAGCAGCCCTTGCTGCCGGGAGCTGTAGTTGATTTGTAGTTACTTCACTTTACTGTAGTGCAGTGCCGGACATTTCCTGCTGTGGCTGGGAGGAGTACAGGACAGAGAGGGACTGAGCTGCCGCCTAATCCCCGCATAATAATGTCCAGGAGCTGTCAGCAGTGAGATGTAGTACCTGTGTCACAGCTGCAGGTAAGTTATGTGCCTGGGCTGATGCTCATCCCTGTACCAGCAGTAATGCTGCAAAGGGAGCAGGTGACTTTTGCTCCTCATCCTGGGGCACTAAAACTGTGGGTATAGTGTAAGGGGCAATAAAACTGGGCATAGTGTAAGCGGCACTACAACTGTGGGAATAATGTGTAAAGGGCACTATAACTGTGGTGATAGTGTAAGGAGCACTACTAAGGTGGGCATAATGTGTAAAGGGCACTATAACTGCGGTGATAGTGTAAGGGGCACTACTAAGGTGGGCATAATGTGTAAAGGGCACTATAACTGTGGTGATAGTGTAAGGAGCACTACTAAGGTGGGCATAATATGTAAAGGGCACTATAACTGCGGTGATAGTGTAAGGGGCACTACTAAGGTGGGCATAATATGTAAAGGGCACTATAACTGTGGGGATAGTGTAAGCGGCACTACTAAGGTGGGCATAATGTGTAAAGGGCACTATAACTGCAGTGATAGTGTAAGGGGCACTACTAAGGTGGGCATAATATGTAAAGGGCACTATAACTGTGGGGATAGTGTAAGCGGCACTACTAAGGTGGGCATAATGTGTAAAGGGCACTATAACTGTGGGGATAGTGTAAGGGGCACTACTAAGGTGGGCATAATGTGTAAAGGGCACTATAACTGCGGGGATAGTGTAAGGGGCACTACTAAGGTGGGCATAATGTGTAAAGGGCACTATAACTGTGGTGATAGTGTAAGGAGCACTACTAAGGTGGGCATAATATGTAAAGGGCACTATAACTGCGGTGATAGTGTAAGGGGCACTACTAAGGTGGGCATAATATGTAAAGGGCACTATAACTGTGGGGATAGTGTAAGCGGCACTACTAAGGTGGGCATAATGTGTAAAGGGCACTATAACTGCGGTGATAGTGTAAGGGGCACTACTAAGGTGGGCATAATATGTAAAGGGCACTATAACTGTGGGGATAGTGTAAGCGGCACTACTAAGGTGGGCATAATGTGTAAAGGGCACTATAACTGTGGGGATAGTGTAAGGGGCACTACTAAGGTGGGCATAATGTGTAAAGGGCACTATAACTGCGGGGATAGTGTAAGGGGCACTACTAAGGTGGGCATAATGTGTAAAGGGCACTATAACTGTGGTGATAGTGTAAGGAGCACTACTAAGGTGGGCATAATATGTAAAGGGCACTATAACTGCGGTGATAGTGTAAGGGGCACTACTAAGGTGGGCATAATATGTAAAGGGCACTATAACTGTGGGGATAGTGTAAGCGGCACTACTAAGGTGGGCATAATGTGTAAAGGGCACTATAACTGCGGTGATAGTGTAAGGGGCACTACTAAGGTGGGCATAATATGTAAAGGGCACTATAACTGTGGGGATAGTGTAAGCGGCACTACTAAGGTGGGCATAATGTGTAAAGGGCACTATAACTGTGGGGATAGTGTAAGGGGCACTACTAAGGTGGGCATAATGTGTAAAGGGCACTATAACTGCGGGGATAGTGTAAGGGGCACTACTAAGGTGGGCATAATGTGTAAAGGGCACTATAACTGTGGGGATAGTGTAAGCGGCACTACTAAGGTGGGCATAATGTGTAAAGGGCACTATAACTGTGGGGATAATGTAAGGGGCACTACTAAGGTGGGCATAATGTGTAAGGGTCACCAATAGTGGGATTTTCCCATGAGTAAACCAGAGTATATATTTGCTTACCAAAATATTTGACCTCGGGCCAGCCCTGCATGGGTGATAGCTTATTCTGCATGCTGCAGACTGCTGAATCTCAGTGTAGCAGGAGTCTTGTCAATTCACTGCAGGCTCTGGTCCCTGTAGACTGGCTGAGAGCGCTATCTGCATGTTTATGCACACACACCCCTTATTTGTTTTCCTCTTTTTTTTTCCCTCAGCCTCCTGGTGACTGACAATAACTTATGCTCCTGTAAGGGGTATATCCAAATTCAGATCTAAATTGCAGTATAAAAATAGAGCTGTCTAGCAATAATGGGCTCACTGGCATATTTATAATGGGTGCAGTATGTGCGGTGCAAATGGGGCCCCAGGGTCCAGGGGGACCCATATCGCGCACCCTGCACCCATTACTTTTAATACCCTCTGGAGTCCCAAAGCGCAGCAGAAGTGCTGCAGAAATCACTGGGAAAATGGCACAGCGCCATTTTCCAGGTGCTTCACCCATGCGCAGTAGAAAAATCACTGGGAAAATGGCCACGCCGCCATTTTCCCCGCGATCTGCACATGCGCTGTAGACTCTGGGACAGCGCTAGGGTCCCCTAGGGACCATGGTGTCCAGAAATACAGCGCTGCCGGCTAGAGAGAAGGGGGCCCAGATGGAGCCTGCACTTGGGCCTCCTCCTCTCTAGAAATGCCCCTGAATGGGCTACATGCAAAAGCATCCAGTATTTACCCTGCATGAAAATAAACAGAAAATGTCTTTGCACACTTTGCATTGGTTTGTCCTTAGATGCTCCATACTAATGTTCAAAGGCATCGAGCTCCGATCACGTGATCGGAGCCGCAACTGACACACAGGGTTGGACAGGGTTAAGTCTCCGCAATCTTGCTGGGTCCGCTGTGCGACTCCTAGGATAGGTCCAGAAAAACACGTGACCTCATCTCTGATCGTGAGTGGCCAGACTTACCTGTTAAATTACAGCTGTGGGAAACAATCGGGTTCAGCCTCGTTAAAGCTGCCCGTACAGCGAAACATGCATGTCGGCTTGTTAGTGGGCCACCACACTCTTTATAATTCATAGCAATGTTGTATTTTGTGCAATAGATAATGACGCTCATACCCGCACCAGCACTGATTCTTACAGAGCTCTAGCAATTAGCAACTGAAATTTGCTCAGCAGGCTGTGTGTGTGAGGTTAGGAAATTAGACGAACAACCACTCAGGATAGGAGCAGAGGGGACACCCTAGGCTTTTACCCTAGGCCATTGCTGCAACAGAGAGAGCAACCATCCGCTTCTCTGCATAGCATACATGTGTGGATTATCAGATTACTGTTTATTATGTTGAAATCACCTCATGCTTAATCACCATTGCACTGCTCATAATAAAATAGTAAGAAGCAGAAATAGTATTTCAAGCATTGGTGAATAAGTGTTTTATAGCCTATGAGTCAGCAGTAGTGGTATCTATCATTAATAGAATCACTTTAGAGAGGACACTCATCCTAAACTGGGACAACTGACCCCAAGGGTATTAGGAATACTGCTTAACCATATATTGTTTAAGATTTATATATTTTCCTCCATTAACATTTTGGTATTCCCGCAGTGGACTTCATTATACTGAGTACACAGTTATACATTCAATAAATGTAAATGATTTATTTTCAATGGTGCACATGCGTATGATCCGCAACGATAAGAGTGCATTATATACAGAGTGTGTGATTCGTTAACACCACACACATCAGTGAAGCAATATCCCTGCAAATCCTCTTTCCACTACAAGAATTGATATTGCAACAACTGTTGCTTTTTTGCCACATCAGTCCTAGGACACTTTGTAACATTTTTGCCTCACCTTTAAATAAGTGTGGACTGAAACATACTCACTCTGTGCTTCTATTTACATACAATCACTTCTGTAATGTCTTAGTACATCTCTTAGACTCCATCAGTATAAGGGGTACAACTCTGATTACCCTGGAGTTATTATAAGGGGGGATGTTCAATATCCACACAGATTTTCATTAATTGATTCATATATTTTATTTCTAAGACACATTAGTGTACATCATCTGTGTGAGCGTTCCACATATGAATACAGTGTGAGTATCTCAGAACCTGCTAGTGTCAATTTCTGACAAACATCTACACCTCTAGCATTACGGATTCACCTATTAGTTATCCATAAGGAGATACATTACATACTGTAATATAGGGCACTAGTGGCACAATATTCTTTATGATGTCATCATCAGTACTAATTCAGTTAATGCTCTCTACTCAAGAGTAACCCATTTGCATTTTATTATTAGGTGGGCAAGAGGCTCTAATTGTACTACACATTGTATTGCATCTACGCACCAGAGGCAGTGTCCCATTAGAAATACCCCACTATCTGTGGCCATACCCAATCGTCCTACACGATATTAAATATATCTAGAACTGATAAACGTGATTCAAGCTGTATCCTGAGTGGATATCGTCTCACATATAAACATTCATACTTGTTGCAGGAGTCATTGTGGTGATCCCACTTTTTAAGAATCTGTCTCACATTTTTCTTTCTTCTATATCACTTCTGTGTTTGTATATGTCATGTTTTTAACCTCTATATTTTGCTGTATGTGTCCCACGATAAGGACCCTCTGAATATTAACATAAGTAATAAAAGTTACGTTTTATTTTTGATAATCAATCCAATTAATTGATACTGTGCACCCAACCCAACAACCGTCTTTCTAGTTCTCTATATTTGTTTGTATAGGAGCAAGGTAACTTTTCTGCTGTTCTCCCAACTCAGAATCAGCCTCTGAGTTTACAACTGTGTTTAGGTTATGGGAAATCCTTATTTAAAATATCATTTAGGTGGCCATCTCATTTAGCAGCAAGCAAGCAAACATTACAGTGCTTCTCAGGGAGTTTAGAATATTTCTCACTAATATTTAAGTTTCAAGAACAGGACAAGTTAAAAATAAGAAGATTCTGTATGGAAACTGCATTATTGGGCTTAACAATGCTAGGGTGAGGAAATGCTTCCAGTACAAGTCAACATTTTCAGAATACATTGGATCACAGAAATGTATATATAAAAGCTCCTGGAGTTCCATCAGGGGCAGCGATTGTGGAAACACAAAAGAGTACATGTAATTGCTGCTATAGTCAGGGCCGGTTCTAGACCGTGGTGCCCAGGGCAAAAGTTTCCTTTGGCGCCCCCCCAAGACAGGTAAAACAGGGTTAGTGCACGCCGAAAATGGAGCTGGCTGCAGCGGCTCCGGCTACAGCGGGCGCCCCCCACTGCCCACGGCGCTTGCTGCAGCGAGAGTGCGGGGTGCAGGTGGGCACATGCAGGGTGACTGCAGCTGCGCCCGTGGGCCGCAGCGCCCTGGGCACCCGCCCTACTCGCCTGTGCCTAGATCCACTCCTGTGTCATAAGCCATATCCGAACACTTGCCAGGTGCATCCATGAAAGGACATCAATCAGGTCGATGAGGTCAATGATCATTGTTTTGACACCCCTATAGTCTTTTTTTTGTCACACTTACGGTCTTATATTGTCACCTCTAAGGTCTTATATTTTCACACCTATGGTCTAACTCTTTTGAGCACATTTAACATCTAATCACAGGTCACCTAAGGAAATATTTTTCCAAAGAACAACTTTATCCACAATGGAAAATGAAGGTACAGTATTATCGAAGCTCTATGGAAACAAAAGACGCACCATATTATCTCATCAAACCAATACAGATCATTTTCTGCAATTACATTTTGTATAGCAGAATAGGTTAGTGCAGTGTCAAGAGTACAAAAGATAATTATTCTGGTTTTTTTTATCATTATGTATTATATTAAAGATCATTTTTAACTGGAACTCTCATTGTGAGGCAGGAAAGTCCATTTCTAGCTTCTTGTCCACTGTTTACTTCCCGATCTTCCCAAATCAGTTTTAATTATATATCACCCTAATTATGAAATATTTCAGTTGCAATAATTTTTGTTGTTTCTATGCACATCCTGCAACCAGTGGCGGATTTGCCACTAGGCAACCTAAGCGGTTGCCTAGGGCCCGCCGGGTCAGGGGGGCCCGAAGCGGGCCCCCCCTTGTGTCACTGAGACACGCTGCCGCTCAGTCCGGCGGCAGCGTGTCTCAGCTGTCAGCCCGTCAGGAGAGGAGAGCGCGCCAGTGCGACTGTGTCCGGCGCTGCGGTGAATAGCGGACTTCAAACCAGCCGCCGGTTCGTGAGCCAATCGGAGCTCGCGGACCGGCAGCCAATCAGGAGCCGTCGGTCCGCAAGCTCTGATTGGCTCACGAACTAGCGGCTGGTTTGAAGTCCGCTACATGCCGCCAGCGCCAGACATAGCCGCGCTGGCGGGCGCTCTCCTCTCCTGACTGACACTGTCACACCGTCACCCTGCCTCACTCACAGCCGCCCGGAGGAGCAGCAGCAGCAGTGCAGCAGCGGTAAGCAGCTGCAGCACTGGCTGCTGTGGGGGCAATTGTATACCTGGCACTATGGGGGCAATTGGCTGGCACTGTGGGGCATTTGTATGTATACCTGGCACTGTGGGGGCAATTGGCTGGCACTGTGGGGTATTTGTATGTATACCTGGCACTGTGGGAGCAATTGTTTACCTGGCACTGTGGGGGCATTTGTATACCTGTCAGGTATACAATTGCCCCCACAGTGCCAGATCCACAATTGCCCCCACAGTGTCAGGTATTACCTGACACTGTGGGGGCAATTGTGGATCTGGCACTGTGGGGGCAATTGTGGATCTGGCACTGTGGGGGCATTTGTGGATCTGGCACTGTGGGGGCATTTGTTTACCTGGCACTGTGGGGGCATCTGTATACCTGGCCACTGTGGGGGCAATTGTGGATCTGGCACTGTGGGGGGAATTGTGGATCTGGCACTGCAGTATTGGGGGCATATGTCTGTGTATCACGTCCCATTTTAATTCACCACACCCACGTGCACGCCCCAGACGCGGTGATAGGCCCAGGCACAGACGGAACTCCATCTGTAATGTAAGTAAGTCAGAACAAAAATATAGTGCTATGGATTGTTTGAGGTAGGGGGGCCCCAAATCGGTATTTCGCTTAGGGCCCCATGAGGTCTAAATCCGCCTCTGCCTGCAACTACATGTGTTATAATATGCTAATGTTGATAAAGCTCTTTATGTAATGTAACACCGATTACATAATATCTTGGAGTGTCATTGTATTAATTATAATTAGCATGAACGCCAAACTCAAATAAACTAATCCACACATATTTGACAGTCACACATGGTACAGAAATTTAACACAACTTCTTCAAAGTTATCTTAAAAATCTTAACATTTTGCTTTATACTGTATTATGCAATATGCAACTGTCACTGCATAAATGTTGATACATATAGTATTTTTGTTTATTTGCCTTACTAGGTGATAACATACCTACTTTACCAGTGTTGGCTCCTTGAGATTTTGTGAGGTCTAGGTGGAAGAGATGGGGCCATTGTGCTATATATTATGTTGTGTTGATGCAATTTTGTAGCTTATCCTGTCATCAGACCCCACACACACTTCACTGGAGAAATGGTAGGATGTGGGAGACTACTCTCCTGGGAGCTGGGTAAACTGCTAAATTTGTGACTTTTGAGAGTCTACTATAAATTCAGAATTAGTAGGGAAGTATGCAGAATGTTTCCCTCCGACCTCAATTGGATACAGAATAAAAAATTAGTAGCATGTGTTTTATTATTATTATTATTATTATTATTATTATTATTAATATTAATAATAATAAAAAAATGTATTTATACAAATGTATCATACAATTTCTCTCAGCCTGTCCTCTCAGTCTGTGTCCCTCAGCAACCCTCCTCCACATTACTCTGTGTCTCTCAGCAACCCTCCGCTCCGTCACTCTGTGTCTCTCAGCACCCCCCCCCCCCCGCCACTCTATGTCTCTCAGCAACTCTCCCCCCACGTCACACTGTGTCTCTCTGCAACCCTCACGCCACCCCATCACTCTATGTCTCTCAGCAACCCTCCCTGTCACTCTGGCGTAGATGTATTAAGCCTGGAGAAGTGATAAAGCGGTGATAAGTGGAAGGTGATAACGCACCAGCCAATCAGCTCCAATATGTAAATTGACAGTTAGGAGCTGATTGGCTGGTGCGTTATCACCTTCCACTTATCACTGCTTTATCACTTCTCCAGGCTTAATACATCTGCCCCACTGTGTCTCTCAGTAACCCTCCCACCACCCCCTCACTCTATGGCCTAGATGCATCATCGCTTGGAAAGTGATAAAATGGAGAGTGAAAAAGTGCCAGCCAATCAGGTCCTACCTGCCATGTCATAGGCTGTGTTTGAAAAATGGCAGTTAGGAGCTGATTGGCTGGTACTTTTTCATTCTCCATTTTATCACTTTCCAAACGATGATGCATCTATGTCTCTCAGCAACCATCCATGTCATTCTGGGGCAGATGTATTAAGCCTGGATAAAGCAGTGATAAGTGCAAGGTGATAACGCACCTGGCAATCAGTTCCAATATGTAAATTGACAGTTAGGAGCTGATTGGCTGGGGCGTTATCACCTTGCACTTATCACTGCTTTATCACTTCTCCAGGCTTAATATATCTGCCCCACTGTGTCTCTCAGTAGCCCCCCCACTACTCCCTCACTCTACGTCTCTCAGCAACCATCCCTGTCACTCTGTGCCTCTCAGTAACCCTCCCACTACCCCCTCACTCTGTGTCTCTCAGCAACACCCCACCTGACCCAATTACTCTGTGTCTTTAAGCAACCTTCTTACCCCCTGTTCACTGGCAGCCATTCTGTGTGGCGGGGGCCGCGGTACCCGGACACATGCTTGCACCACTGGTGGCTCTCCCAGCCAAGCAAACATGGTACCTCGTGGCGCAGAGCACTGTTGGATGGGAGAGACGATGATGATGCGCCGGAGACAGGGTAAGCCAGGAGGAAGGTGGAGCAAGCAGGGGGAAGCTGCAGTGCTGGCCGTTGACTTGTAAGTAGTGAGTGATGCCCTCTGCAGAGAAGGAGCCGAGCGCACCAAAACATACATGACAGCAGGCAGCGATGCAGCTAACGGTTGCAGTGGTGAGCGGCCCTGCGGGTGCCGCAGTATGGTCTGCCCACAGAGCATATGCGCTGCATGCAAGGTACCTCAGCACACACCTAGTTATGGCCCTGACTTCATGTATTCACTATATTAGAGATCCACACATGCAGGCTGTTCATACCTCCCAACTGTTCTGAATACAGCTGGACTGTCCTGCTAATTGGACACTGTCCCGCCGTCCCTCCTGCAGGTCGCAGTGTTCCACGGGCCGAGGGGGCAGATTGGGAGATCCAGTGATCACCACAGCTCTGCTCTGCAAAGCAGCCAGTAATGACTGAATAGATGCCAACCACATGCGCATGGCATCTATCAGTGTAGGGGGTGGAGCTGTGGACTGCCCAGCTGCTCAGGAAGCACTGGGAACACCCCTAAAATGACAGAAATGGGGGATCGCAGCCCTAGACCCCACCCCTTTCACATGAGGCTCTGCCCTGCTACCCGAGACCCCGCCCCTTTCCAACCGCAACCATACCTAAGGCGCGACTTGTTCCATCTTAGAATACTAACAATGGAGGTATGAGATTGCCCCATCTACTCAGACATTGTTTTAGGGGGTCATTCAGACCCGATTGCACTCTGCATTGTTTTGCTGCATGTGATCGGGTCTGAACTGCGCATGCGTGCGGTCCACAATGCACAGGCGTGGGGGTCGCCGGACAGCAACGGTTTCTACGCCGAAAGTGATCGCAGGGGCGATCGCAAGAAGATTGACAGGCAGAAGGCGTTCCTGGGCGGCAACACACCATTTCCTGGGAGCGTCGGAAAAAACACAGGCGTTTCCACCCCTTCCGGAGGAGGATTCCTGACATCACCAGTGGCCCGGATCGTCGCAGTGGCTAAGTAAGTCCCGGGCTGTGCAGAAACTGCCGTTTACATGGCAGCTTGTGCGGATCCTTCCCTGCTGTACCCCCATCCCCTTAGTTCATCCTCACATGAACTAAGAAAGTTTGGGAACCACTGTTGTAGGTCAAAACACAGAGAACAGGCTGTGAGTGATACTGCGCGCATAGGCATTGTATCACAGTGGAGGGTGGACTGCTTGTGTGCTGCTGTGCGACTGTACTCAGCTGAGCTGGCAGCCTAAGACACGCACAACAAGCAAGGGGGACATCTGCTGCTGTCTGACAATCAGATGTCTGAGTAACCCTCAGGTTACTCAGGATGTCCTGCAAAATCACACTGCGTCAGAAAACGGCTGACACACCCACGTTTTCTGGAATCTCCCTTTCGACACCCTCAAATGCCAGACAGGAATGCTGCGATTGCAAGCCATGCCTCCAATATTTGTCACTGTGGGGTCATGCCCAGCGCTCTGCAAGGCCCCCTGTACATACATACTGGAGATATTTAATATTTGCTGGTACCCCATGAAAACATCTGCAAATATTCATTGATAAATAGGCCCCAATATGAGACATAGAAACACTGATCAATGTGCACATATTTAACATATTTTAAAAGCATGAATAAATGTCTTCTTTTTTTTCAATATATTTTAAGCTGCATTTATACTTTCATTTTAGTCATTATTAAAAGCTGTCACAGACTAAACAATAAATATTCCCATATGGTGTTATGTGATTAATTTAACCCGTCCTACTCTTAGAGAGATGCTGTGCTACCTCACAGTTCTTGTGTTGCCTAGCAACATTTTACCTATGTTTCTCTACTGCCTAATGTAAACTAGAGAAAAATATAACACTATATTAGACACACCAGTCGTGCAGAAATATTCAGACAATCTAGAGTTGTTTAGTTTCCCCATATGTTCCAGTTAACAGCTTGTGCCTCATATAGAGCTTGGCACAGGGCGCCCCCCCCCACCCCTCCCCCTTCCAACCTCGGATATATGCTAAACATCCTGCTTGCACATTCACCTAGGCATGTTCCGATACATATGCCTGAGGAAATGTCCAGCTATTAATACTGCAGTATTTCTATGTCAGGCGGGTTCAGTATGATTTACCGACGGACTCAATACCAGCGGTCATAATCCCCACAGCCACTGACCTACAGTCAAAATACTGACACGGTCAAAATACCGACATTCATTATGGCGACATTGTCAAAATACAGACATAGTCAGAATATCGTCATTTGAAATGCAGACATGCCAAATACCGACATCAGTTTTTCTGTTTTTTTTTGTTTCAATGTCGATGTAGGTTGACATGGACACTGTCTATGTGTTCCACGGCCCCTTGCATGGCTCGCTGCGCTCGGTACACTATTATATTCCCCCTCCAGGTCCACTGGGATGGTAAAGTATGAACAAGTCTGGTTTGAGGCACAAATTCCTTAAAAATGCATGTCGGCATTTTGAACATGTCAGCATAATGAATGTCGGTATTTTGACCGTGTAGTTATTTTGACTGCCGGTCAATGGTTATCGGGATTATGACCATCGGTATTGTGTTTGTCGGTAAATCAACTGCTACCTGTGTCAGGCATACAACCAACAATAGTAAGGGAATGTGGCATGACAATGTTATACAGAAATGTGGAAGTCATGTTATCCTATTTGTACACAATAAAATATACAAAAGTTTCAATACACAAAATGTAATGCAATACAAAGACCCAATATCAGTCATTTACTGGTATGTAAATCCAATGAATATTTGCTTTCCTGCAAAAGTCCAAGTGGAAATGATATATAAATAATAGTAGTTGGATATACTGTACTGTATTTGACTTATGAGTGCCCACCCCAGCTTAGCCTCTCCTGCATATGGGCAGTAAGCCAATAATACACTCAAATCTACTGTAGAATTGTATGGAAATGCATAGGTACACACCCCACAAATTGATGAACATCCAATTATTTTGGGGCATTGTGTTCATAGATCAATATCAGGCCTGGGTGATTTGGCTACAAATATTCATTTTGGATGATATACAGGATTCTTTCTGGTATGGGTCTGTATCCTTTTTACGGTTGCTATTCATTCTCAAAAACATGTAGCATGATATATTGACCACGTACAAATTAATTTTACCTGCCTCCATCCAATTATATGACGATAGAGAGCTTTAGTAAAAAGTATTTTGGGCCAAGCTGTCCTTCTTTGCCAGCAAGTAACGCATTGCATGCTGGGTCTATGAGTGCACTAGCTAATTCTACGTTTCAATGAATAACTGGAAGAGTCGAATACGTTGTGATCTCCTGATTCAGAAGAGGCTACTCTAATTTGGCATAATAGTACCTGCTCTCTGTTGATCGTCCAATCTAGCAGATTTCACAATGATTTGAACAGCTTAAGCAGGAGAGCTCCTTCCTGTTATTTTTGTCATATTTGTTAGAATTTGTAACATTTGTTTGAAATACCTGTTTATATGTTATTATGTATATGTTCCCTTTATTAACCATTTTAACTTAATACGGAAATGATGGATTAGACGCAGCCCTTTTGAAGGTCAGTGGACCCCCGTCCATGCTACCCCTAAAGTGTATCAGGTGTCTTATCACTGGTCTAGGAGCTCCCCAGTGAGCTTCCCATTCTGTGCAGTGAAAGTTCTTGCTTAGACTATAAGTGGTATCACAAGACTTATAGAACTGAAGAAACGCAGGTAAGTGATATTTTCTTTTATACTTTAAATACATTTCTGGAATCTTTGTCCTTATTCATAAACATCTCAAATGTTCATCTGATAAGCGTCATTAGATAATGTATGCACACCCACCAAGCACCACACACAGCAGCTGAGCAGCAATTATGACACAAATGGCATCTGGTTGAAACATCTGATTAATATCTTTGAAGGCTCCTGTAAGACTGAATGGATTTAAAGACTGACTTGTTGATTACTGATCTGGGCTGATATTTCTGACCGAACATGAATAAGATGACTAAATAACAGATAAACAGTTTAGGAAGGCCCTTAGGGCTACGTACCCAATGGCATTAAAGCGTTGAACTTGAAATGCTCTTGAAAGACAATGAAAGTTGCACGCGTGTAAATAATAGAGGTGAAAATAGAAATCATTGTACCATATGAGACCGTACAGATTCAGTATGATTTACCGGTGGACTGGATGCCGGCTGTCAATATCCCATCAGTGTCACCCCGCCCACCAGAATGCCGGCAGGAGGGCGATCATGAAGAGTCCCCTTGCGGTCTTGCTGCGCTCCCCACGCTGTGGTCTCGATGGCTTGCTGCGCGCTAGCCGCAGGATCTATTCCCACTCTGAGTGTCGTGGACACCCACGAGTGGGAATAGTCCTGTTGCGCCGGCAAATTAAACACATCCCGACCATACATATTTGCATGTTTCCGTGGGTTTCATTTGTGTTATTTTTGGATGTATTTTTTTTCATGATTTCAGTGCTTCTTATGTGCATCGTAGCATTTGAAAACTTTAACAGATCAATGGGAGCACAGTGTAATTGCAATTAAATTTTTCGTCATACCTACTCTTCTGAAATGTCAGGGAATCACGATTGGCTCTCCTGGGCACCCAAAACACCCGGAGTGCCCTTGTGGCCTCCCGGTGTTGCCCCCTTTCTAAGCGAAGATGACGGTCCTAGCAGCTTGATCAACTAATTCCCACTTCCCACTTTATAATGGCGGTAATAGCTCAAATATGAATTGAGGAACTGGTTCTCATGTCATTCCATTCAGTGGCATATGCCACTATTTTTCAGATTTGATGAATGCTGCTGACAGATGACTTTATTAAGTAGTTAGGAATGCAGGCATCCATTCCGACATGCAGTGTGCGGTGGCTGGCGGGGGAGCAGTGTGCGGTGGCCAGCAGGGGAGCAGTGTGCGGCGGCCGGCAGGAGGAGCATCGTGAGGCGGCTGGCGGGGGAAGCATCGTGAGGCGGCCGGCAGGGGAGCTTCCAGTGGCGGCCGGAGCTGGCAGCGGGAGTGATGTGTACGGCGGTGGGGGAGACACTACTGGTACTATTCTCATCTCCGTAGCCCGCCACACCGCTCCCAGTCTCCTCACCTCAATCCGACTTGTTTTCAAGTCGGTTTGAGTTTGTCGTAAAGGGGGTCAAAACCTGTCGGATTTGGCCCTGTTTCCGACAGCAGCAGGTGGATCGGCGGCTATTCCGCCAATCCAACTGCTTTCCGACAGCATTCCGACAAGTCGGGTTTCCCGACTTGTTGGAAAATATGTGCCCCTATTGAATAGGTTGGAACCCCTTCCGACCTATTCCAGTCGAAAACAGCCGTCTTTCCGACAAGACGGCAGTTTCTGACTCTTACTGAATACAGCCCATAGTGTAGGAGGACATATCTATACCACCAGAGGCGTAACTGTGGGAGGCAACAGAGTCGGCTGCCGCCGGACTCCTGCTCTTTAGTAGGGCACCTCTCCTCCCGTTCTGTGTACATCAACACTATTCAATTAAGTTAATTGCCAGCCGCTGCTATCTGTTCCATTGCCGATTCCCCTCCAGCACTAGTCCCTGCACCTTACAAGTCATACTGTCTTGTCTTTATTATAGACGCACATTTTAAAAGTGTCATACCCAGGATTAGAACCCACAACCTATCAGCAGGCACCTTACTGATGGAGCTATTTGCAAATAGCTTGACCAGTAAGGTGTCTTCCTTCTGTGTAACAGGTCATGGGTTCTAATCCTGTGTATGACTGCTAAGACATGTGTGATTTAGAATAAATGGCAATTAAATGCAAATATAAAATTTATATATATATCTGGAGAAAGAATTTAGGAGAATGCGCCCATAGTGCAAATCATTTTTTATTTTATGCATGCATCATTAGACACAAACAGATAAAAGGTAAGTGTGTTCCCGTACCAGATAAGACCCACACTTTGGGCCAGTCACAGAGCATAAAAAACATCCACCGGGCAAACCTCCGCCTCTGTGTACGAACGCCAGGACCATGCACCGCGCCGATAATCCGGACCCGTCTGGCCACTCGCAGCAGACACAGGGAGAAGAAGGCCGAGTGGAACAAAAGCACACACGTCTGGCAGGCTCCGCACCAACGCGTTTCGTGGATACTTCGTCAGGAGGCTGGCCTGTCTGACGTCAGTAATCTATTTAAAAGCCCCCATCTTAATTAAACACAGGTGGTATGAATCATCAATGACTATTTATGTCTCCAAAGCGCTTTAGAAAAACAGTTCTAACATAGATATATAGCGCGTTGGTTCAGGTAATAATAACATCTGCATAAAAGTACATAAACAGACAAACTGTTTAACAATATAAAACACAATAAAAATAAAAATAATACATCATAAACAAACACGTAATAAAAAGGAGAAATGTTTTTCATTGACTGCTAAATGGAACATCACATCAAACATACATGGTGGTTTCCCTTAGTAACCTGGAAGCACATATGTCTCATTTCTACCGCCTCCACGTCTCTGTATATTTGTAAGTTAATCACTGTTCCTATCATGAGGAGAAAATCACAATCTGTAAGATCCCATTTATAAGTATAGACAGGCATATATTGCACTCTCCATTTTAAAAACGAAGTATATATATATATATATATATATATATATATCTTTCTTATATAGTCATTGAAGAAATATCTATATTAAGAATAAATTTATAAAAGAATGACTATATTCCCTATATTTAGAGATGTAGATATATAGCACACAAGACAAAAGGACAAAAACTACAATTATCACATGCCGCATAGCTTTAAATGAACAGATATTATTTCTCCCATTTTTTAATCAATATCTGAAGCAGATTCTATAGACTATTTGGTCAAATAAATCCGAATTATCCACAAATTCCCCTATCTAATTCTTTTGATAGAGGTTTCTCATTTTTGGCTCCCTTCTTGGAAGATCCCCTTCCTCTCTTTCCCCTAATCCCCGTTTTTTTCCTACAGGCGTGTTCTGTTCCATGTTGTATCTCTCTAGTCCCTGACCATACCGATTGGTTTGTGTTCTTGACTCTAAAAAATGCCCTCTCTCTTTATTAGATTGTAGGTGCTCAAACCTATTCGTGTGGGCAAAACTTGAATAGTTATATCGATTTTCATAATGCCTTCTATAGGGCATGGATCTCTTTGGCACCTCCCACTGTTGTTCATTGTTGGACATTCTTTTTTGTCCCGAGTGTACCTGTTGTTCCCAATGTTGCCTTCGCTCAGTCTGCCATCTACTAGAACTCCTCCTTCTTCTAACTGGTGTAGTTGGGGGATAATCACCCTGTCTACTTAGGTTTCTAGCCATATTCCAGGATCGAACCTGACCCTTCTGGTAGTCTATTTTGTCTCTAATTTGCGGGTATTGAACATGTATCGGCATTGAACATGTATCGGCAGGTAAAGATGGTGGAAATAGCAATACCACTTTTTGCATCTATATACTAATGTGCCCTTGTGGGCTAGGGTATGTTGGTAAGACCAAGCGGGTCTTAAAGATCAGAATTTTAGAGCACGGTAGAAACATCAGAAACCGTGTTCTGAATCATAGCGTCCCACGACACTTTGCTGAGAAACATAATGCTGACCCCTCACTTTTAAAATTTGCGGGTATTGAACATGTATCGGCAGGTAAAGATGGTGGAAATAGAGAAGAACGTCTTCTCAGAAGGGAAACCTTCTGGATTTTGACTTTGAACACATTGGTGCCACGTGGTTTAAACGAAAATTACGAGATCACCCCCTTTATTAGGGAACGCTAGTGACCGGGGGTGTTTTTTCTCCTTTTTTCTCCTGCAAGCACCTAATGTTTTGTGGCTGATGATAACGTTCAGCCTGTAGCTTTGTTTAAAGCTTTTAAATAATGCCTCTAACTGATGTGTATAATTCTGCTAATAACAGAAGGTGTGGACAGTTCGGATTTATTTGACCAAATAGTCTATAGAATCTGCTTCAGATATTGATTAAAAAATGGGAGAAATAATATCTGTTCATTTAAAGCTATGCGGCATGTGATAATTGTAGTTTTTGTCCTTTTGTCTTGTGTGCTATATATCTACATCTCTAAATATAGGGAATATAGTCATTCTTTTATAAATTTATTCTTAATATAGATATTTCTTCAATGACTATATAAGAAAGATATATATATATATATATATATATATATATATATACTTCGTTTTTAAAATGGAGAGTGCAATATATGCCTGTCTTTACTTATAAATGGGATCTTACAGATTGTGATTTTCTCCTCATGATAGGAATAGTGATTAACTTACAAATATACAGAGACGTGGAGGCGGTAGAAATGAGACATATGTGCTTCCAGGTTACTAAGGGAAACCACCATGTATGTTTGATGTGATGTTCCATTTAGCAGTCAATGAAAAACATCTCTCCTTTTTATTACGTGTTTGTTTATGATGTATTATTTTTATTTTTATTGTGTTTTATATTGTTAAACAGTTTGTCTGTTTATGTACTTTTATGCAGATGTTATTATTACCTGAACCCACGCGCTATATATCTATGTTAGAACTGTTTTTCTAAAGCGCTTTGGAGACATAAATAGTCATTGATGATTCATACCACCTGTGTTTAATTAAGATGGGGGCTTTTAAATAGATTACTGACGTCTGACAGGCCAGCCTCCTGACGAAGTATCCACGAAACGCGTTGGGGCGGAGCCTGCCAGATGTGTGTGCTTTTGTTCCACTCTGCCTTCTTCTCCCTGTGTCCGCTGCGAGTGGCCAGACGGGTCCGGATTATCGGCGCGGTGCATGGTCCTGGCGTTCGTACACAGAGGCGGAGGTTTGCCCGGTGGAAGTTTTTTATGCTCTGTGACTGGCCCAAAGTGTGGGTCTTATCTGGTACGGGAACACACTTACCTTTTATCTGTTGGTGTCTAATGATGCATGCATAAAATAAAAAATGATCTGCACTATGGGCGCATTCTCCTAAATTCTTTCTCCAGGTATCTTTCTGCTCAAAGGGATTCTGAGCCTCTGGGGAATTGCTGCGGTGTCCATTACACCAGTGCCAACAGCACAAGGTCCACTACCTGTGAACTGTGAATGAACTATTGAAAGACTACCAGCGCACCTGTACATCGTTTATTTCAGCATATATATGTATATATATATATATATATATAATGAAGAAAATCTGGCGGCACTCAGGAGACTTTTCAACCAGTGATATATTTAATGGAGTAACATTAAATATATCACTGGTTGAAAAGTCTCCTGAGTGCCACCAGATTTTCTTCATTATTCCTGGATGTTTCATCTCATGGAGGGCACAGGAGCAGATGTTATACCAGCAAGGGGAGTGCCAGTTGCTTTTATGCTTTATATATATATATATATATATATATATATCTATATATGTGGGGAGGGGGGGGGGCACCAATATATATCTTGCCTCCGGGCAACTGGGACAGACTTATGCCACTGTGTACCACCATTCCAATAAGACATCAGTGAGTCTCTCAGAGACTCACAGGACATAGCAATTATGAGGCATGTTATGCTGTGATGTGACTGGGATGGTAGGATATGATATGATAAAGGTGGAGATTGGGGGGAAAGTAGTGGGACAGGATGATGCAAGGGGGAACTGAGGACATAAACATATTGCTAGACAAGCCACTTGGTGCAGAGTATTTCCTGTGTGCGCACTCTAATGAAATGTGCTGCGCATACCAATAGCTATAATTGAGACATGAGTCAACTTTTAGTTCGACCACGAGTTATATACCAAAAG
Source organism: Pseudophryne corroboree (assembly GCF_028390025.1). NCBI lineage: Eukaryota > Metazoa > Chordata > Amphibia > Anura > Myobatrachidae > Pseudophryne > Pseudophryne corroboree. The sequence goes on from NC_086444.1 coordinate 837,574,477, forward strand.
GGGTCTATTTATGAAGTCTTAAAGAGAGATAAAGTACTAGCCAATCAGCCACTGTCATGTTAAGGGCTGTGTTTGAAAAATGACAGGAGCTAGTTGGTAAGTTAACTTTCTCCACTTTATCTCTCCCCAGGGCTTATGACACCACAGACACTAACCTAAAATATTTTGTATCACTTTCCTAATGAAAAACAACCATGTCATATTAATATATCGAAATAGGACAGAAGTGTTAATATTTCCTTGCCTTTTTAACAATTGAGGATTCTGCAAATAAAGAACTGTTCCAATAATAATTATAGTTAAAAACGTAGCAGCATAAATTCTTACAATAAAGAAGTCAGTTTGAAGACTCATCCTACAGTATTTATAAGCGATAAATGAAATAAGTAAAGACTCTGTGTAATGTTTTTTTTTACAAAATTGGGACATATGCTTTCGGCTAACTACAACTCCCAGCATTAGTAGTAACATTTAAGTCAACAAAGGCAAAGGGGTCAAAATCTTCCTCATTATATTACATATCACAATAATCTGTATTGCTTAAAGCTAATTACATGTTACGTTGAGAACAGGTGTAATGACTGCATACATTATGGCAGATAGACGTCTAGAGAGCAAAGTGAATTCAATACACGTCAAGCTTTCCAACTGAGAAATTACATATTTCTTTAATGCATAAAAATCATATCTTTAAAATGTAACATGAAACTTGTAATTTGTGGCATGAAAAGAGCTTTATATAAATCTGTCAAAGTCATGTCAAGAGATCTAGAACCATTTACAAAAATAATCACATCTTAAAACTTCATTAAATGGGGAGATGTGAGCTGTAACTTTCCGCTTACCTGAGTGACTGTAAGAAGCACAATACATATTGATGATAATACGGCCACACATAAACAATCTGGTTCTAGGATCTATACACAAAAATCTACTTAAGATCATGGCAAGCAGATTGTAGCATTTTATTCAAAGATAATGTACCAGGTACCTGCACATTACCCAATGTGTCTCCTGAATGCTTATTTCCGCCTTGGTTAACCATGTCACCTGATCACACAGAGGCAACCAGAGACATTGCACTGGCTATGGGAATACTCATGCTACTGGTCTGTTGGAATGTAATTATTGGTGAGCTGTAAAACCACTTTTCCCCCAAAAGGACATTTATGGATTAACTGAGGGTTGGGACAGATACTTAATGGAGTTATCCTTTATATCCTGGCATATGGGTGCCAAGTGTACACCACAGTGAAAAGTGTATCAGATTTAAAATCGGGAGAGCAACAGTCCACTGTCTGCTTAGGTAAAGGTTAAATAGGAGTTGTAACAAGAGTTGTAACAACTCTTGTTGCATTGGTATAGGATTGCCAGTACCCGTATTGTATTCCCTTTACTCTGTGCCTCCTGGTCTATAATTGAAGTTCCACCTACATTGGTATTAAATAAATATATATATTTCTCTAACGTCCTAGTGGATGCTGGGGACTCCGTCAGGACCATGGGGAATAGCGGGCTCCGCAGGAGACAGGGCACATCTAAAAAGCTTTTTAGGTCACATGGTGTGTACTGGCTCCTCCCCCCATGACCCTCCTCCAAGCCTCAGTTAGGTTTTTGTGCCCGTCCGAGAAGGGTGCAAACTGGATGGCTCTCTTAAGGAGCTGTTTAGTAAAGTTTTTTTTTAGGTTTCTAATCAGTGATTCCTGCTGGCGACAGGATCACTGCAACGAGGGACTTAGGGGAGAGACTTGCAACTCACCTGCGTGCAGGAGGATTGAAGTTTTAGGCTACTGGACACTGAGCTCCAGAGGGAGTCGGAACACAGGTCAGCCTGGGGTTCGTCCCGGAGCCGCGCCGCCGATCCCCCTTACAGACGCTGAAGAAAGACGGCGGAACGGAGGTCCGGAAACAGGCGGCAGAAGACTTCACAGTCTTCAGAGAGGTAGCGCACAGCACTGCAGCTGTGCGCCATTGTTGCTACACGGCTCACTGACACGGTCACGGAGGGTGCAGGGCGCTGCTGGGGGCGCCCTGGGCAGCAATATAAATACCTATTTGGCAAATAAATACATCACATATAGCCATTAAGGCTATATGTATGTATTTAACCCAGGCCAGTTTTCCTAATAACCGGGAGAAAAGCCCGCCGTGAAAGGGGCGGAGCTTATTCTCCTCAGCACTCAGCGCCATTTTCCTGACCAGCTCCGCTGGTGAGGAAGGCTCCCACTCTCCCCTGCACTACAGAAACAGGGTTAAAGAGAAGGGGGGCATAAATTGGCGATATAATTATATATTAAGAGCCCATATATAGAAACAACACCTTCTAGGGTTGTTATATACATTATGGCGCTTTTGGTGTGTGCTGGCAAACTCTCCCTCTGTCTCCCCAAAGGGCTAGTGGGTCCTGTCCTCTATCAGAGCATTCCCTGTATGTGTGTGCTGTAGGTCGGTACGTGTGTGTCGACATGTATGAGGAAAATGTTGGTGAGGAGACGGAGAAAATTGCCTGTAATGGTGATGTCACTCTCTAGGGAGTCGACACCAGAATGGATGGCTTACTTATGGAATTACGTGATAATGTCAACACGCTGCAAGCCGGTTGACGACATGAGACAGCCGGCGGACAAATTAGTATCGGTCCAGGCGTCTCAGACACCGTCAGGGGCTTGTAAAAACGCCCATTTACCTCAGTCGGTCGACAGACACAGACATGGACACTGACCCCAGTGTCGACGGTGAAGAAACAAACGTATTTTTCCTTTAGGGCCACAAGTTACATGTTAAGGGCAATGAAGGAGGTGTTACGTATTTCTGATACCACAAGTACCACAAATAAGGGTATTTTGTAGGGTGGGAATAAACTACTTGTAGTTTTGCCTGAATCAGATAAATTAAATGAAGTGTGTGATGATACGTGGGGTTCCTCCGACAGAAAGTTATGGGCGGTATACCCTTTTTCCCGCCAGTAGTAAGGGCGAGTTGGAAAACACACCTTAGGGTGGACAAGGCGCTCACACGCTTATAAAAAACATGGCGTTACCGTTTCCAGATACGGCCGCCCTCAAGGAGCCAGCTGATAGGAAGCTGGAAAATATCATAACAGTATATACACACATACTGGTGTTATACTACGACCAGCAATCGCCTCAGCCTGGATGTGCAGCGCTGAGGGGGCTTGGTCGGATTTCCTGACTGAAAATTTTGATACCCTTGACAGGGACAGGATTTTATTGTCTATAGAGCATTTTAAGGATGCATTTCTATATATGTGTGATGCGCAGAGGCATATTTGCATTCTGGCATCAAGAGTAAATGTGATGTACATATCTGCCAGACGAAGACACGACAGTGGTCAGGTGAGGCAGATTCCAGACGGCATATGGAAGTATTGCCGTATAAAGGGGCGGTCCATTGGACCTGGTGGCCATGGCAACAGCTGAAAAATCCACCTTTTGTTACCCCGAGTCACATATTGGCAGAAAAGGACACAGTCTTTTCAGTCTCAGTCCTTTCGTCCCCATACGGGCAGGCGGGCGAAGGCCAGTCATATCTGCCCAGGGGGAGAGGAAAGGGAAGAAGACTGCAGCAAGCAGCTCATTCCCAGGAACAGAAGCTCCTCACGGCTTCTGCCAAGTCCGCAGCATAACGCTGGGGCCGTACAAGCGGACTCAGGTGCGGTAGGGGGTCATCTCAAGAGTTTCAGCAACACTCGCAAGGGAACTCCGGGATCCTACATGTAATATCCCAGGTGTACATTGGAAATTCGAGACGTCTCCCCCTCACACAATTCACAGGCTGTATTCCCAGCAGGTGATAATCAAAGTACCCTTCTTACAACAAGGAAGGGGGTAGTATTCCACACTATATTGTGGTACTGAAGCCAACCGGCTCGGTGAGATCTGAAATATTTGAACACTTACATACAAGCGTTCAAATCAAGATGGAGTCACTCGGAGCAGTGATAGCGAACCAGGAAGAAGGGGACGATATGATGTCACTGGATATCAGGGACGTTTACCTACAGGTCCAAATTTGCCCTTCTCACCAAGGGTACTTCAGGTTCCTGGTACAGAACTGTCACTATCAGTTCAGACGCTGCCGTTTGGATTGTCCACGGCGCCCCGGGTCTTTACCAAGGTAATGGCCGGAATGAGGATTTTTCTTAAAAGAAACATGGACGCTTTCCTGATAAGGGCAAGGTCCAGAGAACAGTTGGAGGTCGGAGTAGCACTATCTTAAGTAGTTCTACGACAGCACGAGTGGATTCTAAATATTCCAAAATCGCAGCTTTTTCCGACGACACGTCTACTGTTCCTAGGGAAGATTCTGGACACAGTCCAGAAAAACGTGTTTCTCCCAGTGGAGAAAACCAGGGAGTTATCCGAGCTAATCGGGATCCTCCTAAAACCAGGAAAAGTGTCAGTGCATCATTGCACAAGAGTCCTGGTAAAAATGGTGGCTTATTACGAAGCAATTCCATTCGGCAGATTTCCCGCAAGAACTCTTCAGTGGGATCTGCTGGACAAATGGTCCGGATCGCATCTTCAGATGCATCAGCGGATAACCCTATATCCAAGGAAAAGGGTGTCTCTCCTGTGGTGATTACAGAGTGCTCATCTTCTAGAGGGCCGCAGATTCGGCATTCAGGATTGGATGCCGGTGACCACGGAGGCCAGCCTGAGAGGCTGGGGAACAGTCACACAGGGAAAAAGTTTCCAGGGAAGTGTGATTAAGTCTGGAGAATTCTCTCCGCATAAATAAGCTTAGAGCAAATTTATAATGCTCTAAACTTAGCTAGACCTCTGCTTCAAGGTCAGCCGGTATTGATCCAGGGGGATAACATCACGGCAGTCGCCCACGTAAACAGAAGGGCGGCACAAGAAGCAGGAGGGCAGTGAAAACTGCAAGGATTTTTCGCTAGGCGGAAAATCATGTGATAGCACTGTCAGCAGTGTTCTTTCCGGGAGTGGACGACTAGGAAGCAGACTTCCTCAGCAGGCATGACCTCCACCCGGGAGAGTGGAAACTTCATAGGGAAGTTTTTTCAACATGATTGTGGACCGTTGGCAAAGACCAAAGGTGGACATGATGGCGTCCCGCCCGAACAAAAATCGGGACAGGTATTCCGCCAGGTCATGAGACCTTCAGGCGATAGCTGTGGATGTTCTGGTAACACCGTGGGTGTACCAGTCTGTGTATGTGTTCCCTCCTCTGTTTCTCATAACCAGGGTATTGAGAATTATAAGACATAGAGGAGTATGAACTATACTAGTGGCTCCGGATTGGCCAAGAGGGACTTGGTACCCGGAACTTCGAGAAATGCTCACAGAGGACTAAGGGCCTGGGGAGCTAAGAAGGGACTTGATTCAGCAAGTACCATGTCTATTCCAAGACTTACCGCGGCTGCGTTTGACGGCATGGCGGTTGAATGCCGGATCCTGAGGGGAAAAGGCATTCCATAAGAGGTCATACCTACCTTGGTCAAAGCCAGGAAGGAGGTGACCGCACAACGTCATCACCACATGTGGTAAAAATATGTTGCGTGGGTGAGGCCAGGAAGGCTCCACGACGGAAATTCAACTAGGTCGATTTCTACACTTCCTGAAAACAGGAGTGTTTTGGACCTCAAATTGGGGTTCATTAACATTTAAATTTCGGCCCTGTAGATTTTCTTCCAGAAAGAATTGACTTCAGTTCCTGAAGTCCAGATTGTAAAGGATGTATTGCATATACAGCTTTTTTGTGCCCCTAGGGGCACCGTGAGATCTCAACATAGTGTTGGGATTTCTTAAAATCATATTGGTTTGAACCGCTCAAATCTGTGGATTTGAAATATCTCACATGGAAAGTGACCATGCTGTTGACAAATATCTCACATGGGAAGTGACCATGTTGTTAGCCCTGGCCTCGGCCAGGCGATTGTCAGAATGGGCGGCTTTGTCTTACAAAAGCCCATATTAAAATTTTCCATTTGAACAGGACAGAACTGGGACTCGTCTCCAGTTTCTTCATAAAGGGGTGTCAGCGTTTTCACCTGAAACAACCTCTTGTGGTGCCTGCGGCTACTAGGGACTTGGAGGACTCCAAGTTACTAGACGTGGTCAGGGCCCTAAAAATATATATATATATATATAGTTAGGACGGCTGGAGTCAGAAAGTCTGACTTGCTGTTTATACTGTATACACCCAACAAGCTGGGTGCTCATGCTTCTAAGCAGTCTATTGCGCGCTGGATTTGTGGTACAATTCAGCTTGCACATTCTGTGGCAGGCCTGCCACAGACGAAATATGTAGATGCCCATTCCACAAGGAAGGTGGGCTCATCCTGGGCGGCTGCCCGAGGAGTCTCGGCATTACAACTTTGCCGAGCAGCTACGTGGTCAGGGGAGAACACATTTGTAAAATTTTACAAATTTTGATACTCTGGCTAAGGAGGACCTGGAGTTCTCTCATTCGGTGCTGCAGAGTCATCCGCACTCTCCCGCCCGTTTGGGAGCTTTGGTATAATCCCCATGGTCCTGACGGAGTCCCCAGCATCCACTAGGACGTTAGAGAAAATAAGAATTTACTTACCGATAATTCTATTTCTCGTAGTCCGTAGTGGATGCTGGGCGCCCATCCCAAGTGCGGATTGTCTGCAATGCTTGTACATAGTTATTGTTACAAAAATCGGGTTATTACTATTGTTGTGAGCCATCTTTTCGGAGGCTACTTCGTTTTGTTATCATACTGTTAACTGGGTTCAGATCACAAGTTGTACGGTGTGATTGGTGTGGCTGGTATGAGTCTTACCCGGGATTCAAGATCCTTCCTTATTGTGTACGCTCGTCCGGGCACAGTACCTAACTGAGGCTTGGAGGAGGGTCATGGGGGGAGGAGCCAGTACACACCATGTGACCTAAAAAGCTTTTTAGATGTGCCCTGTCTCCTGCGGAGCCCGCTATTCCCCATGGTCCTGACGGAGTCCCCAGCATCCACTACGGACTACGAGAAATAGAATTATCGGTAAGTAAATTCTTATTATATATATATATATATATATATATATATATATATATACACACACACACACACTGTATGTATGTACGGTATGTGAATGTGTGTGTATATATATATATATATATATATATATATACACATATATACAGCGCATCCGGAAAGTATTCACAGCGCGTCATTTTTTCTACATTTTGTCATGTTGCAGCCTTATTACATAATGGAATAAATTAATTTTTTCCCTCTAAATTCTACACACAATACACCATAATGACAACGTGGAATTTTTTTATTTTTTTTTACAAATTTATTAAAAATAAACTAAGAAATCACATGTACATAAGTATTCACAGCCCTTGCTCAATACTTTGTTGATGCACCTTTGGCAGCAATTACAGCCTAAGTCTTTTTGAATATGATACCACAAGCTTGGCAAACCTACTGTATCTTTGGGAAGTTTCGCTCATTCCGCTTTGCAGCACCTCTCAATCTCCATCAGGTTGGATGGGAAGCATCGGTGCACAGCCATTTTCTGATCTCTCGAGAGATGTTCAATCAGATTCAAGTCTGGGCTCCGGCTGGGCCACTCAAGGACATTCACAGAGTTGTCCTGAAACCACCCCTTTGCTATCTTGGCTGTGTGCTTAGGGTCATTGTCCTGCTGAAAGATGAACCGTCGCCCCAGTCTGAAGTCAAGAGTACTCTGGAGCAGGTTTTCATCCAGGATGTCTCTGTACATTGCTGCATTCATCTTTCCCTCTATCCTGACTAGTCTCCCAGTTTCTGCCGCTGAAAAACATCCCCACAGCATGATACTGCCACCACCATGCTTCACTGTAGGGATGGTATTGGCTTGGTGATGAGCGGTGCCTGGTTTCCTCCAAACATGACGCCTGGCATTCACGCCAAAGAGTTCATTCTTTGTCTCATAAGACCAGAGAATTTTGTTTCTCATGGTCTGAGAATCCTTCAGGTGCATTTTGGCAAACTCCAGGTGGGCTGCCATGTGCTTTATATGAAGGAGTGGCTTCCGTCTGGCCACTCTACCATACAGGCCTGATTGGTGGATTGCTGCAGAGATGGTTGTCCACATGGAAGGTTCTCCTCTCTCCACAGAGGAATGCTGTAGCTCTGACAGAGTGACCATTGGGTTCTTGGTCACCTCCCAGACTAGGGCCCTTCTCCCCCGATTGTTCAGTTTAGACAGCTGGCAGTTCTGAACTTCTTCCATTTATGGATGATGGAGGTCACTGTGCTCATTGGGACCTTCAAAGCAGCAGATATTTTTCTGTCCCCTTCCCCAGATTTGTGCCCTGAGACAATCCCATCTCAGAGGTCTACAGACAATTCCTTTGACTTCATGCTTGATTTGTGCTCAGACATGCACTGTCAAGTTTGGGACCTTATATAGACAGATATGTGCCTTTCCAAATCATGTCCAATCACCTGAACTTACCACAGGTGGACTCCATTTAAACTGCAGGAACATCTCAAGGATGATCAGTGGAAACAGGATGCACCTGAGCTCAATTTTGTGCGTCATGGCAAAGGCTGTAAATACTTATGTACATGTGATTTCTTATTTTTTTATTTTTTTATAAATTAGCAAAAATCTAAAATAAAACTTTTTTCACATTGTCATTATGGGGTATTATGGGTAGAATTTTGAGGGAAAAAATGAATTTATTCCATTTTAGAATAATGGTTGTGTGGGGAGCGCTCAATGACCACTGACAGTTCTCGTATGGTCTTTTCGAAGAATATTCCTTCAAAATGGAGGTTAACCAGAGAAGGGACTGATGGTTCTGGCATAAACCCTCATACCAAAGTCACCCAACAGCGAAATAACTCGTTAGTCCATATCCTTTCCTTTTTATATGATTTATTAAAATATTTTTTGTTTAAAAAGGTTTAAACAACTCTTACATTTGTCTAGACATTCATGGGTAAGATTGTCTCATTTGGGAGTTGCTGTCCACCCCAGCCAGGGAGAAGCTCCTATGACAGCTTGTCCACCCATTATGTCTAAGACAGTCACTCAATGCGTTTCGTCTATACAAACTTCCTCAGGGGTGTCTTTAATCTAAACCAATCCTATATCATATAGTATATCTTATATCTTAAACCAATCATATATAATGTACTGAATCTTATAGGAGGACAGTGTTAAACAGAGATTATAATGGTGGAACGCATCCAATATAAACCACCAATAAACAATTAGCAATAATCTCTTGATAGTAAAACTCGTGGGCATATAACATAAGGATACAGAATCCGCAATTAACATTGGTCAATTACAGTATACCATTCAATAACTTACTTTCAAGGCATAAGAGAGATGTCCTAGTTGTAAGTTTTAGGGGGGAAAGTTCCCATAAAATAAAGAGATCTGTAGATATAGGATATTTGATTACTCCCTATTCATTTGTTATTAAATCCATTTATTTTATTTTAATACTCACATTAAAACCTAAAAGTGGTATCCTAAGGATCAGGTAAGTGCAAAAACTCCAGGGGATCCTTGTTAATGATGAGTTCTCTAGAATAACACATTTATTTAATTTTATTTAGTGCAGTGTGAACATCATAAGTTATTAAATTAAGTGTGCTCTTTTAAGTTAAATAAACTTTTTAATACATTGATGTGACTGTGTAGTTGTGACCTGTTTAATATATCAAAGTGGCAATCTATTACAAATGTTACTGTGAAAAATTAAATCTACTTACTGGTTGTGCTGAAGACTGGTGCTACTGATTCCAATGCTGTCCTGGCTCTGAATGAGCCTTGTGAGCCCAGTTTGTCCTTTTATAGTTAATATCTATACATACATACTCCTTTGCCTCAGTGGAGGCGCCTGGCTCACTATGCCAACAATCCACGTTCTTGCAGAGACTCCCAGACAGCCCCCCCTCTCCAATGGATTTCAGGCTTCCCCCCCAACCGGCATTCAGGCAGCCCCACCCATAGCCATGCAGCACTTACTACTCTTGCGGCAGCGGCTGCATTGAGCTCTGCCTCTCATTATGCCATGTGATGTTATAACATCACACACAGAATGGAGCAGTGCTTGCGCCTCACAAGCCTCCCCTGAACAGTTGCGTGACTGTCAGAGGAGGCAAGCTGACAGTGGGAGCAGTGCCGGGTGTGGGAACTGGGAGCCGTCTCTAAAAAAGGCAAGAGCCACATGCTGCAAAGTATTCTTAACCTATTGGAATTGTTTTAATAAAACGCTTTCCCTGATTAATTATATGAAGATTGTTACTTAGGGTGATTAACAGCATATCACACTAGAATGCAATGTACTGTGTATTGTAAATCAAACAATAAAAAGTTCTTTATGTTGTAAACTGGTCACTAGAATGCTGTTGTCTGATAGTAGAAGTCTCTCTGTGTTGTAGAGTTAACAATAATGCTTTAAGGGACTGATTCAGAATCAACTACTTTAGTATTTGTTGCCATAGTTGCATCTGCAACTTTATGCTAATGCTAGTCTATAACTGGTGTACAGCCATGCATCTAAATGTGTTAGGCCCAGTGGCGTAACTGCCGAGGGTGCAAGGGGTGCAGCTGCTATGGGGCCCAAGCTGTTTCCAGGGCCTGCACCTGCTTCCCTTGCTCACAGACATGGGCTGCCTCCAAGGTCCGCTGCTCCCTCCTTCATCCCGCCCACTGTGAGAACAGCCGCTGCAGCCAATAGCACCCCCTTCCCCGCAGGCTGCAGCTATGTAGAGGAAGTAAGGGGGGGGGGGGGGTGTGGGGGCCCTTCCTGGTCAGCTCTAAGTCCCAGCTGCCAGTGCCACGATTCGTGGGTATTTAGGGGGCGGGCCTAATTTCCATTAAGTGCCCTACCCCATCAGAGACCTCTGCTGTGTTCAGGATGGACAGGTAATGTATCTCCTGCTTGTCCTTCCCTCTCTCACTCTCTTCCCCCTCTCTCTCCCTGATACTCTATCCCTTGCTCCTCTCTCTCTCGCTCTCCCTGATGCTCTCTCCCTTGCTCCTCTATCTCTTTCTCCCTGACACACTATCACTCTCTCTCTAATACTGTCCATCTTTCTCTCCCTGACACTGTCGCTCTCTCCCTCTCTTTCCCTGACAGTCTCTCTCTCTCTTTGACAATATCCCCTCTCTCTCTGACACTATCTATCCCCCTCTCTCTCTCTCTTTCTCTCTCTCCGATACTGCCCCCTCTCTCTCCATCCCTGACATTGTCTCTCTCTCTGACACTCTCCCCCTCTCCCTGATACTGTCCCCCACTCTCTCTCTCTCTCCCTGACACTGACTCTCTCTCCCTGACACTTTCTCTATCTCTCTCGGACACTGTCTTTTTCCCCCTTTCTCTCCCTGACACTATCACTCTCTCTCCGACACTGTCTCTCTCTCTCTCCCTGACAAGGTCTCTCTCTCTCTCCCTCTCTTTGACACTATCTATCTCTCTTGCACCTGGACAATCTCTCTATCTCTCCTTCCCTGATACACTCTCTCTCATTCTCTCTCTACATCTCTTTCTCTCTCTGACACTCTCACTCTTTTTTGCTCCCCTTCCTCCCTCCCTCCCTCCCTGACACTCATGCTCGCTTCCTTCCCTCTCTCTCTTCCTCCTTCCCATTATTTTTCTCTCTCTGACACCCTCTCTCTCTCTCTCTGATGGTCTCTCCCCATCTCTTTCTCTGTCTTTCTCCCTGACACCCTCTCTCTCACTCCTGTCTCTCTTTTTCTCATTCTCTTTTTCCTCTCTCTCTCCCTGATGCCCTCTCTCCCCCTCACCGCTTTCTCCCTCTCTCTCCTGACTTCCCTCTCTCTCCCTCTCTTTCTTGCTCCTTGCTCTTTCTCTCTCCCCCCGACACCCCGTGTGTGTGTGTGTGTGTGTGTGTGTGTGTGTGTCTCTCTATCACTTCCCTCCCTCTCTCTTCCTACTTCCCATTATTTCTCTCACTCTCTCTCTGACACCCTCTCTCTCTCTCTCTCTGATGCCCTTTCCCCATCCCTTTTTCTGTCTTTCTCCCTGACACCCTCTCTCTTGCTCCTGTCTCTTTTTTCTCTCTCTCTCCCTGTTGCCCTCTCGCACCCTCATCTCTTTCTCACTCTCTCTTCCTGGCTTCCCTCTCTTTCTTTCTCCTTGCTCTTTCTCTCTCTCCCCGACACCCCCTGTGTGTGTGTCTCTCTCACATTCATTGCACTCTCTCCTTCTCCTGCTCCTCCCATAAGGGGCATTGTAGTGACAATGGTGGGGGGGGCTTTCAAGATTTTGCTATGGGGCCCCCAAAGTTCTAGTTATGACCCTAGATAGGTCTGAGATGCCCACATTGAGGGTTGGCTAGAGATGCCCATGTTGAGTGTCAATAGCACCAACCATTGCTTGCACCATCTAAACTTGCACATGCGCCATCCATTCTGAGCAGAGTGTGGTCCACAATGTCAGCAACTATGCATCTGATTTCACAACCAATTCAGGGACACGTCTGCTACAGTCCGCCAACATGCCCATATGAAGGACCATGTTTGTACATCTGAATAGCCACCTCCCAGTCACCGCCTAGGAATGCCCAGCACATTTCCAAGACACTTCAGATACCCTATGCATGCACACTACAGGACACAATGCACTGTATAACTTTTTACTGGCCAGGAAACGTGCAATTGAAATTCATTGACCATTTGTGCAAATATTGGCATTGCATGCAACTCAGAATCAGCCCCTGTGTAATGTATAGAGGTCATGACAAGATTTCTATGTTGTAAATTAGTCACTATAAAATTCTGTGCACTGCACATCAGTCAATAAGATATTCCTGTATTGTATATTGGTCACATGGGCAAATTCTCCACTGGCTCATTTATCCGCTGTTTTCACTGCTTCATACATGTACCCTTATGGTTTTTGTATTGTACAGCTTTTACTATAATGCTCTCTATAGTGTACAGAGGTGACTGATTTTTCTGTGTATTGTATAGAGGACATAATTTTTCATAAATTTAATTGGCACTCATGTACACATAAAACTAAATGGTTTGTCACTCCCATTTTTACATTTTAGCGCCCAGGCAACCCCTGTTTTGAGGAGAATATTTACTCTGAAGTTTATGAAGCTAAATATAAAATTGATGGCAGAGCAATATCAACATTTGTTTTAAATGCTACCATGGGCACCACTCACTCTTCTGTTATATGGGGCAGCAATTTTATTGCATAAAATCATTGGGCATGTAGTTGGCATCCCAGTGCTCTAAATACCGGCGGTCAGAAGACTGGCACCTGGATTCCGACACTGTAGGTATACCAAGGAGGGTTAGCATTAGGCTGTAGGAAGGGAGGGTTACGTTTAGGCTGCAGGGGAGGTTAGGGTTAGGGTTAGGCTGCAGGAGGGGAAGGTTATGGTGAGGCTGTAGGAGGGGAGGATTACAGTTAGGCTGCAGGGGAGGTGAGGGTTAGGGTTAGGCTGCAGGAGGGAAAGGTTAGGGTGAGGCTGCAGGAGGGGAGGGTTAAGGGTTAAGGAGATGGTGGGGGTTAGCATATTTTTCTAAATTTGTTGGGATTTGCAAGAATGATGCCGTCAGTATTCTGACCACCGGCATCCTGACTGTCGGGATCCTGTACCCAACCCAATCATAGCAGTGTAGAATTATAACATTAAAATGTTTTTTGGGTCTCAATAATTAGAAAACTTAAATTACCTGACTCAAAAAAGTGCCCTGGCTGTGTAGGGATCAATGTCCAATTGTTGTTGTTTTTTTGTGGAGGGGGGAGGGGGGGGGGGTATATTGATTGCTAGCAATAGCTCCTTAGGTTTCCCTAACATTGCACTTTCGAATTTTATATGCTTATATTTAAATACATACTTTTGGAGAATATTTTAGATGTACATTTCTGTGTTGTTTATCTCATACTTAAATACAAAAACCATTAACCTTATGACCAGTGTTTTCTATTCAGTTTTGCACAAAAGATTCTAGAAACAAATCCCTGGGTGAAAATGTCACTTATGAAACAGTTGCTGGTAATTGTATAGAAAATTATATAGTAGAGGCCAAGCTCTATAGTATTCCTAACCTAGACTTTTCCGGTCAACTTCTTAAAAGCAAGAGGAAAGTAATTTTAGACATCAACTTTGTATAGGGTTTAAACTACAGCTATTTCTTTTTCATTCTAAATTGAAAGGAGAACCCTAAACAAAGTAGTCATAACAGTTTCTAATCTATTATATGTCTCATGAAAATCATGAAATAAATGTCAGAACTAAAAGGGTACCATCCTCTGTACTAATAATAGGCAGAGCTGCATACAGGTGGCAAGGCTGTTAGGGGCCTGGGATTATGAGGTAAAAAACCTCCCAGACACCACAAGCCAATCAGGGTCCAGGTAGCAAAAAACAGGGAAAAATCCAATCATGCCCTCACAGCCAACTGTGACAAGCAGGGATACCCAAGAATAAGTCATACCAGGAGCGCTGTCTACTTAGGAATCAGCCTGACTTTACCAATTGTTCCATCTGATCTCTATCCGACCAAAGCCTTAATACTAAACACCTGCAATCTCACAGCACTGCTGCTGTCACAGCGCAATGCTTCAGAATAGCATTAAATTAGAATTTTGTCAAATGGGTAAAGTACCTGTGCACCAGGCACACACCAGGCAAACTTCACCATCACTGTGGGAAAGCAGAGTGACCCAATGTCCCATTACCAACTGCTTCTTCTCACAATGTTGGATTTTACAAAATATGGAATCAAGTCCAACCAACACATTACGGAAGAGTAAGTTGGACTCTAGTTCACTCATCCAGAACGCATCGAAGTGGGCCATAGAGAATGTTAAACTAAACAAAGCAGCCTCATAGTCATCCACCGCCACCAAACCTATAGAAGCACAGAAGACTTTTAGGGGTCTATTTACTAAGCTTTGTATGGAGATAAAGTCGCTGGAGATAAAGCACCAGCCAATCCGCTGCTAACTTTCATTTTTCAAACACAGCCTGTGACATGGCAGTTAGGAGCCGATTGGCTGGTACTCTATCTCTCTCCACTTTATCTCCATCCAAGGCTTAGTAAATAGAACCCTAAGTGGTGTATTTAGAGGGTGGTCTTCTGTATGCCGACTGACGGGATCCCGACGCACAGTATACCGGCGCCGGGATCCCGACAGCCGGCATACCGACACTTATTCTCCCTCGTGGGGGTCCACGACCCCCCTGGAGGGAGAATAAAATAGTGTGGCGCGCGTAGCGCGCCACCGTGCCCGTAGCGTGGCGAGTGCAAGGGGCTCATTTGCGCTCGCCACACTGTCAGTAAGCCGGCGGTCGGGCTCCCGGTGCCTGTATGCTGGTCGCCGGGAGCCCGACCGCCGGCATATCGTAGTGAACCCGTATTTAGAGGCACATGTTGCTGCAACTGCTTATCGATCTTAGCCATAATTGCATCTGCAAATTTATACTAATGCTAGTATCGACCCTTCCCCTGGTGTACAAGCATGCATTTAAATATGCGAGGACCGAGACGCCTGCTTTGAACATCATTAGACACAACCACTGGTCGCACCATAAAACTAGCACTTGCCCCATGATAGGTGCAGGATGTCAGAGTATGGCCTGGTTCACAATCGATTCTGCAGCATGCCGACGACACTCCATAACATACACATAAGACAGTCTATCTTTGTGTGAATCACCACCTTCCAGTCACTGTCCGAAAATGGGCAGCACATTTCCAATACATTTCTGTGCTTCTCTATCACAACTTGGCCTCTGTGCATACACCTCATGGGAAGTATGCACTATGTGAATTTTTAGCTAATATGTAATGATGAGACTGAATGCCACCAGCTGCCACCTGTTTAATTTTCTTACAAATAAGCATCCCATAGGAAGCAAAGTTCAGCAAGCCAAATAGGGACTGCATCTTCCACAGGGTCATCTTCTGAGAAGCATCTAGAAAATTCCCCATCCAGTAGGTGATAACAATAATTAATGTTATTCATTTTGATATCCAAATATGTGAACCTGGTGGTAGGCCCCTTGCTCTTGTCTTTGTCATTAGGACACCAAAATGTTGTTACAGGGTTCAGACTGAAAACATCAAATCCATACACTGCAGGGAACCCTGTGGACCCACCAAAATGAAAACCTCTAAATAATGGGCCACTCCCTACTCCTCTGTATCACGCTCGGCGTAAGTTGGGGTTCCGACAACCGAGTTTTGGCTGAAGGGACAGCTACCTGTGAGGAGAGTAAACGAGGTGGCTGAATATAATTCCTCCTCTTGGGGTGGAAGCCAAATTAAGTGTTAACGTTGGCCGGAAGGCGTAAAGAAAAGGAGGACTTCGTAGGAAGATAACTGTAGTTTTAATGAATAATCAGTCTGTACACGAATATTGGAGAAATTGAAGAAACTGGAAGAATTAGAGTCTATGGTTAAATGACTTGAAGAGTGAAGCTGAAGAACTTCGGTAAAGAAGAACTGAAGACTGTGTTTTATGATTAAAAGACGAGGCTGAAGTACTTGGACTTTGAAGAAATGAAGACTGTGGTTTGTGATTGAAAGACGAGGCTGAAGAACTTGGTATTGGAAGAAATGAAGACTGTGGTTTGTGATTGAAAGACGAGGCTGAAGAACTTGGACTTTGAAGAAATGAAGACGTCTGAGGGAACCGCCGTTAGTACCTGGAGCACCTCTACGACCTTGGACCCCGTGAGCGTTTCCACGAGCACTTCCAATGGCAAAGGCTTCCCCGTGAGTGCTTCCAATGGCAACGGACTTAGACAGCAGGACTGCAGCAGCGTTTAGGTAACCGCTGGATGAGAGCAACCAGGACCAGGCAATCAGAAGTAACCTGGGAGCACAGAGCTGGAGAACCTTTCACAAGGAGGTTACTTGAAGCACTAGCACTCTCCCTCTGAGCCAGCCCCATTTTGTAAGGGGAGAACCCGCAGGATTGGCTGGACACAAATTGGGAACTTCATTGATAATACTCTGGTCTCCAACATGGCTGCCCCCAGCACAGGAGACATACTTAGCTGTTAGCACACAGCTTTAGCCAGCTTCTGTTTCTGACACACTATACTGTGTCACCACCAGAGGACCTTACTGCAGCGATTACCGCCGCAGCACCCGGCTCTCCAGACCCTCGGCCCCTGGCCCTTGGCAGCTGCATATCCGTCCAGGAGGACCCACCGCCAGCAGCTCCCTGCCACCGCAGCCGCGCCAACCAGCGGGACGGTAACCTGCGGGAGCACCTGCCGGAGGTAAGGCTCCAGAGTCTGACACTCTGCTCCCCCATATCAGCCATTATGCACCAATTAAGGAAAGAACTGATAAGCACAAAGAGAGTGCATGATGCAAATCAACCTATGGGGGGTACAATAATAAAACGCATTGTCAAGTTTAAGGGCATAAACCTAAAGGAGTCAGAATGGAAAGGGATAAGGTCCCAAACACCACTGCTGAGACTTCATCAAAAGATTGATATTTCACAAGGCAATCTTGCCCAGGGATTGATTGAGTTTTGATCTGGGTAGTATATGTAAGTGTTGGATTAAATTAAACTTGACTGGTTGGAGAATACACTCACAGGAGATAACATCAGGTCAGCAATACAGCCTAACAGCACCTCCTTCTCTACTTTGTACTAGACTATAAACTAGATCTTTAGGGCAGAATACCGAATTCCCTATGTTCTCCACATCAAGGGATGTTTTAAGCAGCTGCACCTGCAGCCTTCATAAGAAGCTCACCACCAGTCACCATTTCTAATAAATTAGTGAAGCAG
The DNA here is from genome assembly GCF_028390025.1 of Pseudophryne corroboree. Taxonomy (NCBI): domain Eukaryota; kingdom Metazoa; phylum Chordata; class Amphibia; order Anura; family Myobatrachidae; genus Pseudophryne; species Pseudophryne corroboree. Next base: position 837,592,239 of record NC_086444.1, read on the forward strand.
CTCAGTTGGATTCAGCCCTGTCACAGTCTGTGGCGCTGCATGTGTCTTTTCTCTGTGTAGGCCAATATGTGTATTTTTTTCTTATAGTAGGGCAATGTGTCGGTTTTCTTGGGGGTCTGATGTGTTTTTCTCACTATGGGAGGAGAATGTGGATTTTTTTCCCCCCGTGGAGGAGCGGAGCAGTGTATGGGTTTCTTTTGTGGTGGTCAATGTGTGTGTGTTTTTTACCTCTGCAAGGCCAATGCGTTGTTCCTTTCCTATGTGTTTTTTTCCTGTATGAACAACACGCTAATATCTTGCAAGAACAGTTTCAGGAAAAAGGTTACTGTACGACCCAGTAATAGTAAAAATGCTAGGGATGTGGGTGCAGATCTGGATAGGGATATGTGTTTAAATAAGGGCAGTACTAAACAGAAGGAGAATCCCGGAGATAGGGGGATATCATTTATCACAGAGTTTAATAGCCAACACAGACAAATTGAAAAAAATTTGAAACAACATTGGGATATCCTTATTAGGAACCCCATGTTAAAAGGCCATATATCTGATCGGCCTAGCTTCATTTACAGGAAAGCCAGGAACCTGAAGGAGAGTGTCGTCAGTAGTGTTTTGGTCGCCCCTAAGATGCAAACTAGAATTTAGTCTAAGGTTTTCTACAGGTGCGGCATATGTTTCATGTGCCGTAACTGTAAAGGGAAGGAAAGTAGAATAACGGAATATAGATCAACACAAATTAATTCAGTATATCCCATTAAGGAGTTTTTGACCTGCTCTCCTAAAAATTGTGTATACTTATTGGAGTGCTCCTGTGGCTCACAGTATGTGGGACGCACCACGAGGGCACTTAAGGTGCGTATGACAGAACATGTCCGTAATATTAAAAAAGGACTGGAGACACATAATGTCTCCTTGCATTTTAAAAATGTACATAACTGTAATATTAACCATTTGGTGAGTTTTTGACGTCATCGCGCACCACACAGCATTGTGG